>NC_086444.1:837593229-838793229 GCF_028390025.1 Pseudophryne corroboree
GACTGACACAGACGCTAGGGGTCATAATTAACCTCTAGTGTCTATCTGTCCCATAGATCTGAGGAGCGGAGCTGCGCCGGCGGAGGTCTGCAGCGGTCGGGAATCAGGAGCGGGGATAGTATTTATTTTTTTGTGTGTAAGCGGCATTACTCCTACAGGGAGCACAAATGGGGGTACAACTCTACAGGGGGGCGTTACCGACCACGCCCCCTGTATGAAGCCACACCCCTATTTTCCGCCCGGGACGCCAAAAGGGCTAGAACCGGCCCTGGGTATAACATCATTATAATGGCAAGAAGTTTTTTCCTTATTGTCCTGTATATATAACTACATGTATATTGCCTTATGGCACAGGTATAAATTAAAACTCTGAGTATATATAGATACACACCCTTAAGGTACAGTTTTGGATATGTAGGGGTTAATACCCTTGAGGGGTGGATAGGTGTCAATATACAGTATTTAGTGTATGTGAAAACGATTTTAAAGTTCGATGAGAATGTCAATATGAATAGGTATATAAGAAAAGGAAAATGATAATACTAATATTTATCCCCATTTTTCTACATATATTTGGCTCCTAAGGAGGATGTTACCGCTATGCGGCTCACAGCGGCTGGAGTGGACTTCCGGGTTTGCGTTCCAACTACCGGAAGTATGGCATGTCACGTGATGTAAACTTCCGGTTGTGTACCCCTCAGGCCGATCCGATCGATGCAGGAGAGAGGAAGACATGCAGTTTCCAAGGAAACAAATGTAAACAGGAGAAGAGGGCTGTACGATCAATACAATACGGAATCACATGATGGATGGGATATGTGGAAATTATGGACACTGTCATCCTGGAGTGGGAAGTTTACTCACTAGGAAAAGTAATTTGGTGGATTCATCACGGACTTTCTATAAAACCAATTAAATAGGAATATGAATTTATAAGGATATATTTGTTGATAATAGTAGATAGACAGCAGTATATAGTTGTATATATATGCATGGCACTGTATTATGATTTTTAAGGTTGTGTATGTGATATTTATATGTTTTTGACAGTAGTGGAACTCCATTGTCTGATGTAGACATGTGATACAGTCTAAGAGGTATAAAAGGACCGGGGGGGGTCACTTCCACTGTACACCCTGAGGAAGGATTATATCCGAAACGCGTTGGTACTATCACAGGAGGACCCCGGGCTTGACCATACCACGGATGTTGGTACCTATTTTATGGGTATTGTTTATTCCAACCCCATAGTGGCTGGTAGCATTTCCCCATTTCATCTAAGGGGCACCAGTGGAAGTGGCCTCGCTAGTCTGTATTAGGGAGCCTCCTGTGTATATGTTTTTTTGTTTTATTGATTTTTTTTTAAGATTTTTTTACGATTTTGGATGTTGCACAGTGTTTGTGAAAGTAATTATATCCTATCTAAGATGGAATAAAAAATTTTTTTTATACAATCTGCTGTTCTATCGAATACGTTGGAGCCATCTGTTGGGGGTACAGGAGGTCCATATACAAGCAAGGACCCAAAGATACCTTACAGCGCATATAGGGCTTATTATAAAGGTAAGCCTGGTTCAGATGAGCCTTACACTACAAATTTGATGTCACATGCAAAATTTGATGTCACATGCACCTTTATGGGAACGCATATTTTTTTAGTACCGGTCAGTTTCCAATACAAAGATTTCAGGACTTATCTAAAGCATCAAAATCTGTTAATGGACATATTTTATATTATATCTTCTTTTTGAGGAACACGGGAATATATGGATCAGAATTGTGTATAGCAGAACTTGGAGATCTCTTTTCTATATATCATATGAGGAGGCTATAATCTCTCCCAACCAGGTGACAACTGTAACAGACACTGTTCTTTTTTTACCCAATCCCCATGCTGTAAATGGGACCTAAGTTGGATGACCCAGGTTACCTGTTTACACTGCCCCTTAACCAGTGGTGTACCTATAAATGAGCACCCTCCTGCCCAAAAAGTTTCAGGCACCCCCCCCCCCCCCCCCATCCACATGGGACATGCTCATTGTCAGCGGTTCTGCTCGTTCTCAGGCAGTCCTGTTGCAACTGCCCCATTAAAAATGTCCCTCCCAAAAGTCCCACCACCTCACCTAGCATCCTTACTGTCTCCTCTGAGGCGGTGGGGCATTTTCAATGGGTGCAAGCATGATGAGACCGCATGTCCAGGCAGTGGCATAGTAATATCCCTCGCAGTCCCCAAGCACCTACAAGTCACCCAGTGCCTCCAAGCCTCTGTGGGGGTTATTACTATGCCACTGCCCTTAACCCAATTCCTTCCTAGGCCCAACCTTAATCGCTACCCAGGTAAGATTCACAACCCGGCAGCACCATGCAGCATGCTGCGATTCAGCATGCCGGAGATTTATCAGTTTCATTTTTAAAGGTATTGCCAAAAGAGCAGCGGGGACTTTTTCTGAATGCTTAGAAGAGGCCCCTGATCTGCTCTACTGAGAGCAGAAAATGGGGGACTGGGAGGTGAGGAAAGGACTGCAGGGCATCCATAAAAAAATTGTTATGGACCCCAGCAATGTCCTTTTCCACATCAGAGCATAACATTTCTGTTGAGCTCTGTGGGAGAGCGATGGCATACCTCCCAACTGTCCCAATTTTTGCAGGACAGTCACTTTTTTCTGGGACAGTCCCAGCATTCTCCAACTTAAGTGCTGGACAGGAGGCAGAAAAACAGCATTGCGGCACTAGCTTAGTCGGGTTTCTGCTCGCACCTCAGGAGGATAATTAAATAGCTCTGGGACCTCCTTCCCGACACTATTTATATAGCACTGAATTGAATCACCCCAAAGGGTGACTGATAAAGCAAATTTGAATGAAGCCAATCATATTAATATATATATATATATATATATATATATATATATATATATATATATATACAGTATATATTTATATTATAAACTCTGTATCGGCCAATGCATCCACACTCACACCATCTTATCTAAATAAATAAAGACACAGACAACTGTATTGGCAGTGAAAATAAGTTAGCTTTTATTTAAAGGGATTTGACCTATAGCTATTCAAGTTAAATCTAACTAGAGTATGGTAGTGAGAGAGAGAATGGCATAGCTGAAGCATTAAACATATATGGAAACAACATGAGGTTTAAAACAGGGCTGACTGTCCACCACAGCAAGGATGAGGCCAGCCTTGCCTAAATGACTCACAAGAGAAGGACCAACTGACCAACCCTTGCTGGGACAATAACAACAACAACAACGGTGAGGCCATCTTCCCGCATCACCAAAACGGGATGGGGGCAGCAGTCCAAGCACAAAGAAGGCAAAGAACCCAACAAGACCAGTGGTCGCCCTTATCTGAAAACTGTAGTCCACCCCTAACCTCCACCGTGACCGGAACTGCTCCCCAAATGCATCAATATATTACAAAAACCACTAACAGCCGTTCTGACACCGGCCACCCAAAACCAAGCTGACACCAAAGGAATAACTCAAAAGAACCCAAACAAGAAATAAAACAATGCAGGGAGGGCAAAAAGTTCAGATGAAAGAGGCCTTCCCTTAAACTGTCCTCCACAAGAAGCTCTAGTAACACCCTAACTCCTCACACAACCAATCCCAACAAATCACACCATCACATCCCTCCTACAAAAGCTTAACCCCTCAATGTCCGATTATAGTGTGGATGTACAGGGCCTGGAGGTTTATGACACTCCTGTCATAATACATGCCCTCTGTGTTATTTCTTATATAGGAATCTATTTATAACCTAGTTTAAAAAATATCTTTACTTACATGCATTTCGTTAAGTGATCACAAGGTTGTCTAGTTGAAAGCCACATGGAATCAATTGCAGAAGGATGACAAAGATACTGTATTCTTTACTTAAATTCTCTTTAAGGGATGGCCAACGATCCCATATTCCTATATGACTAAGGACACGCCCTTTGATACACCCGGGGACTGTTATCTGATTATTCTGGACCAATGGATCCATCAAGAATAACATAAATTATCATTTGTAACCTCTATGTGTTGGATTTGAAGAAAACTATTTCAGGAACAAAGAGAGTACAGAGTGGCCAATATGGGAGAGATGTGTGCTGAGCGAGCCGCTCAGCACACATCTCTCCCACCGCTCAGCACAGCACGATGTGTACTGGGCGTGCTGGGGAAGACGGAGGGCCGCTCATTTCACCCAGCGGGTGAAGTGAGCAACCTGCTAGATTGGCCTGAATAGCAGGCCAATCTAGCACCAGCGATAGCGATGCGCAGGGCTGCGCATCGCTATCGCTGTGGGGGGTACAGATGGAGCGATCATGCTTAAAATCTAAGCAATCTAGTCAGATTGCTTAGATTATTACTCCGTGAGTACCCCCCTTATGAATTCTGCCCACTTCACACCTCTGCATAATGGCCTGAAGAAAAATTCCACTACAACTTTGCTTAACTCTAGTAATATGGCAAATTCTGGTGATCTGTTTCATCATGCATCCACAGCCAAGCAGGTAATATCAGGTACTTTGTGTTCCCTACATACACACTGGGCTTCATTTTGGTTAGAAGTAAATCCATATACATCTTACACCCTTTCTGACAAACCATGTTGCCAGAGGTACCAATATACTTTGTTTGAATGCAGGGAAGACACAGCCTTGTTTTGAATGTAGCACAAACATACTGGCTAGATTATTGCATACTGTGATTTAGAGTTGAGCTGGGAAACACTCATTCAATTCGCAATCTATCTATACAATTTAAATATGCAGTGTAACACATTTTTCTAAAGTTGCACCTTCTATCTGGAGTTACTCCTTACTCTAAATGAGGCACTTGTATGCAAAACAACAAATATGTTATTTTGCTATTGTACATTTCTTAACATCTACCCACCATAGAGATGGTATTTAAACAGCAAGAGAACAATGTACTTTAATGATAGCATCTTATGTTTGAAAGACTTACTTTCCTTAATAATAATCATTATGTACAAAAAGTGTTTGTTGTCTTCCTGTGATTGAGAGGTGTCACTCATACTGTGCACTTGTTAGACATGTATACGCAGTGCTTTATTTTAACATGTAAATGTACTGGCATAATCTGTAAAACTCTGGCAAACACTGTAATAAATTAGACATAATATTTTTTCCATTTGCTCCCTGGTTTTATTTAAATTTACAGGATATATTTTACATATATTTTACATTTAATTATAGAATGTATTTGTAGTTTAAAAATATAGTGCAATAAACAGAATTATGGGGGAGATGTGTGAAGCAGTAAGGAATGGAGAAGTGTGCCAGTGGAGATGTTGCCTACATATAATTTTATGGAATGTTTCCTCAAAGCTGATTGGTTGCCATGGGCAACCTCTCACCGGCACACTTCTCTACTCTTCACTGCTTCATACATCTACCCCTGTATCTGTTACCTGTATTATGTTACTGATTTTTTTTCTTCAGTATTCCAGCTACACTTATGTCCTCCAGTCTCTAATAAAGAGGCAGAACACGTCCAAACTATTACTGTATTCTTCTCTTTATGAGGGCAAAAAGCACTAAAGGTTTAAGGGGTCTATTTACTAAGCCTTAGATGGAGATAAAGTAGCCGGAGATAAAGTACCAGCCAATCAACTCCTGTTATTTTTCAAACACAGCCTGTGGCATGGCACTTAGGAGGTGATTGGCTGGTACTTTATCTCCGTCCACTTTATCTCCACCCAGGGCTTAGTAAATAGAACCCTAGTAACAAGAAAATAGATATTACAAAATATGTATAAGAGGCACACAAAGGACATATAGAACGTCCTCATTCTAATGACATATCCAAGATTAGAAATTTGACTCACAATCAGAGCTCTATGATTTATATGAAGAAAAAAAAAGACAATAGGAACCTCAGGGCATTCATAGGACTTAGATTGTATACAGGCTAGACTTGTTTAGGGATGTTTAGGAATTGACTTATGGATACATGAGGTCGGGTGTAGTATGGTATGCCGGCGGCCGGGCTCCCGGCGACCAGCATACCGGCGCCGGGAGCCCGACCGCCGGCATACTGACAGCGCGACGAGCGCAAATGAGCCCCTTGCGGGCTCGCTGCGCTCGCCACGTTATTTTATTCTCCCTTCAGGGGGGTCGTGGACCCCCACGAGGGAGAAAAAGTGTCGGTATATCGGCTGTCGGGATTCCGGCACCGGTATACTGTGCGCCGGGATCCCGACAGTCGGCATACTGAAGACCACCCATGAGGTCTGATGTAGAGAGAGTACTATGCTGGTTATAGTAGTGTGTCTTGCATGAAATCATTCTGCACATGTTCAGTGCATTGGGCCCAAGCATATGCACCTAGGGGGATTTGCCTTCACCTTATGCTAGCATACATCTTGAGAGGAGTGACAGAGGGCAAAGAGCCATTCTCACGTAGGCTGAGGACAGTAAGGTTGTCTTCATGTAACTAGGAGCACATGCAGGTGGGCAATGAACGATGCAAATAATGGATTGTGATTGACCGTTGCCAGTACTAGCATAATGCTTGTGTGTGCTAATGCACCGTGACACTGACTGGTGTTTTCTTTGGGGGTTGGGTATGTATTATAATTTTGTATTTTGTGTGTAAGCATACGGGGATTTGTGTACACATGTCATGGAGTTGTCTCTCATTAGTTACAGAAGAGTTGTAAGAGCATATATTACCAGTGCTAACCCTCACATACCTTGCTATAGTCACAGTAATGTTTACCCCTCTCTTCAGAGAAATAGTGTTTAAGATATGTGGGAGGATAGTTTAATATGCAGTAGCAGTTCTGTACATTGAGGGAATCATGATGAAATTTTTATTTTATAACATTAAACTTACATTTTGTTCCCCCCCTGACAAAAAAAATTCTCCCCCCTCCCCCCTTTCATGGCATTTTGGTAAAACAAACAGGGCAGTTTCTAGGCAATTTGGCTCCTAGTGTGAACAGTTAAAAATGCGCCTCCATCCTCCATGATGCCCATGACACATTATGCCACACACCGTAAAGCCAATTACACATTATTCCACACACCGTAATGCCCACTACACATTATGCCACACACAGTTATGCCCTGGCACCATTTTATGCCCACACACAATAATGCCCCTCACAAATTATGCCACACACTAAGGCTTCTAATCACTTTTAAATTACCTGCTCTTTGTCAGGGGTCTCGTGCTCATTGTCAGCAGTTTCATGCTCTGGGTTCCATGGTCGTTGCCAGGAGTTTCATGCTTGTTGTCAGGGGTTTCATGCTTTGAGTTCCATACTTGTTGCCACGGGTTTCATGCTCATTGCCATGGGTTTTATGGCAGAAGATGCAGCTTTCTGCATCTTCTCCCAGAAGCACCAGCGTTGCCAGCACTTGCGGGTAACACCATATGCGCTGACATCACGTGACTCCCGGGTACGTGCAGCTACTCTCCACACACACCACGCCCGCCTGTCGAAACCGTTACTCCCAAACAGACAGGCGCTCCGCCCTCACCTCTTGCTGATTGGGCACCACTCGCAGCTGCGGGAGCATCAGTCAGCACTATTAGCTATATTATACATCAGTCAGCATTACTGGCTATAATATACAGCTGCCGGAGCGCTGACTCAGCATCAGTCAAGCCAGTCAGTAATAGCGTTGGCGCCCCCAAGCCACCGTGAAGTCTGCGGGTGTTATTGCCACACCACAAAACATAACGTAAAGATGACCCTGCTCACATGAGCATATAATCTAAAGATGAGTACACACCGTGTGATATATCCTACAATATATCATTCCAATGCAGAGCAGAATTATATTTAAACATGTTGCAAAGGGTGTACCCCTCATCTGTCGTTCATGGTAGTCATTTATTCAGTCATCCCATTGGATGTGCTGTGCATCCAATTGGATGATTCTGTGGCCTGCATTATGTAGTTATATATAACGATGCAGAATATAACGATACATTGAACCGTCATACAAAGTATCGAGTAGTGTGTACGGTAGTGCAGTGTATCATTACATTGCATCACTGTGTCGCTGGGTCCCAATATCGTATGTGTATACCCAGTTTAAGAGGTGTGGGGAACTACTGAAACAGTAGCGGGAATAACAATTGTAGTTGTTGTTGGTTAATGTCATTTTCTAGAAAGACCCAGCTCTACAAATAATACCACCTGAATGGGAAATATGTCAGAAATGGTCATTGGACTGATATCAAATCAAACTGATTACTGTGTATAGTGATGGCAACTACTGTACCTATAATGGTGTAAATAATGTCTGCATGTAGAAGATAATAGCGTAAAGCAAAGGTGTATTATGGTCCCACCATCAGGCTAAGGATTCTGAGATTATCTTAATGCTGCAAAATGCTTTAGTTGTTTTGTGCCAAGAAAATTTCCTTACAGAGCTTACTGTCACCACACGTGTGAGAGACAGTCCCACAAATTGATGTGTGATTCAATCTCTGTCATTTACAGAAAAGACCCTGTGAGTTTAAAATTGTTCCACTTGTAATGTTCAAGAAGCCTTCAAGTCAAATCCAATAAAGTTAATTCCAATAAAAGTTGTTGTCTTTGTATTTTCTAATTAGAATATTCCTTGTATAACAGTAAATAATCTCCCAGTCACCACCTTTTTTTATTTCATATTTGAATAAGTAGTCCAATAATATATTTAACTTGTCTGCATGAAGTTAGCCATTTCTGTTCTGGTATAAAATAAATAGTCACAAATATACAGCAGTGGACTTTGCATAAGAAGTGTTAATAAATAGCAAGTGATATCATTACCAGGAACCACTGGTTACTGGACAATATTCTACAATGACAGCTGTCCAGTGACTTGAAATCACACACAATAGTGTTATCTTATGCCTTCCTACAACCTGTCCATTGCGGCTAGGTGGAAAATAAATATGAATACATATATTATAACTTTTCCGCAATATTTTCTATGTTGATGATTAAAGTGCCTTATTACTAATGCACGGCAAAAGCAGTTAGTTAACAAATAATAATAATAATAAGAATTATTATTATTATCATTAAAAAAACCATTAAAAAAAGTCAAAATAGACAATAAAAGAGTTCTCATTATATTGGCGACAAGTCCTCTAAAAATAATTTTTAACTGTGGCACACAGTAAAATATGAAATAAACATTTTTCCCTTTTTTTTTAAAGTACAACTTTTATTATTAAAATACCATTAAACAACTATAATTGACAAAAGTTTAGACAGGTAAATACCATCTCTGAGAATGATCTGTCAAGATTTAAAGTACTATTCATCTGACAAACTGACAGATTTTTTTTAAAGCATTTTATTATTACTATTACAATATAAAAACTAATATACAGAATAATAACTATATTACAATCACAGCAAGTAAGGGAAAAAAATAAAAAAATAACAGAGAAGATGAGTTCCTTTATCACGTATGATTTATTAAATCCTCCTTCGTGACTACTTGGCTGAGCATAACTATGGTTTCAAGTCTCCTATATATAATCTGTTGTTAGTATTGTTTACTTGGCAAAGAAAATGAAATTCACATTTCCCAAGACCATTTGGTAATTAGGAAAATAATGACAATCGGTTCACCTGTAGTTCTATAGTGACTTGCAGTGTTTGCATGCCCATTAGTTAATGTAGACAATTATGTGGAAAATTAAGCTCTACCTGACAGATTACTACTGATAACTACATAAAAAAACAGTCCATAATAATAATATAAAGAATAAGATATACTGCTATTAGAATAGTTCTATTTTTACCTCTACCTGGTTTCCATATAATATCTTCAATCGCAATATAAAATCCAATCTGAGTACTCCACAGGAGCAAAGTAACATTTACTTCATATGCATTTCAAAGCAGTTTATTCTCAAATCTCTCAGTGAAATCTGCATTGAATATCAGTTATTGCAAATGGTCGTAATCTAATTTGATGATAAAATTAGTTACCCATCTGCTAAAAATACATCCTGGTAGCAAAATACACCGTCTCGTTACCAATAGCTTATACAGCATTCTCTGTACACTCCACAAATCATTTTTTAATTTAATCAATACTCAGTCATTTAGTAACCTCTAACCTCGACAAACTGAGAATTAAATAAATACAACAGTGCCATTTAGCATATTTATTAAATGAAAAAACAAAGGTCAGTTTTAAAAGTGAAGCTTCTGTTGTTATTAGCCCTTCAATGCACAGAAATACTGGATGGAAATGGCACCTCAGTTCTGTTGCGATATATATATATATATATATATATATATATATATATATATACAGGTTGAGTATCCCATATCCAAATATTCCGAAATACGGAATATTCCGAAATACAGATTTTTTTGAGTGGGAGATAGATAGTGAAACCTTTGTTTTCTGATGGCTCAATGTACACAAACTTTGTTTAATACACAAAGTTATTAAAAATATTGTATTATAAGACCTTCAGGCTGTGTGTATAAGGTGTATATGAAACATAAATGAATTGTGTGAATGTGTACACACTTCTTTTAATGAAAAAAGTTATAAAAAATATTGGCTAAAATAACCTTTAGGCTGTGTGTATAAGGTGTATTTGAAAAATAAATGCATTCTGTGCTTAGACTTAGGTCCCATCACCATGATATCTCATTATGGTATGCAATTATTCCAAAATACGGAAAAATAAGAATTTACTTACCGATAATTCTATTTCTCATAGTCCGTAGTGGATGCTGGGGACTCCGTAAGGACCATGGGGAATAGCGGCTCCGCAGGAGACTGGGCACATCTAAAGAAAGCTTTAGGACTATCTGATGTGCACTGGCTCCTCCCCCTATGACCCTCCTCCAAGCCTCAGTTAGGATACTGTGCCCGGACGAGCGTACACAATAAGGAAGGATTTTGAATCCCGGGTAAGACTCATACCAGCCACACCAATCACACCGTATAACCTGTGATCTGAACCCAGTTAACAGCATGATAACAGAGGAGCCTCTGAAAGATGGCTCACAACAATAATAACCCGATTTTTGTAACAATAACTATGTACACGTATTGCAGACAATCCGCACTTGGGATGGGCGCCCAGCATCCACTACGGACTATGAGAAATAGAATTATCGGTAAGTAAATTCTTATTTTCTCTAACGTCCTAAGTGGATGCTGGGGACTCCGTAAGGACCATGGGGATTATACCAAAGCTCCCAAACGGGCGGGAGAGTGCGGATGACTCTGCAGCACCAAATGAGAGAACTCCAGGTCCTCCTCAGCCAGGATATAAATTTTGTAGAATTTTACAAACGTATTTGCTCCTGACCAAGTAGCTGCTCGGCAAAGTTGTAAAGCCGAGACCCCTCGGGCAGCCGCCCAAGATGAGCCCACCTTCCTTGTGGAGTGGGCATTTACAGATTTTTGGCTGTGGCAGGCCTGCCACAGAATGTGCAAGCTGAATTGTACTACAAATCCAACGAGCAATAGTCTGCTTAGAAGCAGGAGCACCCAGCTTGTTGGGTGCAAACAGGATAAACAGCGAGTCAGATTTCCTGACTCCAGCCGTCCTGGAAACATATATTTTCAGGGCACTGACAACGTTTAGCAACTTGGAGGCCTCCAAGTCCCTAGTAGCCGCAGGCACCACCAATAGGTTGGTTCAGGTGAAACGCTGAAACCACCTTGGGGAGAAACTGAGGACGAATGGAAAATCAGATAAGGGCTTTTTCAGGATAAAGCCGCCAATTTTGACACGCGCCTGGCCCAGGCCAGGGCCAACAGCATGACCACTTTCCATGTGAGATATTTTAACTCCACAGATTTAAGTGGTTCAAACCAATGTGACTTTTGGAACCCAAAACTACATTGAGATCCCAAAGTGCCACTGGAGGCACAAAAGGAGGCTGTATATGCAGTACCCCTTTTACAAACGTCTGAACTTCAGGGACTGAAGCTAGTTCTTTTTGGAAGAAAATTGACAGGGCCGAAATTTGAACCTTAATGGACCCCAATTTCAGGCCCATAGACACTCCTGTTTGCAGGAAATGTAGGAATCGACCCAGTTGAATTTCCTCCGTCGGGCCTTACTGGCCTCGCACCACGCAACATATTTTCGCCAATTGCGGTGATAATGTTTTTGCGGTTACATCCTTCCTGGCTTTGATCAGGATAGGGATGACTTCATCCGGAATGCCTTTTTTCCTTCAGGATCCGGCGTTCAACCGCCATGCCGTCAAACGCAGCCGCGGTAAGTCTTGGAACAGACAGGGTCCTTGCTGGAGCAGGTCCCTTCTTAGAGGTAGAGGCCACGGATCCTCCGTGAGCATCTCTTGAAGTTCCGGTTACCAAGTCCTTCTTGGCCAATCCGGAACCACGAATATAGTGCTTACTCCTCTCCATTTTATCAATCTCAGTACCTTGGGTATGAGAGGCAGAGGAGGGAACACATACCCTGACTGGTACACCCACGGTGTTACCAGAGCGTCTACAGCTTATTGCCTGAGGGTCCCTGGACCTGGCGCAATACCTGTCGAGTTTTTAATCATGTGGAAGACTTCTGGGTGAAGTCCCCACTCTCCCGGGTGGAGGTCGTGCTGAGGAAGTCTGCTTCCCAGTTGTCCACTCCCGGAATGAATACTGCTGACAGTGCTATCACATGATTTTCCGCCCAGCGAAGAATCCTTGCAGCTTCTGCCATTGCCCTCCTGCTTCTTGTGCCACCCTGTCTGTTTACGTGGGTGACTGCCGTGATGTTGTCCGACTGGATCAACACCGGCTGACCTTGAAGCAGAGGTCTTGCTAAGCTTAGAGCATTGTAAATGTCCCTTAGCTTCAGGATATTTATGTGAAGTGATGTCTCCAGGCTTGACCATAAGCCCTGGATATTCCTTCCCTGTGTGACTGCTCCCCAGCCTCGCAGGCTGGCATCCGTGGTCACCCGGACCCAGTCCTGAATGCCTAATCTGCGGCCCTCTAGAAGATGAGCACTCTGCAACCACCACAGGAGGGACACCCTTGTCCTTGGTGACAGGGTTATCCGCTGATGCATCTGAAGATGCGACCCGGACCATTTGTCCAGCAGGTCCCACTGGAAAGTTCTTGCGTGGAATCTGCCGAATGGGATTGCTTCGTAGGAAGCCACCATTTTACCCAGAACCCTTGTGCATTGATGCACTGAGACTTGGCTCGGTTTTAGGAGGTTCCTGACTAGCTCGGATAACTCCCTGGCTTTCTCCTCCGGGAGAAACACCTTTTTCTGGACTGTGTCCAGGATCATCCCTAGGAACAGAAGACACGTCGTCGGAACCAGGTGCGATTTTGGAATATTGAGAATCCAATCGTGCTGCCGCCACACTACCTGAGATAGTGCTACACCGACCTCCAACTGTTCCCTGGATCTTACCCTTATCAGGGAATTGTCCAAGTAAGGGATAACTAAAATTCACTTCCTTCGAAGGAATATCATCATTTCGGCCATTACCTTGGTAAAGACCCGGGGTGCCGTGTACCATCCATACGGCAGCGTCTGAACTGATAGTGACAGTTCTGTACCATAAACCTGAGGTACCCTTGGTGAGAAGGGTAAATTTTGACATGAAGGTAAGCATCCTTGATGTCCCGAGACATCATGTAGTCCCCTTCTTCCCGGTTCGCAATCACTGCTCTGAGTGACTCAATCTTGAATTTGAACCTCTGTACGTAAGTGTTCAAAGATTTTAGATTTAGAATCGGTCTCACCGAGCCGTCCGGCTTCGGTACCACAACAGTGTGGAATAATACCCCGTTCCTTGCAGGAGGGGTATCTTGATTATCACCTGCTGGGAATACAGCTTGTGAATGGCTTCCAAAACTGTCTCCCTGTCAGAAGGAGACATCGGTAAAGCCGACTTTAGGAAACGGCGAGGGGGAGACGTCTCGAATTCTAATTTGTACCCCTGAGATATCACCTGAAGGATCCAGGGGTCTACTTGCGAGTGAGCCCACTGCGCGCTGAAATTCATTGAGACGGGCCCCCCACCGTGCCTGATTCTGCTTGTAAAGCCCCAGCGTATACTGAGGGCTTGGCAGAGGCGGGAGAGGGTTTCTGTTCCTGGGAACTGGCTGATTTCTGCAGCCTTTTTCCTCTGCCTCTGTCACGGGGCAGAAATGAGGAACCTTTTGCCCGCTTGTCCACGAAAAGACTGCGCCTGATAATACGGCGTCTTCTCATGTTGAGAGGCGACCTGGGATACAAACGTGGAATTCCCAGCTGTTGCCGTGGCCACCAGGTCTGAAAGACCGACCCCAAATAACTCCTCCCTTAATAAAGCAATACTTCCAAATGCCGTTTGGAATACGCATCACCTGACCACTGACGTGTCCATAACCCTCTACTGGTAGAAATGGACAACGCGCTTAGACTTGATGCCAATCGGCAAATATTCCGCTGTGCATCACGCATATATAGAAATGCATCTTTTAAATGCTCTATAGGCAAAAATATACTGTCCCTATCTAGGGTATCAATATTTTCAGTCAGGGAATCCGACCACGCCAACCCAGCACTGCACATCCAGGCTGAGGCGATTGCTGGTCGCAGTATAACACCAGTATGTGTGTAAATACCTTTTAGGATACCCTCCTGCTTTCTATCAGCAGGATCCTTAAGGGCGGCCATCTCAGGCGAAGGTAGAGCCCTTACAAGCGTGTGAGCGCTTTATCCACCCTAGGGGGTGTTTCCCAACGCACCCTAACCTCTGGCGGGAAAGGATATAATGCCAATAACATTTTAGAAATTATCAGTTGTTATCGGGGGAAACCCACGCATCATCACACACCTCATTTAATTTCTCAGATTCAGGAAAACTACAGGTAGTTTTTCCTCACCGAACATAATACCCCTTTTTTGGTGGTACTCGTATTAGAAATGTGTAAAACATTTTTCATTGCCTCAATCATGTAACGTGTGGCCCTACTGGAAGTCACATTCGTCTCTTCATCGTCGACACTGGAGTCAGTATCCGTGTCGGCGTCTATATCTGCCATCTGAGGTAACGGGCGCTTTAGAGCCCCTGACGGCCTATGAGACGTCTGGACAGGCACAAGCTGAGTAGCCGGCTGTCTCATGTCAACCACTGTCTTTTATACAGAGCTGACACTGTCACGTAATTCCTTCCAACAGTTCATCCACTCAGGTGTCGACCCCCTAGGGGGTGACATCACTATTACAGGCAATCTGCTCCGTCTCCACATCATTTTTCTCCTCATACATGTCGACACAAAAGTACCGACATACAGCACACACACAGGGAATGCTCTGATAGAGGACAGGACCCCACTAGCCCTTTGGGGAGACAGAGGGAGAGTTTGCAGCACACACCAGAGCGCTATATAAATACAGGGATAACCTTATATAAGTGTTTTTCCCCTTATAGCTGCTGTATAGTTAATACTGCGCCTAATTAGTGCCCCCCTCTCTTTTTTAACCCTTTCTGTAGTGTAGTGACTGCAGGGGAGAGCCAGGGAGCTTCCCTCCAACGGAGCTGTGAGGAAAAATGGCGCCAGTGTGCTGAGGAGATAGGCTCCGCCCCTTTTTCGCGGACTTTTCTCCTGCTTTTTTATGGATTCTGGCAGGGGTTAAATGCATCCATATAGCCCAGGAGCTATATGTGATGCATTTTTTGCCATCCAAGGTGTTTTTATTGCGTCTCAGGGCGCCCCCCCCCAGCGTCCTGCACCCTCAGTGACTGAAGTGTGAAGTGTGCTGAGAGCAATGGCGCACAGCTGCAGTGCTGTGCGCTACCTTGTTGAAGACAGGACGTCTTCTGCCGCCGATTTTCCGGACCTCTTCTGCCTTCTGGCTCTGTAAGGGGGCCGGCGGCGCGGCTCTGGGACCCATCCAAGCTGGGCCTGTGATCGTCCCTCTGGAGCTAATGTCCAGTAGTCTAAGAAGCCCAATCCACTCTGCACGCAGGTGAGTTCGCTTCTTCTCCCCTTAGTCCCTCGATGCAGTGAGCCTGTTGCCAGCAGGTCTCACTGAAAATAAAAAACCTAAACTAAAACTTTCACTAAGAAGCTCAGGAGAGCCCCTAGTGTGCACCCTTCTCGTTCGGGCACAGAGATCTAACTGAGGCTTGGAGGAGGGTCATAGGGGGAGGAGCCAGTGCACACCAGATAGTCCTAAAGCTTTCTTTAGATGTGCCCAGTCTCCTGCGGAGCCGCTATTCCCCATGGTCCTTACGGAGTCCCCAGCATCCACTTAGGACGTTAGAGAAAATCCGATATCCAAAATGCTTCTGGTCCCAAGTATTTTGGATAAGGGATACTCAACCTGTATTTACGCAGTAACAGCCTGGAGCAAACAGGGTGTGTTAGGTGTTGTAGTCCGCCTGATGTAGAATGCTCCATCAGGCCTTTCCACTACTGTGGGGCTAGCAGGGTACTTGACAGAGCAGTATTAAAGAGGACCACAGGTGGGAGTACCCTCAGGCTCCCCTATTTCAGGGGGCCCCCATACATTAATTAATTACAATTAATCACAGTAGCAATGCAGAGCAGGAACTGCACTCCGAACTGGAGAAGTGAAGAGGGAGGTGGAGTCTGAGTAGGGGGCAGGGCTATACAACACTGTGCTAGCAACATGGGAGAGAGGAGGCGAAGAGCTGCTGCAGACCCAGGCCCCAGAGTAGTAATGACATTCCAGCAGCCAGCCTATAAGGAAAGAGGGACTCATGGAGGGGACACTGTATGTATGTTTTAAAATATTTGATTGTGTGTTTGTGTGTGTGTGAATATGTATACATGTGTGACTGTATAGGGTATATGTATGTATATAGGTATGTGACTGACTGACTGTGTGTGTGTGTGTGTGTGTGTGTGTGTGTGTGTGTGTGTGTAGACTGCAGTGTCGCACAAGTAGCAAAGTTAGGGAGAGAACACTCTAGCTGTACCTGATATGTGCACAATGTAGGAAGCAGCACAACAACTGGGGAAGTGATGTACATGTACTCTGTGTGACCTGTAATTGGGTCATGATGTGTACAAATCAAAGGTTTGCACATGAGAATCTGATCCCCATGTCTCAAATGTTGCCCTTTAGGTCCCATTAATCTTAAGTGCACCGGGCTACCCAAACCCTTGGTGCATGGGCAACTAAGGCGAGGTGGTACAGTATGCTTCAGAAGCCCTTCGGGCTGTTGCCGCATCCAGAAAGCTCAGGGTGTATCTGCATACATAAGAGTGTGCGCCATTGCCACACATGTGCAGTAGCACATGTTGCAGGACAAACCTGCTGTGATAGCTAGGTACTACTGTAGGTCATAGTGAAGGGTCTGTACTACTATGGCAGCTTTAGGCAGCTGCACATTAATAAGGAGTGGTCATATTTTACTTATAACTGGGGATGGCCACCGATCCTATAAGTCGTGGTCGCAGCTCCCTCCCTTACCAGCTGCTGTCAGGCCGAGTCTGTAGTGCAGACATGTCACAGACTTACATGTCTGATGCAGTGCAGCCAGCAAAAGCAGTGCCAGACACCTGCCCCCTATTGGCTTCTTGGTTGAAGCTGTGGCTGCTGGCTGGCAAGAGCTCATGGTTCATACAGCTGGCTGATGGTGTTGCAGGTGATCTGATGTGTCCTAGGATGAATTAGGCCCTGGGTCCACATGTGGCTATATGTGGGTTCACATGTGGCTGTATGTATCACTGTGAGTGCATCACCTACATAGGTATCCATGGTTCGAAACCTGACATTATCATCAGTGCGCACTTTTGTCCTATACCTGGTGCAAATGATCTATCTGAAAGTATGTGTACACCCAACTCTGCTCTCTCTGAACTTGTTACAGATACCTATTACAGCAACATTATGCCCAGTTACAGATACATTACACCCAGTTACAGCCCAGCTACAGCACCAATGTATCCCCATTACTCCTAATTAGTTCCATTATGCTCAGATAAAGCACCGTTGCAGCTTTAATTCTAACCTTCCTCTGCAGCCAAACTCTAACCCTCCTATCCACAGCCTAACCCTACTGTCAATAATCTGGCAATGTTGACACATTGATTATCAACATTTTAATGAGGCAGACTTTGTGGTGTCGACCGACAGTCGGCATGCCGACTTACAGGTACTTTTCCCACTCTTGGGTGTCCACGACCCTAGATATTGTAGGCTAATATTTTACCTAGGGTGCAGAGAAACCTAGCACTAGCCCTGTCCTAGTGCCTACCGGCACATGGCTATTAGAGACAGCAGAGAGTGCTGTTCAGAGTCATCTTTCTAATGGGTGCAGTGCACATGTGCCCCTGGGTCCAGCGGGGCCACACTGCACACCCTGCCCCCATTTCTTCATTACTTACCTCTCTGGAGTCCCACATCGGCTGCAGCAGCATTGCAGAAATCACCGGGAAAAATGATGTGGCCTTGAATAGCAGAGAAATTGCCAAGTAAATGGCTGCCGCTCCATTTTCCCGGAGACCTGCGGGTACTCTAGTGCTTACTTATGCGCTGCTGTCTATAGATGAGAGGACCTGGATGGACACTGCACACGGGTCCCCTACTCTTTTAATATGCCCCTGTGCTGTTGATCTCTCAACAAGCTTGTCCATATCTCACCTTAGACTTACAGATTAGTAAGCATCTCTATGGGACTGCTAACAATAATCGAGTTAAAAGCTACCACCTGTGCACATGTCTGGATTTAAGGACAGCCTGTATAGACTACAGCCTAAGGGCCTCAGCCATCAAGGGGCCCTTACCACTAGCACAGTTAGGGAATCATCCCATGGCCAGCCTGAAACTTTGCATTCCTTTCTTCTATTCTGGAGGCAGTGTGGCCACACCTCATGGATTTTTCCACAATCCTTTCAGTACCTGAACCCTCTGGCTGACTTCATGGCTCTGAGGAGCCCACTGTCTGGACTACATATCTCAGCAGCCTCTGCAATTGTCAGCATCCAGGGTGTGCTGTGCTCAGCAGCCCACTTACTAGGGTTTGCCTTTTCTATCACAGTGTGGCATGACTGATGCTATGTGTCCCAGTGTTCATGGTATCCGTATTGGTGAGTAGGTGTATAATACATTGCTACAGTAGCTACTGCTGCTTAAGGTAAGTAGATTATTATTATTTTATTATTATCCTTTATTTATATGGCGCCACAAGGGTTCCGCAGCGCCCAATTACAGAGTACATATGCACATAATCAAAACAGGAAAACAGTGACTTACAGATGAAGACAATATAGGACAAGTACAGGGTAACTAAGCATAACTACACCAGTAGATGACACTGAGATAAGTATCAAGGTGGCCAAAAAACTGCAGGATTTGGGCAGTTGATTACTAAAGTAAGAAAAGGACAAGCACATGAAGGAAGAGGGCCCTACTCGTGGGAGCTTACATTCTAAAGGGGAGGGGTAGACAGACAGGGGTGACACAGATGGGGTAGACCAAGCGTGGGACAGAGGGTTGTTATGAGATTGGGCTGGGTTTGGAAAAGAAGTGGGTCTTAAGAGTCCGTTTGAAGTTCTGTAGGGAGGTGGAGAGTCTGAGGGGGAGAGGTAAAGAATCCCAGAGAAAGGGAGCAGCATGGGAAATATCTTGGAGATAGGAGTGGGAGGAAGTAATCAGAAGACAGGAGAGTCGGTGTGCAGTAGCAGAGCGAAGAGGACGGGTGGGAGAGTAAAGGGAGATAAGGTCAGAGATGTAAATGGGAGAGGAGTGGGTGAGTGCTTTGTAAGTGAGTGAGAAGTTTGAATTGGATTCTGAAAGGGAAGGGAAGTCAGTGAAGGGCTTGTAGGAGAGGGGAGATGGATGTAGTGCATTTGGTAAGGAAGATGAGCTGGGATACAGCATTGAGGATTGGAGTGGAGAGATGTAATTGTCAGGAAGGGCAGTTAGGAGGAGATTACAGTAGTCCAGTCTGGAAATAATCAGTGAATAATGGTCTTGGTGGCATCCTGGGTGAGAAAGGGTCTGATCCTGGAAATGTTTTGAGATGAAAATGACAGGTTTGTGAGAGGTGCTGAATGTGTGGTTTGAAGGAGAGGGAGGAGTCAAGGATTACGCAAAGACAGTGTACTTGGGGGCTATATTATGATCTTGTTCCATGAGTCACAAGAGCCATGCCAAGAGGGCACTCTCAGAACTGGTGCTGTAAATTGACTGGTGGCTAACTGAATTGACCGCCTTGGAATTTTAGGGTTTTCAAACATGGGAAATATTATTTATTTATTTATTTATTGAGAAAATATTTTACAGAGAAAACTTAATCATTCACATGTGTTCCTGCCCCAGGCATTTACATTGCAATTGTCCCACATAGTTTCTGTCCCACACAATACACTAACTGTAGGTTTCTAAGCTATGAGAGGAAGTTGGTCCACCTGCAGAGAACACATGGGAGAAGATACACGCTCCACACAGAAGCTGCCCCGTTTGTCCCAGCACTGTAAGGAAGCAATTGAATCACTGTACTGTCAGGCTTTTGCTTTTTTGAGTCTCAAAGAATGCAGAAACACCACTTAGATTCTTTGAAAGTTGCCCTCTTTAATTTATAAGCCTATGTCTATGGTATATCTATTAGCAGCAATGTATGACAGCATGTTACAGCAGAACAATTTTATTATCTAGCACCCATAACAACAACCAATATTATTCAACTATATGTGGTTTGGACTTATTGCTAGTAGTATTAATATATTTGGTCTCCGTGTTTCTTAAAACAGCACAAATAATGGGGCTGATTCAGAGATCGGAGCAAACCGAAAGGAGAAAATACCTGTGCACCTTGGTAAAACCATGTTGCACTGCAGGTGGGGCAGATAGAAAATGTGCAGAGATTTAGTGAGAGTGGCATGTACAAACTCACCTGATTTCAGTATAAAAATCAATCTGTCCAGTATTTGTGGGCTACATGCACAAGCAGCCATTTTTCACACTGCATGCATGCAAAAAATAATAATAACTTGCCCCCCTGCAGTATAACATAATTTGTCCAGGTGCACAGTTACAGGACTTGCTTTTTTGCTTTACTCCCAATTCATAGGTAAATTTACTAAGATCCTTGTTTGCCTGAGTTAGCAAACACAGGAGTGTTTGGGCATTTTTTAAACTCGGAAATTACCTAAAGAACAAACACAAGAGTATTTGTTCAAATAGAAGTACAAAACACAGATGGATATGGGCATTTGATCAATTACACCATTGGCCAAACTCGGATGTACCATCCATAGACAATACTGAAACACAGGAATTTACCTAGAATCTTTTCTGCAAACATATGCGTAAATTGAGCAATCTTGGATCCAAATGCACTTTTTAAATAGACATCCCTCTCAGCAGCGTGTTTAGAGAAGCCTGTACAGGTCAGTGCGATATGCATATGAGAGCACCCATATTATCCCGTGGTTTGGAGAAAATGTGTCTGTTTACCATCAATACATCGATGATGTCTTCATAACATGGAGTGGCTCCAACGAGACCCTTAGTGCCATGTTGTAACATCTAAATACTTTGGGTACACCAATTAGATTTACCATGAATGCTAATATTGATTCTGTATATTTCCCTGATGTAACCGTTTACACCACTGACACAGGATATGGTCACAAGCTATACAGAAAGCTGACTGATCGCAACACTTGCTCTTCTTTGACAGCTTCCATCCTGAAGGCCTAAAACATAACCTCCCACTATCTTAATTTCTTAGGGTCTTATGTAATAACTTTGGATCCAACCACTGCTGAAGAACAACTTGTGGGTATGGCCAGCTAATTTACACAAAGTGGTTATGATGATACAGTAGTCAAACAAAGCCACCGGAAGGCACGAAAGATATACAACAAAAACATTGTGAGAAAGAAGAGCACTAAAGATCCATTTGTAATTACTACTGCCTATGACACTAAAGGTCCACTTCTGATAGGAGTATCAGACAACAATGGTCAATATTTACTACAGACCCAGCATTTCAAGGTAACCTACCACACAAACTTCTCATGAGCTACAAGAGAGGTCGAAACCTCAAAGACCTGTTGATGCGTCCAGAGCTGTTCTTAAAACAAGCCACAAATACAAGGCTTAAGACACAGAAGTTGGGGTGCGACAAGTGTGCTGGATTCACCTCGTGCAGAAGCATGCTTACGGGTGACAAATTTCCCCACCCATACACTGGACGTAAACTCAGGATTAAACATTGTGTGACCTGTACTTCTGACATTGTTATATATATCTTGAGTTGCACTTGTTAACTTTTTTATGTCGGGAAGACCATTCGTTCCTTCCGTGACCGCATGGCCAACCACTGAATTCAGATGCCTCTAGAGAGTGGCATGTAGGATAAAACAGTGCCTAAACATTTCTGCACGGAACGACATTCAATGACATCTTTGAAGTGCATGATTGATTACGTTCCGCACCCTCTCAGGGAGAAGACCATGCCAAAATGCTTCTACATAGGGAAGCTATGTGGATTCATAACTTGGACACTCTGTGGCCCAGAGGACCTAATAACTCTGTTCATTATGGTATTTTTCTGGACACACAATAAACGACCCCTATAGGACATCGAAGGCAGGCAGCTACCTGCCATCTTTTTGATCACTGCAGCAGCGTGTGATGTCATGCAGCCGCAGCAACTTGCGCCAGCAACGGTCCAGACACGAATTCGTTGTCCAGACTGTGCCCCATAAATAGAGCATCAGTGCGCACAAAGCGTGATGTCAACGCCCTGTTCCTACCCCCCTTCAGGTTTTAGACTGCGTTCTGAAGAGAACACAGATTAAGACCTTGCGCATGCGTGTACATTTGTACACGCATGCGCTGATGTGCTGAAATCGCTCCATAGCGTTTTCAGCAGATCAATGTGTCATGCTGAATCAGCCTCTTTATCCCCACAGCGCCGGCAGCTACCTCTTGAGAGGGACGCTGGCATTATGATGTAATGTAGGTAAAATATACAAAATATACATATTATCATCTATATCTATGGCTATATCTATGGCTATATAGTTGATTTAAGTTAGCTCTTCCATGTGCCTGTGAGTGTTCTAGTGCTAGCTATACAGTGTAGATGTGTTCACACCTGTCGAAGTCGAAAATATTATACCCACAGGCATCACGTGCAAACACCACACAGAGTGGTCTCCATGCGTGTGCTTGTTCTGCCGTGCGTGCTCATGCCCGCAGGTTGTGTATATTGGCTCACAAAGTCCTGAGTAAATACGGTAGCATATGCATTCGCATGGAAAAGCCACAAAGACATATCTGATATTTAATCCACATAGTGCATAATTTACACATAGCCTACACGCACCACACCAGCAAGTTACATTTACTTTGGAAATATAACAAGAGAGGGATTCAACTTTACAGGATATCAGGGGACAGAATTAGGTTAGGAGGTGGTGTTTGGTATCCAGCTGTACAGTATTTCAAGGGCAATATTCCGATGACAGTTTGCAGAAAGTAGCACGTTCCTGCGCATATATTATTATCACACTGTATTTACTGTACTCTTGATATTCAGCGGGAACCCAGTGGAGGAAACCTGCAAGTGCACCTGGACCAGGCATCGCCCACCTATTCAAACCGACCTATGACCCCTCATGTACTGTAAATGACCAGCCCTTTGACCTATTAAAGAAGAGATTACAGTTTCCTTTGTTTCATGCTTTGGACTATTGTATAAAAACCAAGCATCCTGGTCGGCCTCAGGCTATTCTCTGAAGGTCATCTTTTCAGATTGACTGAGGACCGGATCCGGGTGGCGCAGACGAACAAACGTATGTATCCATTGGTTGTAGCTTCTTCTCTGTAATAGTGTTGTATTTCTCTGGGAACCCCTTTTTAAGTAAATATTTGCTGCTGCCTTGGACCACAACATAACATATACAATTGGTGTCGCATTCCTTTCCTGTTAGGGGTTAAAGTGTATTCGGCCAGAGCCGGCCCTAACCAATATGATGCCCTAGGCAAGATTTTGGCTGCCCCCTAGCACCGCCGCTAGTTCTGCCAGAGATGCCTGGCATGAGTCAGTTGGCAGCTCTGCTAACGTCGGGTTCCTTTTGTTTATGAAAATGCATCTTATTTGCATTACTATGTTGCTAGGATGCAGAAGCAGCTTCTGCTGATTAAAATGATATGCAGCATGCTTATATTCTGTGTGCGACTGTGGCTGTATCTGCATACAAAATGCTACATTACAGTGATTTCCAGGAATACACTGCAACGTAGCATTTATTATGCAGATACAGCCGCAGTCACACACAGAATATAGGCATTCCGCATATCGGGGGTAATTCCAAGTTGATCGCAGCAGTATTTTTTTTAGCAGTTGGACAAAACCATGGGGGTCATTCCGAGTTGTTCGCTCGTTGCCGATTTTCGCTATATTGCGATTAGTCGCTTACTGCGCATGCGCAAGGTTCGCAGAGTGCATGCACTTAGTTATTTTAGACAAAAGTTAGGTATTTTACTCACGGCATAACAAGGATTTTTCATTGTTCTGGTGATCGTACTGTGATTGACAGGAAGTGGGTGTTTCTGGGCGGAAACTGGCCATTTTCTGGGCGTGTGCGAAAAAACGCTGGCGTTTCTGGGAAAAACGCGGGAGTGTCTGAAGAAACGGGGGAGTGTCTGGGCGAACGCTGGGTGTGTTTGTGACGTCAAACCAGGAACGAAACTGACTGAACTGATCGTAATGGCTGAGTAAGTCTGGAGCTACTCAGAAACTGCTAAGAAAATTTCTATTCGCAATTCTGCTAATCTTTCGTTCGCAATTGTGCTAAGCTAAGATACACTCCCAGAGGGCGGCGGCTTAGCGTGTGCAATGCTGCTAAAAGCAGCTAGCGAGCGAACAACTCGGAATGAGGGCCCATGTGCACTGCAGGGGAGGCAGATTTAACATGTGCAGAGAGAGTTAGATTTGGGTGTGGTGTGTTCAATCTGCAATCTAATTTGCAGTGTAAAAATAAAGCAGCCAGTATTTACCCTGCACAGAAATAAAATAACCCACCCAAATCTAACTCTTTCTGCACATGTTATATCTGCCTCAACTGCAGTGCACATGGTTTTGCCCAACTGCTAAAAAAAATCCTGCTGCGATCAACTTGGAATTACCCCCATCATTTTAATCATCAGAACCTGCTGGTGCCCCTAAGCATACCAAATGCCCTAGGCATTTGCCTAGTTTGCCTATGCCTAAGGCCGGCTCTGTATTCGGCCGCACGTGTAGCTACTTTGTGCTTACAGCGTGACGGCGTGCTTACGCAACGTGTATGCATTTCATAGGGGTTTAACACACACACGCTTAGAGGTCGCAGTGGCCTGAACATTTCTGTATTAAGGTAGTGCTTTTTCTTCCTGTAAGTTAAACGAACTTAACACACCTTAAGCTAATGGGTGGTGCTTTCAATTAACCTATGTGTTAGCTTATTGATTAATTTATGGTATATATCAGGGATTGAGGACACCTACTAAATATCTTGACAAAGGTCCATGTGGGGACAAAGATGTTGATATACTACTACTACATAAGTATACCTGAATAGCTTTGCTTCTAATATATATATAGTAGCGGATCTAGAGGCGCACAGGTAATGGTGTAACACAAATCGTGTACTTGTGTACTCTTACAATAAGAAAAACCCTTAATAGTCGCTCCATTCTTCTCCACTATATATATATATATATATATATATATACTGTATGTATGTGTGTGTGTATATATATATATATATATATATATATATACTGTATATATAATATATATATATATATATATCCACAAGGTGCGGCACTCAGACTCTTTTTTATAGAAATACACATGAACAGGAAAAAACATAAAATTCCGGGTAGGAGAGCCAGCCACGCCGTTTTCAGTAATCCCTGCTGACGTCAATCCTTGCCGCCCACAGGAGGCAGGGATTGACGTCAGCAGGGATCACTGAACACGGCGTGGCTGGCTCTCCTGCCCGGCATCGTATGTTTTTTCCTGTTCATGTGTATGTCTATAAAAAAGAATCTGAGTGCCGCACCTTGTGGAGATTTGTACTTGGATTGTTTGTGAAGGCACCGACGCAGTAATAATGGGCTCTATGGGAGTGCCGGACCTTGGCAGCTAAATATATATATATAAGATGAAAAATGAGGGCGACACTCACGCAGGCTTTTGCTAGTGTAGATAGGTCAGTTTAATGATCCGACATGTTTCGGGGACTAGCCCCGTCCTCAGGGCCTTAACAACCCAAACTGAGCAATAGACCAACATATATACCAAACCCAGAACAAACAATCATGATGAAATACCACTCACCTGCTCCACGGCGCCTTTCTGATCATCCGGACCCCGGTGAGCGACATGAGATCGCTGTACGGCGTCCGGATGATCAGAAAGGCGCCGTGGAATCCCAAAACACATGACTCAAACCCTCAACACACAGTAATTTCTCGATTGCATATCTTTAGCATTACACAGAATTGACCATTGTTGAATATAAATGTCATAAAATGGAAACAGCACATAATAATCACTATTGAGTCACTGTGCTCAGTAATGCTAAATGTATCTATGGAGCTTTTCCAGAAGTAACAGAAAATTTCTAATTTTTTTACAAAGAGTATTCAGCACGAATGAATATTGGTGACCTTATACAGTAGTTATCTCTCTTGGGCAAATAACAGTTATTACCTAGTAATACCCTGGATTATTGAGAGCCACAATAAGCATCTTGTTCTACGCAGAGCAGTTATTTGGTGACTTCAGTAAGACATACCTACTAGATGAGTGTGGAAAGGTAAAACATGTTACTATGATGCTCTTTCTGTCTCTGTGCCTACATATTATCTTCTCAGTTTATTCAATTAAGTTTATCTTCATTCTAAATTCTGAGGATAGAAGCAGGCAGATTACCGTTTGGTCAGTTTTAGAATACACCTGTCAACAACTGTGTTTTGTTGAAATATAATGACATTTAAATGTGTGAGATTTTATATATGGTACTAGAAGATTCAACCATAACAAGGAATCCCCAGCCCTCAACATTATATATTGGAGGGCAGCATGGGGCCACTGATTTTATAGGTTTATTCCGGGTGATTATAATAGTCAGTGGTGCAAGTATGTAGGTACACTCGGATATGGAGTACCCATAAGAATTTGGCAGCAGGTACACAGTAGAGATGAGCGCCGGAAATTTTTCGGGTTTTGTGTTTTGGTTTTGGGTTCGGTTCCGCGGCCGTGTTTTGGGTTCGACCGCGTTTTGGCAAAACCTAACCGAATTTTTTTTGTCGGATTCGGGTGTGTTTTGGATTCAGGTGTTTTTTTCCAAAAAACCTAAAAAACAGCTTAAATCATAGAATTTGGGGGTCATTTTGATCCCAAAGTATTATTAACCTCAAAAACCATAATTTCCACTCATTTTCAGTCTATTCTGAATACCTCACACCTCACAATATTATTTTTAGTCCTAAAATTTGCACCGAGGTCGCTGGATGACTAAGCTAAGCGACCCTAGTGGCCGACACAAACACCTGGCCCATCTAGGAGTGGCACTGCAGTGTCACGCAGGATGTCCCTTCCAAAAAACCCTCCCCAAACAGCACATGACGCAAAGAAAAAAAGAGGCGCAATGAGGTAGCTGTGTGAGTAAGATAAGCGACCCTAGTGGCCGACACAAACACCGGGCCCATCTAGGAGTGGCACTGCAGTGTCACGCAGGATGTCCCTTCCAAAAAACCCTCCCCAAACAGCACATGACGCAAAGAAAAAAAGAGGCGCAATGAGGTAGCTGTGTGAGTAAGATAAGCGACCCTAGTGGCCGACACAAACACCGGGCCCATCTAGGAGTGTCACTGCAGTGTCACGCAGGATGTCCCTTCCAAAAAACCCTCCCCAAACAGCACATGACGCAAAGAAAAAAAGCGGCGCAATGAGGTAGCTGTGTGAGTAAGATAAGCGACCCTAGTGGCCGACACAAACACCGGGCCCATCTAGGAGTGGCACTGCAGTGTCACGCAGGATGTCCCTTCCAAAAAACCCTCCCCAAACAGCACATGACGCAAAGAAAAAAAGAGGCGCAATGAGGTAGCTGTGTGAGTAAGATAAGCGACCCTAGTGGCCGACACAAACACCGGGCCCATCTAGGAGTGTCACTGCAGTGTCACGCAGGATGTCCCTTCCAAAAAACCCTCCCCAAACAGCACATGACGCAAAGAAAAAAAGAGGCGCAATGAGGTAGCTGTGTGAGTAAGATAAGCGACCCTAGTGGCCGACACAAACACCGGGCCCATCTAGGAGTGTCACTGCAGTGTCACGCAGGATGTCCCTTCCAAAAAACCCTCCCCAAACAGCACATGACGCAAAGAAAAATTAAAGAAAAAAGAGGTGCAAGATGGAATTGTCCTTGGGCCCTCCCACCCACCCTTATGTTGTATAAACAGGACATGCACACTTTAACCAACCCATCATTTCAGTGACAGGGTCTGCCACACGACTGTGACTGATATGACGGGTTGGTTTGGACCCCCAACAAAAAAGAAGCAATTAATCTCTCCTTGCACAAACTGGCTCTACAGAGGCAAGATGTCCACCTCATCATCATCCTCCGATATATCACCGTGTACATCCCCATCCTCACAGATTATCAATTCGTCCCCACTGGAATCCACCATCTCAGCTCCCTGTGTACTTTGTGGAGGCAATTGCTGCTGGTCAATGTCTCCGCGGAGGAATTGATTATAATTCATTTTAATGAACATCATCTTCTCCACATTTTCTGGATGTAACCTCGTACGCCGATTGCTGACAAGGTGAGCGGCGGCACTAAACACTCTTTCGGAGTACACACTTGTGGGAGGGCAACTTAGGTAGAATAAAGCCAGTTTGTGCAAGGGCCTCCAAATTGCCTCTTTTTCCTGCCAGTATAAGTACGGACTGTGTGACGTGCCTACTTGGATGCGGTCACTCATATAATCCTCCACCATTCTTTCAATGTTGAGAGAATCATATGCAGTGACAGTAGACGACATGTCCGTAATCGTTGTCAGGTCCTTCAGTCCGGACCAGATGTCAGCATCAGCAGTCGCTCCAGACTGCCCTGCATCACCGCCAGCGCAGGGGCGGAACTACTGGCGGGGCAGGCAGTGCATTGCACTGGGGCCCCGCCGCACTCAAGGGCCCACAGCCGCCGGCCGGCATTACATGAATGAGTCACAATGACTCATTGTATGTCATGCCGCAGCCGCACACCAGCGCTCCCGTGACCCGCCCGTCATAAGGAACGATTCTGGCGGCTGGCCACCCGCACACGAAGGAGGGAGGAGGGTCCGTCCCTCCCTCCCTCATATACAAACAGGTCACAGTCTCTCAGTGAAGGAGAGAGCCGCAGCAGCGCTTTGTTACTGGTGGAGGCGCTGCTGCTGCTGCTGCTCCTCTGCTTCACTATAGGCTGTCTCTGAGAACAGCCTATAGGGAAGCAGAGGGGCAGCAGCAGCAGCGCCTCCACCAGTAACAAAGCGCTGCTGCGGCTCCCTCCTTCACCTCCCTCCTCCTTCTTCTCTACTGCCCGGGAAGCTGCACAGAGGAGCCTGAGCCAACAGAGAGGGTAAGTATAATTCTTCTTTCTTTCTTTCTTTCTATCTTTCTTTCTTTCTTTCTTTCTTTCTCTTTCTTTTTTTATTTGTTGGGACTGCCTGCCGCAATGTGTAAAAAGGGGGGACTGCCTGCCGCTATGTATAAAAATGGGGAATCTGCCTGCCGCAATGTAAAAATGGGGAATCTGCCTGCCGCAATGTAAAAATGGGGAATCTGCCTGCCGCAATGTAAAAATGGGGAATCTGCCTGCCGCAATGTGTTAAAAGGGGGAATCTGCCTGCCGCAATGTAAAAATGGGGAATCTGCCTGCCGCAATGTGTAAAAATGGGGAATCTGCCTGCCGCTATGTATAAAAATGGGGAATCTGCCTGCCGCTATGTACAAAAATGGGGAATCTGCCTGCCGCTATGTGTAAAAAGGTAGAATCTGCCTGCCGTAATGTGTAAAAAGGGCACGCTATCTGCCGTAATGTGTAAAATGGGGACGCTGTCTGCCGTAATGTGTAAAAAGGGCACGCTATCTGCCATAATGTGTAAAATGGGGACGCTGTCTGCCGTAATGTGTAAAATGGGGACGCTGTCTGCCGTAATGTGTAAAATGGGGACGCTGTCTGCCGTAATGTGTAAAAAGTGCACGCTATCTGCCGCTATGTGTAACGAGGGCACGCTGTCTGCCGCTATGTGTAACGAGGGCACGCTGTCTGCCATTGTGTAAAAAGTGTATGCTGTCTGCCGCTATGTGTAACGAGGGCACGCTGTCTGCCGTTATGTGTAAAAAGTGCACGCTGTCTGCCGTTATGTGTAAAAAGGGGAATCTGTTCACTGTAAGGAGTAAAAGGGTCTCTACCTGGTGTAGTGGTGCTACTGTACGGCGTAATTTGAAGAATGGAGACTACTGTGCACCGTTTTATGAATTGGTATTATTTTGTGGACACACCCCTTCCCCACGAAGCCACGCTACTATGTATTTTTGCGCGCACCTACGGCGCGCACTGCCCATGGGGTGGACTTGGATGGGATGGGGGGGGCCCAAAGCATTTTGTTGCACCGGGGCCCACCGCTTGCTTGTTCCGCCACTGCGCCAGCGGGTGGGCTCGGAATTCTGAGCCTTTTCCTCGCACCCCCAGTTGCGGGAGAATGTGAAGGAGGAGATGTTGACAGGTCGCGTTCCGCTTGACTTGACAATTTTCTCACCAGCAGGTCTTTCAACCCCAGCAGACTTGTGTCTGCCGGAAAGAGAGATCCAAGGTAGGCTTTAAATCTAGGATCGAGCACGGTGGCCAAAATGTAGTGCTCTGATTTCAACAGATTGACCACCCGTGAATCCTGGTTAAGCGAATTAAGGGCTCCATCCACAAGTCCCACATGCCTAGCGGAATCGCTCCGTGTTAGCTCCTCCTTCAATGTCTCCAGCTTCTTCTGCAAAAGCCTGATGAGGGGAATGACCTGACTCAGGCTGGCAGTGTCTGAACTGACTTCACGTGTGGCAAGTTCAAAGGGCATCAGAACCTTGCACAACGTTGAAATCATTCTCCACTGCGCTTGAGACAGGTGCATTCCACCTCCTATATCGTGCTCAATTGTATAGGCTTGAATGGCCTTTTGCTGCTCCTCCAACCTCTGAAGCATATAGAGGGTTGAATTCCACCTCGTTACCACTTCTTGCTTCAGATGATGGCAGGGCAGGTTCAGTAGTTTTTGGTGGTGCTCCAGTCTTCTGTACGTGGTGCCTGTACGCCGAAAGTGTCCCGCAATTCTTCTGGCCACCGACAGCATCTCTTGCACGCTCCTGTCGTTTTTTAAAAAATTCTGCACCACCAAATTCAAGGTATGTGCAAAACATGGGACGTGCTGGAATTTGCCCATATTTAATGCACACACAATATTGCTGGCGTTGTCCGATGCCACAAATCCACAGGAGAGTCCAATTGGGGTAAGCCATTCCGCGATGATCTTCCTCAGTTGCCGTAAGAGGTTTTCAGCTGTGTGCGTATTCTGGAAACCGGTGATACAAAGCGTAGCCTGCCTAGGAAAGAGTTGGCGTTTGCGAGATGCTGCTACTGGTGCCGCCGCTGCTGTTCTTGCGGCGGGAGTCCATACATCTACCCAGTGGGCTGTCACAGTCATATAGTCCTGACCCTGCCCTGCTCCACTTGTCCACATGTCCGTGGTTAAGTGGACATTGGGTACAACTGCATTTTTTAGGACACTGGTGAGTCTTTTTCTGACGTCCGTGTACATTCTCGGTATCGCCTGCCTAGAGAAGTGGAACCTAGATGGTATTTGGTAACGGGGGCACACTGCCTCAATAAATTGTCTAGTTCCCTGTGAACTAACGGCGGATACCGGACGCACGTCTAACACCAACATAGTTGTCAAGGCCTCAGTTATCCGCTTTGCAGCAGGATGACTGCTGTGATATTTCATCTTCCTCGCAAAGGACTGTTGAACAGTCAATTGCTTACTGGAAGTCGTACAAGTGGGCTTACGACTTCCCCTCTGGGATGACCATCGACTCCCAGCAGCAACAACAGCAGCGCCAGCAGCAGTAGGCGTTACACGCAAGGATGCATCGGAGGAATCCCAGGCAGGAGAGGACTCGTCAGAATTGCCAGTGACATGGCCTGCAGGACTATTGGCATTCCTGAGGAAGGAGGAAATTGACACTGAGGGAGTTGGTGGGGTGGTTTGCGTGAGCTTGGTTACAAGAGGAAGGGATTTACTGGTCAGTGGACTGCTTCCGCTGTCGCCCAAAGTTTTTGAACTTGTCACTGACTTATTATGAATGCGCTGCAGGTGACGTATAAGGGAGGATGTTCCGAGGTGGTTAACGTCCTTACCCCTACTTATTACAGCTTGACAAAGGCAACACACGGCTTGACACCTGTTGTCCGCTTTTCTGTTGAAATACCTCCACACTGAAGAGCTGATTTTTTTGGTATTTTCACCAGGCATGTCAACGGCCATATTCCTCCCACGGACAACAGGTGTCTCCCCGGGTGCCTGACTTAAACAAACCACCTCACCATCAGAATCCTCCTGGTCAATTTCCTCCCCAGCGCCAGCAACACCCATATCCTCCTCATCCTGGTGTACTTCAACACTGACATCTTCAATCTGACTATCAGGAACTGGACTGCGGGTGCTCCTTCCAGCACTTGCAGGGGGCGTGCAAATGGTGGAAGGCGCATGCTCTTCACGTCCAGTGTTGGGAAGGTCAGGCATCGCAACCGACACAATTGGACTCTCCTTGTGGATTTGGGATTTCGAAGAACGCACAGTTCTTTGCGGTGCTTTTGCCAGCTTGAGTCTTTTCAGTTTTCTAGCGAGAGGCTGAGTGCTTCCATCCTCATGTGAAGCTGAACCACTAGCCATGAACATAGGCCAGGGCCTCAGCCGTTCCTTGCCACTCCGTGTGGTAAATGGCATATTGGCAAGTTTACGCTTCTCCTCCGACAATTTTATTTTAGGTTTTGGAGTCCTTTTTTTACTGATATTTGGTGTTTTGGATTTGACATGCTCTGTACTATGACATTGGGCATCGGCCTTGGCAGACGACGTTGCTGGCATTTCATCGTCTCGGCCATGACTAGTGGCAGCAGCTTCAGCACGAGGTGGAAGTGGATCTTGATCTTTCCCTAATTTTGGAACCTCAACATTTTTGTTCTCCATATTTTAATAGGCACAACTAAAAGGCACCTCAGGTAAACAATGGAGATGGATGGATACTAGTATACAATTATGGATGGACTGCCGAGTGCCGACACAGAGGTAGCTACAGCCGTGGACTACCGTACTGTACTGTGTCTGCTGCTAATATAGACTGGTTGATAATGAGATGTAGTATGTATAAAGAAGAAAGAAAAAAAAAACCACGGGTAGGTGGTATACAATTATGGATGGACTGCCGAGTGCCGACACAGAGATAGCTACAGCCGTGGACTACCGTACTGTACTGTGTCTGCTGCTAATATAGACTGGATGATAATGAGATGTAGTATGTATAAAGAAGAAAGAAAAAAAAAAACCACGGGTAGGTGGTATACAATTATGGATGGACTGCCGAGTGCCGACACAGAGGTAGCTACAGCCGTGGACTACCGTACTGTACTGTGTCTGCTGCTAATATAGACTGGATGATAATGAGATGTAGTATGTATAAAGAAGAAAGAAAAAAAAAACCACGGGTAGGTGGTATACAATTATGGATGGACTGCCGAGTGCCGACACAGAGGTAGCTACAGCCGTGGACTACCGTACTGTACTGTGTCTGCTGCTAATATAGACTGAATGATAATGAGATGTAGTATGTATAAAGAAGAAAGAAAAAAAAAACCACGGGTAGGTGGTATACAATTATGGATGGACTGCCGAGTGCCGACACAGAGGTAGCTACAGCCGTGGACTACCGTACTGTACTGTGTCTGCTGCTAATATAGACTGGTTGATAATGAGATGTAGTATGTATAAAGAAGAAAGAAAAAAAAACCACGGGTAGGTGGTATACAATTATGGATGGACTGCCGAGTGCCGACACAGAGGTAGCTACAGCCGTGGACTACCGTACTGTACTGTGTCTGCTGCTAATATAGACTGGATGATAATGAGATGCAGTATGTATAAAGAAGAAAGAAAAAAAAAACCACGGGTAGGTGGTATACAATTATGGATGGACTGCCGAGTGCCGACACAGAGGTAGCTACAGCCGTGGACTACCGTACTGTACTGTGTCTGCTGCTAATATAGACTGGTTGATAATGAGATGTAGTATGTATAAAGAAGAAAGAAAAAAAAAACCACGGGTAGGTGGTATACAATTATGGATGGACTGCCGAGTGCCGAGTGCCGACACAGAGGTAGCTACAGCCGTGGACTACCGTACTGTACTGTGTCTGCTGCTAATATAGACTGGATGATAATGAGATGTAGTATGTATAAAGAAGAAAGAAAAAAAAAACCACGGGTAGGTGGTATACAATTATGGATGGACTGCCGAGTGCCGACACAGAGGTAGCTACAGCCGTGGACTACCGTACTGTACTGTGTCTGCTGCTAATATAGACTGGATGATAATGAGATGTAGTATGTATGTATAAAGAAGAAAGAAAAAAAAAACCACGGGTAGGTGGTATACAATTATGGATGGACTGCCGAGTGCCGACACAGAGGTAGCTACAGCCGTGAACTACCGTACTGTGTCTGCTGCTAATATAGACTGGTTGATAATGAGATGTAGTATGTATAAAGAAGAAAGAAAAAAAAAACACGGGTAGGTGGTATACAATTATGGATGGACTGCCGAGTGCCGACACAGAGGTAGCTACAGCCGTGGACTACCGTACTGTACTGTGTCTGCTGCTAATATAGACTGGATGATAATGAGATGTAGTATGTATAAAGAAGAAAAAAAAAACCACGGGTAGGTGGTATACAATTATGAATGGACTGCCGAGTGCCGACACAGAGGTAGCTACAGCCGTGAACTACCGTACTGTGTCTGCTGCTAGTATAGACTGGATGATAAATAATGATATAAAAAATATATATATATCACTACTGCAGCCGGACAGGTATATATTATATAATGACGGACCTGCTGGACACTGTCTGTCAGCAGAATGAGTTTTTTAATTTTTATAGAATAAAAAAACACCACACAAGTCACACGACGAGTGTACTTTTTCAAGCAGACAATCACAATATACTATACTGGTGGTCAGTGTGGTCAGGTCACTGGTCACAGTGGTCAGTGGTCAGTCACACTGGCAGTGGCACTCTGGCAGCAAAAGTGTGCACTGTTTAATATGTACTCCTGGCTCCTGCTATAACCTATAACTGCTCCCCAGTCTCCCCCACAATTAAGCTGTGTGAGCACAGTCAGATATTATACATAGATGATGCAGCACACTGGGCTGAGCACAGATATGGTATGTGAGTGTGACTGAGTCACTGTGTATCGTTTTTTTCAGGCAGAGAACAAGAACAGAACGGATTATTAAATAATAATAAATTATAAAACTGCACTGGTGGTCAGGTCACTGGTCATCAGTCACTAGTATAACTCCTCCTAAGCTCCAGTAAGTAAATGAAGTGTCTCACTCTCACTCTCCTATCTATTTTAATTTCTAAACGGAGAGGACGCCAGCCACGTCCTCTCCCTATCAATCTCAATGCATGTGTGAAAATGGCCGCGACGCGCGGCTCCTTATATAGAATCCGAGTCTCGCGATAAAATCCGAGCCTCGCGAGAATCCGACAGCGTGATGATGACGTTCGGGCGCGCTCGGGTTAACCGAGCAAGGCGGGAAGATCCGAGTCGCTCGGACCCGTGTAAAAAAACAAGAAGTTCGGGCGGGTTCGGATTCAGAGAAACCGAACCCGCTCATCTCTAGTACACAGTACCACCCACTGCACACTTTGCACCCGTGACTGCCTTTACCGCAAATTATAATGCGCTGCCGAGCAACAAGACCATGGTGTTCGGCAGCATGTCGGCGCCTACCACTTTGTCAGGGCTACATGGAATTCGACAGTGACGTCATGAGATCACATCGCGCTTCCTCTCCTGGCGGCCGTAGTTGGCATGGAGAGAGGAGCTCGGGGACTGGGCTGGGTGCCTTTTCCTGCAGTGTCCAGCTGTTTCCCTTCACTCAGCTCCAGTGACGCATCAGCGGCTTTTGTTCTTTACAGGCTGGGCATGTCTCTGGCTTCACTGTGTGGGGTCATTATTTTTTAATATAATGTGGACACTACTATATATATCTATTATTATGGGGGCATTACTATATATTTCTATTGTAATGTGGGACACTACTATATATATCTATTATTATGTGGGCTTTACTATATATTTCTATTGTAATGTGGGACACTACTATATATATCTATTATTATGTGGGCTTTACTATATATTTCTATTGTAATGTGGGACACTACTATATATATCTATTATTATGTGGGCTTTACTATATATTTCTATTGTAATGTGGGACACTACAACAGTATATATTTCTATTATTAGGGAGGCATTACTATATATTTCTATTGTAATGTGGGACACTACTATATATATCTATTATTATGGGGGCATTACTATGTATTTCTATTGTAATGTGGGACACTACTATATATATCTATTATTATGGGTGCAGTACTATATATTTCTATTGTAATGTGGGACACTACTATATATATCTATTATTATGGGGGCATTACTATGTATTTCTATTGTAATGTGGGACACTACTATATATATCTATTATTATGGGTGCAGTACTATATATTTCTATTGTAATGTGGGACACTACTATATATATCTATTATTATGGGTGCAGTACTATATATTTCTATTGTAATGTGGGACACTACTATATATATCTATTATTATGGGTGCAGTACTATATATTTCTATTGTAATGTGGGACACTACTATATATATCTATTATTATGGGGGCATTACTATGTATTTCTATTGTAATGTGGGACACTACTATATATATCTATTATTATGGGGGCATTACTATGTATTTCTATTGTAATGTGGGACACTACTATATATATCTATTATTATGTGGGCTTTACTATATATTTCTATTGTAATGTGGGACACTACTATATATATCTATTATTATGGGGGCAGTACTATATATTTCTATTGTAATGTGGGACACTACTATATATATCTATTATTATGGGGGCATTACTATGTATTTCTATTGTAATGTGGGACACTACTATATATATCTATTATTATGGGGGCATTACTATGTATTTCTATTGTGATGTGGGACAATACTATATATATCTATTATTATGGGGGCATTACAATGTATTTCTACTGTAATGTGGGACACTACTATATATATCTATTATTATGGGGGCATTACTATGTATTTCTACTGTAATGTGGGACACTACTATATATATCTATTATTATGGGGACATTACTATATATTTCTATTGTAATGTGGGACACTACTATATATATCTATTATTATGGGGGCATTACTATGTATTTCTATTGTAATGTGGGTCACTACTATATATATCTATTATTATGGGGGCATTACTATGTATTTCTATTGTAATGTGGGACACTACTATAGATATCTATTATTATGGGGGCATTACTATGTATTTCTATTGTAATGTGGGACAATACTATATATATCTATTATTATGGGGGCATTACTATGTATTTCTATTGTAATGTGGGACACTACTATATACATCTATTATTTTGGGGGCAGTACTACATATTTCTATTGTAATGTGGGACACTACTATATATATCTATTATTATGGGGGCATTACTATGTATTTCTACTGTAATGTGGGACACTACTATATATATCTATTATTATGGGGGCAGTACTATATATTTCTATTGTAATGTGGGACACTACTATTTATGTCTATTATTATGGGAGCATTACTATGCATTTCTATTGTAATGTGGGACACTACTATTTATGTCTATTATTATGGGAGCATTACTATGTATTTCTATTGTAATGTGGGACACTACTATTTATGTCTATTATTATGGGAGCATTACTATGTATTTCTATTGTAATGTGGGACACTACTATATATATATCTATTATTATGGGGCATTACTATGTATTTCTATTGTAATGTGGGACACTACTATTTATGTCTATTATTATGGGAGCATTACTATATATTTCTATTGTAATGTGGACACTAATATATATGTCTATTATTATGGGAGCATTACTATGTATTTCTATTGTAATATGGGACACTACTATATATTTCTGTTATTATGGGGGCATTATTATGTATTTCTACTGTAATGTGGGACACTACTATATATATCTATTATTACGGGGGCATTACTATATATTTCTATTGTAATGTGGGACACTGCTATATATATCTATTATTACGGGGGCATTACTATATATTTCTATTGTAATTTGGACACTACTATATATATCTATTATTATGGGGGCAGTACTACATATTTCTATTGTAATGTGGGACACTACTATATATATCTATTATTATGGGGGCATTACTATATATTTCTATTGTAATGTGGGTCACTACTATATATATCTATTATTATGGGGGCATTACTATGTATTTCTATTGTAATGTGGGACACTACTATAGATATCTATTATTATGGGGGCATTACTATGTATTTCTATTGTAATGTGGGACACTACTATATATATCTATTATTATGGGGGCATTACTAAGTATTTCTATTGTAATGTGGGACACTACTATATATATCTATTATTTTGGGGGCAGTACTACATATTTCTATTGTAATGTGGGACACTACTATATATATCTATTATTATGGGGGCATTACTATGTATTTCTACTGTAATGTGGGACACTACTATATATATCTATTATTATGGGGGCAGTACTATATATTTCTATTGTAATGTGGGACACTACTATTTATGTCTATTATTATGGGAGCATTACTATGTATTTCTATTGTAATGTGGGACACTACTATTTATGTCTATTATTATGGGAGCCTTACTATGTATTTCTATTGTAATGAGGGACACTACTATATATATCTATTATTATGTGGGCTTTACTATATATTTCTATTGTAATGTGGGACACTACTATATATATCTATTATTATGTGGGCTTTACTATATATTTCTATTGTAATGTGGGACACTACAACAGTATATATTTCTATTATTAGGGAGGCATTACTATATATTTCTATTGTAATGTGGGACACTACTATATATATCTATTATTATGGGTGCAGTACTATATATTTCTATTGTAATGTGGGACACTACTATATATATCTATTATTATGGGGGCATTACTATGTATTTCTATTGTAATGTGGGACACTACTATATATATCTATTATTATGGGGGCATTACTATGTATTTCTATTGTAATGTGGGACACTACTATATATATCTATTATTATGGGGGCATTACTATGTATTTCTATTGTAATGTGGGACACTACTATATATATCTATTATTATGTGGGCTTTACTATATATTTCTATTGTAATGTGGGACACTACTATATATATCTATTATTATGGGGGCAGTACTATATATTTCTATTGTAATGTGGGACACTACTATATATATCTATTATTATGGGGGCATTACTATGTATTTCTATTGTAATGTGGGACACTACTATATATATCTATTATTATGGGGGCATTACTATGTATTTCTATTGTGATGTGGGACAATACTATATATATCTATTATTATGGGGGCATTACTATGTATTTCTACTGTAATGTGGGACACTACTATATATATCTATTATTATGGGGGCATTACTATGTATTTCTACTGTAATGTGGGACACTACTATATATATCTATTATTATGGGGACATTACTATATATTTCTATTGTAATGTGGGACACTACTATATATATCTATTATTATGGGGGCATTACTATGTATTTCTATTGTAATGTGGGTCACTACTATATATATCTATTATTATGGGGGCATTACTATGTATTTCTATTGTAATGTGGGACACTACTATAGATATCTATTATTATGGGGGCATTACTATGTATTTCTATTGTAATGTGGGACACTACTATATATATATATTATTTTGGGGGCAGTACTACATATTTCTATTGTAATGTGGGACACTACTATATATATATCTATTATTATGGGGGCATTACTATATATTTCTACTGTAATGTGGGACACTACTATATATATCTATTATTATGGGGGCAGTACTATATATTTCTATTGTAATGTGGGACACTACTATTTATGTCTATTATTATGGGAGCATTACTATGCATTTCTATTGTAATGTGGGACACTACTATTTATGTCTATTATTATGGGAGCATTACTATGTATTTCTATTGTAATGTGGGACACTACTATTTATGTCTATTATTATGGGAGCATTACTATGTATTTCTATTGTAATGTGGGACACTACTATATATATCTATTATTATGGGGCATTACTATGTATTTCTATTGTAATGTGGGACACTACTATTTATGTCTATTATTATGGGAGCATTACTATATATTTCTATTGTAATGTGGACACTAATATATATGTCTATTATTATGGGAGCATTACTATGTATTTCTATTGTAATATGGGACACTACTATATATTTCTGTTATTATGGGGGCATTATTATGTATTTCTACTGTAATGTGGGACACTACTATATATATCTATTATTACGGGGGCATTACTATATATTTCTATTGTAATGTGGGACACTGCTATATATATCTATTATTACGGGGGCATTACTATATATTTCTATTGTAATTTGGACACTACTATATATATCTATTATTATGGGGGCAGTACTACATATTTCTATTGTAATGTGGGACACTACTATATATATCTATTATTATGGGGGCATTACTATATATTTCTATTGTAATGTGGGTCACTACTATATATATCTATTATTATGGGGGCATTACTATGTATTTCTATTGTAATGTGGGACACTACTATAGATATCTATTATTATGGGGGCATTACTATGTATTTCTATTGTAATGTGGGACACTACTATATATATCTATTATTATGGGGGCATTACTAAGTATTTCTATTGTAATGTGGGACACTACTATATATATCTATTATTTTGGGGGCAGTACTACATATTTCTATTGTAATGTGGGACACTACAATATATATCTATTATTATGGGGGCATTACTATGTATTTCTACTGTAATGTGGGACACTACTATATATATCTATTATTATGGGGGCAGTACTATATATTTCTATTGTAATGTGGGACACTACTATTTATGTCTATTATTATGGGAGCATTACTATGTATTTCTATTGTAATGTGGGACACTACTATTTATGTCTATTATTATGGGAGCCTTACTATGTATTTCTATTGTAATGAGGGACACTACTATATATATCTATTATTATGGGGCATTACTATGTATTTCTATTGTAATGTGGGACACTACTATTTATGTCTATTATTATGGGAGCATTACTATATATTTCTATTGTAATGTGGACACTACTATATATGTCTATTATTATGGGAGCATTACTATGTATTTCTATTGTAATATGGGACACTACTATATATTTCTGTTATTATGGGGGCATTACTATGTATTTCTACTGTAATGTGGGACACTACTATATATATCTATTATTACGGGGGCATTACTATATATTTCTATTGTAATGTGGGACACTGCTATATATATCTATTATTACGGGGGCATTACTATATATTTCTATTGTAATGTGGGACACTACTATATATATCTATTATTATGGGGGCATTACTATTTATTTCTATTGCAATGTAGGACACTACTATATATATCTATTATTATGGGGGCTTTACTATATTTTTCTATTGTAATGTGGACACTACTATATATTTCTATTATTATGGGGGCATTACTATGTATTTCTACTGTAATGTGGGACACTACTATATATATATCTATTATTATGGGGCAGGACTACATATTTCTATTGTAATGTGGGACACTACTATATATATCTATTATTATGGGGGCATTACTATGTATTTCTACTGTAATGTGGGACACTACTATATATATATCTATTATTATGGGGGCAGTACTACATATTTCTATTGTAATTTGGGACACTACTATATCACTACTATATATATCTTTTATTATGGGGGCATTACTATGTATTTCTACTGTAATGTGGGACACTACTATAGATTTCTATTATTATGGGGGCAGTACTACATATTTCTATTGTAATGTGGGACACTACTATAGATATCTATTATTATGGGGGCATTACTATGTATTTCTACTGTAATGTGGGACACTACTATATATATCTATTATTATGGGGGCAGTACTACATATTTCTATTGTAATGTGGAACACTACTATATATATCTATTATTATGGGGGCATTACTATGTATTTCTACTGTAATGTGGGACACTACTATATATATCTCTATTATTATGGGGCAGTACTACATATTTTTATTGTAATGTGGGACACTACTATATATATCTATTATTATGGGGGCATTACTATGTATTTTCTACTGTAATGTGGGACACTACTAAATATATCTATTATTATGGGGGCAGTACTACATATTTCTATTGTAATGTGGGACACTACTATATATATCTATTATTATGGGGGCATTACTATGTATTTCTACTGTAATGTGGGACACTACTATATATATCTATTATTATGGGGGCATTACTATGTATTTCTACTGTAATGTGGGACACTACTATGTATATCTATTATTATGGGGGCAGTACTATATATTTCTATTGTAATGTGGGACACTACTATTTATGTCTATTATTATGGGAGCATTACTATGCATTTCTATTGTAATGTGGGACACTACTATTTATGTCTATTATTATGGGAGCATTACTATGTATTTCTATTGTAATGTGGGACACTACTATTTATGTCTATTATTATGGGAGCATTACTATGTATTTCTATTGTAATGTGGGACACTACTATATATATCTATTATTATGGGGCATTACTATGTATTTCTATTGTAATGTGGGACACTACTATTTATGTCTATTATTATGGGAGCATTACTATATATTTCTATTGTAATGTGGACACTAATATATATGTCTATTATTATGGGAGCATTACTATGTATTTCTATTGTAATATGGGACACTACTATATATTTCTGTTATTATGGGGGCATTATTATGTATTTCTACTGTAATGTGGGACACTACTATATATATCTATTATTATGGGGGCATTACTATATATTTCTATTGTAATGTGGGACACTGCTATATATATCTATTATTACGGGGGCATTACTATATATTTCTATTGTAATTTGGACACTACTATATATATCTATTATTATGGGGGCAGTACTACATATTTCTATTGTAATGTGGGACACTACTATATATATCTATTATTATGGGGGCATTACTATATATTTCTATTGTAATGTGGGTCACTACTATATATATCTATTATTATGGGGGCATTACTATGTATTTCTATTGTAATGTGGGACACTACTATAGATATCTATTATTATGGGGGCATTACTATGTATTTCTATTGTAATGTGGGACACTACTATATATATCTATTATTATGGGGGCATTACTAAGTATTTCTATTGTTATGTGGGACACTACTATATATATCTATTATTTTGGGGGCAGTACTACATATTTCTATTGTAATGTGGGACACTACAATATATATCTATTATTATGGGGGCATTACTATGTATTTCTACTGTAATGTGGGACACTACTATATATATCTATTATTATGGGGGCAGTACTATATATTTCTATTGTAATGTGGGACACTACTATTTATGTCTATTATTATGGGAGCATTACTATGTATTTCTATTGTAATGTGGGACACTACTATTTATGTCTATTATTATGGGAGCCTTACTATGTATTTCTATTGTAATGAGGGACACTACTATATATATCTATTATTATGGGGCATTACTATGTATTTCTATTGTAATGTGGGACACTACTATTTATGTCTATTATTATGGGAGCATTACTATATATTTCTATTGTAATGTGGACACTACTATATATGTCTATTATTATGGGAGCATTACTATGTATTTCTATTGTAATATGGGACACTACTATATATTTCTGTTATTATGGGGGCATTACTATGTATTTCTACTGTAATGTGGGACACTACTATATATATCTATTATTACGGGGGCATTACTATATATTTCTATTGTAATGTGGGACACTGCTATATATATCTATTATTACGGGGGCATTACTATATATTTCTATTGTAATGTGGGACACTACTATATATATCTATTATTATGGGGGCATTACTATTTATTTCTATTGCAATGTAGGACACTACTATATATATCTATTATTATGGGGGCTTTACTATATTTTTCTATTGTAATGTGGACACTACTATATATTTCTATTATTATGGGGGCATTACTATGTATTTCTACTGTAATGTGGGACACTACTATATATATATCTATTATTATGGGGCAGGACTACATATTTCTATTGTAATGTGGGACACTACTATATATATCTATTATTATGGGGGCATTACTATGTATTTCTACTGTAATGTGGGACACTACTATATATATATCTATTATTATGGGGGCAGTACTACATATTTCTATTGTAATTTGGGACACTACTATATATATCTTTTATTATGGGGGCATTACTATGTATTTCTACTGTAATGTGGGACACTACTATAGATATCTATTATTATGGGGGCAGTACTACATATTTCTATTGTAATGTGGGACACTACTATAGATATCTATTATTATGGGGGCATTACTATGTATTTCTACTGTAATGTGGGACACTACTATATATATCTATTATTATGGGGGCAGTACTACATATTTCTATTGTAATGTGGAACACTACTATATATATCTATTATTATGGGGGCATTACTATGTATTTCTACTGTAATGTAGGACACTACTATATATATCTCTATTATTATGGGGCAGTACTACATATTTTTATTGTAATGTGGGACACTACTATATATATCTATTATTATGGGGGCATTACTATGTATTTTCTACTGTAATGTGGGACACTACTAAATATATCTATTATTATGGGGGCAGTACTACATATTTCTATTGTAATGTGGGACACTACTATATATATCTATTATTATGGGGGCATTACTATGTATTTCTACTGTAATGTGGGACACTACTATATATATCTATTATTATGGGGGCAGTACTACATATTTCTATTGTAATGTGGACACTACTATACATCTATTATTATGTGGGCTTTACTATATATTTCTATTGTAATGTGGGACACTACTATATATATCTATTATTATGGGGGCATTACTATGTATTTCTATTGTAATGTGGACACTACTATACATCTATTATTATGTGGGCTTTACTATATATTTCTATTGTAATGTGGGACACTACTATATATATCTATTATTATGGGGGCATTACTATGTATTTCTATTGTAATGTGGCACACTACTACTGTATATATATCTTTTATTATGGGGGCAGTACTACATATTTCTATTGTAATGTGGACACTTCTATACATCTATTATTATGTGGGCTTTACTATATATTTATATTGTAATGTGGGACACTACTATATATATATATCTATTATTATGGGGCATTACTATGTATTTGTATTGTAATGTGGGACACTACTATATATATCTATTATTATGGGGGCATTACTATATATTTCTATTGTAATGTGGGTCACTACTATATATATCTATTATTATGGGGGCATTACTATGTATTTCTATTGTAATGTGGGACACTACTATATATATATCTATTATTATGGGGGCATTTACTATGTATTTCTATTGTAATGTGGGTCACTACTATATATATCTATTATTATGGGGGCATTACTATGTATTTCTATTGTAATGTGGGACACTACTATATATATCTATTATTATGGGGGCATTACTATATATTTCTATTGTAATGTGGGACACTACTATATATATCTATTATTATGGGGGCATTACTATGTATTTCTATTGTAATGTGGGACACTACTATATATATCTATTATTATGGGGGCATTACTATATATTTCTATTGTAATGTGGGACACTACTATATATATCTATTATTATGGGGGCATTACTATGTATTTCTATTGTAATGTGGGACACTACTATATATATCTATTATTATGGGGGCATTACTATATATTTCTATTGCAATGTGGGACACTACTATATATGTCTATTATTATGGGGGCATTACTATATATTTCTATTGTAATGTGGGACACTACTATATATGTCTATTATTATGGGGGCAGTACTACATATTTCTATTGTAATGTGGGACACTACTATATATGTCTATTATTATGGGGGCATTACTATGTATTTCTACTGTAATGTGGGACACTACTATATATATATATCTATTATTATGGGGGCATTACTACATATTTATACTGGAGTTGGGTCAGCATACCTCTGCCAGAGTGCCAGAGGAGGGGGGGGGGGGTGAGTGCAACAGTGGCCCACACTGAGTGAGTGCAACAATGGGCTTCTCCACTGGCTCACTTCTCCACTCATTTCACTGCTTCATGAATAGACCCCGTTATCACTCTCCAAGGTGCTGTGTATAATTTTATAGTATGCAAATTATGTTGTTTCAATGTTTATTGGTTGCCATGGGAAACTTCTCTACTGGCTCACTTCTCCACTCTTTTCACTGCTTAGTACATCTCCCCTTCAGTCTGAAATCTCCATCCTCCTATGACATCTAAATCCCGTTGTGCTGCTGAAGCTGAGGATCAGCTTCAGCGACCTGGGGATCAGCAGCGCTCTAATGATCCTCACAGCAAACTGCTTATTAGTCACAGACAGATATGTCTGCTAGTGACTAAGAAGCAGTTCCCAGGCAGGGTCATCTGTGTGCTGCTGGTCCCTCTCTGAGCCTGGGCATAGGCCCTCATTCCGAGTTGTTCGCTCGCTAGCCGCTTTTCGCAGCAGTGCACACGCTAAGCCGCCGCCCTCTGGGAGTGAATCTTAGCTTAGCAGAATTGCGAACGAAGTATTCGCAATATTGCGAAATGATTTTTCTTTGCAGTTTCTGAGTAGCTCGAGACTTACTCTTCCAGTGCGATCAGTTCAGTGCTTGTCGTTCCTGGTTTGACGTCACAAACACACCCAGCGTTCGCCCAGACACTCCCCCGTTTTTCCAGCCACTCCCGCGTTTTTCCCAGAAACGGCAGCATTTTTTCACACACTCCCATAAAACGGCCAGTGTCCGCCCAGAAACACCCACTTCCTGTCAATCACACTCCGATCACCAGAACGAAGAAAAAACCTCGTAATGCCGTGAGTAAAATACCAAACTTCTTAGCAAATTTACTTGACGCAGCCGCAGTGCGAACATTGCGCATGCGCAGTTAGCGGAAAATCGCACCGATGCGAAGGAAAATAACGAGCGAACAACTCGGAATGAGGGCCATAGTACATTAGTACTGACTGCAAACTCCTGATAGCACCTGTGGCCGTGACTAGAGCCACAGTGTATGAGGACACATCTGTTGGTCTCCAGCACAGACCAGAGTTAAATCTCCTTACAATTGCATCCAAGTAAATGTAACCTGACTGCACCTGCGCTTGCTCTACCAAGATGGAGACTGTCCAGAGCTTAGAGGCAGATATCATTCATTCTTTTTGTACAAAGACATACTGCCTGATGTATATAGATTAGCAACTTTTCCCTTTGTTCCTGTTCTTTGTGGTTTACTATTCAATTGAATTTTGAGTATTGAATGGAACCACTTAAACAATGATGACCCATTGATATATTCAATGTCCCCCAATGTATTTAGAAATAGACTGCGGACAGCTTAATTATCCAGAAGACCTGCAATATGTAGTGGCAGCTCTGCAGGTGCCGCTATCCAAGATGACTATACCTGTCACAAAAGGTTTCTCATTTGTTTTTTTGTAACTGCAGTAATAAGAGGCCCCTATAGAAAATCCAGCATACTAATAACAAAACTTACACTGCATACATAAAATGTTGAGCCCAGTGTTTCCTATACTAAGTCTGGGTTCACTACGGTATGCCGGCGGTCGGGCTCCCGGCGACCAGCATACCGGCGCTGGGAGCCCGACCGCCAGCTTACCGACAGTGTGGCAAGTGCAAATGAGCCCCTTGCAGGCTCGCTGCGCTCGCCACGCTACGGGCACGGTGGCGCGCTAAGCGCGCCATGCTATTTTATTCTCCCTCCAGGGGGGTCGTGGACCCCCAAGAGGGAAAATAAGTGTCGGTATGCCGGCTGTCGGGATTCCGGCGCCGGTATACTGTGCGCCGGGATCCCGTCAGTCGGCATACTGAAGACCACCCCTAAGTCTACGTTAGCTTCCAAAGTTAAGGTAATACATTGAATGTGTAATTCTGACCAATTACAAGGAGATTGTTAATATATATTTACACATATAGGGATTGGGATATTGCTTGCATATTATTAGTTAGAAGTTGCTGATAAAATCAAGGTGTCAAGGTGGGGGGGGGCCCACTAGTTATGCCACATACACATCCTGCCATTTACACTCTCTTGCACCTTTCTGGATGGCTCCTCTTTAATATTTTTTACTTCCATACACTCTGCAGTTTGTATAGAAATATGGTCACTGCTCCATAACTAGGGAGATCAATTAGTCAACGGCTGCAAAATGTCAATCTAGAGTGTTTTATCAGACAATAAAAAGTTGACTTGGTGATTTTGTGGAAATAATATAACTTTGAAGCTACATAATTAAATTGTTACATTTAATTAGACAATATAGCCTTTTTATGTGATATAATAGGGCGGGATGTACTAAAGGGAAAATGCAGTAAAAATCCCCGTTTATGGGGTTTTAATCGCATTTCCATATATAGAAAGCTCGGAAACCAGGACCGCCATCAAGGGGGGATTGCCAGTATTGCAGTCCCGGGCCTGCCAACAGAGAGGGGGAAGGGGGGGCCGGTCCCCTCTCCTGGCTCATAACCCAGGGCTAGTACTGGTGCTACTAGGATACCTTCACCTCCAGTGGTGCTTAAACTAGTGTGCGGGTACTCAGGGGTGTATCTAGGGGTCAGAGCGCCCCTGGCAAAGTAAGGGACTGGCGCCCCCCCTACCCATATTTAAAATGGGGAAGGCCGAAAAAGAGTGTGGCCACACAATAGTACCCACAATTCAAATTACACCATATGGTAGTGCCCCTTGCTCACATTACACCGCACAGTAGTGTCCATCATTCACATTACGCCACACAGTAGTACCCCTTATACACATTACTCCACACAGTGTATAAGGGGTACTACTGTGTGACGTAACCTGTATTAGGGGTACAGGTTACGTCACACAGTAGTACCCCTAATACACGTTATGCCCCACAGTAGTACCCCTTATACAGTACATGTTACGCCACGTGTGTGTGTGTGTGTGTGTGTGTGTGTGTGTGTGTGTGTGTGTATATGTGTGTGTATATATACTGTATTCGCTCTGGGGGTTAGGTGGGGGGGGCAGTGGATTAGGGGACATTGGCCGGTTGGGGATAGAAGGGGGGTTACAGTGGACTAACAGGGTGAGAGACATTGGGATGGTGGAGGGGGAGACACTGGGATAAGTGAGGGTTGGTTAGATGGGGAGGCACTGGGCTGGGACCGGGATGGTAGCATTGACATGGGGTTGCTTGCCTGGCCCACTTACTGCAGCACTGCTATAAATGTCCTGAGTGCGAGTGGTAAGGTATTGGTTTCGGTGAAAGACACAAATAGAGGAGGGGATGTACTTGCTTTATTGGCGGTTGGGATCCCGGCGGTCAGGTTACCGATGCCGGAATCCCGACCGCTTACAATGTCGGCAGCCGGAATGCCGCCACACAGGGGCTATTCACACTTGTGGGTGTCCTTGACACCCATAGAGTGGGAATAGAATCTGTGGCGAGCGTAGCGAGCCCACAAGGGGCTCCTTTGCACATGCCTCCCCCCCCCCAACCAGCATTCTGGGTCGGGATACTGACCTCCTGGATACTAACCGTCGGCATTACAGCCCTACCCCTAGAGGAGGTGTGTATTACCCCATACTGACCCTGGCACACAGCAGGTGGGGCCTGGGGATGTGTGTGTGTGTGTGTGTGTGTGTGTGTGTGTGTGTGTGTGTGTGTGTGTGTGTGTGTGTGTGTATATAGGTGTCCCCACAGGTGTGTATGCAGGTGTGGCCCCCGTCTCCCAGGTGTGTGTGTGTGTATGTGTGTTTGTAGGTGTGGGGCCCCCAAGTGTGTGTGTATGTGCAAGTGTGGTTCCCCGTCCCCGATGTGTGTAAAGTTGTGTCCTCCAGATGTGTGTGTTCAGGTGTGGCCCCCCAATCCACATGTCTATATGCTGGTGTGGCCCCCCAGGTGTGTAGTGTGCACATTTAGGTCGGTGCTTGCCTTGGTGAAGTAGAGTAGACATAGCTCGTTCAGCTGCTCCTTGGAAGCCACCATCCACATGCTGCTGCGCAGAGCTCTGTCTCTGTGTCACGGCCCCTCAATGACGGGGAAGTGCTGCACTGCTACGGATGGTACCGGGGAAGGAGGTGCACAGTACAAGGAGCTGTGCAGCGCCGGTAAGGACAGTGCTGACCCCCCTTCCTCTCCGTCTGCTGTGCTGGCTCTGACGTCACCGGTGCCTGTACTGCTCCCAGCGCTCTGCTATGTACACACAGGCAGGGAGAGGAGCAGGAGCACTGTACTGTAGCAGCGTGACTGACTTGGTGTAGGGGAAGCGGTGGGTCCAGGGCCCCTGTGACAGCCTGGGCCCCATAGCAACTGCATACCCTGCACCTATGGCAGTTACGCCACTGTTCTTTATTAATAATTTTATTTCCACTGTTATTATTTTCCATGGCCATTTTATTTCTTTCACCCCAATTTGTAAACTGATAATTGATAGCAGTGCACTCCCTCCGTTCCGCTCCTGGACACACATGCTGTCTCTTCACTGAAACAACATTGAGTACACTAATAGGACAACACAGTAAATTGGGCAGTAGCACTGTAGCAGTAATGACTTCTGCCTGTGGAACACAGGTAGCATATATGCTACAGACAGGCTCCTTCCTGAAAGTAATAAAAAAAAGCTAGAAGGCAAAAAAATCTATGAATGTGATACTAGCAGCTTCCAGAGCACGCTTGCACGCACCTCTCTCACTTTGCACCCAAGACTTAATTGCCCCATATTTGTCCTATTCCTGGTCTGGAACTTCCTTTCTTTCCATCTACACAACGATTGCACACTTCCTGGAAGGGTTAGGGTAAGTTACATAGACTAGGCACTAGGCAGTTACCTGTTCATACCTGTTCACCCCTGGCGAGTGCCATCCTGGCCAATGGGTAGATACGCCCCTGCGGGTACTGGCCTGGGCACTGTGAGTGTGGGCAGACGAGGAGAGAGGTAGAGGGGGGAGCCAAGCACAATCATTAAATTCTTCTAAAGCAAAGCTTCACCCACCGAAGGGTACTTGAAGCTCCGCCCACTCAGTAGCGCCAGACTAAAGCCCTGCCTCAGCCAGCCATAGCCATGCCCACTAACCCCATGCTGTTTGAAGTCCCACCTCCAGCCATTGATCACTTCTGGCCACCCTAAGCTCTGGCCATTCACCTCCTTTACCAGTAGCTCCACCTCTGCCCATCCCAACGCCTGATATAAATCCTGCCCCCATCCATTTGAAGTGCTGAGCCCATCCCAACACCTGCTATAAAGTGGGAGGGGCCAGTCATGGGCCCTACCATTTCTGATGACAGTCCTGGCGGCTACACCTGTCTTCTGTGCAGAGGGTAATGCCAGCTTTTGCTGGTGTTACCTTATAGAAGCCTATGGGCTTCTTTATGCATCTCCCCACAGAGCCCGCCCAGCACCACACACTGCATCCCCTCATCTCCTGCTGGTAGCCTCCCAGCGGATGCCTGCGTCCGACCACCTGGTGCTAAGTGCTCTGTATCCCACAACCTCAGCTTCCGGCTGCAGGGGATGAGGAGCCCATACACACCAGAGAGGCCCGTCCCTCGGCTCTTGCCCCCCAGGGTATGCTGTCTAAGCCCTGGGAACAGCTGCTGGGGTGGCAGTGGATGATCACAAAGGACAGCTCTTATCGGGACAGCTGTCCTTTGCGATACTATCGCATATGTTAGTACATGCGCGATTAGTATGTAGGTAAAGTGTGGTGCAATGTTCCGCCATAGGTTAGAACATCCCGCCCATTATCAAACCGAGCTGGTTTAAGAACAGGGCAGCTGAGGGGATCGCCTATGACCCCTCAAACAATGGGGGCCCCACACATAGATACAACAGCGTGTACTGTATGTGAAGTGGGAGGTTTTAGGCAGCATAATATGAACTAGGGACACTACAATGTGAGTAACACATTTGCAGTAGTTACACATTCTACTTTTTTAATAATATTGCCAATTTTATTTGTAGGGGCTCCCACAATGTAATTGCTTTAATGCCCCCACTAACCTTAATCTGGTCCTGTAATCACATATATGTATATATTGTCCACCATATTTTCAGCTTTTACTAAATAATGCTGTACATTTCTAGCTTCAGTCTGTGATTAACAGTCATTCACCATCAGGCAGAGCAGTGTATTTACATTGTTGGATATATTACAAACTGAAATTGGGAAAACCTCTCTAATGGTCAAGTTATAATAAAAGTAGTTTAATTTTGGATGTTGCATTTAAGCAACATGTTGCATGTAAGCATGTGACTAAATACTGTGTCCCTTTAACACTGCAACAGAAAACTAGAGTTTTATCAGAGATATACTGTGGCCACTCAGTTTACATCTGGAAAAGCACCCCCATAGATTTCTAAGGGGGCTGCTAAATTATGCTACGCTTTACAGAATTTGAACCAGATAGTTAACACCATCTTTAGATGGCATTATAGCCTATGGTCTACATTACCTCAAATTCTTTTAGCCACAGTTGACATGGTCCAATTACCTCATATGCACAGTAGCTCAGGCGAAAGTAAAGTGCTAGCAATATTTCAGGTTAGATAGTGTTTCAAATTATAGCAAAAAGCATACTAAAAACACTGCATTACTACCGTAAGTGCGAACATTTCTTTAGTGCTTTCTTTAGAACACAACATATAGTACTTTCTATAGGAATACAATAGATAAATACTTGCAAAACGTGACAATTTGCTGTAGCCCGTGTAAACCAACTTTAATGCACTCAACCTTACTGAACAATCTCCATAAGGAGCTTTCTAAAATGGAGTTTATTTCCCATCCACCACAAGATGAGCATTGTAAGATAGAACGCCATTAACAGCCCTGATGCACAAAGTCGAGCAGAACATACATTTATCTGTGTACACTTTTAAATAATGGCATAGTTATATATTTTTTCTGATGTCAAAGACAAGCTGAGCGCACGCTGCTTAACTTCTTTAAACAGTTACCATGGAAATGCATTTTGCTGGATCTGATATCAGAGCATGAGGTAACAGCATTGCTTAGCGGTACTGACAATTACACATCTGCGAAGAGGTAAAAACCCACAAACTGCACAATACTCTTTATCTTCATTATTCTTAAAGAATTAAGAACACAAACATTCTAATTAGGAAAGTCAGATGCGTGAAAACATAAAACCAGGAACAAAAAGAGATCTATTTCTCTATAGCATGCTTTTAACTCTACTTCACTTTCATTACATCAGTTTAGATGACAGCTTGTTGTACAACAATTACATCCAATATGAGTTTCATTTTAAAATAATTGGAACAATGAAATGCTATTGTACTTCAATAGAGACAGCAGTTGTAGACTGCAGAAATGTGTTCATTTGCAAATACAATTATTATGCCTAGCTGTAATATCTAAGGAGCAAACCTGTTACCCACAACACAGTGCTCTGCTGCCGTTCTTCCGACTTAGTTACAGATTTCAGTAACGGATTCAGTTTAAATTAAAAACCTATATAAAAATACTGTGATTATTGTGATTTAACAAACTATAGGAAATAGGTAAGAAAAAGAAAACAGTGTACCGCAATAATGGTTGTAGCCTCAATGAATTGCTTGCCGATACATATTTAAAAATTGTTTTCAAATGGACATAAGACATCATGTAGCCGAAGAAACCGAACAATTATAAAACATTGTCATAGTAAGATGAAGTGGTCATTTCAGACCAATGTGACACTGAGTGTTAATCTGCTTGCTGTCAAGGCAACAGTCATATATACTATGTTTGTTTAGCATATCATGAGTTAAAGGGGTCTCATACAGAAGGCAAGTCGAAGACAAGTTTTTTGATCTGTAACAAAAGGCAAAGAAAATAGCCCTAGAAACAGATTAACTTGCAATGATGAGTAACAGACATAGAAAAGAGCAAGGTATCCGTGTAATAATGATGTACTCACTGATTCCTGTGTGCGTCTGGCTAAATGCAGTAGCCACCAGCCCTGGGAGCAGAGTTTCTCTCAATGCAGACGGAAGACTCATCATACTTCATACATATACCCCACAAAGTAGAAATAATCGTAGAGAAAGGGAGAATGCCTGTTTATAAACTGTTGCCACTGGCGAATAGTCACACATAGGAAAAACACACTTGTGAAAGCCCGATCTCTTAGCTGCCTCTTTATAATGAAATGAATCTGCTGCTCTCCTTTCCTCTGGCTCAGATTGGATGAAGACATTCTGATATTTCCAAACCAACCAACCAGAACCCTATATGCTTTCAACATGTAATTTACCTATTCAAACATCTCACTTGGTAACTGTTTGAAATACAGGGAAAAGCAACACAATATTCATATTTGGAACTTTCTCTAATGCTATTTTTATTTTGTATTTATATTTCACTGACTTTTACAGGTACAATTAAGCTGTAATGCTCTAATTCTCATTACTGCTAGCCGCTGACACATCAGACTGCATTAGGTTTATCACGTCTGCCTTGTTATACTAAGAATACTGAGTCCATTATTTTCCTTTAAACAAATGATTGATGATCTAGGTAGACTTGAAAAATGGTCAAAACCTGGCAACTACAGTTTAATGCCAAAAAATGCAAAATCATGCACTTGGGTCTCAAAAACCCAAAGGCTAAATATAGTATCAAGGGTACTATAATGGAAACTACTGAGGAGGAAAGGGATCTAGGAGTCACTATTTCAAGTGACTTAAAGGCAGGGAAGCAATGCAACAAAGCAATGAGGAAGGCTAGTCAGATGCTTGGTTGCATAGGGAGAGGAATCTGCAGCAGAAAGAAAGTAATAATGCCTTGTATAGGTCATTCTTGCAGCCTCATCTACAATACTGTGTTAAGTTCTGGAGGCCATATCTCCAGAAGAGTACAAATGCATTATAGAGTGTACAAAGAGACACAACTAAAATGGTCCATAGTCTACATCACATAACTTACCTGGAAAGACTAAAAGATCTTAACATGTATAGTTTGGAGGAGAGAAGGGAAAGGGGGGACATGATAGAAACTTTCAAATATACCAAGGATTTTAACAAAGTCCAGGAGGGGAACATTCTTCAAAGGAAGTATTAGAACTCAAGGACACATGCTGAAACTGGAGGGAGACAGGTTCAGGGGAAATGTAAGGAAAAATGTCTTCACAGAAAGGGTAGTGGATAAGTGGAATAGCCTCCCATCAGAGGTGGTAAAGGCTAAGACAGTAGAGCAATCTAAACATATTTGGGATAGGCATTTGAATATCCTTACAAAGAACTAAGGTTCAAAAAGGGTTGAGATTACCTAAAGGATAAAAGAGGGGCAGACTAGATGGTCCAAGTGGTACTTATCTGCGGTCACATTCTTTGTTTCTATGTTATTTTTCTAAAATACCAATACAAATGGTTAGGCAATGACATACAGTAAGCGGGGATAGTGTCTACATTGTGTCTGGCTGATCTCAAATACTGTAGCAACTGTACAAGTACATTTTACTAGAGATGAGTGGGTTCGGTTTTACTCAGATTTACCCGAATCTCCTTATTGGCTATCAGACGTCACGTGTTTTGGTTAGCCAATAAGAAAAATCCAGAAAATAAGAAATGGCGATTATTCTGGCATAAAGAACAGAGTAAACCTGAACACGCTCATCTCTACATTTTACCAGTTTCATTCTTGGTGACTTAAGTTTTTTAAATTCATTTAACTAATCGTTTTTTTTTTAATATTCATTAGCATATGGGCTAATGAAATTGTCAGCTCATCTGACAATTAGATTCCTTTTTAACTAATATGAGCAATCATGTCGTCAATTATATTTGGATTTTCAATTAGCAATTTATTATTTAACTGTTGTCTATAAACTAAGGAAATACATTTTATTACATTCATTTTATTTAAAAAAACCAAAAACAAATATACTGCATCAAAACATTGAAAATAACATGTAGTAGAGAAAACACCATACCATCTCACCCAAGGGTGTAGCTACAATAGGTGCATGATGTGCGCCTGCTATGGGGCACAGGCCCCCTCAGGGGCCCGGCCCTCCTCCTGCACCTAGTTGCTGAGCCACGTTGGCTGCTTTTATTTTCTCAGCAGTGTGCTGCTGTACTACAGCCACATCTGCTCTAGCGGCTGGCTACTCCTCTTCTGAGTCCTAACTGATGCTGGGAGGAGGCGTGGCTGAACCTGCACGGACATCTCCAGACCGCGGCCATGCCTCCTCTCAGCATCAGTAAGGACAGACGAGACGGAGGAGGTCGGAACGGAGAGCAGAGCAACACACTGCTGAGAAATTAAAAGCAGGCAACAGGGCACCAATGGTGAGTGCCTGCCTGCTGACACTTGGGGTGGGGTCTTTGGTCAGTCCACGGTTTTTGTCTCCATGGGCAGTTCACGGGGTCGATTGGGGAGTGGGAATTCTGCGTTTGAGAGTAGTCCGGGGGGGGGCAGTCTGAGCAGTCAGCCAGTGGGGCTTCTGCTGGCATAGCTACGCCTCTGATCTCACCCCTCTACAATTTATTCATGTATATTGGACCTCATTCAGGTTGGATCGCAGTGTGAAAATGAGAAAAAGATGCGGCCACATGGGCAGCGCCCGTACTGTACATGCGCCCGCATTTTCTGCGGTGGGGGCCGCAGAAAATGCGATCGCCTCTGCCTGTCAATCAGGCAGAGGTGGTCGCGGGGCGGGGGGGGGGGCAGGCAATGCTCTGTTTCCAGGGAGGAGACGGAGCATTATGGGGGCGGAGCTGGATGAACAGTGGGCGGTGCGGCACGAACGGGGGCGTGTCAGGGGCGTGATCGCGGCAGCTGCATGAAGTCACACGCAGCCGCTGCGATCGGTAAGATGTCGGCGGGTCTTCTATGGGCGCAACTAAGTTGCGCCGGCAGGAGGCTACCTTGGTTTCTGCTAACAAGCAGAAATTGCGATGCGTGCGCAATTTCTGCTTGTTCAACGGGGGGAGGCAGCTGGCAGCATGCTGGACGGCCTTGCCCTGTGATGGGCTGCCCCCAGCATGCGAACAAAAGGATAGCAAATTCTGCTAATTTGCAGAATTTGCTATCCTTACTGAATTAGGCCCTTTGTTCGCAACTAAAAATGAATAAAATGTAGGGACATCTTAACAGCATTGTAGACTCTAGGCAAAAAAAGGAATTTGGCTCCTCCCCACCCAATCACAGGATTTATTTTTTATTGTATTTTTTTTTTAATCATAACTAATCCCACTTAGCCTTAATCTCAGAAAGCCGACCTTCCTTTCATGCAGTGTTAGGGAGGCCTATGGTTTCCAATTCACATTAGTACACTTTGGGGGTAATTCCAAATTGATCGCAGCAGGAATTTTGTTAGCAGTTGGGCAAAACCATGTGCACTGCAGGGGGGGGCAGATATAACATGTGCAGAAAGAGTTAGATTTGGGTGGGTTATTTTATTTCTGTGCAGGGTAAATACTGGCTGCTTTATTTTTACACTGCAAATTAGATTGCAGATTGAACACACCACACCCAAATATAACTCTCTCTGCACATGTTAAATCTGCCTCCCCTGCAGTGCACATGGTTTTGCCCAATTGCTAACAAAATTCCTGCTGCGATCAACTTGGAATTACCCCCTTTGGTGGAACAAAATTGATTTGTATAAGAAATTGATGGCACTGTCTGGAGCACACGATCACTACCCCAACAGAACAGTTTGTTTACAGTACATACAAAGGTGCTGAGCTGACCTTTAGAACATGCCCAGTACCCATCTTGCTGTTCCTCTGGCACTTGCGGTGTAACCAGGGCCGGTTCCGGGGCTTCTGGCGCCCCGGGCGGCATTAGGGTGTGTGGCTTCATACAGGGGGCGTGGTCAGTTACGCCCCCTGTACTGTTGTAGGATGTGCGGTGCGCGATGACGTCATCGCGCACCGCACAGCAAAGGTCCTCTCCACGAAGGTAAACTAGACGCTAAGCGTCTAGTTCCCTTCGTGGAGAGGACCTTTGCTGTGCGGTACGCGATGATGTCAACGTGCACCGAACATGATTACAGTGAAGGTCCTCTCCAGGAAGGGAAATTAGACGCGTAGCATCTAGTTTCCCTTCACAGCGGGCAGCCCACGAAGGGAAACTAGACGCGTAGCGTCTAGTTTCCCTTCACAACGGACAGCGGGCCGCGGCAGCGGGGGGCACCACAGCAGCAGCGGATCTTGCCATGGTGCGGCACCCTCCGGAAGGTGGTGCCCCGGGCAAAAGTCCTGCTTGCCCGTGGCAAGATCCACTACTGGGTGTAACATCATTACAACACATGAACCAGGGGCTGGGTAGGCTGGCACAGGGTGCCTCTGAGCCCTGCTACAGTGCTGCAATATTTAAATGACTATTTCTACAGTAATTCATTCTGAAGAACAAGACAAAGGTAATTAGAAGCATTTATAAAAAATGGTGCAAAGGAAAAGTATGGTGTTGCCCATAGCAGTCACTCATTAAATGATAAATCTTTCATATGTGGTTATGTAAGTTAATGCTAGCTACAGGTAAACCCATACAGGTGTTTTCATGAGGGTCCTCTACTGAGTATTCTCTATTATATCAGTGTATCTCTAGCGCTCACAATAGGAATCCCCCTTATCTGACACCTTCACAGAGCTCTCCTAAGCTCCCTGCTCCTGGCATGCACTCTTTCCTAAACTCCCTGTACATGGCTGGGCCAATAATTACGCATAGTATGCAGCTGCTTATGGCACTGCACTGTAAGGGTGCCACCATGACACAGAACGCGCAATGCTGAGTGATGAGACAGTGATTGATCGTGCGGCTCCCTGACGCCACATCTCCCATCAGCGCTGAGACTGATTCCTGCTTGCTCTGCCTCTGAATTCCTGCTGCTACTGACGGCTAAGCAGAGTACAGGACTTGGGAGACACAGTCATACACTAGGGTAGATGTACAATATGAAACAGTGAATAGTGGAGAAGTGTGCCAGTGGAGAATAGCAACCAATCAACTTCTACCTTTAATTTTATAGAATTGACTTGATAAATGATACCTCAAAGTTGATTGGTTGGCATAAGCAACTTCTCCACTCAGAGGCGTAGCGTGAAGACATGACACTCGGAGCAGGGTCATGTCACTGCACCCACACCCACCACCACACACACATACATACATACATACATACATAGATTCACACACATTTAGGGGTTCATTCCGAGTTGATCGCTACCTGCCGTTATTCGCAGCGCAGCGATCAGTCTAAAAATGGCATTTCTGTGCATGCATATGCCCCGCAATGCGCACACGCGACGTACGGGTACAAAGTAGTGATGTGCACCGGAAATTTTTCGGGTTTTGTGTTTTGGTTTTGGGTTCGGTTCCGCGGCCGTGTTTTGGATTCGGACGCGTTTTGGCAAAACCTCACCGAAATTTTTTTGTCGGATTCGGGTGTGTTTTGGATTCGGGTGTTTTTTTCAAAAAACCCTAAAAAACAGCTTAAATCATAGAATTTGGGGGTCATTTTGATCCCATAGTATTATTAACCTCAATAACCATAATTTCCACTCATTTCCAGTCTATTCTGAACACCTCACAATATTATTTTTAGTCCTAAAATTTGCACCGAGGTCGCTGTGTGACTAAGCTAAGCGACACAAGTGGCCGACACAAACACCTGGCCCATCTAGGAGTGGCACTGCAGTGTCAGGCAGGATGGCCCTTCAAAAAAATTGTCCCCAAACAGCACATGATGCAAAGAAAAAAAGAGGCGCACCAAGGTCGCTGTGTGAACAAGCTAAGCGACACAAGTGGCCGACACAAACACCTGGCCCATCTAGGAGTGGCACTGCAGTGTCAGGCAGGATGGCCCTTCAAAAAAATTGTCCCCAAACAGCACATGATGCAAAGAAAAAAAGAGGCGCACCAAGGTCGCTGTGTGACTAAGCTAAGCGACACAAGTGGCCGACACAAACACCTGGCCCATCTAGGAGTGGCACTGCAGTGTCAGGCAGGATGGCACTTCAAAAAAATTGTCCCCAAACAGCACATGACGCAAAGAAAAATGAAAGAAAAAAGAGGTGCAAGATGGAATTGTCCTTGGGCCCTCCCACCCACCCTTATGTTGTATAAACAGGACATGCACACTTTAACGAACCCATCATTTCAGTGACAGGGTCTGCCACACGACTGTGACTGAAATGACTGGTTGGTTTGGGCCCCCACCAAAAAAGAAGCAATCAATCTCTCCTTGCACAAACTGGCTCTACAGAGGCAAGATGTCCACTTCATCATCATCCTCCGATTCCTCACCCCTTTCACTGTGTACATCCCCCTCCTCACAGATTATTAATTCGTCCCCACTGGAATCCACCATCTCAGGTCCCCGTGTACTTTCTGGAGGCAATTGCTGCTGGTGAATGTCTCCACGGAGGAATTGATTATAATTCATTTTAATGAACATCATCTTCTCCACATTTTCTGGAAGTAACCTCGTACGCCGATTGCTGACAAGGTGAGCGGCTGCACTAAACACTCTTTCGGAGTACACACTGGAGGGAGGGCAACTTAGGTAGAATAAAGCCAGTTTGTGCAAGGGCCTCCAAATTGTCTCTTTTTCCTGCCAGTATACGTACGGACTGTCTGCCGTTCCTACTTGGATGCGGTCACTCATATAATCCTCCACCATTCTTTCAATGGTGACAGAATCATATGCAGTGACAGTAGACGACATGTCAGTAATCGTTGGCAGGTCCTTCAGTCCGGACCAGATATCAGCGCTCGCTCCAGACTGCCCTGCATCACCGCCAGCGGGTGGGCTCGGAATTCTTAGCCTTTTCCTCGCACCCCCAGTTGCGGGAGAATGTGAAGGAGTAGATGGTGACGGGTCACGTTCCGCTTGACTTGACAAATTTCTCACCAGCAGGTCTTTGAACCTCTGCAGACTTGTGTCTGCCGGAAAGAGAGATACAACGTAGGTTTTAAATCTAGGATCGAGCACGGTGGCCAAAATGTAGTGCTCTGATTTCAACAGATTGACCACCCGTGAATCCTGGTTAAGCGAATTAAGGGCTCCATCCACAAGTCCCACATGCCTAGCGGAATCGCTCTGTTTTAGCTCCTCCTTCAATGTCTCCAGCTGCTTCTGCAAAAGCCTGATGAGGGGAATGACCTGACTCAGGCTGGCAGTGTCTGAACTGACTTCACGTGTGGCAAGTTCAAAGGGTCGCAGAACCTTGCACAACGTTGAAATCATTCTCCACTGCGCTTGAGTCAGGTGCATTCCACCTCCTTTGCCTATATCGTGGCCAGATATATAGGCTTGAATGGCCTTTTGCTGCTCCTCCATCCTCTGAAGCATATAGAGGGTTGAATTCCACCTCGTTACCACCTCTTGCTCCAGATGATGGCAGGGCAGGTTCAGGAATGTTTGGTGGTGCTCCAGTCTTCTGTACGCGGTGCCTGAATGCCGAAAGTGGCCCGCAATTCTTCGGGCCACCGACAGCATCTCTTGCACGCCCGTCGTTTTTTAAATAATTCTGCACCACCAAATTCAAGATACAGATGTGTCCACATACATCTTTGCTATATCCCGCCATGTATGGCACGGTTTTGCATGCCATAGACTCAGAGATTTAACCATGCCTTGTGATTTTTCTTAATTTGCTTCTTTAATATATTACTTTATACATATTCTATTATGGCAAACAAAAATTTTAAAATTCATCCACTCGCTACTCGTGAAAAACAGCTTAGCCGTGTTTTGCATGTTGTGCCAAATTTGTAAAAAAGCAAAGATGTAAGTGGACACATCTGTATGTGCAAAACATGGGACGTGATGGAATTTGCCCAGATGTAATGCACGCACAATATTGCTGGCGTTGTCCGATGTCACAAATCCCCAGGAGAGTCCAATTGGGGTAAGCCATTCTGCGATGATCTTCCTCAGTTGCCGTAAGAGGTTTTCAGCTGTGTGCCTATTCTGGAAAGCGGTGATACAAAGCGTAGCCTGCCTAGGAACGAGTTGGCATTTGCGAGATGCTGCTACTGGTGCCGCCGCTGCTGTTCTTGCTGTGGGAGGCAATACATCTACCCAGTGGGCTGTCACAGTCATATAGTCCTGAGTCTGCCCTGCTCCACTTGTCCACATGTCCGTGGTTAAGTGGACATTGGGTACAACTGCATTTTTTAGGACACTGGTGAGTCTTTTTCTGAGGTCTGTGTACATTTTCGGTATCGCCTGCCTAGAGAAATGGAACCTAGATGGTATTTGGTACCGGGGACACAGTACCTCAATCAAGTCTATAGTTGCCTCTGAATTAACAATGGATACCGGAACCACGTTTCTCACCGCCCAGGCTGCCAAGGCCTGAGTTATCTGCTTTGCAGCAGGATGACTGCTGTGATATTTCATCTTCCTCGCAAAGGACTGTTGGACAGTCAATGGCTTACTGGAAGTAGTACAAGTGGTCTTCCGACTTCCCCTCTGGGATGACGATCGACTCCCAGCAGCAACAACAGCAGCGCCAGCAGCAGTAGGCATTACACTCAAGGATGCATCGGAGGAATCCCAGGCAGGAGAGGACTCGTCAGACTTGACAGTGACATGGCCTGCAGGACTATTGGCTTTCCTGGGTAAGGAGGAAATTGACACTGAGGGAGTTGGTGGTGTGGTTTGCAGGAGCTTGGTTACAAGAGGAAGGGATTTAGTGGTCAGTGGACTGCTTCCGCTGTCACCCAAAGTTTTTGAACTTGTCACTGACTTATGATGAATGCGCTGCAGGTGACGTATAAGGGAGGATGTTCCGAGGTGGTTAACGTCCTTACCCCTACTTATTACAGCTTGACAAAGGCAACACACGGCTTGACACCTGTTGTCCGCATTTGTGTTGAAATAATTCCACACCGAAGAGCTGATTTTTTTTGTATTTTGACCAGGCATGTCAATGGCCATATTCCTCCCACGGACAACAGGTGTCTCCCCGGGTGCCTGACTTAAACAAACCACCTCGCCATCAGAATCCTCCTTGTCAATTTCCTCCCCAGCGCCAGCAACACCCATATCCTCATCCTGGTGTACTTCAACAGTGACATCTTCAATTTGACTATCAGGAACTGGACTGCGGGTGCTCCTTCCAGCACTTGCAGGGGGCGTGCAAATGGTGGAAGGCGCAAGCTCTTCCCGTCCAGTGTTGGGAAGGTCAGGCATCGCAACCGACACAATTGGACTCTCCTTGGGGATTTGTGATTTAGAAGAACGCACAGTTCTTTGCTGTGCTTTTGCCAGCTTAAGTCTTTTCTTTTTTTCTAGCGAGAGGATGAGTGCTTCCATCCTCATGTGAAGCTGAACCACTAGCCATGAACATAGGCCAGGGCCTCAGCCGTTCCTTGCCACTCCGAGTCGTAAATGGCATATTGGCAAGTTTACGCTTCTCCTCAGACGCTTTTAATTTTGATTTTTGGGTCATTTTACTGAACTTTTGTGTTTTGGATTTTACATGCTCTCTACTATGACATTGGGCATCGGCCTTGGCAGACGACGTTTATGGCATTTCATCGTCTCGGCCATGACTAGTGGCAGCAGCTTCAGCACGAGGTGGAAGTGGATCTTGATCTTTCCCTATTTTAACCTCCACATTTTTGTTCTCCATTTTTTAATGTGTGGAATTATATGGCAGTATCAATAGCAATGGCCTACTACTATATTTACTGCCCAAAACTAAAATGCACCACAGGTATAGAATGTAGATGGATAGTATACTTAATGGATGACGAGTGACGACACAGAGGTAGGTACAGCAGTGGCCTACCTTACTGCTATATATAGTATACTGGTGGACACTGTCAGCAAACTGCAAAACTAAAATGCACCACAGGTATAGAATGTAGATGGATAGTATACTTAATGGATGACGAGTGACGACACAGAGGTAGGTACAGCAGTGGCCTACCGTACTGCTAAATATAGTATACTGGTGGACACTGTCAGCAAACTGCAAAACTAAAATGCACCACAGGTATAGAATGTAGATGGATAGTATACTTAATGGATGACGAGTGACGACACAGAGGTAGGTACAGCAGTGGCCTACCGTACTGCTATATATAGTATACTGGTGGACACTGTCAGCAAACTGCAAAACTAAAATGCACCACAGGTATAGAATGTAGATGGATAGTATACTTAATGGATGACGAGTGACGACACAGAGGTAGGTACAGCAGTGGCCTACCGTACTGCTATATATAGTATACTGGTGGACACTGTCAGCAAACTGCAAAACTAAAATGCACCACAGGTATAGAATGTAGATGGATAGTATACTTAATGGATGATGAGTGACGACACAGAGGTAGGTACAGCAGTGGCCTACCGTACTGCTATATATAGTATACTGGTGGACACTGTCAGCGAACTGCAAAACTAAAATGCACCACAGGTATAGAATGTAGATGGATAGTATACTTAATGGATGACGAGTGATGACACAGAGGTAGGTACAGCAGTGGCCTACCGTACTGCTATATATAGTATACTGGTGGACACTGTCAGCAAACTGCAAAACTAAAATGCACCACAGGTATAGAATGTAGATGGATAGTATACTTAATGGATGACGAGTGACGACACAGAGGTAGGTACAGCAGTGGCCTACCGTACTGCTATATATAGTATACTGGTGGACACTGTCAGCAAACTGCAAAACTAAAATGCACCATAGGTATAGAATGTAGATGGATAGTATACTTAATGGATGACGAGTGACGACACAGAGGTAGGTACAGCAGTGGCCTACCGTACTGCTAAATATAGTATACTGGTGGACACTGTCAGCAAACTGCAAAACTAAAATGCACCACAGGTATAGAATGTAGATGGATAGTATACTTAATGGATGACGAGTGACGACACAGAAGTAGGTACACAGCAAAGGCCTACCGTACTGCTATATATAGTATACTGGTGGACACTGTCTGCAAACTGCAAAACTAAAATGCACCACAGGTATAGAATGTAGATGGATAGTATACTTAATGGATGACGAGTGACGACACAGAGGTAGGTACAGCAGTGGCCTACCGTACTGCTATATATAGTATACTGGTGGACACTGTCAGCGAACTGCAAAACTAAAATGCACCACAGGTATAGAATGTAGATGGATAGTATACTTAATGGATGACGAGTGATGACACAGAGGTAGGTACAGCAGTGGCCTACCGTACTGCTATATATAGTATACTGGTGGACACTGTCAGCAAACTGCAAAACTAAAATGCACCACAGGTATAGAATGTAGATGGATAGTATACTTAATGGATGACGAGTGACGACACAGAGGTAGGTACAGCAGTGGCCTACCGTACTGCTATATATAGTATACTGGTGGACACTGTCAGCAAACTGCAAAACTAAAATGCACCATAGGTATAGAATGTAGATGGATAGTATACTTAATGGATGACGAGTGACGACACAGAGGTAGGTACAGCAGTGGCCTACCGTACTGCTAAATATAGTATACTGGTGGACACTGTCAGCAAACTGCAAAACTAAAATGCACCACAGGTATAGAATGTAGATGGATAGTATACTTAATGGATGACGAGTGACGACACAGAAGTAGGTACACAGCAAAGGCCTACCGTACTGCTATATATAGTATACTGGTGGACACTGTCAGCAAACTGCAAAACTAAAATGCACCACAGGTATAGAATGTAGATGGATAGTATACTTAATGGATGACGAGTGACGACACAGAGGTAGGTACAGCAGTGGCCTACCGTACTGCTATATATAGTATACTGGTGGACACTGTCAGCAAACTGCAAAACTAAAATGCACCATAGGTATAGAATGTAGATGGATAGTATACTTAATGGATGACGAGTGACGACACAGAGGTAGGTACAGCAGTGGCCTACCGTACTGCTAAATATAGTATACTGGTGGACACTGTCAGCAAACTGCAAAACTAAAATGCACCACAGGTATAGAATGTAGATGGATAGTATACTTAATGGATGACGAGTGACGACACAGAGGTAGATACAGCAGTGGCCTACCGTACTGCTATATATAGTATACTGGTGGACACTGTCAGCAAACTGCAAAACTAAAATGCACCACAGGTATAGAATGTAGATGGATAGTATACTTAATGGATGACGAGTGACGACACAGAGGTAGGTACACAGCAGTTGCCTACCGTACTGCTATATATAGTATACTGGTGGACACTGTCAGCAAACTGCAAAACTAAAATGCACCACAGGTATAGAATGTAGATGAATAGTATACTTAAAGGATGACAAGTGACGACACAGAGGTAGGTACACAGCAGTGGCCTACCGTACTGCTATATATAGTATACTGGTGGACACTGTCAGCAAACTGCAAAACTAAAATGCACCACAGGTATAGAATGTAGATGGATAGTATACTTAATCGATGACGAGTGACGATACAGAGGTAGGTACACAGCAGTGGCCTACCGTACTGCTATATATAGTATACTGGTGGACACTGTCAGCAAACTGCAAAACTAAAATGCACCACAGGTATAGAATGTAGATGGATAGTATACTTAATCGATGACGAGTGACGACACAGAGGTAGGTACAGCAGTGGCCTACCGTACTGCTATATATAGTATACTGGTGGACACTGTCAGCAAACTGCAAAACTAAAATGCACCACAGGTATAGAATGTAGATGGATAGTATACTTAATGGATGACGAGTGACGACACAGAGGTAGGTACAGCAGTGGCCTACCGTACTGCTATATATAGTATACTGGTGGACACTGTCAGCAAACTGCAAAACTAAAATGCACCACAGGTATAGAATGTAGATGGATAGTATACTTAATGGATGACGAGTGACGACACAGAGGTAGGTACAGCAGTGGCCTACCGTACTGCTATATATAGTATACTGGTGGACACTGTCAGCAAACTGCAAAACTAAAATGCACCACAGGTATAGAATGTAGATGGATAGTATACTTAATGGATGATGACACAGAGGTAGGTACAGCAGTGCACTCTGCACTGTACTCCTCCTATATAATATTAATTATACTGGTGGTCCCCAGTCCCCACAATAAAGCAGCACACTGAGCACAGATATCGAGTGTTTTTCAGGCAGACAACGTATACTGGTGGTCACTGTCAGCAAAACTCTGCACTGTACTCCTGCTATAGCTGCTCCCCTGTCCCCACAATTAAGCAGTGTGAGCACTCAGCACAGATATATTATGCAGCACACTGAGCACAGATATGGTATGGAGCGTTTTTTTCAGGCAGAGAATGGATAAAAACTGGTGGTCACTTATCAGCAAAACTCTGCACTGTACTCCTAACAGCTGCTCCCCAATCCTCCCCACAATTAAGCAATAAACAACCAATCAACTGTCTTCTACAATAAACGGAGAGGACGCCAGCCACGTCCTCTCCCTATCATCTCCAATGCACGAGTGAAAATGGCGGCGACGCGCGGCTGCTTATATAGAATCCAAATCTCGCGAGAATCCGACAGCGGGATGATGACGTTCGGGCGCGCTCGGGTTAGCCGAGCAAGGCGGGAAGGTTCGAACCTGCCTCGGACCCGTGTAAACAAGGTGAAGTTCGGGGGGGTTCGGTTTCCGAGAAACCGAACCCGCGCATCACTAGTACAAAGCCCATTGTGGTTGTGCACAGGTTCTAGCGAAGTTTTCAGTCGCACTGACGGCCACAAGTAGATTGACAGAAAGGGAGCGTTTCTGGGTGTCAACTGACTGTTTTCAGGGAGGGTTTGCAAAAACGCAGGCGTGTCTGAAAAAACACAGGCGTTGCTGTGCGTTCGCTGGGCGGGTGTATGACGTCAAATCCGGACACGAATAGGCTGAAGTGATCGCAAGCGCTGAGTAGGTTCAGAGCTACTCAGAAACTGCACAAACTGTTTTTGCAGTGCTCGGCTGCACATGCATTCGCACTTCTGCTAAGCTAAAATACACTATCCAGTGGGTGGCGGCATAGCGTTTGCACGGCTGCTAAAGCTAGCCAGCGAGTGATCAACTCAGAATGACCCCCTTAGGCACAGACATGCATAAACACACAAATACAGTATACACAGATATATATACACACACATAAACGCACAAATATACACACACAGATAGATATATATACACAAACACACACATACATGTATACACATTAGCACACATACATATACACACACATTTACACACAAACACATTTACACACAGACATATACACATAAACACACAGTATACACACAGTAATTCTCACCAAGAGGGCAGCAGCAGAGCAGCTACTCGTTCCAGCCTGGAGGGGCGGAGCTTCTATGTGGTTGACAGGCTGGACCTCCGTGGGTAGAAGGAAAGGACTGAGGAAAGGTAAGGGGTGGCCATCACACTGCCTGCATGTTCCAGATCACTGAATGCAGATCCCTGACAGCCAGGAAAGTTTTTCTGACAACCCTTCAAACCTCCCCTCTTCCCTAACAACACACTGCACTGCACTGCACTGGACTCTCTGCACTGTGCAATCAGTGATATGCAACATGCAGGCAATGTGGTGGCCACCCCTTCCATCTGCTCTAGTCATCTCCTCTTACCCCTGCCTGAGATCCCGGCTCTCAGCTGTGCAGTGACCCGGCAACTTCTGTCCCGACTCCCCAGCGGCACCTGGAGCTCGAGCTCCACTTGTTCCACCATCCCTAAGCTCCTGTCTCCACTAGCCTGCATGTTCCAGATCACTGAATGCAGATCCCTGACAGCCAGGAAAGTTTTTCTGACAACCCTTCAAACCTCCCCTCTTCCCTAACAACACACCACACTGCACTGCACTGGACTCTCTGCACTGTGCAATCAGTGATATGCAACATGCAGGCAATGTGGTGGCCACCCCTTCCATCTGCTCTAGTCATCTCCTCTTACCCCTGCCTGAGATCCCGGCTCTCACCTGTGCAGTGAGCCGGCGCCTTCTGTCCCGACTCCCCAGTGGCACCTGGAGCTCGAGCTCCACTTGTTCCACCCTCCCTAAACCCCTGTCTCCACTAGAGCACATCACCACTCTTTTCTCTGCTTCATACATCTTCCCCACTTCTTCTGCTTTCTGGAGAGGAGGCTGCATATAAGGGTGACGTGACCACTAACCAGGAGGAGCCACTCATTCAAGGAGCTTTTCTGGCTGTCTCAAAAATCCCAATGTCCCCAGAATGTAAATTTGCTGGAGCTGGGAGGGGTACTGTGCTGTGAGAGGTGTTGTACTACAAGGGGTACTGCATACCGTCCAACTGTACCTTTTTGACAGGTACAGTACCTTTTTTGTATGGTCTATACCAATTTTTGACTCTCCAAACTTCTATTGAAAGTATAGGAAAGGGGGGGGGGGCACACCCCTTTACCCATGACCACGCCCCTTTCCTACTTTGTACCGATTTTTATGTGTAAAATGTTGGAGGGTATGGTACTGTGCTGTGAGAGGTGCTGTTAGAGGAGAGGGGTGCTGTGCTGTTAGGGTCTGTGAGGAGTGCTGTGAAGGGAGAGGGGTGCTGTATTGTGAAGGGTGCTGAACTGAGGTGGGGGTTGTGCTGTGGACCGTACTGTACTGGGAGGGGTGCAGTGCTGTGAGGGGCTATGAGAGGTGCTGTGTTGGGACAGGTGCTGTAATGCGAGGGGAAAGGGGTGCTGCCAGGGTTGGACTGGTCCACATGGTCACAGCCCCCCCAGTGGGCCCCACTGCCCGTGGGCCTACCTCCTTCTTTAGGTATCAGGTTCCGCACTGCATACCTCACAACATTGTGGATGGTTAAGTCACCGCATGCGCCTGAAAAGGGGGCGTGGCCTTGGCAAAAGTGGGCATGGCTTTGCAGGAATGTCACAGTCGCAAAACCACGACCACTTTCATCACTGTGGACACATGGCCAGCACTCTCGGATCAGAATGCTGACAATGCCCCCTCTCCCTCTCTCCCGTGAATATACGCTATGCACATGTATTAACTTTGTGTTTTGGTTTTGCCAAAACCTGCCCTCATGTGTTTTGGTTTTGGTCTGTATTTTTTTTTAAATTGATAAAAACTTCTAAAATCGCATACTTAGGGCCTTTTTTGTTACTACTGTATTATTTGCCTCTCATTTCCAGCCAATTTCAACTGCCTCACATCATAATATTGTTTTTAGAAATATTGGCCAAAGGCTACAGCAAGCTAAGCTGTATGGTTACTGAATTGTTCAAACTCGGATCAAAATGCACTTTTCAAATAGACATTTCCCTCAGCAGCATATTCAGAGAAGCATGCACAGATCAGTGAGATCTCTGCAGTGCTTCCCTGTTTAAATGTGTGTAAAGTGTTAAAAAATAGAAAAACTGTGTGACCCCCCCAATCCCACAAGCATAGCCAGCCCGGGGCACTTTGAGCCAGTCCTGGTTCAAAAAATACAGGGGTCTGCGCTCTTGGACCAGTCCTGGTTTCAAAAATATGGGGAAATAAGACATAAGGTTGCCCATATTTTTGAAACCAGCACTGGGCTCCACTAGCCAGGGAGGTATTGCCACAGCCAGGGAGCATGCCACAGCCACGGGACATGCTTATATTGGTCCCCTCACCGTAGCATTAACCCCCTAACTAGTCAGCCCTTGCTGGGTTCCCCCCTCCAGGCACCCAAGGCCAGGACTGAAGCCTAGGGCTATCTCAGCACCCCTTGGCTGTGGGTTGATAGTCTGTTAGTTTAAAACTGTAAAAAAAAAAAAATTTCATAGGAGGTACTATAGGCCCCACCAAGCCTCCACTGCAGATAGTACTTGGAGAACCACAAGTACCAACATGCAGGGCATTAAGGGCCTGCTCGTACCTATTGCCTGACTGTAAAATAAATATTTAAAATAAAAACACAGAACACACACACCATGATAGTATAACTTTAATAAACACTCTTGCACACTCACACATACCTACAACCTGTAGCCATTCACATTCTCTTGTCCAGTAGCATCCACGTAACCTGTAAAAAATAAATAAATTCCATACTCAACTATTCATAGTGTATATCTGGTCCTCTTCAGTCTAAGTAACCATCCCAGGGGTTAACAAAATAATGAACCACAAGAACCAAACCATTACGGACATGAGGAAGTGTATGTGTTAACAAATACACTTCCTCTACGCAAATGAGTGGTACCTGGGTGACTCTTGTTATTAGAAGAGCAGGCCAGCCAATCAGCAAGCACTTCGGTAGGGCCAGCCCACTGATTGGCTGTGATAAACTGCACAGTCAATCAAACTTCCCCCCATAGACTTCAATGGCGCTTTAGTATCCTACATTTTGTATCCTATGATGTTAACCCCAAGGTTCACCTCTATTAGCCTTGTGGTTTCCATCACTGTGACTTACATAAAAAAGCTAAAACTGTAATCTGGTCCCCAGCTGTCCGATGTCAAAGCCAGTGTCCTGAGTCAATGATCCTCCTGCTACTCTGCATTCCTGATCCAAAGCAAGTTGTCAAAATGTACCTGTTACTGTTATAAACATAGAAGCACTGTAGCAGTTATCTCCAGATCTCCAGATCAACACCCAGAAGTTAGTGGTTACAGGTGGTGGCAGCAACTACCTCCTACTAATGGTGCCAGTTGGCACATGCAGTCAATGAATGTCTAGGGCATAGGTTCTCAAACTAGGTACTCGGAACCCCAAACAGTTCACATTTTCCAGGTCTCCTCAAAGAATTACAAGTGAAATAATCAGCTCCAACTGTGGATCTTTTAAAATGTATCAGTAAGTAATGAATACACATGTGCACCTGCTCGGTGATCTGGAAAAGGTGAACTGTGTGGGCTCCTGAGGACCGAGTTTGAGAACCACTGGTCTAGTGAATGAGTAACAATGGTTGGAGAGTAGCCATAAAAATCACATATGATAATAATCATAAACTGACAAGGGAAAAAACAGGGAGCAGGTTGAGAGTTCACCTTGTAACATTTTAAATAACTAGTTCAGCACTCTGGAAAGCAGCAGTCACACAAAAATAGCCCTACTTTTTTACCAGTGCTTCTGACAGTGGGGTTCATTCCGAGTTGATCGCTAGCTGCCGTTCGCAGAGCAGCGATCAGGCTAAAAATCGGCATTTCTGCACATGCGTATGCCCCGCAATGCACACACGCGACGTACGGGTACAAAGCCCTTTGTGGTTGTGCTCAGGTTCTAGCAAAGTTTTCAGTCGCACTGATGGCCGCAAGAAGATTGACAGAAAGGGGACGTTTCTGGGTGTCAACTGACCGTTTTCAGGGAGGATTTGCAAAAACGCATGGATGTCTGAAAAAACGCAGGCGTGGCTGGATGTTCGCTGGGCGGGTGTATCACGTCAAATCTGGACACGAATAGGCTGAAGTGATCGCAAGCGCCGAGTAGGTTCAGAGCTACTCTGAAACTGCACAAACTGTTTTTGCAGAGCTCGGCTGCACATGCGTTCGCACTTCTGTTAAGCTAAAATACACTCCCCAGTGGGCGGCGGCATAGCGTTTGCACGGCTGCTAAAATTAGCTAGTGAGCGATCAACTCGGAATGAACACCCAGTGACCGCAGTCGGAGGAAGACTATTAAATACCATTTATGCAAGTGCAAAAATGTCCACAGTTGAAATTACATTTTGTGACGTGATTTGTTTTTGCTGAATGAACCCTTATTAAGGCAAAGGGTTTGAGTTTATTGGTTCGGATGGTGACCGCTGCATGATTGCAACACTTAGCATCCCATGATGGTGGGAGCTATTTAAATGAGCTTATAGGCTTAAAAAAAAGGGCATGTCTATAGGGGAATTTCATGATTAGCCATGGTTGCAGAGGTTTCTTTTTCCTGTAAAAGGATTTGATGTGTACACATCTTTGGAAATAAGGAGATCCTATATCTTTTGGGCTACATGCTCTACGAGGGGTATCCAATTAAAGCCAATCTGTTTTCGGCGGGTGAAAACATCCGGATATCGCGATTAATGACCGATGGTCATTATCACGGTATCCTATTACAGACCGTCTTCATCGGCTGAAAATGGACCCGTGATCGCGATAAAACATGGGATCGGGGATAAGTCCCCGATCTCATATGTTATTATGGCTCCAGCAGCCACTTATCGCATACTATGCTTCTGGTGTCTGAGGCACCCGAAGCATAATCCGCAATAAGTGCCGACATCAGGAGGAGGAGCCCGCCGCATCGGGGCTAATAGGATAGCCCTCGGCGATACAACTATCCACGGTCATTGAGCGTGGATAATTGGATACCCCCTCTAAGACTCCAGTTACCATGGAGAAAATGACGCTCCTGCTTCACCTATTATCATGGCAAAGCAGGAAGAGGTGAAGATGCTGTTTGCAATGAAGTACTGGGCCAATGAGGGTAAACAAAAAGCAATTTCAGTAGAGACACATAGCGCTTCTTCAATGACGTCTGCACATTTGCGTTATTATAAGATACAGTGGACTCTAACCTTATGGGGGACATTTACTAAGCAGTGATAAGAGCGGAGAAGTGAGCCAGTGGAGTATAGTATGCAAATTATAGATGTTACTTCAGTGCTGATTGGTTGCCATGGGCAACTTCTCCACTGGCTCACTTCTCCCCTCTTATCACTGCTTAGTAAATGTCCCCCTATCTCCTGCTATTTATCAGCAGGTACCTTCAAAGTGGCCGTATCCTAAGACGGCAGTGCCACCTTTTTTGACAAACGTGTGAGCGCCTTATCCACCCTAGGGGATATCTCCCAGCGTAACTTATCCTCTGGCGGGAAAGGGTACGCCATCAGTAACTTTTTAGAAATTACCAGTTTCTTATCGAGGGAACCCACGCTTTTTCACACTTCATTCACTCATTTGATGGGGGAACAAAACACTGCCTGCTTTTTCTCCCCACACATAAAACCCTTTTTTAGTGGTACTTGGGTTAATGTCAGAAATGTGTAACACATTTTTTATTGCCGGGATCATGTAACGGATGTTCCTATTGGATTGTGTATATGTCTCAACCTCGTCGACACTGGAGTCAGACTCCGTGTCGACATCTGTGTCTGCCATCTGAGGGAGCGGGCGTTTTTGAGCCCCTGATGGCCTTTGAGATGCCTGGGCAGGCGCGGGCTGAGAAGCCGGCTGTCCCATAGCTGTTACGTCATCTGCTGCTGTATGGGATTTTTTTTGTACAAACTTTAACGAAAAACAAACAAAATGACAGAGCTTGCTTCCTGCTCCCCTCTCTTCACATGTGGAGAAGCACTTAGCAGCAGTTACAGGTGAAGAAGCCGGCAATGGAGATACCCGAGTCATTTCAGACCCTCCAACATGACCCGCCCCACTAGGTATAAAATGCTCTGTTTCTGGACTTCCCTCTTAATATATGATTGCCATCGCCTGTGAAGAAACAGCTTTCTTATCATTTAACTAGTTCAACACAGGTGATGGAAATCATAAATTAAGAGGGAAGTCCAGGAACAGAGCATTTTGTACCAAGTGGGGCGGGTCATGTTGGAGGGTCTGTCATTTATTACCGTCATAGGTGCCTCTTGTAGTGTGTGGTAAATTTTCAGGCTATTAGCACTTGCAGGCAGAAAACAGTGGACTTCCTTCGGTAGAAGTGACGTGCACTGTACAGGCATTGGCCCTCATTCCGAGTTGATCGGTCGCAAGGCGAATTTAGCAGAGTTACACACGCTAAGCCGCCGCCTACTGGGAGTGAATCTTAGCTTCTTAAAATTGCGACCGATGTATTCGCAATATTGCGATTACTAACTACTTAGCAGTTTCAGAGTAGCTCCAGACTTACTCTGCCTGTGCGATCATTTCAGTGCTTGTCGTTCCTGGTTGACGTCACAAACACACCCAGCGTTCGCCCAGGCACTCCCACCGTTTCCCCGGCCACTCCTGCGTTTTTTCCGGAAACGGTAGCGTTTTCAGCCACACGCCCCTGAAACGCCGTGTTTCCGCCCAGTAACACCCATTTCCTGTCAATCACATTACGATCGCCGGAGCGAAGAAAAAGCCGTGAGTAAAATTACTTTCTTCATAGTAAAGTTACTTGGCGCAGTCGCAGTGCGAACATTGTGCATGCGTACTAAGCGGATTTTCACTGCGATGCGATGAAAAATACCGAGCGAACAACTCGGAATGAGGGCCATTGTCTCTGTCTCTGTTTTTTCCTGATATTGCCCTTAGTACATATACCCATTACACTTACACTTCATACAGGAAAGTGGGTTTGCAGTCTTACCTTGACAAGTGGAATAAATACATTGATATATATCATAGTGACACATAGTAAATAAAGGGGCAGATGTATCATCAGTCGATTAAAGTTCGGTATTCGCTTTTTCGCGGTGATCTGCTGTCACATATCATCTTAATGTATGTCCGCCTGGCCTCACCTCATAGTGATGCGCTATGTCTTGTCCCTGGTGAAGTGTAGTCTCCCCTCACAGCGCCAATAGTTGTGCTCCCGCACATGCGCACTAGTACCTGTACCACTGTGTCCCCCGCACCTGTCCCTGTGCGCATGAGTGCTTCATAGTTCTTTTACTTTCCGGCATTTGATCTCCTCCCGCGCATATGCAGAAGGCCTCCTTCCCAGTGGTCTCTGTGACTGTCTCCCCGCGCATGCGTGCTGGATCCTCAGGGACGCCGATGCTGACGAGACGCAGGGACACCCGTTTGGCTGGAGCAGCGAATAGAAAACAAGCAACGCCAACCGGGAGGAGAAGAAGAGAGCAGGGAGGCATAACAAGTCGATAAATGCGATGTCCCTGTTGATACATAGGGTACAGCAACGGGTGGCCATAGGCATCAGCGGCTCCATAAAAGAGGCATACGGCATATTCGCTAATAGAAATACTGCTATGCATACCCCATAAGCAGGCGGTAAATCACCATTCATACATTTAGGAAAAGCGGTAACAGCGGGATATAACGTGCGCTATTTGCAAAATGCACATAGTGCACATTCTTACATCTGCCCCACAGTGAGAACTAGACACAGAAACAAGCTAGGCTTATGATAAGACTTTGAAATGCAATTTACATTAAGCAATTTACATTTACGTCCCCATCAGCTGTTACGCTACCTCTGTTTGAGGAAATACCTGTTCTAATCCACAACACACTATATTTTCACTTACAGTAGGCCTCAAATGGTGGCACCATATCCACAATGGCACCATATCCATGACATCAAAGGACACATAAAGTTCGAATTACCAAGCTTCCTACACCATGTGGAAGATGTCTGACTGCAATGTGTGAGGTCCTGGGTTTAGAATAGAAACATACAGGTGAAGATGTATATAATATATGTGTGTCTAAATTTGTAAGGATGTCTCCGGACCTACAGTATGTCAGAGTTGCTGGTGACTAGAGTAGTGTTGTTCTGAAAGTTTGGACGCCTTATGTCATACCTTCACAAAGAATTGGAAAGGCTCAATCCTCAGGAGAGTCAGAAGGAGTCAGAGACTAGCACCCGATAGTTGACTAGACCCAGAGCAGAGGTGCGGAACCTTACCCCACCAGTGGTCTTCTCCAGGGACCCCTGTAAGGGAATTTGGATTTTGGTGCACCTGATGGGCCGGTCGCCGCCCCCTGTCTGGGTTACCGGTGCTAGTATTGATGTTAATAGATGAGAGCCAATGATAACCGTGATATTGGGCTGGAACCAATGGTATTGGTGATTTCGACTGGAACTGATGGTATTGATGATATCGGACAGGGACCGATGGATTAGTGATATCGGACTGGAACTGATGGTAATTATGATATCAGACTGGAACAAATGGTATTTGTGATATCAGACTGAAACCAATGGTAATGATGATATCAGACTGGAACCAATGGTATTGATGATATCTGACTGGAACTGATGGATTAGTGATATCTGGCTGGAACCAATGGTAATAATGATATCGGACTGGAGCCGATGATATTGATGATATCAGACTGAAACCAATGGATTAGTAACATAGTAACATAGTTTCTGAGGTTGAAAAAAGACAATTTGTCCATTGAGTTCAACCTAATTACCCCAAATATTACCCCATTTAGTATGTAGGTTTTATTTTTTGTTTTTGCTACCAAAGTGCATTACCTTACACTTGTCTGTATTGAAGCTCATTCTCCATTTTTCTGGCCATGCTTCTAGTTTGACTAAGTCATTCTGAAGAGACTCAACATCCCCCTCCATATTTACAACCTTACACAATTTGGTGTTGTCTGCAAAAATTTACACCATGTTCTCTAGATCTACTGTTAGATCATTAATGAAAATGTTGAACAATAGTGGTCCAAGTACAGACTCTTGTGGCACACCACTTAGCACTTCAGTCTAATTTGAAGAAGTTCAATTTACCACGACATGCTGTTCCCTATTATCTAACCAGTTACTAACCCACGTGCATAATGTGCTCCCTAGCCCTATTTCTTGTAACTTATAGATAAGTCTCATGTGTGTTACTGTGTCAAAAGCCTTAGCAAAGTATAAAAAGATTACGTCCACCTCCTTACCCTGATCAAGGTTTGCACTAACTGTTTCATGAAAGCCTAGTAAGTTTGTTTGACATGATCTGTCCTTCACAAATCCATGTTGGTTCCTATTAATGGACTTATTGGCTTCAAGGAACTTCAGTATACTGTCCCTTAGAATACCCTCCAGTACTTTCCCCAGATATTGGACTGGACCCGATGGTAATGTGTTTTCTCTAATGTCCTAGAGGATGCAGGGACTCCGTAAGGACCATGGGGAATAGACAGGCTCCGCAGGAGGCATGGGCACTTTAAGAAAGACTTTGGACTCTGGGTGTGCACTGGCTCCTCCCTCTACGCCCCTCCTCCAGACCCCAGTTTTAGACTGTGCCCAGAGGAGAATGGGTGCACTGCAGGGAGCTCTCCTGAGTTTCCTGCTTAGAAAGCATTTTTGTTAGGATTTTTTCTCTTTTTCAGGGAGCACTGCTGGCAACAGGCTCCCTGCATCGAGGGACTGAGGAGAGAGGAGCAGACCTACTTAAATGATAGGCTCTGCTTCCTCGGTTACTGGACACCATTAGCTCCAGAGGGAGTGAACACAGGTTCGTCCTGGGCGTTCACCCCAGAGCCGCACCGCCGTTCTTCTCACAGAGCCAGAAGAAACAAAGACAGAAGACGTCTCAGGCGGCAGAAGCCTTCGGTGCTTCACTGAGGTAACGCACAGCACCGCAGCTGTGTGTCATTTCTCCCATACACCTCACACACTCCGGTCACTGTAAGAGTGCAGGGGGGGCGCCCTGGGCAGCAATAAAACACCTCTCCTATGGCAAAAGTCTATATACAAGTACAGGTGGGCACTGTACATGTATATAAAAGAGCCCCCGCCATTTTTCAGTAAGTTTGAGCGGGACAGAAGCCCGCCGCCGAGGGGGCGGGGCTTCTCCCTCAGCACTCACCAGCGCCATTTTCTCTCCACAGCACCACTGAGAGGAAGCTCCCCGGACTCTCCCCTGCTTGACATACGGTGAAAGGGGGTTTTAAAGTAGAGGGGGGCACATTATTGGCGTTTATACATTAAGCAGCGCTACTGGGTAAACAATCTGTGTTTTTCTCCAGGGTTATATAGCGCTGGGGTGTGTGCTGGCATACTCTCTCTCTGTCTCTCCAAGGGGCCTCAGGGGGAACCTATCTTCAGAAAAGAGATTCCCTGTGTGTGTGAAGTGTGTCAGTACGTGTGTGTTGACATGTTTGACGAGGAAGGCTCACCTAAGGAGGAGGGGAAGTGCATGATGGTCAGGTCGCCGTCGGCAACGCCGACACCGGACTGGGCGGATATGTGGAATGTCTTGAATGCAAATGTAAATTTACTGCATAAACGATTAGACAAGGCTGAAGCTAGGGATCAGTCAGGTAGTCAGACCATGCCTGTCCCTGTGGCACCAGGACCTTCGGGGTCTCAAAAACGCACCATATCCCAGATCACTGTCACAGATACCGACACAGATACTGACTCTAGTGTCGACTATGAGGATGCAAAATTACAGCCAAAGGTGGCGAAAGGTATTCGTTACATGATTATTGCCATTAAAGAGGTTTTGCATATCACTGAGGAACCCCCTGTCCCTGACACGAGGGTACACATGTATAAAGGGAAAAAGCCTGAGGTCACTTTTCCGCCCTCATTTGAACTAAGCGACTTGTGCGAAAAGGCTTGGGAATCTCCAGATAGGAGACTACAAGTTCCCAAAAGGATTCTTATGGCGTATCCCTTTCCACAAAAGGACAGTATACGATGGGAATCTTCGCCGAAGGTAGACAAGGCGCTGACACGCTTATCCAAGAAGGTGGCACTGCCTTCTCAGGATACAGCTTCCCTCAAGGATCCTGCTGATCGTAAGCAGGAGGTTACCATGAAGCACATTTACACACATTCCGGTACTATCGTTAGACCGGCTATGGCATCGGCCTGGGTGTGTAGAGCTATCGCAGCATGGACAGATTCCTTATCTACGGAACTTGACACCCTAGATAAGGATACCATTCTAATGACCCTAGAGCATATCAAAGATGCTGCTTTATATATGAGGGATGCTCAAAGAGACATTTGTTTACTAAGCTCCAGAATAAATGCTATGTCTATTTCTGCTAGGCAACTCCTGTGGACCCGACAGTGGACGGGGGATGCCGACTCAAAGCGGCATATGGAGTCGTTGCCTTACAAGGGGGAGGAGTTGTTTGGAGAAGGCTTCTCGGACCTTGTTTCTACTGCTACGGCCGGTAAATCGAATTTCTTACCTTATGTCCCCCCGCAGCATACTAAAAAGGCACCTCATTATCAAATGCAGTCCTTTTGTTCCAATAAAAGCAAGAAGGTACGGGGATCGTCCTTCCTTGCCAGAGGAAAAGGCAAGGGAAAAAAACTGCATGCAGCTAGTTCCCAGGAGCAGAAGACCTCCCCTACATCTGCAAAGTCCACCGCATGACGCTGGGGCTTCCCGGGGGGAGTCAGCTCAAGTGGGGGCATGTCTTCGATTTTTCAGCCAGGTCTGGGTTCACTCACAGGTGGATCCCTGGGCTATAGAGATTGTTTCTCAGGGATACAGGCTGGAATTCGAAGACGTGCCTCCTCGCCGGTTTTTAAATCGGCTCTGCCAGCTTTCCCGTCAGAAAGGGAGTTAGTGTTGACTGCAATTCAAAAATTGTATCTTCAACAGGTGATAGTCAAAGTTCCTCTTCTACAGCAAGGAAAGGGGTATTACTCAACCCTGTTTGTGGTCCCGAAACCGGACGGTTCGGTCAGGCCCATTTTTAATCTAAAATCCCTGAACTTGTACTTGAAAAAGTTCAAGTTCAAGATGGAATAGCCAGCCTGGAGGGGGGGAATGGATGGTGTCCCTGGACATAAAGGATGCATACCTTCATGTTCCGATTTTCCCTCCTCACCAGGCGTTCCTGAGATTTGCAGTACAGGACTGTCATTACCAATTTCAGACGTTGCCGTTTGGGCTTTCCACAGCCCCGAGAATTTTCACCAAGGTAATGGCGGAAATGATGGTGCTCCTGCGCAAGCAGGGTGTCACAATTATCCCATACTTAGACGATCTCCTCATAAAGGCGAGATCTCGGGAGAAGTTGCTGGACAGCGTGTCGCTGTCGGTGAGGATGTTGCAGGGGCACGGCTAGATTCTCAATATACCGAAGTCCCAGCTAGTCCCTACAACGCGCCTGACCTTTCTGGGTCTGATTCTAGACACAGACCAGAAAAAGGTTTTTCTTACGATGGAAAAGGCTCAGGAGCTCATAGCCCTGGTCAGGAACCTATTAAAGCTAAAAAAGGTTTCAGTGCATCATTGCACGCGTGTCCTGGGGAAGATGGTGGCATCGTACGAGGCCATCCCTTTCGGAAGGTTCCATGCGAGGACCTTTCAATGGGATCTACTGGACAAATGGTCCGGGTCCCATTTACATATGCATCAAAGGATCACCCTGGAGCCAGGGTATCTCTCCTGTGGTGGCTGCACAGTGCTCACCTCCTAGAAGGCCGCAGGTTCGGAATTCAGGACTGGATCCTGGTGACCACGGACGTAAGCCTCCGAGGTTGGGGAGCAGTCACACTGGGAAGAAATTTCCAAGGTCTCTGGTCGAATCTAGAGACTCCACATCAACGTCCTGGAGTTGAGGGCAATATACAACACCCTACGCCAGGCAGAGGCATTGCTTCGGGACAAACCGGTTCTGATTCAGTCAGACAATGTCACAGCAGTGGCTCATGTAAACCGCCAAGGCGGCACAAGTAGCAGAGCGGCCATAGTAGAAGCGACCAGGACTCTTCGCTGGGCGGAAGGCCATGTAAGCGCCCTATCAGCTGTATTCATCCCGGGGGTGGACAACTGGGATGCGGACTTCCTCAGCAGGCACGACCTGCATCAGGGAGAGTGGGGACCTCATCAAGAAATCTTCGCACAGATCGTGGGTCGGTGTGGACTGCCTCAGATAGACATGATGGCGTCCTGTCTCAACAAAAAGCTAAAGCGGTATTGCGCCAGGTCAAGAGACCCTCAGGCGGTAGCGGTGGACGCTCTAGTGACACCTTGGGTGTTCAGATCGGTCTATGTGTTCCCTCCTCTACCTCTCATACCCAAGGTGTTGAGAATAATAAGACTAAGAAGAGTAAGAACAATCCTCATTGTTCCAGATTGGCCACGAAGGACTTGGTATCCGGATCTGCAAGAGTTGCTCACAGAAGATCCGTGGCCTCTTCCTCTAAGACAGGACCTGCTGCAGCAGGGGCCCTGTCTGTTCCAAGACTTACCGCGGCTGCGTTTGACGGCATGGCGGTTGAACGCCGGATCCTAGTGAAAAAAGGTATTCCGGAGGAGGTCATTCCTACCCTGATCAAGGCTAGGAAGGACGTGACATTGAAACATTATCACCGTATATGGCGAAAATATGTTTCTTGGTGTGAGGCCAGGACTACTCCTACGGAGGAGTTCCATTTGGGTCGTCTGCTTCACTTCCTGCAAACAGGAGTGACTTTGGGCCTAAAATTAGGGTCCATAAAGGTCCAAATTTCGGCCTTATCCATTTTCTTTCAAAAGGAATTGGCTTCTCTTCCTGAAGTACAGACATTCGTGAATCAACCTATTGTCGTGCCTGTGGCTACACGGGACTTGGAGGATTCCGAGTCCCTTGATGTGGTCAGGGCTTTGAAGATTTATGTGGCCAGAACAGCGAGGGTTAGGAAAACTGGAGCGCTGTTTGTTCTGTATGCAGCCAACAAAGTTGGCGCGCCTGCTTCAAAGCAGACTATTGCTCGCTGGATCTGTAACACGATTCAGCAGGCGCATTCTTCGGCAGGATTGCCATTGCCTAAATCGGTTAAGGCCCATTCCACTAGGAAGGTGGGCTCGTCTTGGGCGGCTGCCCGAGGGGTCTCGGCATTACAGTTGTGCCGAGCAGCTACTTGGTCGGGGTCAAACACCTTTACAAAGTTCTATAAATTTGATACCCTGGCTGAGGAGGACCTCCGGTTTGCTCAATCGGTGCTGCAGAGTCATTCGCACTCTCCCGCCCGTTTGGGAGCTTTGGTATAATCCCCATGGTCCTTACAGAGTCCCAGCATCCTCTAGGACGTTAGAGAAAATAAGATTTTACACTTACCGGTAAATCTATTTCTCGTAGTCCGTAGAGGATGCTGGGCGCCCGTCACAAGTGCGGACTTCTTTTGCAAGACTTGTATATAGTTTTTGCTTACATAAGGGTTATGTTATAGTTTAATCGGTTTAGACCGAGACTATGTTGTTTGTTCATACTATTAACTGGGTAGTTATCACAAGTTATACGGTGTGATTGGTGTGGCTGGTATGAATCTTGCCCTGGGATTCCCAAAAATCCTTTCCTCGTACTGTCCATCTCCTCTGGGCACAGTTTCTCTAACTGGGGTCTGGAGGAGGGACATAGAGGGAGGAGCCAGTGCACACCCAGAGTCCAAAGTCTTTCTTAAAGTGCCCATGTCTCCTGCGGAGCCTGTCTATTCCCCATGGTCCTTACGGAGTCCCAGCATCCTCTACGGAATACGAGAAATAGATTTACCGGTAAGTGTAAAATCTTATTTTTAAGCTTGGAAGTAATGGAGGTACTGAGCAATATCTGGACACACTGAAGAGCGCAGCTTCAAAGCTCACACACAGAGCTGTGTGACTTATAGCACTGGCAACCTGAGCCTTGGAAAGTAGGAAGCTTATACCCCTGCTTAATTCAGGATTGACTGAGGGCGTCAGCTGACACTTAGGCTGTAAAAGATTGGTCAGGGACTGATCAGCTGATACCAAACAAGATGGCGCCGTCCATGCTGCCGGGTCTGCAGGAACATCGCAATGTGGAATGCCGCCGCGGCATCACGCTCTGCCATACTGAGTCCCATGCATCCTGCCCCACAGTCCCAACCACCTCCAGGGAGGACACCGCGACTGTTTGGGCAGCACGCCACCAGGCCGTCTGAGCATGCCTGACTCTTACAAGCATCCAGACGGGTAAGAAACAGGGACCAATCTGGTCCGCATTCCCTGACGCCATGACAGCGTGCTTGCACTGTATACGGGATTGGCAGCAGCACTGTATATAACAGCCTCCATGGTGGACCCAGGTCAGCAAGCATTAGGATTCACTCCTTATCCTGCCTGGCTTGTTTCATCTGGGGGCAAGTTTAGGAGAGTGAAGTGTAATGCTGATTCCTGGGTTCTGCAAGGCAGCTGTAAAACACAGTGCTGCCTCCGATCCGGATACACTGCCAGCACATATCTTACATACATCTTCACATGTATGGTTATATGTGCTTAGCAGCCTCCGCAGCTCTAGGTAGTCAGCGTGGCAGCCTGAATACTTAAATATTTCTGAAGTAAATCTATTTCAATCACTAATGCAAACTCAACTGTTTGAACTGAAATATTACTAGGTAATTTGATCAGGTACTACTCTGATTGGATTTAAGTAATCTGTGTTATTAATTAAGCATAGTAGTAGTGTCATAAGTGGTTTTATGTCTGTACTATGGGGGAAATTCAGACCTGATCGCTGGGCTGCTAACTTTGCTGTCATGCGTTCAGATAGTTGCCTCCCCCAGGGGGAGTGTAAATTCGCCGTGCAAGTGTGCGATTGCATGTGTACGCCGAGCTTCAAAAATCCACTTTGTGCAGTCTGTGCGCAGCCCAGGAATTACTCCTTCAGTGTGATGAGAATAGGCTGATCTGGACCGGAGCTGACATCAGACACCCTCCCTGAAAACGTTTGGGAACATCTGCATTTTTCCGGACACTCCCAGTAAACGGTCAGTTACCACCCACGAACAACCTCCTCCTGTCAATCACCTTGCGAATGCCTGTGCGATCGGAATTTTCGCACCATCCTGTCGCTGACCGGCGATGCCTAGGGTCCCTTTTATCCTGGAGGCCTATGAATAATACAGGTTCTGTGGCTGATTAAATTCAAGCCTGCATTCCAGCTGTTTTTAATCAGCCACAAAACCTGTGTAAATCACAGGTCTCCAGGATTAAAGGGATGAGGTGGCAACCCTAGCGATGCCCGTTGTTGTTGGCCAATGTGCATGCGCATTGTGGTGTATAAGCATGCGCAGTCTATTGCTGAACGCCTGCTGTGCGAAAACGCACAGCAACTATCATGTCTGAAACACCCCCAATGTCAGGAATTTATAGTGATTGAGTGGGGTTTACCGACCTTACATTTGTTAGATTTTATTGACACCTTTTGCTGGATTTGGAGGGTTGGGGTGTGGAGGTGGGGATAGTAATCATGATGAACACATGTTTCTGTAGCCATATTTATTTAGTACAGGTTAGAATGCCAGGCCTTTAGGATGCTGGGGTGTCTAATATCTGAAGTGTTAGCTTAAATCAATAGCAGCGTTATACCTGTGTTAAACCGAAGGAAAACAGAAGGCAAACAACAAACCAACAATACTACAGATGGACTGCGTTAAATCCTCAAAAGTGTGTAATCTATTTCTCATGCTGCAGAATCTACTCTGCATCTGCATTTCATGCATATTATCTGTCTTACAAACTATGAGAAGTCATCTCCATGCTGCATGTAGCAAATCCCAACAATAATTCTCTTTCATACAAAGTCATGTATGTTTTTTATGTAATAACTTGCTTGTAATTGGTATTGCCTGTGTGTTGTTGTTGTTGTTGTTGTTGTTGTTGTTTAGTAAATCATAGCTATTGTTGCATGCTGCCTGATGTTTGCTCAAGAACAGTGCTAATTATCTTATTCATTATTTGGCCATTGGGGTCAGGTGTAGTCTGTCTTAAGCAGACTTATACCTCTTTTATACCAACTCAGGTGGGTTGCACCAGGGAGCCTGACACGGGTGCTTCCCGGGCGCAACCCGCCTCAGGCCCCTTTCCAACCGCAGATTCTATCCCGGCATATTGCCGGGTTAGTGACGTTGCCGGCGACGTGGTGGGGCCGGCACTTGGAGATCACATGATCTCCAAGCGCCGCCCGTACATGCACTGTGAACAGGAGCCGGGTCGATGCGACCCAGCTTCCCGTTTACACAGCACAGCTTGCCAGGTTGAACCCGTGTTCAATCATGCAAGCTAACCGAGTTGGAATACTGGGTCACTCGACCCAGATTATTCTAACTGTGCCCATTTACACCTCACAGCAACACGGGCTAAGCACGCTCATGTGCAATAACCCGTGTTAGATGCTGGTGGTGCAAAAGGGGTATTACTATGTCTCTAGATTCAGATAGGGGCAAGTGTGATTTTAACCAACATTAAACTTGACATTTTTGTTTTGTACTGTCTGAAATGGCTAGGAATTGCAGATACATAAACAAAATTCTTAAAGCTAAGAGTGCAGATGCTAGGAGTTTAGGGGATAAAATTCCAGAGCTAATTGCGATACTGACAAGGGATGATCTGGATATTGGGGGTCATTCCGAGTTGATCGTAGGCACTCAGACATGTGGGGGGACGCCCAGCACAGGGCTAGTCCGCCCTGCATGTCAGTGCCACCCTTCCCCCCCCCCCCCCCGCAGAAATGCAAAAGCACCGCACAGTGGCGATGCTTTTGCATTTGAGGAGTAACTCCCAGCCAGCGCAGCTCCTGCGGCTGGCCGGGAGAACCTCTTCACTGCCCGGGTCGCAGCGGTTGCGTGTGATGTCATGCAGCCACTGCGGCCCGCCCCCCCAACTGTCCGGCCATGCAGAGGCGATCGCCAGGCAACGATGGCCTTTGCCCGTCTGGCATGCGCCGGTGCACTGCAGCGCTGGCACATGCGCAATTCCGAACCGATCGCTGCAAACAACTGCAGCGAGCGATCGGGTCGGAATTACCCCCCATTGTGGCTATTTTGGAGTCATGGTGCAATGAGAATCATGACTGGGACATAGCTATACCAGCTATACCAGGGTTCAATATATTTAGGAAGGACAGAATGGGAAGAATCAGGAGAGGGGTAGCAATGTATGTAAATAAAAAGCATAAATGCTACTTTAATACAGAATATTGAAGAAAAAACTGAGGTCCTTTGGATCAACATAGAATAAGGTTCAACTTGTGCCACACAAAATAAAGGTTTTGGATTTTAGGAAGGCTGACTTTGCAAAAATGGGGAAATGTGTTAGCGATTCATTGGCAGATTGGAGGAATTTAGAAGGATTGCAGGAGAGGTGGGAAAAATTAAAAAGTGCAGTACTGAAAGCAACAGACCTTTGTATCAAAACGCAGGGCCGTCTTAACAGCAGTGTAGGCCCCTGGGCACAGCGATGCACTGGGCCCCCTACCCATCCTCCAGCGGTAGGGGTGGGGGTGCTATCAGCTGCAGCATTGATGTCCCGTGAGCGGTAGCGGGTGTTCTATCTGCCACTCAGTATGTAGGACCTGGAGCAGTAATTTCTGCTAATTACTCCTTTACTGCACAGATGGTGTAAGATGGGGTGGGAGGGAGAACACTAAACTGTAGAAGAGGCATTGGGATGAATAAAGGGGCCCTTTTACATGACTTCCAGGGTGGTAAGGGGTGTGTAATACACAGGGGAGGGGTGGATAGTGGAGTGGACTTAATATTAATCATTTTCAGTGGGAGGGAGGCTTGGTTGACTGCAGATATCTCCAGTTCCTGGAAATAGATTTCTTAACTTTGAAAGCGATAAAAAAACTAGAGAGTCCCACCTTTCAAGAAGTTCTGGGAACTTGGGGATCAGAGTTCAGGAGCCAGAGCAATCCACCGGCAAATGTATAAAACTGCAAACCAGATGTGTGGAGCTGGAGCAGGGACCAGTTGCTTGAAGGCTGATATCTCTGGTTCTGGGCATAGTAGAGACAAGCTACCAATGTCCACTGAAAGGGGGGAGTCCCATATTTTGGAGAATATCCTCAAAAAACTCTAAGTTAGACAGAACCAGAGATATCTGGCTGGGAAGAGCAATTAACAGTCTTGGATGGGGACCACTGCTTCGAAGTCAGATATCTCCGGTTTCCCTGGGCCGATTTTCAAAAATCTGGTACCCCTGGAAAGAGGGGACCCTCAGCTATCAGCCTAGGGCCCTTAGACTCCTGGGGCCCTTGGGCAAGAGCCCATTGAGCCCATACGAAAAGACGGCCCTGTCAAAACGGTTAGAAAAAGTACCAGGAAAAGGGAGCCAGTGTTTTTACAAAGAAGTATCAACTAATGTGAAAGCAAAAAAGATGGCCTTTAGCAAATATAAGCAGACTTATAATGGCAAAAAGGTATGTCTTGCCAGATGTAAGGAGGCTAAGAAGGGGATCAGGCGTGCAAAGACTGAAGCTGAGAAGAAAATGGCCCAGTCAGTTTATAAAGGGAGTAAAACTTTTTTCAAGTATATTAGTGAACGGAGAAAATCAAATGGAGGAATAATAAAACTGAAGACAGAGAGTGAAAGCTTGGTGGAAGAAGACAATGTAATAGCAGATCATCTAGAATTATTATTTTTGCTCAGTATTAACTACAGAAGGAGAGGGGAAGGAGCCACAGTTAAATTGCAATGACATTTGTAAACAGTAAGGTAGATGAAAGTATATTTACAGGGGAGAAGGTCCTGAGAGAACTTTCAAAACTGAAAGTGGATAAATCAATGGGGCCAGAAGGGATATATCCAAAGATAATAAAAGAGCTAAAAGATATGCTGGTAACACTATTAACAGAATTATTCAACCAGTCACTTGCTAAAGGATCAAATCCAGAGGACTGGAAAAGAGCGAATGTAGTACCACTGCACAAAAGTGGAAGCAAGGAAGAAGCGAGTAACTATAGACCAGTAAGAGTAACATCAGTAGTATGGAAAATAATGGAAACACTATTAAAAGAAAGAGTTATGGAATATCTTAAATCAAACAATTTACAAGATCCCAAACAGCATGGCTTTGCATGTCAAACAAATTTTATTTACTTTTTTGACTCCGTGATTTAAATAATAGATCAAGGGGGGGGGGGGGGGGCATAGATGTGGCATATCTAGACTTCAATAAGGCATCTGAAATGGTTCCATATTCTAGCCTGCTAAATAAACTGAAATGTGTGGGATTATAAAACAGTGGATTGGATAAGAACCTGGTTTTAGGATAGGAAATGGACAGTTGTAGTAAATGGAGTACATTCTAAGGGGGATATCCAATTAGCCCTGGTAATTTACCGGGGATAATTGTCACACCAGGGGGCTATCCTATTACCCCCAATAAGCCAGCATGAGCAGTGGTTTATCGGGGGTCACCTGACGCTGCACCCGGTGCCGGCTCCTGAAGCACCCGGTGCAACGCTGCCACCTGCTCGCGAGACACATAGGCATGGCGTCGCACACAGATCCCCAGCAGCAGTCACCCGATGGGATCCCCCAGCCAGTGGCCACACAGCACCCGCGTCATCATCAGGAGGACGGGGACACCGCAGCCAGCAGCAGCAGTCACCCGGCAGCTTCCCCCAGCCAGTGGCTACACGGCTTCTGCGTCATCAGCAGGTGGAAGGGGATGCTACAGGTTTTACCAGTCATCAGGGATTTTGTTTCGCCTGCCTCAGGCAGGCGAAACCAAATCCCCAGAAACAGCCCTGAAAATCCCCAGAAACTGGGCTGTTTCTACTGAAAACAAACAGGTTTCACTGAACCTGTGTGTTTTCGGGAGAAAGGGCATTTTTTTTTTACTTGCAATCAATCTGGATAGCCATACATTATTCGCACTCAATGTTTTACCTGGGCTAATAGGATATACCCCTAAGGTGGAATTTGTTATTAGTGGAATACACCAGGAATCTGTTTGCTCTTTAATATCTATGTTAGTAACATTGCAAACGTATGCCTTTTTGCAGATGACAAAGATATGTAACAGGGTAGACATACCAAAAAATGATAAAACAAATGATTGATGATCTAGGTAGACTTAAGGAATGGTCAATATTGTGACAAGTACAGTTTTATGCTAAAAAATGCAAAATCATGCACTTGGGTCTCAAAAACCCAAAGGCTAAGTATACTATCAAGGGAACTATGGTTAAAACTATTGAGGAGGAAAGGGATTTCAAAGTCACTATTTCAAGCAACTTAAAGGCAAGTCAAATGCTTGGTTGCATTGGGAAAGGTATCAGCAGCAGAAAGAAAGATGTAATAATGCCACTGTATAGGTCATTGGTACAGACCCATCTGGAATACTGTGTTTAGTTCTGGAGGCCATATCTCCAGAAGGATATCACATAAATACATTGGAGAGCATACAAAGAAGAGCAACTAAAACTATGCATGGTCTACAAAACTTACCAGGAAAGACTAAAAGTTCTTTACATGTACAGTTTGGAGCAAAAGAAGAAAAAGAGGGGACATGATAGAAACGTTCAAATATATTAAGGGTTTTAACAAGGCCCAGGAGGTAAACATTCTTCAAAGGAAGAGAAGTGCTAGAACACAAGGACATGTACTGAGACTGGAGGGAGGTTTGTTCAAGGGAAACTTGAGAAAAAATTACTTTACAGAAAGGGTAGTGGATAAGTGAAATAGCCTCCCATCAGAGGTGGTTGAGGCTTAGTCAGTAGAGACAGGGTTGGACTGGCCCACAGCGAAACAGGGGAAACCACCGGTGGGCCCCACTGTCTGGGGCCCCCTTCCCCTCTACTCTGGATCAGGTTCCAGACTGTGCACTTCAATTGTACATTATACATGTTACCTTATACTGCACAGGGCTATGGTGTATTACTCTGGTACATTATCATGCATGTATTAGCAGTATTTACTATATATATTTATCAAGGGGCTCAGACCATGCACTCTCTCATGGTTAGGCAAACCAATGTGGCGGCTGGCCACACCCCTTCAGGAGACTGGCCACACCGCTAAACATGGGCTCCTACCACTGCATTCCCCCGGTGGGCCCTTTATGCCTCAGTCCGACACTGAGTAAAGCAACTTAAACATGGTTGGGAAAGGCATATGAATATTCTTACAAAAAGCTAAGTATCAAATAGGGTTGAGGTTACTAGATGGGCCAAGTGGTTCTTATCTGCCGTCAAATTCTATGTTTCTAAAAATCCCTAGTATGACATTACTGAGAAATGTGTGTCTTAAATAAAGTCACAATATCGCTGACAGCGCTCGTTACGTTTATGAATATGGTACAGGCTGAGGCCAAAAAATCTCCCAGATTTTAAAGGTGAACAAAAAAGGCATGATAGTTGCTTTTCAAAATGTTTGTACATAATGTAACAGTGTATGGAATACAGTTTATTTTCAGTTAGTTTTGAATAAGATATCATCACTTCTTAGCATATAGCAACCTTCAGTACATTAATGGTTCTTGGTCGATGTTTGTAGACCTCAGCTTTCAGATACCCCATTGGCTGTGTAGAAGCCTTTCGTAGAGCTGATGAGGATTATTTTCCACCCAGTAAGAAAAATGCTACTTGTTAAAGTAGCCAGACAAATGAAAGTGAGCTTTATCAAGAAATTGCAGCCATAATGCCAGAAATGACCCGCTGAGTGATGCGTAACATCAGAAATTGACTACAAATGTGTATCATGAATGAAGGATACTATTTGAATGATATCATATTCAAAACCAATTGGAATTAAACTGTATTCCATGCACTTTAAGATTATGTACTAAAATTCTGAATAGCATTTACCGTGCCTTTTTTTAACCTTTAAAATCTGTGGGGTTGTTTTTTTGCCTCACCCTGTATTTAAGAGGATAGGAGTTCAAATTCCTTTCTTGAAAGTCAGTGCAGATATGCTATATGTCATATGGGAAGGGGTATCATAGCAAGTGCTTGCTCTTGGAGCCAATCCTCTTTGGACCTCTTAGTTTGATGGGTCTGTGTTGGGGCTCTGTTTCATCTGTACAGGGTTAGATCATTTCTGATGACTCCTCTCTTGTTGCTTCAGCCTGTATGGACACCCTGCCTTGGTGGCATGGTAGCTATATATTCTGGTCAGTGTGTCTGTTTGGCTCATGGATGCTGATGTTGCTGGGCAGGAATATGATGGCTAATTGCCAAGCAACCTCACAGCTTTACTTGAACATCAAGTGACACTAGACCTGATTCAGTAAGGATTCCAATTTCTGCTAAAAAGCAGTTGTTGCGATCAAATAGCTACTGCCCAGAAATAGAGAAAAAACGCCCATTGCAGAAATTGCGAATGCATCGCAATATGCGGGCTGGTCGCAAAACTATAAGCAATTCCCGGAACATCAAAGAATTTTCCTATCTGCGCCAGGCAAGGTCGTCCACAATTCTTGCTACACAAGAGGCTGGAAGTAGTCAACGCTGACGTCAGATGCCCTCCTATAAAACGCCTAGGCACGCCTACGTTTTTCAGACACACCCAGAAAATGGCAGGTTTCCGCCCAGAAACGCCTGCTTCCTGTCAGTCAAAAAGCGCCTGCATTGCGATCAAGATCTGTGCGCAATTTCTCTCACTATTATTACTTGCGTGTATGCAATGCGAACGCTGCGCATGCACAGTCATTCGATAATCGTCCACATTGCGATTGGCAAATTTTACAATCCTTACTGAATAAGGTCTACAGTCTCCCGGTTTGCAAGGCTGCTGGGTCCATTGCAGCCTACAGTTATGGATACGGAACATTAAATTCCAGCTATTCCACACATTGAGGAAATCAAACAATATGCTACTATATTAATTTCCCATTAGAAGTATCTTTCCTGGGATGTGTGGAATCCATGACTTGGAGAAAAGAGTTATTAGTATATGGGTTTTCATTTTCCATCTGTATCCATATAAATCTCCATAAATATATTTTCCAAAGGGGAAACTGAATTATAGCCAAACATGTTCTAAAAATGATTCTTGTTAATAAACAGGTTCAAGATTTTCTATTTAGAAAATGAGTATGTGGGATTTGCCGGAAAACAATGATCACAATTTTAGTAAATGTTAATAACTACAGCAGTATATTTATGGCATATTCAGGTACACAAATTAAATAGTTCTAGTCCTTACAGTAAAGACAAAGAAAATCCAAATCAGCAGCAGAGTGATCATGCAGCCATTTATTATGTACATGTTCTGGTGATTCTAATTTTACCAGCACCACGTACAAATGCAGCAATTACAATGAGAGAGGAGTTTTTTCATTGCTTTTAGGATCAGAAGCAGTACTCCAATCAAGTTCTATTATAGTGTTCTCCCCAACCGCTCTGTGGATGCAGGCACATTACTTTTCACATTTCACATACCTCTACTGAGAAGCTAAATGCAACCTTTGTCCACCCGTGAACTGACAGCCATGAATTAGCCACAGTGGTCCAATGCAAAAGAAAAGTCTAGAATGTTTCTAATTACTGTAGATTTCCTACTGCCTCTATTCATTGGCACATGTGGACCTAAAATCGACCCTTTTCAATTTTAAAAGAAATCAGCTGATTAAAAATAAACGATAAGCTTGACGTTTCATTTGTAAACATATTTTGCGGATGTTTTATATTGGAGACATGATAAAAATACTATTAATAAATCAATCTGCCTTGTAAAGGAAAATATATCTCCTTAGTTAAGGAAAACAGTATGTAAAAACATAAGGGAATAGAAGTGATGGGAATTGGCACCTAATGGCACAAGCATATTGGCGTGTATAACATCAAGTGTCTGTATTTCAAAACAGATTAGGGAGACATTTACTAAGCAGTGATAAGAGCGGAGAAGTGAGCCAGTGGAGAAGTTGCCCCATCAACCAATCAGCAGCTCTGTAATATTGTATAGTATGCAAATTCTAGATGTTACTTCAGTGCTGATTGGTTGCCTTGGGCACTTCTCCACTGGCTCACTTCTCCACTCTTATCACTGCTTAGTAAATGCCCCCCTAAATGTCTTAATACAGACCTTAGTAGCAGTGACAAGTGAATAGAAAGGAAACTGATTTATTGTCTAGAAGAGTATCATGACCAGAGAGGTAAATTACCATATAAAGAATATTAATCTGATCAACAACAATGTTTTAATATTTACAGCCAGCCATATCTGGAATGGTTTTGTACTGACAATATATACACTGTACGTTCATGTTTGGAAAATAAAATTGGTCACAAGTATGAAACTTCATCATCAAGGGGAAAGGGGGTACAAAGTGCCCTGGCATAAGGGGCGTAGCCAGAACTTTGTGGGCCCCACAGCAACATTCTGAAGTGGCCACTGTCCCAATACTTCTAGAGAGACACCTCTCTGCAACAGTTCATTTTATGTCCCATAATAGGGCCCTGGTTAATTTTATGCCCCATAATTGTGCCCTACATTATGACAGTGCCCCCAGTTCATATTATGCCACACTATAGTGCCTCAATTTCATAGTGTGCCACATTACAGTGTCCCCAGATCATATTATGCCACAGTACAGTGAACTGGGGAATTCATATTATTCATAACAGTATAATACCCTCCAGTTCATTATATACCACATTACAATGATCAGATTCAGGGGCATAGCTAGATATCTTGTAGGCCCCAAGGCAAAGTTTGTAAGGGTCCCTGTGTACCATCTAATGCTGAAAAATGTATATAACACATGTAATTTTACAGAGAAGGTGGGCCCGTCTCTGCCCTGGGCTCCATAGCAGCTGCACTCCCTGCACCTATGGTAGGCATGTCTGTGACCCCAGCAGCTGGCATGTCTGTGACCGCCCTTGCCTGGCATGTCTGTGACTCCAGCAGCTGAGGTGGAGCAGCTATACCCAGTGTCAGACTGGGACATAAAGGGCCCACTGGATAAAGGCAGTGGTATGTGCACATAATTAAGAAGTGTTGGCAGCCACCCCATAGACTTGGCCAACCATTATAGAGGATATAGCCTATAAGAGAACAGTCAGAATACCGACACCAGAATTCTGACACTATTTTGGAATGCCGACACTGACATCCCGAATAGATTCACCATCCTGCCAGCCAGGATGCCGACCTAGAAGACACCGGTCCACTGTAGAGGTAAGCTGTGGGGGGGTAGGGTAGGGTAGGTTTAGGCTGCATGGAGGGGGTTTAGGTGTAGGCACCACCGGGGATGGTTAGGGGGGAAGGTAAGTATACTTAACTTCCCCTGTCGTGATTCCAAACATCGGGATGCCGCAGTTGGTATTCTGACCACCAGAATATCGACCGCCGGCCAATTGAGCCCAGCCTATGGAAAGCATGGATACTAAAGTGCGTGGTCTAGTTGTACAGGTTCCAGCTCTAACAGGTAACTGACCCTGTCATAGAGCAGCAAAGTATAATTCATGCATACTGTCTGAAGCCTGACATTAGAACAGGAGGTGGGGCCCTCAGGAAGTGGGGCACACCGAGGATTTTCCCACTTTTTCCTCCCCCCGTGCCCATGTTGGTTAGTCCAACCCTGGTAATACCCCCAAGATGGTGTGATCATTTTCAGAGGGCATAAAGAGGCTCCAATATTCCCAATGGGATATGGCCATACCTACACACCTTTTGCCAAGTGCCATTGTATCAGAGTATCTACCAGTAACCATACCCACAATAACAACTAGAATGATCAGGGATGTGAGAAGATGCCCGTATTCTGGTGTTGAAATATTTGCTCCTTTGGATCTCTGTACATTACCAATACTCATAAGATAACGTACAATTTTGTATATTGACGATGTACACCAGCAAATCACAATCTTGGTACATAGTACATAGAAACAACTTTGTGTTCATCTCATTTGTTTATTTAAACATGTATTTACTTTGTTACTGTTTTCCAGTTAAAATAATGTAGGCGTTGGTACTGCAGGAAGAGTTATAAGCAGATGAGTTGCACTTGTACTAATTTATGGCATAATCTCCTTTAGTACCTATGGCAACAAACTCGAAATTCAGCCTTGGGTAAGGTGACTGCTAGGGTGTCTAATTGGCTACGAACTTTATTGCTGCAACAAGAATATGTACACTCATAAGAAAACAGGCCTAACTCTGCTAACTAAACTAAAGCCGTCTATTCATCAGTTTTGTATTTTATGCAGAAAGAACCAGTTTGCAAAATCCATCTAGAACATTTCAGATGCACAGTGTTCCCAGCTCCCATAAAGATATTGTATTTTTACATCTGTTGTATTAGCCACCTATTTTTAGAGACTGTGGGGGATGGTTAGGAGAAAATAACTTTATTATATATATATATATATATATATATATATATATATTGTAGTAAAACAGTACACAGAGCTCACTTCATTTGCTAATCTGCTTACTAATGCTGTCCTCAATGGCCATGCAGATTTGAATGTTATAAGGTGTTTGGCAATGAAACACACACAAAGGCTCATGCTGAGAACTCTTGTAAAGTGCTCATTAATTGCCTTCTTTTTTAGGTTTTGTGTTCATGAAAGAATTAGTGATTGAATGAACGATCTGCATCTTGTCACATCAAAATGACTCAGGTGCTAAATGCATATGTAAAAATTGTGCATTCAACCATGGTCATTTTCTTTCTTAACATCATCGGTGAGGATGAAAGAGTTTTAATCCAACCAGTTCAAGACATAAATAATAGCAAATATACAGCATGTTTTTCATCACTATAGATTGTTTTACTCAGAGCACTTATTACAGCTGAGTACAAAGCATGCAATTGCTGCAGCCATTTTATTAACTCCATCACTCATATTAAAAATCACGTAGGGTGGTGTACATTCACCCATTTCCTGATCATGGATTTTAATGTCAGCAGGTGGTGTAATTGGACCAGGAACTGACCAATTCCTGGTTTCTCTTACGTTCTAGAGGATGCAGGGGTCCACATTAGTACCATGGGGTATAGACGGGTCCACTAGAAGCCACTGGCACTTTAAAAAGAGTTTGAGAGTGTGGGCTGGCTCCTCCCTCTATGCCCCTCCTACCAGACTCAGTTTAGAAAATGTGCCCGGAGTAGCCGTACACAGCTAGGGGAGCTCCATAGGAGTTCTTTTAGTTTTATTTTTATTTTAGAGTTTAGGCACAGGGAGGCTGCTGGCAACAGCCTCCCTGCTTCGAGGGACTAAGGGGGGGAGTAGTGTCCGCCCTGCGGGGTCTGAGCCACTATCTCCGCTGACAGGACACTGAGCTCCTGAGGGGATCAAACGTTCACCGTCACAGGGGATCGCTCACCCCAGCAGCATGCTGCCACCCCCTTACACACCAATCTGTCTAAAATTAATTAAACAAAAGAGAGCGCATAGAGAATATATACCAATTTATTATTGGATAAAACACTTAAAATTGTATTTATACTGATGATTTAAAACATGAATGAATGAAACCGCACAAAAGGAAACCACTGAACTAACAATGATATAGGCTTGTAATCCCAAATGATTGTGGGAAAGAAAACAATCAAATATCAAACGAACAAATACTGATACTTTTTTAGATCAGGACCTCTATCCCATTTGGAAGAACAAGAACAGGTACAGAGTCTTACAACAGGATACACCAAAAAGAATGGAGTTAGAGTTAGAGGAAACAGAGGAGGCCGAAGGAAACGCATCCAAGAATGCAAGAAACGGCTAAGGCATAAAGGTTTATTCAATTTGTCATCTCGAATACTTACTGAGAGTGAAAAGGCCATAATAGCGAAAGGTCTTAAATTCGCTCCATCACAGAGCCCTGAATTATTCGGGCTATTTGTCGAATTAAATAGGTTTACTAGGGATCTCTGTAGAAAACGTTACTTTACTCAGAAAAATCTTAAGAAACGACACGAGTCGGGTGTCTCCATTGTTCTAGACTCTACAGATATAGTGGGTCTTAATACACTATTAGAATTAGAGGAAGAAAGTGGGCCTGTAGACCAATCAATCTTGAAAGTGTTTGATATCAATAGATCTCAAAAGAAAGATGCTCTGTTTAAAAATAGATCAGAATTTTACCCAACACAACATATGAGTGGCAATATTGAAGCTTTTTACAATCTTACACTAAATGATTTCCAAGCCCTATGTGCTGTATCAAAATCCAAAAATCATAAAAGGGATAATTTACATCCTAGAGAGAGAGCTGCCCTTAATAGTCTAATGAGAGATAAAAATATTGTTATTAAGGCAGCTGATAAGGGGGGTGGGACCATAGTACAGGATCGGGCTGATTATTTGAAGGAAGCCTATAGACAACTAACCAATACTTTATTCTATACACAGTTAAAAACTGATCCGACAAAAGCTTTTCAGTTGGAATGTAAACTTCTTTTGGATATGGCTGTTAAAGCTGATACAATCTCTAAAAGTGAATATGCTTTTTTATTTAATAAATATCCTGTTATCCCCACGTATTACCACCTCCCTAAGATACACAAGTCCCTCCAAGCACCTCCTGGTCGTCCTATTATTTCTGGTGTAGGGTCCCTCACTTCCAATTTGTCATCCTTTGTTGATTTTTTTTTACAGCCGCACGTCACTGCACTTAAATTACATATTAGGGACACCACTCATTTTTTGAATTTAATTAAGAATGTGGAGTGGAAAAAAGGCTATAGGCTCATGACGTGTGATGTGGAATCCCTCTACAGTAATATACCCCATGATAAAGGGATACTGGCTACCAAATTTTATTTGGAACAGGATGAGTCTATGGAAGATGCACTCCGCATTTTTATCATCGATGCTATTCAATTTATTTTATCTCACAATTATTTCACGTTTGATAATCACTTTTATTTACAGGTCCTCGGTGTGGCGATGGGTGCCAGGTTTGCCCCGAGTTTTGCCAATCTCTATATGGGCCGCCTCGAGGAATCCCTCATTTGGGGGGGCCCATTCGGGACGAACCTGGTCCTATATGGTCGCTACATCGACGACCTGTTTTTTATTTGGGAGGGGGACTTTCTTTCCACTGTATCATTTTTAGAGCACCTCAATTCTAATGAATTTGGTTTGCACTTCACGAGCACTACACATGAATCACGTATCAATTTCTTAGATATTGATATATCTATCTGTAATCAGCAAATGGTCACTTCAACATATCATAAAGAAGTTGACACTAATCATTTTTTGAACTATGGAAGTTGCCACTTTCGTCCATGGCTTAATAATATTCCGAAAAGCCAATATTATAGAATTCGACGTAACTGTTCGCATATTGAACAATTTGAGACACAAGCATCTGAATTAACCACATCATTTAAAGATCAAGGTTACCCTGTTAACATCATAGAGGAAGCATTAGTGGAAGCACGTCAAAAAGATAGGGACTCCCTATTAGTTCGGAAAGATACAAAGGAATCTTCCTTTAACATACATCAACCTAGGTTTGTAACTAAATTCAATACATGCTCTAGAGAACTTAAAAATATCATTCGGAAAAACTATCCGATTTTAAAAACGGATAGGATCTTGTCTACTGTATTAGATGATGAACCATGTATCATTTTTTAAAAAGCGTCAAATTTACAAACCTTTCTAGCTCCCAGCCATTTTTCTTCAACGGAATTGAATGTAGAATCTAATAGAACTATGGGGCTAAGAAATATGGCAAAACCGAAGGGTTGCTACAAATGTAATAGATACAAATGTACCACATGTGATTATATTATTGATAAAACTACTAAAGTATACTCATCGACATATCGGACCTACTTTGATCTATGTAGTGTCATTGATTGCCGCACTAGTTATGTTATCTATGTCATCAGCTGTATGTGTGGTGCACAGTATGTGGGTCGCACCACACGTATGCTACACATACATTTTTTAGAGCATAGGGGCAATATACGGAGGGGTACTAGTCAACACAGTCTGGTGAGGCATGTGTTGCAGGAACATGATGGGGACATCAAATGTTTAAAAGTGCAGGGGGTAGAATACATTAAACCCACCATCAGAGGAGGGGATAGATTCAATGTACTATGTAAACGGGAAGCTTTTTGGATCTATACTTTGGGTACCCTATTCCCCAAGGGTCTTAATGATTGTATAGAGATGAATAATATATAAGTGGGATTATTTATTCATCTCTATCTATCTATTCCATTATCCTGTCCTATACCATTTATACCACTTATCATATGTATTATGGCTATTATTCATGATTAAGTATGTATTTTGAAAAATTGGGATTATATACGTATTATATACGTTGTGTATTCTCTCTATATTTATGATTAATTCATGGTAAAATAATTGATTGAGGAAGGGGGATTCGAACCTGGGTCTCCATAGTCCAGTATTGTTTTCTGTCTTAAGCATTAGTGTGGTGAGCCACACAGATTAATGATACTGTGAATGCGCTGGATGATATATTTTACATGAATTTAGGCTTATCATGTTCTCTCCGTGATGCCATATTATTATATTTATCTTTTCAAATAGATTGTTACATGTTTTGTGCATTTAAATCAGACTTAATTAGTCTGTTATAAGGTTTTTATTACATTGTTGGTTTCTCTTGTATGTATAAATTTTAGTATGCTTGAAACTGTTGGAAACCATAATGATTAGAAACACCTGTTATGCACCTGTTACTTCAATTGCAATTATGGTGAGGAAAAATGCTGATAGGCTACCACTCACCTTAAATAGGGCAACTCTTGTGCCTCAAAATTACCTTCTGATGAAACCGACTTGCCCTACGTCGGAGAAACGCGTTAAGGATAAGGGACATTAACTGCATCACTGTGAGCCCTGACTACTGCACTTTACAGCCGCAGCGCTGATCCAGCATTTTACCACCACCTCCAGTTACCAGCTCCAGCCGTGGTGTGGGTTCCCCCCCTTCTCCCTTGCTGGGACATTGTCCGCATCTGACCGCCGCGCCCGTGTTACCGCATCGCCCAGGAGCTCTGGAAGCGGACCACCACTCTTTTCATCTGCAGTGGTGAGATACCACACTGTCGGATTGCGGCGAGGGGTTGTAGCCTACCCACTTGCTGTGGGAGGAATCGGTTACATTCATATTGCATTGATACAAATGGTACTTATTTTTCAAGAGGATCAAGTGGACCTGCTACGGTTCTATTGCTTTGCTCATTAGTTATCACCTGCTTGGTGGGACATTGAACATTACCTTTCTCAGCTACATTGAGAACGTTTTCTTTCCCACAATCATTTGGGATTACAAGCCTATATCATTGTTAGTTCAGTGGTTTCCTTTTGTGCGGTTTCATTCATTCATGTTTTAAATCATCAGTATAAATACAATTTTAAGTGTTTTATCCAATAATAAATTGGTATATATTCTCTATGCGCTCTCTTTTGTTTAATTAATTTTAGACAGATTGGTTTGTATATTAGGTGTTCAGAGCACCTCTTGAGAGCAGCTATTGTGCCTTTACAGGTGTATGTGTATTTGCATTGTCTAAATATTATTGCTTAACTACAAGCGCCTGATATATTCCTTTTCAGTAAGGATTTTTTTTCTTTTTTCTTTTTTTTTTTTACCCCCTTACACAGCCAGAAGATCAGTGGCGAGTTAGTCACCCTGGCCAGCGAGGAGCCAGAGTGAAGATGGCGGCAACAGGGTAGGGAGTGCAGCACTAACTACGCTCCGGGGCTCAGCGGGTACATGGTGCGGCACTGTGAGGGGCACCCTGAGCCAGCGCCTACACCCTACACTGTCCAACAAGCCTGTCAAGGTCCCAGGATCGCTGCCAGCACAATTCCTCAGGCCAGTATAAACTACAGGAGAGCGGGAAGCAGAGCCATGAAAGGGGGCGGAGCTTCTCAGCACGGACCCAGCAGTGTTCAGCGCCATCTTCCTGCCTGCAGAAGCACTGACAGGGAGAGCTATCCCTCCAGCTATTTTGTACGTTACCAGGGGGTTGTAGAAGGGAGGGGGAGGCTGTGTAAAGTCTGTGTAGTCTATTAAGGTACACAGACAGCGCTGGGAGTGTCATTAGTTCTGCTGGGGTGGGTGTTTACTACAGTATCTCACATAGCCATGTCTAGGGACTCAGGCCCTCATTCCGAGTTGATCGTTGTGGATTTTCGCATCACAAGCAGCGGGATGAAGCCCAATGCGCACGCGCAAAAGCTACAATGCGCATGTGCACAGTGTCCCGTGTGACTAATGTGCAGAAATACAGACGCTTTTTGTGTTTGCAGTGGGCCAACGACAAAGAGGCGTGGTGAAGGCGGGGTGGGGGCATGGCTTCGCTAGCTAGCGAAAAGGGGCATGAAGGTGGGTGTCTACTGTGCGAGTGTGCTAAGGATAACAGGTGTGGTTTTCGCACCGCTGCCAAGCTGATAGTAGCTGCTGCACAACAAGCATTTGCAACATGAACGCAGCACAGGAGTAGGTCTTCAGCTATGTAGAGCATGCAATCTCGTGCAACAAGTTGCTGACAGGGCGTAGCTAGCTCATAATTGCCAATAAAAAGCAGCTGGTGAGCAGCTAATAGCTCAACACTGCAATTGTAACAGAGTCACTCAGACAGACGGTATGTGCATTTAAACTCCTAGGAAATGTTATTTTTAAAACCCAGTTCAAAATCAGAGCCCGGACCCTGACAAGCATCACACATGTGTCTTATAGTAAAATGCATTTGTATTTGCTATGTTCCATATGTCTGCTTTGTGTGGAACGCATTGGCATTGGCTAAGTGTTTTCTGAAATTTTTTAAAATTAAAAGTGCAAGTCACAACCATGCCATGTTTTCAAGATTTCATCCTTAGTTTGGTCACTCATATACCAACATTACCCACATAATGCAAGCTAAGCTGTAATGTTGTTTTGTCATACTGATGTACCTAAGATATTGCAAAGTCTGATTTGGGTAACTTGTCAGTTTCTTCTACTATGGCCTGTTGCCCATAGTAACCAAAGTGCTTTGTGGCAATGTATTGTGTTTTGAGGCACAGAAAAGAGTTGTGAATGCAAAGCATTTTGAGCTATGAGATATGCACTGATTGTGGCCTTTGTCCCCAACCATAATATTAGCATTAAAAATGTTGTAATAGATCAAATAAACAAATGTAAAAAAAAAACAATAGCCATATAAATATGTAAATAAAGTAATTTTACTATTCTATAAAAATTTAATTTTCAACAATACAATAAGCAAACATGCCACAGCAATAAACACATGCCAGTGCAGAAATGTAAAACACAGAAGCCAGTAGTCAGGGTCCCCCATCTACTGGCCAGCAAACAATATAAGAAACAGCTGGCAATACCCTGCCAGAGGATCCTGTTGTTCAAATTGAGGAAGATTTGGGGCACAATACCCAAACCCAACTAGCCACACCACGATATGAAGAGCAAAGTGGATTAAGTTCACAGGAGAATGCATCACAGGCTACTAACAAAAAGAAAACCCAGGGGGTAGCGTTTCCACTAGAAAAAAACACGGGTAAATGCGCTCCCCCGCGCATTTACCCGTGTTTTTAGAGCTAGTGAAAACGGGGTATCAGACTCCTCGCTACCATGATCCAAATCTGCTCATGCAGCTCTGCCACCTCAGCATCGATTTCACTGATAGTAGCCATATTGGTGATGGCATGTGCGTCTGAATGTGTGTAGGGTTTTTATTCCTGCGTTTGTATGTTTGTGCGGGAAATTGCACAGGTGATGCATACACAATGTTAAGGCGAACTTTGATTACTGGCTATTTAAACGGCCTCCATGCGGCCTCCATGTTAGTGGGTGTATGCAGGAGTTCAGTTGTTTGCTGTGGAGTGTTGAGAGACGACTATTACTATTACAGTTGCGAAGGCATGAGAGGTAAGAGTTGTTTGTTATTTCTGCTAACAGAATTATCCGCTTTGGATGGTGCGACTTATTGTAGTGCATACACCCAGCGGGTTTTTTTTGTTTTTGTTTATTTCATGTATGTTGCTTTAGTATATTGGGTATCATTTTTTTACAAAGATAGCAAGGAAATGAATGTTTTGATAAGCTGTTGTGTGGGGTTATCATTTATTCTATTTTAAATTGTGTTCCTTTATTCTAATGTTCTCCACAGTATTATGTAATTGCTGGTAAGTATGTTCATGTTGCTTACTGTGATTTGGGTGAAGGTGGTTAGTGATTTCTGGGTGAGTTTACAGTATTTTCTGAATCTGTTTGTTCTTTTCTAGGGTGCATATATTTTCTTTAGTTACCCTTCTGCCAAGTGAGGCTTCTTTTGTGTTTTTTTTCAAGTTATTTCTGCTATTTGCTGGTAAGTATGGTCATGTTGCTTGCTGTTCTTTGGGTGTTTGCCTTTTGACTTGTATGTCTTCTTTAACTTACGCATGTATATTTTTTTGTTTGTTGACTTTATGTTTAAGGTAAGTATATGCCAGCAAAGTGTGTTTTTTCAGTGTTTTTGGGTGTGTGTTGTATTTGTGACATATATAGTGTTTTCTCTATCAGCCTAATTTTCACTTTTCTTGCCTCCTGCTCTCCGACCTTTAGATATGGAGTACATGCCGGAAGTAAGTTTAATTTGTGTAGGAGGCAGATATGTGAATGTTTAAATCTTGTGAACACATTGGATGTTGTATTGATGTTTTTTTGTTCATTTTAAAGATGCTGATTGCCACATATCTAGCCTCCGAAGCCCCAACCTGACCATCCTCGAAGGCAATGGAGGAATGCAAGGCCTAGTATTTTCCTTACCCATGTCACCCTTTTTGGTATGCCAGATGATGAGGTTGTGCGGCGCTCCAGGCTGCCTCCTCATATCATCCTAGAAACTCTCCCCATAATAGAGAGTGATCTAGATCAATCAATTCGGTATCCTACAGCAATACCAGCATTGACACAATTCCTTGCTTTGTTACATTTCTGTGCCACGGGTTCCTACCAGCATGTAGTTGGCGTGCTGGTAGGTATGTCTCAGGGCAAGTTTTCTAAGGGGCTGCGTCGCGTCCTAGATGCATTCTTAAAGCGAGCAAAGCAGTTCATATCAATGCCATTAGATGCTGGGGCCCTGGCTGTGTTGAAGCGGCAATTCCAGGAAGGGGGTAGTCACTTCCCACATGTTATTGGGGTTATGGATGGGACACATGTTCCACTTGTGGCACCAAAACATAATGAGGAAATCTATAGGAACAGGAAACTGTTCCACTCTCTGAATGTGATGGTTGTTTGTGGCCCATCCCTCCAGATCCTGTCCCTGAATGCAAAGTACCCCGGGAGTGCCCATGATGCACATGTCATTCAGCAATCATGGATCTGGCAAAGATTAAGAATGATGGAAGGCCAAGACATGTGGCTACTGGGTGAGTATTTTGTTAGTTTTTTTTTTTGGTATGTCGTTAAATCTGTACACTTATGATGGTATTGTGTTATTACAGGAGATCGTGGATATCCTTGCACCCCCTGGCTCATGACTCCTTACAGCACACCCAGGCCAGGGCCACAGTCCGAATTTAATTCTGCGCTTACTGTCATTAGGCAGCTGGTGGAGCGCACCATTGGGTTCCTGAACCGACGCTTTCGTGTGCTCCACCGCACTGGTGGCAATCTCATGTATTCGCCGGAAATGGTAAGTAAAATTGTGGCCCTGTGTGCCATCCTCCACAATATTGCTGTGAGGAGTCGGCTGGAGCTTCCTTGATCAGAAGAATTGCCCAGAGAGGATGAGAAGCCAGGGGTTGGGCGGACATTCCGCAGAGGCATGGAGGCCCAGCGTGGTCATGCTGTTAGGGCAAGAATAGTGCATCAGCATTTCAGGTATGCTTATGTCCTGAACACATTCTCAAATTCTTGATGCTATTTTGGTGAAATGTGTTTTTTTTTTTAACATATGTCACTGTGATTTAGAGGAGTTTAAGTAATATGTTGGTATGGCAGAGATTTTTCAACACATGGATGATTTACTGTATTAATGTGTATGTGTTTTGAGTAGTATCCTAACTTACTGTCAGCTTCCTACGTCTGTAAATGGTGATAGACCAACAGTATTGTTGCATGTTTAGTTTACCACATATTTTTAAGATTCCTGCTCTTTTTCGTTTAGGCATTTTTTTAAACATTAAGATGTAAACATAGAAATAGTAACTTTGTTGTTGTTGCTGTTCACATTTCCCATGCACGGCTCTAATTATTATTTTTTTACTCTATTTGGAATACAACCTACCTACACACTCATACTACTCTCTGGTGGGTAAATTTACTAAGGTGGGAGATTTTTAGAACTGGTGATGTTGCCCATGGCAACCAATCAGATTCTACTTACCATTTATCTAGCTGCTTCTAGCAGATAATACATATAATCTGATTGGTTGCTATGGGCAACATCACCAGTTCTAAAAATCTCCCACTTTAGTAAATTTACCCCTGGGATTGTTAAGCTGAATCAGGTCTCCAAATGTGGTGAGTGTTGGCTATACATTTATAACAGTAAGTTTTATTGCAGTGCGACAGCGGCTAACATTCGCATCTGTGTACACAAGGGAGGATGTACTCTGTTGATGTAGGTATATTATTAAAGTTTATTAACATTGATGACCCCATCACATTTGGCTCAATCAACTACTAATGTAGTATTGTTTCTATTCATTACAGGTGATGCAGTTGAAGATCCCAATACCTTAATTGGCCAATGGCTGGGGCGAATGGAGGGCCATTGTAGGGGTCTCCTGCAGGAGATTAAGTGGCTCAAGATATTTTTTTGCATTTTGATTTATTTCATTGTTTATGTTAAAACATAATAATCACATATAAAAAAATATATATATTTTTGTTTGCACAAATGCTGTGTTCTGTTGTGTATAAACAAAAACTTAGGTAGAGATGTTTATTAAGGTGAAACTGGGTACAATGTAGAGTGACAAATGGCAACTTCATGAACTAATAACTGACACTTCAAAACCAAACAGTTTGACGTGACAGTTAGGAGCTGATTGTTTAATAATTTCACACTCCACATTTTAACACACACTAAACAAAAAAAAACTGCAATGTCATTGAAGGATTACACACATGTAAAGTATGTGCTAATTCACAAATAGAGTAACAAAGAGTTGTTTGCCTCCAAAAATTACACACAAAAAAGGATTGGTATTCTGCAATTTGGTTGGCAAACTCTTCATTTTGAAGTACATGCCATGTTTTCCTGAATCCAACATTTTTTGTTTTTGTAGTTATTACCTGCTGCTTAATGTAATACATTGCTATGGATGTTTTCTGACACATCTAAGTGACCTTTAATATGGCATGTTGCCCATAGTAACCAAACAACTTCGTGCCATTATATTGTGTAAGGAGCCACAGACATGTTTATTGTAGGAACTGCATTAATAGATAAAGCACATGCTATGCATTTCTGGTTTTTACACATGCTTAATAAATAGGTAAATATTATGACATGAAAAAAACACACTACACACACCCATAATAAGAAAAACATATTAGCCACACAAAGTGTATTTATCAATAATTTATGTTTTGGTTTTTTTTGTTTGTTTTTTGTTTTCTCCGGAAAATATTTTCTGATGTTACCATAGAAATGCTAACATGGATTTTTGTTGGCTTACATTTCATATGCAAGCCTATTATTTATGTTGAGGTTTTTTAGCAGAGAGTTCTGTGAGAGCCGCGAACAGTCGCTTATGGGTATGCAGGGGAAAACACATCACTGTTAATGTCCAGTTATATTAATAAAGTTTATCATACAGGTGACACCATCACAGTTTGACCAATCAACAGTTAGCATAGTGTATAAATATTAGCCCCTCTAGCTAAAACGCCATTGGCACCATGCGACCAGCAGCTTTTTCAATGAAGGAACTGCGGCTACTAACCGTAAACCGTAGGCCCGTAAATTCCAAACTCTCAGAAGCGTGCGGCCTTCGCGGAGGTCCGCCGAGTCCTGCAGGCGAGGGTACGCACCAAGCGGACCATCGTCCAACTAGAGCAGCGGTGGTCCGACCTCTGCCACCATCAGCCTGAGTTGCTGGCGCGACTGCGCCAACAAATCTGCGCACGTAACTAATCTGCAGTAACACCTTTGTTTGCGTGAATGTGTATTTTAGCATTTAATAGATTAAAAATATTAGCAAACATCATAAGACATAAGACCTATACTGTATGCTTAGACTGTGTGGGGGTAGGCCTTGCAGGAAACACTGGGGAATGCAGTGGGAGGGGCCCATGTGTAGGGGTGTGAGCAGTGTCCACAGAGGCTGTAGACAGACACCACTTTGGATTGACATACAAATTTATAGTGCATGGAGTGTGGATCTTAATAAATATATACAGGAATTTATGCAAGCAAGATAATCACGTATAGGGCATGGATTTGCAGTCTTGCGGCGCGCTCGCTTGGGAACGCTGCTAGCGTGCGTTCAGAATAATGATCAACTCAGAATGACCCCCTCTGTGTCATATGCTGCAGAAGATGTTTCCTCTCAGGAGGGATCCATTCCATGTACACAGGATTGTAGTGTTTTGTCTCAGATCCCTATTGTTCAAGCTAATACGGAGACTGAAACTCAGGAGTTGAAGAAGTCTAGGGCAGTTTGGTCAGGCTCTGTCCCTATTCCTGCAAAATCCCCTAGCATGTTCCCACAGAAACGTGCACTTACCCAAATTATGCAAGATGACACGGATTCCGCTTCTGATACTTCAGACGGTGATGGGAACGTGCTGAGGGGGGCGGCAACCATTGCAAAGGGGGGTGCAACTCATGATGAGGCCATTATAGATGTGTTAAACATTAATGACACTACACCTGAGCAGGTTGAGGATGTTTACTTCACTGATAATAAGAAAGCCCTCTAACCTTTCCTGCGTCTAAAGAATTAAGCGCTATATTTTAAAAATCCTGGGGAAACCCAGAGAAAAAATTCCAGATTCCAAAAAGAGTTCTGGTTGCTTTTCCCTTCCCTGAGGAAGATAGGAAAAAATGGGACATCTGTCTCCAGACTGTCTAAACAGGTGGTTTTACCTGTCCCTGGTTCTACCACGTTGAAAGAACCAGCTGATCGTAAGATTGACACTATGCTCAGATCCATATACACTGCTTCAGGAGTGGCCTTAAGGCCCACTATTGCCTTTGCATGGATTTCTACTGGAGATGTGCACCGGAAATTTTTCGGGTTTTGTGCTTTGGTTTTGGATTCGGTTCCGCGGCTGTCTTTTGGATTCGGAAGCGTTTTGGCAAAACCTCCCTGAAAATTTTTTTTTGGATTCGGGTATTTAAAAAAAAAAAAAAACCTCAAAAACAGCTTAAATCATAGAATTTGGGGGTAATTTGATCCCATAGTATTAACAACCTCAATAACCATAATTTCCACTCATTTCCAGTCTATTCTGAACACCTCACAATATTATTTTTAGTCCTAAAATTTGCACCGAGGTCGCTGGATGACTAAGCTAAGTGACCCAAGTGGGCGGCACAAACACCTGGCCCATCTAGGAGTGGCACTGCAGTGTCAGACAGGATGGCACTTAAAAAAATTAGCCCCAAACATTAGAGATGTGCACTTGAAATTTTTCGGGTTTTGGTTTTGGGTTCGGTTCCGCGGCCGTGTTTTGGGTTCGACCGCGTTTTGGCAAAACCTCACCAAATTTTTTTTGTCGGATTCGGGTGTGTTTTGTATTCGGGTGTTTTTTTTCAAAAAACACTAAAAAACAGCTTAAATCATAGAATTTGGGGGTCATTTTGATCCCAAAGTATTATTAACCTCAAAAACCATAATTTCCACTCATTTTCAGTCTATTCTGAACACCTCACACCTCACAATATTATTTTTAGTCCTAAAATTTGCACCGAGGTCGCTGGATGACTAAGCTAAGCGACCCTAGTGGCCGACACAAACACCTGGCCCATCTAGGAGTGGCACTGCAGTGTCACGCAGGATGGCCCTTCCAAAAAACACTCCCCAAACAGCACATGACGCAAAAAAAAAAAAAAGAGGCGCAATGAGGTAGCTGTGTGAGTAAGCTAAGCGACCCTAGTGGCCGACACAAACACCTGGCCCATCTAGGAGTGGCACTGCAGTGTCACGCAGGATGGCCCTTCCAAAAAACACTCCCCAAACAGCACATGACGCAAAGAAAAATGAAAGAAAAAAGAGGTGCAAATGGAATTGTCCTTGGGCCCTCCCACCCACCCTTATGTTGTATAAACAGGACATGCACACTTTAACCAACCCATCATTTCAGTGACAGGGTCTGCCACACGACTGTGACTGAAATGACGGGTTGGTTTGGACCCCCACCAAAAAAGAAGCAATTAATCTCTCCTTGCACAAACTGGCTCTACAGAGGCAAGATGTCCACCTCATCATCATCCTCCGATATATCACCGTGTACATCCCCCTCCTCACAGATTATCAATTCGTCCCCACTGGAATCCACCATCTCAGCTCCCTGTGTACTTTGTGGAGGCAATTGCTGCTGGTCAATGTCTCCACGGAGGAATTGATTATAATTCATTTTAATGAACATCATCTTCTCCACATTTTCTGGAAGTAACCTCGTACGCCGATTGCTGACAAGGTGAGCGGCGGCACTAAACACTCTTTCGGAGTACACACTTGTGGGAGGGCAACTTAGGTAGAATAAAGCCAGTTTGTGCAAGGGCCTCCAAATTGCCTCTTTTTCCTGCCAGTATAAGTACGGACTGTCTGACGTGCCTACTTGGATGCGGTCACTCATATAATCCTCCACCATTCTTTCAATGGGGAGAGAATCATATGCAGTGACAGTAGACGACATGTCCATAATCGTTGTCAGGTACTTCAGTCCGGACCAGATGTCAGCATCAGCAGTCGCTCCAGACTGCCCTGCATCACCGCCAGCGGGTGGGCTCGGAATTCTGAGCCTTTTCCTCGCACCCCCAGTTGCGGGAGAATGTGAAGGAGGAGATGTTGACAGGTCGCGTTCCGCTTGACTTGACAATTTTCTCACCAGCAGGTCTTTGAACCCCAGCAGACTTGTGTCTGCCGGAAAGAGAGATCCAAGGTAGGTTTTAAATCTAGGATCGAGCACGGTGGCCAAAATGTAGTGATCTGATTTCAACAGATTGACCACCCGTGAATCCTTGTTAAGCAAATTAAGGGCTCCATCCACTAGTCCCACATGCCTAGCGGAATCGCTCCGTGTTAGCTCCTCCTTCAATGTCTCCAGCTTCTTCTGCAAAAGCCTGATGAGGGGAATGACCTGACTCAGGCTGGCAGTGTCTGAACTGACTTCACGTGTGGCAAGTTCAAAGGGCAGCAGAACCTTGCACAACGTTGAAATCATTCTCCACTGCGCTTGAGACAGGTGCATTCCACCTCCTATATCGTGCTCAATTGTATAGGCTTGAATGGCCTTTTGCTGCTCCTCCAACCTCTGAAGCATATATAGGGTTGAATTCCACCTCGTTACCACTTCTTGCTTCAGATGATGGCAGGGCAGGTTCAGGCGTTTTTGGTGTTGCTCCAGTCTTCTGTACGTGGTGCCTGTACGCCGAAAGTGTCCCGCAATTCTTCTGGCCACCGACAGCATCTCTTGCACGCCCCTGTCGTTTTTTAAAAAATTCTGCACCACCAAATTCAAGGTATGTGCAAAACATGGGACGTGCTGGAATTTGCCCATATTTAATGCACACACAATATTGCTGGCGTTGTCCGATGCCACAAATCCACAGGAGAGTCCAATTGGGGTAAGCCATTCCGCGATGATCTTCCTCAGTTGCCGTAAGAGGTTTTCAGCTGTGTGCGTATTCTGGAAACCGGTGATACAAAGCGTAGCCTGCCTAGGAAAGAGTTGGCGTTTGCGAGATGCTGCTACTGGTGCCGCCGCTGCTGTTCTTGCGGCGGGAGTCCATACATCTACCCAGTGGGCTGTCACAGTCATATAGTCCTGACCCTGTCCTGCTCCACTTGTCCACATGTCCGTGGTTAAGTGGACATTGGGTACAACTGCATTTTTTAGGACACTGGTGAGTCTTTTTCTGACGTCCGTGTACATTTTCGGTATCGCCTGCCTAGAGAAATGGAACCTAGATGGTATTTGGTACCGGGGACACAGTACCTCAAACAAGTCTATAGTTGGCTCTGCAGTAATGATGGATACCGGAACCACGTTTCTCACCGCCCAGGATGCAAGGCCTCAGTTATCCGCTTTGCAGCAGGATGACTGCTGTGATATTTCATCTTCCTCGCAAAGGACTGTTGGACAGTCAGTTGCTTGGTGGAAGTAGTAAAAGTGGTCTTACGACTTCCCCTCTGGGATGACCATCGACTCCCAGCAGCAACAACAGCAGCGCCAGCAGCAGTAGGCGTTACACACAAGGATGCATCGGAGGAATCCCAGGCAGGAGAGGACTCGTCAGAATTGCCAGTGACATGGCCTGCAGGACTATTGGCATTCCTGGGGAAGGAGGAAATTGACACTGAGGGAGTTGGTGGGGTGGTTTGCGTGAGCTTGGTTACAAGAGGAAGGGATTTACTGGTCAGTGGACTGCTTCCGCTGTCACCCAAAGTTTTTGAACTTGTCACTGACTTATGATGAATGCGCTGCAGGTGACGTATAAGGGCGGATGTTCCGAGGTGGTTAACGTCCTTACCCCTACTTATTACAGCTTGACAAAGGCAACACACGGCTTGACAAATGTTGTCCGCATTTCTGTTGAAATACTTCCACACCGAAGAGCTGATTTTTTTTTTGTATTTTCACCAGGCATGTCAATGGCCATATTCCTCCCACGGACAACAGGTGTCTCCCCGGGTGCCTGACTTAAACAAACCACCTCACCATCAGAATCCTCCTGGTCAATTTCCTCCCCAGCGCCAGCAACACCCATATCCTCCTCATCCTGGTGTACTTCAACACTGACATCTTCAATCTGACTATCAGGAACTGGACTGCGGGTGCTCCTTCCAGCACTTGCAGGGGGCGTGCAAATGGTGGAAGGTGCATGCTCTTCACGTCCAGTGTTGGGAAGGTCAGGCATCGCAACCGACACAATTGGACTCTCCTTGTGGATTTGGGATTTCGAAGAACGCACAGTTCTTTGCGGTGCTTTTGCCAGCTTGAGTCTTTTCATTTTTCTAGCGAGAGGCTGAGTGCTTCCATCCTCGTGTGAAGCTGAACCACTAGCCATGAACATAGGCCAGGGCCTCAGCCGTTCCTTGCCACTCCGTGTGGTAAATGGCATATTGGCAAGTTTACGCTTCTCCTCCGACAATTTTATTTTAGATTTTTGAGTCCTTTTTTTACTGATATTTGGTGTTTTGGATTTTACATGCTCTGTACTATGACATTGGGCATCGGCCTTGGCAGACGACGTTGCTGGCATTTCATCGTCTCGGCCATGACTAGTGGCAGCAGCTTCAGCACGAGGTGGAAGTCGATCTTGATCTTTCCCTAATTTTGGAACCTCAACATTTTTGTTCTCCATATTTTAATAGGCACAACTAAAAGGCACCTCAGGTAAACAATGGAGATGGATGGATACTAGTATACTTATGGATGGACGAGCGACTGCCGACACAGAGGTAGCTACAGCCGTGGACTACCGTACTGTGTCTGCTGCTAATATAGACTGGATGATAATGAGATAAAATTAAAATATATATATATATCACACTAGTACTGCAGCCGGACAGGTATATATATTATGTAATGACGGACCTGCTGGACACTGTCTGTCAGACTCAGCACTGCAGACTCCTAAAGTAAGCTACTAGTATCAAGAAGATAGAAAAAAAAAACCACGGGTAGGTGGTATACAATTATGGATGGACGAGCGACTGCCGACACAGAGGTAGCTACAGCCGTGGACTACCATACTGTGTCTGCTGCTAATATAGACTGGATGATAATGAGATAAAATTAAAATATATATATATATCACACTAGTACTGCAGCCGGACAGGTATATATTATGTAATGACGGACCTGCTGGACACTGTCTGTCAGACTCAGCACTGCAGACTCCTAAAGTAAGCTACTAGTATCAAGAAGATAGAAAAAAAAAAACCACGGGTAGGTGGTATACAATTATGGATGGACGAGCGACTGCCGACACAGAGGTAGCTACAGCCGTGGACTACCATACTGTGTCTGCTGCTAATATAGACTGGATGATCATGAGATAAAATTAAAATATATATATATATATCACACTAGTACTGCAGCCGGACAGGTATATATTATGTAATGACGGACCTGCTGGACACTGTCTGCAGAATGCGTTTATAAAAACACCACACGACGAGTGTTTAACTTTTTCAGGCAGACAATCACAATATACTGGTGGTCAGCAGACAATCACAATACTGGTGGTCAGTGGTCACTGGTCAGTCACACTGGCAGTGGCACTCTGGCAGCAAAAGTGTGCACTGTACTTAAGTGCAGTCAGATAATGATATACAGTATATGATGCAGCACACTGGGCTGAGCACAGTTATGGTATGTGTGACTGTGTCACACTGTGTATCGTTTTTTTTCAGGCAGAGAACGGATTAATTAAACTGGTGGCACTGGTCACTGGTCACACTATCAGCAGCAAGTAGTACTCCTCCTATATGCTCCCCAAAATTTGTGTCTCTCTCTAGTACTCTAGTCACTCTAAACGGAGAGGACGCCAGCCACGTCCTCTCCCTATCAATCTCAATGCACGTGTGAAAATGGCGGCGACGCGCGGCTCCTTATATAGAATCCGAGTCTCGCGAGAATCCGACAGCGGGATGATGACGTTCGGGCGCGCTCGGGTTAACCGAGCAAGGCGGGAAGATCCGAGTCGCTCGGCCCCGTGTAAAAAACTGAAGTTCGGGCGGGTTCGGAACCCGCTCATCTCTACCAAACATCACATGATGCAAAGATAAAAAAAAAAAAGAGGTGCAAGATGGAATTGTCCATGGGCCCTCCCACCCACCCTTATGTCGTATAATCAGGACATGCACACTTTAACAAACCCATCATTTCAGCGACAGGGTCTGCCACACGACTGTGGCTGAAATGACTGGTTGGTTTGGGCCCCCACCAAAAAAGAAGCAATCAATCTCTCCTTGCACAAACTGGCTCTACAGAGGCAAGATGTCCACCTCCTCCTCATCGTCCGATTCATCACCCCTTTCACTGTGTACATCCCCTCTCCTCACAGAGTATTAATTCGTCCCCACTGGAATCCACCATCTCAGGTGCCTGTGTACTTTCTGGAGGCAGTTGTTGGTGAATGTCTCCACGGAGGAATTGATTATAATTCATTTTGATGAACATCATCTTCTCCACATTTTGTGGAAGTAACCTCGTACGCCGATCGCTGACAAGGTGACCGGCTGCACTTAATACTCTTTCGGAGTACACACTGGAGAGGGGGGGGGGGGGGCAACTTAGGTAAAATAAAGCCAGTTTGTGCAAGGGCCTCCAAATTGCCTCTTTTTCCTGCCAGTATACGTACGGACTGTCTGACGTGCCTACTTGGATGCTGTCACTCATTTAATCCTCCACCATTTTTTCAATGGTGACAGAATCATATGCAGTGACAGTAGACGACATGTCAGTAATCGTTGGCAGGTCCTTCAGTCCGGACCAGATGTCGGCACTCGCTCCAGACTGCCCTGCATCACCGCCAGTGGGTGCGCTCGGAATTCTTAGCCTTTTCCTCGCAGCCCCAGTTGCGGGAGAATGTGAAGGAGAAGCTGTTGACGGGTCACGTTCCACTTGAGTTGACAAGTGTCTCACCAGCAGGTCTTTGAACCTCTGCAGACAGAGAGATACAACGTAGGCTTTAAACCTAGGATCGAGCACGGTGGCCAAAATGTAGTGCTCTGATTTCAACAGATTGACCACCCGTGAATCCTGGTTAAGCGAATGAAGGGCTCCATCCACAAGTCCCACATGCCTAGCGGAATCGCTCCATTTTAGCTCCTCCTTCAATCTCTCCAGCTGCTTCTGCAAAAGCCTGATGAGGGGAATGACCTGACTCAGGCTGGCAGTGTCTGAACTGACTTCACGTGTGGCAAGTTCAAAGGGTTGCAGAACCTTGCACAGCGTTGAAATCATTCTCCACTGCGCTTGAGTCAGGTGCATTCCCCCTCCTTTGCCTATATTGTAGGCAGATGTATAGGCTTGAATGGCCTTTTGCTGCTCCTCCATCCTCTGAAGCATATAGAGGGTTGAATTCCACCTCGTTACCACCTCTTGCTTCAGCTGATGGCGGGGCAGGTTCAGGAGTGTTTGCTGGTGCTCCAGTCTTCGGCACGCGATGGCTGAATGCCGAAAGTGGCCCGTAATTCTCTTGCATGCCCCTGTCATTTTTTAAATAATTCTGCAATACCAAATTCAATGTATGTGCAAAACATGGGACGTGCTGGAATTTGCCCACATGTAATGCACGCACAATATTGGTGGCGTTGTCCGATGTCACAAATCCCCGGGAGAGTCCAATTGGGGTAAGCCATTCTGCGATGATGTTCCTCAGTTTCCGTAAGAGGTTGTCAGCTGTGTGCCTCTTATGGAAAGCGGTGATACAAAGTGTAGCCTGCCTAGGAACGAGTTGGCATTTGCGAGATGCTGCTACTGGTGCCACCGCTGCTGTTCTTGCTGTGGGAGGCAATACATCTACCCAGTGGGCTGTCACAGTCATATAGTCCTGAGTCTGCCCTGCTCCACTTGTCCACATGTCCGTGGTTAAGTGGACATTGGGTACAACTGCATTTTTTGGGACACTGGTGAGTCTTTTTCTGACGTCTGTGTACATTCTCGGTATCGCCTGCCTAGAGAAGTGGAACCTAGATGGTATTTGGCAGAGCCGTAACTACGTGTGTGCCAAGGGGGCTTGGCACACAGCGCAGTTGCCCTGGGGGCGCACGGCCTGCGGCATGTAATGAGTCAAATTGACTCATTACATGCCGCCTCTGTGTGCGCCGTGCGCCGCGCTGGAGGAGAGAGACCAGCGCCGGAGGCAGCGGACAAGGAGGAGGAGGGAGGGGGAGCAGGGAGCCGCAGCAGCGCTATGTTATTGGTAGTAAGCGCCGCTGCAGCATCCCCCTCTCCTTCCGTATTGGCTGCCCGGCAGCCAATACAGAAGGAGAGGGGGATGCTGCAGCGGCGCTTACTACCAATAACATAGCGCTGCTGCGGCTCCCTGCTCCCCCTCCCTCCTCCTCCTTCTCATCTCACTGCCGCCACCGAGGGAGCAGCACGAGGAGCCTGTCAGCGGGGAGAAGGTAAGTACATCCCCCCCCCCCTCTCTCTCTCTCTGTGTCTCTCTCTCTCTCTGTCTCTCTCTCGGACACCGCCTGCCGCAATGTGTAAAAAATGGGACTGGCTGCCGCAATGTGTAAAAAATGGGACTGGCTGCCGCAATGTGTAAAAAATGGGGATGGCTGCCGCAATGTGTGAAAAATGGGACTGGCTGCCGCAATGTGTAAAAAATGGGGATGGCTGCCGCAATGTGTAAAAAATGGGACTGGCTGCCGCAATGTGTAAAATGGGACTGGCTGCCGCAATGTGTAAAAAATGGGACTGGCTGCCGCAATGTGTAAAATGGGACTGGCTGCCGCAGTGTGTAAAAAATGGGACTGGCTGCCGCAATGTGTAAAAAATGGGACTGGCTGCCGCAATGTGTAAAAAATGGGGATGGCTGCCGCAATGTGTAAAAAATGGGACTGGCTGCCGCAATGTGTAAAATGGGGTCCTGGCTGCCGCAATGTGTAAAATGGGGTCCTGGCTGCCGCAATGTGTAAAAAGGGGGACTGGCTGCCGCAATGTGTATAAAGGGGGACACCGTCTGCCGTAATGTGTAAAAACGGGGACGCTGTCTGCTGTAATTGTAAAAAAGGGACGCTGTCTGCCGCAATGTGTAAAAAGAAGGACCGGCTGCCGCAATGTGTTAAAAGGGAGACTGGCTGCCGCAATGTGTAAAAAATGGGGATGGCTGCCGCAATGTGTAAAAAATGGGACTGGCTGCCGCAATGTGTAAAATGGGACTGGCTGCCGCAATGTGTAAAAAATGGGACTGGCTGCCGCAATGTGTAAAATGGGACTGGCTGCCGCAATGTGTAAAAAATGGGACTGGCTGCCGCAATGTGTAAAAAATGGGGATGGCTGCCGCAATGTGTAAAAAATGGGACTGGCTGCCGCTATGTGTAAAAAATGGGGATGGCTGCCGCAATGTGTAAAAAATGGGACTGGCTGCCGCAATGTGTAAAAAATGGGGATGGCTGCCGCAATGTGTAAAAAATGGGACTGGCTGCCGCAATGTGTAAAATGGGACTGGCTGCCGCAAAGTGTAAAAAATGGGACTGGCTGCCGCAATGTGTAAAAAATGGGGACTGGCTGCCGCAATGTGTAAAATGGGGTCCTGGCTGCCGCAATGTGTAAAATGGGGTCCTGGCTGCCGCAATGTGTAAAAAGGGGGACTGGCTGCCGCAATGTGTAAAAACGGGGACGCTGTCTGCTGTAATTGTAAAAAAGGGACGCTGTCTGCCGCAGTGTGTAAAAAGAAGGACCGGCTGCCGCAATGTGTTAAAAGGGAGACTGGCTGCTGTAATGTGTAAAAAGGGGGACTGGCTGCCGCAATGTGTAAAAAGGGGGACACTGTCTGCTGTAATGTATAAAAGGGGCTCTACCTGGTGTAGTGGCGCTACTGTGCAGCGTAATTTGAATAATGTAGACTACTGTGCACCGTAGTATGAATTGCTATTATTTTGTGGCCACGCCCCTTCCCCGTGAAGCCACGCCCCTAGAATTTTTTTGCGCGCCTGCGGCACGCTCTGCCCCTATCTTACATGGGGGGGCGCCACTGTCGTTTCTTGCACACAGCGCTAAAATGCCTAGTTACGGCACTGGTATTTGGTACCGGGGACACATGATCTCAAGAAATTCTCTAATTGCCTGTGAACTAACGGCGGATACCGGACGCACGTCTAACACCAACACAGCTGCCAAGGCCTGAGTTATCCGCTTTGCAACAGGATGACTGCTGTGATATTTCATCTTCCTCGCAAAGGACTGTTGGACAGTCAATTGCTTACTGGAAGTAGTACAAGTGGTCTTCCGACTTCCCCTCTGGGATGATGATCGACTCCCAGCAGCAACAACAGCAGAGCCAGGAGCAGTAGGCGTTACACTCAAGGACCCATCGGAGGAATCCCAGGCAGGAGAGGACTCGTCAGACTTGCCAGTGACATGGCCTGCAGGACTATTGGCTTTCCTGTCTAAGGAGGAAATTGACACTGAGGGAGTTGGTGGTGTGGTTTGCAGGAGCTTGGGTACAAGAGGAAGGGATTTAGTTGTCAGTGGACTGCTTCCGCTGTCACCCAAAGTTTTTGAACTTGTCAAAGACTTCTGATGAATGCGCTCCAGGTGACATATAAGGGAGGATGTTCCTAGGTGGTTAACGTCCTTACCCCTACTTATTACAGCTTGACAAAGGCAACACACGGCTTGACACCTGTTGTCCGCATTTCTGTTAAAATAATTCCACACCGAAGATGTGATTTTTTTTTTGTAATTTGACCAGGCATGTCAATGGCCATATTCATCCCACGGACAACAGGTGTCTCCCCGGGTGCCTGACCTAAACAAACCACCTCACCATCAGAATCCTCCTTGTCAACTTCCTCCTCAGCGCCAGCAACACCCATATCCTCATCCTGGTGTACTTCAACAGTGACATCTTCAATTTGACTATCAGGAACTGGACTGTGGGTGCTCCTTCCAGCACTTGCAGGGGGCGTGCAAATGGTGGAAGGCGCCACCACTTCCCGTCCAGTGTTGGGAAGGTCAGGCATAGCAACCGACACAATTCTCCTTGAGGATTTGTGATTAAGAAGAACGCACAGTTCTTTGCTGTGCTTTTGCCAGCTTAAGTCTTTTAATTTTTCTAGCGGGAGGATGAGTGCTTCCATCCTCATGTGAAGCTGAACCACTATCCATGAACATAGGCCAGGGCCTCAGCCGTTCCTTGCCACTCCATGTCGTAAATGGCATATTGGCAAGCTTACGCTTCTCCTCAGATGCTTTTAATTTTGATTTTTGGGTTATTTTACTGAACTTTTGTTTTTTGGATTTTACATGCTCTCTACTATGACATTGGGCATTGGCCTTGGCAGATGACGTTGATGGCATTTCATCGTCTCGGCCATGACTAGTGGCAGCAGTTTCAGCACAAGGTGGAAGTGGATCTTGATCTTTTCCTATTTTACCCTCCACATTTTTGTTCTCCATTTTTTTAATGTGTGGAATTATATGCCAGTAATATATCCATAGCAATGGCCTACTGTACTGTCTGTACTACTACTGCTGGTCACCAAAATGCTGCACTGTCCTACTATATACTGCTCACAACAATGCAGCACAGATATGGATACTCTAAGTGATACGGAGCTGCAAGATACAGCAATGGCTTACTGTACTGTACTACTGTATATGTATACTGGTGGTCACCACAATGCTGCACTGTCCTACTATATACTGCTCACAATAATGCAGCACAGATATGGATAGTATACTTGACACAGAGCTGCAAGATACAGCAATGGCCTACTGTACTGTACTATATGTATACTGCTGGTCACCAAAATGCGGCACTGTCCAACTATATACTGCTCACAATAATGCAGCACAGATATGGATAGTATACTTGACACAGAGCTGCAAGATACAGCAATGGCCTACTGTACTGTACTATATGTATACTGCTGGTCACCAAAATGCTGCACTGTCCTACTATATACTGCTCACAATAATGCAGCACAGATATGGATAGTATACTTGACACAGAGCTGCAAGATACAGCAATGGCCTACTGTACTGTACTACTATAATTATATACTGGTGGTCCCCACAATGCAACACACTGAGCACAGATATGGAGCGTTTTCAGGCAAAGAACGTAGATATTTGCAGCACACTGAGCACAGATATTTGCAGCATACTGAGCACAGATACAGAGCTTTTCAGGGAGAGAACGCAGCCACATCCTCTCCGTTCAATCTCCAATGCACGAGTGAAAATGGTGGCGACACGCGGCTCTTTATATAGAATCCGAATCTTGCGAGAATCCGACAGCAGGATGATGAAGTCCGGGTTAACCGAGCAAGGCGGGAAGATCCGAGGCTGCCTCGGGACCGTGTAAAATAGGTGAAGTTCGGGGAGGTTCGGATCTCAACGAACCGAACCCGCTCATCTCTAATTTCTACAGCCATAGTAAAGTGGTCAGGCACATTACTAGAGAATTTGGATGCAATGGATAGTAGTGACATTGAATTGTTTTTCTCTGACGTCCTAGTGGATGCTGGGAACTCCGTAAGGACCATGGGGAATAGCGGGCTCCGAAGGAGGCTGGGCACTCTAGAAAGATCTTAGACTACCTGGTGTGCACTGGCTCCTCCCACTATGACCCTCCTCCAAGCCTCAGTTAGATTTCGTGCCCGGCCGAGGTTGGATGCACACTAGGGGCTCTCCTGAGCTCTTAGAAAGAAATAGACTTAGGTTTTTTATTTTCAGTGAGACCTGCTGGCAACAGGCTCACTGCAGCGAGGGACTAAGGGGAGAAGAAGCGAACTCGCCTGCTTGCAGCCGGATTGGGCTTCTTAGGCTACTGGACACCATTAGCTCCAGAGGGATCGACCGCAGGCCCAGCCTTGATGTTCGGTCCCGGAGCCGCGCCGCCGTCCCCCTTACAGAGCCAGAAGCAAGAAGATGGTCCGGAAAATCGGCGGCATGAAGACTCTGTCTTCACCAAGGTAGCGCACAGCACTGCAGCTGTGCGCCATTGCTCCTCTCACACTTCACACTCCGGTCACTGAGGGTGCAGGGCGCGGGGGGGGGGGCGCCCTGAGGCAGCAATAAAAACACCTTGGCTGGCAAAAATACCTCAATATATAGCCCCAGGGGCTATATATGAGGTAAATACCCCTGCCAGATTCCATAAAAAAGCGGGAGAATAGGCAGCGGAAAAGGGGTGGAGCTATCTCCCTCAGCACACTGGCGCCATTTTTCCCTCACAGCTCCGCTGGAAGGAAGCTCCCTAGCTCTCCCCTGCAGTCTACACTACAGAAAAGGGTTAAAAAAGAGAGGGGGGGCACTAAATTTAGGCGCAGTATACATTATATATAAAAACAGCAGCTATAGGGGACATAACTCAGTTAGTCCCTGCATTATATAGCGCTCTGGTGTGTGCTGGCATACTCTCACTCTGTCCCCCCAAAGGGCTTTTGTGGGTCCTGTCCTCGTTTAGAGCATTCCCTGTGTGTCTGCGGTGTGTCGGTACGGCTGTGTCGACATGTTGAATGAGGAGGCTTATATGGTGACGGAACAGAGGCCGATATATGTGATGTCGCCCCCTGTGGGGCCGACACCAGAGTGGATGGATAGGTGAAAGGTATTAACCGACAGTGTCAACTCCTTACATAAAAGGGTGGATGACGTAACAGCTGTGGGACAGCCGGCTTCTCAGCCCGCGCCTGCCCAGGCGTCTCAAAGACCATCAGGGGCTCAAAAACGCCCGCTCTCTCAGATGGCAGACACAGATGTCGACACGGAGTCTGACTCCAGTGTCGACAAGGTTGAGACATATACACAATCCACTAGGAACATCCGTGACTTGATCCCGGCAATAAAAAATGTGTTATACATTTCTGACATTAACCCAAGCACCTCTAAAAATGGGTTTTAGGTTTGGGGAGAAAAAACAGGCAGTGTTTTGTTCCCCCATCAGATGAATAAATGAAGTGTGTGAAAAGCGTGGGTTCCCCCGTTAAGAAACTGGTAATTTATAAAAAGTTACTGATGGCGTACCCTTTCCCGCCAGGAGGATAAGTTACGCTGGGAGATATCCCCTAGGGTGGATAAGGCGCTCACAGGGTTGTCAAAAAAGGTGGCACTTCCGTTTTAGGAACGGCCACTTTGAAGGTACCTGTTGATAAAAAGCAGGAGGCTATCCTGAAGTCTTTATTTACACACTCAGGTACTAGACTGAAACCTGCAGATCGTGCTGCTGCAGCGTGGTCGGTGACCCTGTCAAGCATACTAGTTTGCTAATATGAGAACATATTAAAGACGTCGTCTTATATATGAGGGATGCACAGAGGGATATTTTGCCGGCTGGCATCCAAAATGAATGTAATGTCCATTCTGTCAGGAGGGTATTAGAGACCTGTCACTGGACAGGTGATGCTGACTTAAAAAGCGCATAGAGATTCTGCCTTATAAGGGTGAGGAATTATTTGGGGATGGTCTCTGGGACCTCGTATCCACAGCAACTGCTGGGAAGAAATATTTTTACCTCAGGTTTCCTCACAGACAAAGGTACAGTCCTTTCGGCTTCAGAAAAGCAAGCGGGTCAAATGGCGCTTCCTTTCTGTACAGAGACAAGGGAAGAGGGAAAAAGCTGCACCAGTCAGCCTGTTCCCAGAATCAAAATTCTTCCCCCGCTTCCTGTGAGTCCACAGCATGACGCGGGTGCTCCACAGGTGTAGCCAGGTACGGTGGGGGGCCGTCTCAAAAATTTCAGCAATTAGTGGGCTCGCTCACAGGTGAATCCCTGTTTCTTTCAAGTAGTATTTCAGGGGTACAAGCTGGAATTAGAGATGTCTCCCCCCAGCCATTTCCTAAAATATGCCTTGCTGACAACTCCCTCAGGCAGGGAGGCTGTGCTAGAGGCAATTAATAAGCGGTATTCCCAGCAGGTAATACTCAAGGTGCCCCTACTTCAAGGACGGGGTTACTATTCCACACGGTTTGGGGTACCGAAACCGCATGGTTCGGTGTGACCCATTTTATATTTAAAATCCTTGAACACATACATAAAAAAATTCAAGTTCAAGATGGAATCGCTCAGGGCGGTTATTGCAAGCCTGGACGAGGGGGATTACATGGTATCCCGGGACATCAAGGATGCTTACCTGCAAGTCCCCATTTACCATCCTCGCCAGGAGTACCTCAGATTTGTGGTACAGGATTACCATTACCAAGTCCAGACACTGCCGTTTGGACTGTACATGGCACCGAGGGTGTTTTATCAAGGTAATGGCCGAAATGATGATACTCCTTCGAAAAAAGGGAGTTTTAATTATCCTGTAATTGGACAATCTCTTTATAAGGGCAAGGTCCAAGGAGCAGTTGGTAGTCGGGGTAGCACTATTTTGGAAAGTGCTACAACAGCACGGTTGGATTCTAAACAGTCCAAAGTCACAGCTGGTTCCTATGACACGTCTACTGTTCCTGGGGATGGTTCTGGACATAAACCAGAAATAGTGTTTCTCCCGGAGGAGAAAGCCAAGGAGTTGTCATCTCTAGTCAGAGACCTCCTGAAGCCAAAACAGGTAGCGGTGCATCGTTGCACGCGAGTCCTGGGAAAAATGGTAGCTTCCTACGAAGCAATCCCATTAGGCAGGTTCCATACAAGAACTTTTCAGAGGGACCTGTTGGACAAGTGGTCCGGATCGCATCTTCCGATGCATAGGCTGATAACCCTGTCTCCAAGGACCAGGGTATCTCTACTGTGGTGGCTGCAGAGTGCCCATCTTCAAGAGGGCCGCAGGTTCGGCATACAGGACTAGGTCCTAGTGACCATGGATGCCAGCCTTTGAGGCTGGGGGGCAGTCACACAGGGAAGAAACTTCCAGGGACTTTGGTCAAGTCAGGTGATTTCCCTACACATAAATATTCTGGACCTGAGGGCCATTTACAATGCCCTGAGGCCGGCAAGGCCTCTGCTTCAAAACCAGCCGGTACTGATCCAATCAGACAACATCACGGCAGTCGCCCATGTAAACCAACAGGGCGGCACAAGAAGCAGAATGGCGATGGCAGAAGCCACAAGGATTCTCCGATAGGCGGAAAATCATGTGTTAGCACTGTCAGCAGTGTTCATTCCCGGAGTGGACAACTGGGAAGCAGATCTTCTCAACAGACCCGACCTCCACCCGGGAGAGTGGGGACTTCCTCCAGAAGTCTTCCAAAGGATTGTACACCATTGGGAAAGGCCACAGGTGGACATGATGACGTCCCGCCTCAACAAAAAGCTATAAAAGATATTGCGCCAGGTCAAGGGACCCTCAGGCGATAGCTGTGGACGCTCTGGTAACACCGTGGGTGTACCAGTCGGTTTATGTGTTCTCCCCTCTGCCTCTCATACCAAAGGTACTGAGAATAATAAGAAGGCGAGGAGTAAGAACGATACTCGTGGTTCCGGACTGGCCAAGAAGAGCTTGGTACCCAGAACTTCAAGAATTTATATCAGAGGACCCATGGCCTCTGCAACTCAGACAGGACCTGCGGCAGCAGGGGCCCTGTCTGTTCCAAAACTTACCGCGGCTGCGTTTGACGGCATGGCGGTTGAACACCGGATCCTGAAGGAAAAGGGAATTCCGGAGGAAGTCATTCCTACGCTTACTAAAGCCAGGAAAGAGGTTACAGCAAATCATTATCACCGCATATGGCGGAAATATGTTGCATGGTGAGGCCGAAAGGGCCCCAACAGAGGAATTTCAACTAGGTCGATTTCTGCATTTCCTGCAAGCAGGAGTGACTATGGGCCTTAAATTAGGTTCCATTAAGGTACAGATCTCGGCTCTGTCGATTTTCTTTCAAAAAGAACTAGCTTCAGTACCTGAAGTTCAGACATTTATAAAAGGAGTGCTGCATATTCAGCCCCCGTTTGTGCCTCCTGTGGCACCTTGGGACCACTAAAGACCGTGGATCTGTAATATCTCACTTGGAAAGTGGTCATGTTATTGGCCTTGGCTTCGGCCAGGCGAGTATCAGAATTGGCGGCTTTATCATGTAAAGGCCCTTATCTGATTTTCCATATGGATAGGGCAGAATTGAGGACTCGTCCCCAGTTTCTCCCTAAGGTGGTGTCAGCGTTTCACCTGAACCAGCCTATTGTGGTGCCTGCGGCTACTAGGGACTTGGAGGACTCCAAGTTGTTAGACGTGGTCAGGGCCCTGAAAATATATGTTTCCAGAACGGCTGGAGTCAGAAAATCTGACTCGCTGTTTATCCTATATGCACCCAACAAGCTGGGTGCTCCTGCTTCTACGCAGACTATTGCTCGTTGGATTTGTAGTACAATTCAGCTTGCACATTCTGTGGCAGGCCTGCCACAGCCAAAATCTGTCAATGCCCATTCCACAAGGAAGGTGGGCTCATCTTGGGCGGCTGCCCGAGGGGTCTCGGCTTTACAACTTTGCCGAGCTGCTACTTGGTCAGGGGCAAACACGTTTGCAAAATTCTATAAATTTGATACCCTGGCTGAGGAGGACCTGGAGTTCTCTCATTCGGTGTTGCAGAGTCATCCGCACTCTCCCGCCCGTTTGGGAGCTTTGGTATAATCCCCATGGTCCTTACGGAGTTCCCAGCATCCACTAGGATGTCAGAGAAAATAAGAATTTACTCACCGGTAATTCTATTTCTCGTAGTCCGTAGTGGATGCTGGGCGCCCATCCCAAGTGCGGTTTATCTGCAATACTTGTACATAGTTATTGTTAACTAAATCGGGTTATTGTTGAGCCATCTGTTGAGAGGCTCAGTTTTTTCATACTGTTAACTGGGTTTCATATCACGAGTTATACGGTGTGATTGGTGTGGCTGGTATGAGTCTTACCCGGGATTCAAAATCCTTCCTTATTGTGTACGCTCGTCCGGGCATGGTGTCCTAACTGAGGCTTGGAGGAGGGTCATAGTGGGAGGAGCCAGTGCACACCAGGTAGTCTAAGATCTTTCTAGAGTGCCCAGCCTCCTTCGGAGCCCGCTATTCCCCATGGTCCTTACGGAGTTCCCAGCATCCACTACGGACTACGAGAAATAGAATTACCGGTGAGTAAATTCTTATTTTACGTAACATACAGGATTCTGTGGGGTTCATGGTGGAATCCATGAAATACCTGGGTACGCTGACTGCACGGATATCCTCCATGTCGGTATCAGCTCGCAGGGGACTCTGGCTACGCCAATGATCTGCAGACGCGGAATCCAGGAGAAGTGTGAAGAACCTACCCTACACAGGTCAGGCTCTATTTGGGGAAGCGTTGGATGCGTGGATTTCGATGGCAACCGTGGATAAGCCACCTTTCCTTACCTCTGCTACTCCTTCTACGAAGAAACCACTTTCTTCAGTTGTGCAGCAGTCCTTTCGGACCGCTAAGACAAAAAAGCCCAAGCCTTCTACCACTTTTTTTCAAGGTGGTCGGGCAAAATCCAAAAAGCCTGCACCCGCAGGCTCCCAGGACCAGTGACCTGCTTCTGGTTCCTCAAAATCCTCAGCATGACAGTGGACCTCAAAGCCTGAAGGACGGGCTGGTGGGTGAAAGACTCAGACATTTCAGCCACGTCTGGGTGTCATCCGGCCTGGATCCCTGGGTACAGGATATTGTGTCCCAGGGGTACAGACTGGAGTTTCAAGAACTCCTGCCTCACCGATACTTCAAATCAGGCTTGCCAGCTTTGCTGACAGACAGGGCTATCCTACAGGAAGCCATCCTAAAATTGGAAAAGTCACAGGTCATTGTCCCAGTTCCACCTCATATGCAAAACAAGGGTTATTATTCAAACCTTTTCGTGGTACCGAAACCGGATGGTTCGGTCAAATCAATTTTGAACTTGAAATCGGTGAACCCTTATCTGAGGGTGTTCAAATTCAAAATGGAGTCTCTCAGAGCAGTGATTGCAGGTCTGGAGGAGGGAGAGTTTCTGGTATCCGTGGATATCAAGGATGCGTACCTACACATTCCGATTTGGCCGCCTCACCAGGCTTAACTAAGATTTGCACTGTTAGACGGTCGCTATCAATTCCAGGCACTGCCATTCGGCCTCTCCACAGCACCGAGGGTGTTCACCAAGGTGATGGCAGAGATGATGGTTCTCCTCCGCAGACAGGGGGTGAACATAATCCCATATCTGGACTATCCGCTGCTAAAGGCATCATCCAGGGAAAAGTTGTTGCAGGCCATTGTTATCACGACTCATCTGCTCAGGGAACACGGTTGGATCCTGAATCTTCCAAATAAATAATCCTCGACACGGAACTGCAGAGGGTGTCTCTCCTGGAGGAGAAAGCGTTGGTGATATAAACAATGGTCCGGGATGTCCCGAAGCCAGCCCGGGTTTTGGTTTATTAGTGCATTCACCTTCTGGGGAAGATGGTGGCCTCTTATGAGGCTCTACAGTACGGAAGGTTTCATGCTAGGCCCTTCCAACTGGATTTCCTGGACAAGTGGTCGGGATCTCATCTACATATGCACCAGCGAATACGTCTATCGCCAAAATCCAGGATTTCACTCCTCTGGTGGCTGCAACTACCTCACCTTCTGGAGGGCCGCAGGTTCGGGATTCAGGACTGGGTCCTTCTAACCACGGATGCAAGTCTCCGGGGCTGGGGCGCAGTCACTCAGGGGAAACCTTCCAAGGACGGTGGTCAAGCCTGGAATCCAGCCTTCCAATAAACATTCTGGAACTAAGAGCCGTCTACAACGGTCTTCTCCAAGGGCCCATCTTCTACGAGATCGATCCATTCAAGTGCAGTCGAACAATGTAACGACAGTGGCTTACATAAACCGAGAGGGCGGAACGAAGAGCAGAGCTGCAATGTCAGAGGTAACAAGAATCATCCTCTGGGCAGAAAAACACACGTTGGCGCTGTCAGCAATCTTCATTCTGGGAGTAGACCACTGGGAAGCAGACTTCCTCAGCAGACACGATCTCCATCCAGGAGAGTGGGTACTCCATCCGGAGGTGTTCACGGAAGTAACAGTTCTTTGGGGTGTACCTCAACTAGACATGATGGCCTCTCATCTCAACAAGAAGCTTCGGCGGTATTGTTCCAGGTCGAGGGACCCGCAAGCTGTGGCGGTAGATGCCCTAGTGACTCCGTGGGTGTTCCAGCCGGTGTACGTGTTTCCTCCACTTCCACTTATTCCAAGAGTTCTAAAACTCATAAGGAGAACAAGAGTTCAGGCGATCCTCATTGCTCCGGACTGGCCAAGAAGGACTTGGTACGCGGACCTTCTGGATCTTCTGCGATGAGCCGAGGCCTCTTCCTCTTCGGGAGGACCTGTTGCAGCAGGGGCCATTTGCTTATCAAGACTTGCCGTGGCTACGTTTGATGGCATAGAGGTTTAATGCCAGATATTAGCTCGGAAAGGGCATTCCGAACAAGGTTATTCCTACCCTGATACAGGCTAGGAAAGGAGTAACGTCTAAACATTACCATCGTATTTGGAAAAAATATGTCTCTTGGTGTGAGTCCAAGAAGTTTCCTACGGTGGAGTTTCAACTGGGACGTTTTCTCCTGTTCCTGCAAGCAGGTGTGGATATGGGCCTGAGGTTGGGATCTGTAAAGGTCCAGATTTCAGCCTTTTACATTTTCTTCCAGAAACAGTTGGCTTCCCTCCCCGAGGTTCAGACTTTTCTGAAAGGGGTTCTGCACATCCAGCCTCCCTTTGTGCCGCCTACGGCACCCCGGGATCTTAACATGGTGTTACAGTTCCTCCAATCGGATTGGTTCGAGCCTCTACAGGAGGTTGAGGTCAAATTTCTCACGGGGAAGGCTGTCACTCTGTTGGCCTTAGCTTCTGCTAGACGTGTGTCAGAGTTGGGGGCTTTGTCTTGTAAGAGCCCCTTCTTGATCTTCCATGAAGATAGAGCTGAACTCCGGACACGTCAGCAGTTCCTTCCGAAGGTTGTGTCAGCCTTTCATATCAATCAACCTATTGTGGTGCCAGTTGCTACTGACTCCTCAATTTCATCAAAGTCATTGGATGTTGTAATGGCTCTGAAAATGTATGTGAAGAGGACTGCTCATCACAGAAAATCGGACTCTCTGTTTGTCCTATATGATCCTAATAAACTTGGGTGTCCTGCTTCTAAGCAGACGATCTCTCGCTGGATCAGGTTCACTATCCAGCATGCGTATTCTATGGCAGGGTAGCCGTGTCCTACGTCTGTTAAGGCCCACTCTACTTGTAAGGTGGGTTCTTCCTGGGCGGCTGCCCGAGGTGTCTCGGCTTCACAGCTTTGCCGAGCGGCTACTTGGTCTGGGTCGAACACGTTTGCAAGGTTCTACAAGTTCGATACTTTGGCCGCTGAGGACCTGAAGTTTGGTCAATCAGTTCTGCAGGAGCCTCCGTGCTCTCCCTCCCGTTCTGGGAGCTTTGGTACATCCCCATGGTACTAATGTGGACCCCAGCATCCTCTAGGGCGTAAGAGAAAATAGGATTTCTCCTTCGTCCTCGAGGATGCTGGGGACTCCAAAAGGACCATGGGGTATAGACTGGATCCGCAGGAGACATGGGCACTTTAAGACTTTAATGGGCGTGTACTGGCTCCTCCCTCTATGCCCCTCCTCCAGACTCCAGTTAGATTCTGTGCCCAGAGGAGACTGGTCAAACACTAGGGGAGCTCTACAGAGTTTCTCTAAAAAAGACTTTTGTTATTTTCAGGGAGCACTGCTGGCAACAGGCTCCCTGCTTCGTGGGACTGAGGGGAGAGAAGCAGACCTACTTCTGTGAGTTCAAAGGCTCTGCTTCTTAGGCTACTGGACACCATTAGCTCCAGAGGGTCTGATCTCTTGGTATAGCCTAGCTGTTCGTTCCCGGAGCCGCGCCGCCGTCCCCCTCACAGAGCCTGAAGTAAGAAGCCGGGTGAGCAGCAGAAGCAAGAAGACTTCAGAGGTGGCAGAAGACTTCAGTTCTTCCTTGAGGTACCGCGCAGGGGGGGTGCCCTGGGCAGCAATTAAACCTCTAACTGAGACTGGCAAGTTGGTATACAGTGCATAGGCACTGTATACAGACCCCCGCCAGTATAAAGAAAAGCGGGACACAAGCACGCCATTGAGGGGGCGGGGCTTCGTCCTCCAGCTCTAACCAGCGCCATTTTATCTCCACAGCTTGCTGCAGAGACGCTGCTCCTGGCCCTTCAATGCTGTCACAAGTAACGGTGCAAAAAACAAGGGGGGGGGGCACAGCAATTTGGTGTTGGTTACTATTATATAAAAGCGCTTATAGGTCTGGGGCATTATTAAATTCTTTCAGACCGGTGAGGCGCTGGGTGTGAGCTAGAAAACTCCCTCTCTGTGTCTCGAAAGGGCCTTACTGTGGGTCTGTCCCCTATAGCCCAGTGTGTTTGTGGGTGTTGGTATGCGTGTGTCGACATGTCTGAGGCTGAATGCTCTTCCCAGGAGGAGGCTGTGGTGGGGGCTGAACAAAATGAGGGAGTGACTCCGTCGGCACCGCCGACTGCTGATTGGGTAGTGATGTGGAATGTTTTAAATACAAGCATGGAGACAATCCATGGGAGATGTTTTGTCACAATCTCAGACCCCCTCAGGGTCCCAGAAACGTTCATTTACCCAGATAGCAGACACAGATACCGACACGGATTCCAACTCCTGTGTCGACTATAATGATGTCAAGTTACATCCTAAAGTGGCTAAGAGTATTCAGTACATGATTGTGGCAATAAAAAAAGTGTTACATATCACAGAAGATCCCGCTGTTCCTGAGACAAGGGTCTGTATGTTTAAGGGAAAGAAACCTGAGGTAACGTTTCCTCCCTCTCATGAACTGAACGCTCTTTTTGGAAAAGCTTGGGAATCTCCTGACAAGAGACTACTGATTCCCAAGAGGATTTTTATGGCATATCCATTTCCCACGGGGGATAGGTTACGGTGGGAATCCTCCCCTATGGTGGACAAAGCCCTGGCGCATTTGTCCAAGAAGGTGGCGCTACCGTCCCCGGACATGGCAGTACTTAAAGATCCTGCCGATCGTAAGCAGGAAAACTACCTTGAAATCTATTTGTCACATCAGGGACGCTGCAGTCTATCTAAAAGACGCTGCAAGAGATATTGGCCTCTTGGCTTCAAGGGCCAATGCCATGGCAACCTTGGCTAGGAGGGCGTTGTGGACGCATCAATGGAATGGTGATGCTGATTCTAAAAAGGCTATGGAGGCTCTGCCCTAGAAAAGTAAAGTTTTGTTTGGTGAAGGCCTCGCGGACCTGTTTCTACAGCTACTGCGGGTAAGTCGTCCTTTTTGCCTTTTGTCCCTCCACAGCAAAAGAAAACCTTGCAATACCAGATGCAGTCCTTTCGGTCTCATAAATTCTGGAAAGGACGAGGGTCCTCTTTCCTTGCTGCTAGAGGTAAGGGAAAATGAAAAAGATCGCCGGCTGTGGCAAGCTCCCAGGAGCAGAAGTCCTCCCCGGCTTCTGCCAAATCCACCGCATGACGCTGGGGCTCCGCTGCGGGAGTCCGCACCGGTGGGGGCGCGTCTTCCGCTCTTCAGTCAGGTCTGGGTTCACTCGGGCCTAGATCCTTGGGTGCTGGAAATTGTGACCCAAGGATACAAACTGGAGTTTCAAGACGTGCCTCCGCACCGATTTTTCAAATCGGCTTTGCCAGCTTCTCTTCCAGAAAGAGAGGTAGTGTATGCAGCAATACAAAAGCTGTGTCGGCAGCAAGTCGTTGTCGTGGTACCCCCGTTACACCTGGGGGAAGGGTTTTATTCAACCCTGTTCGTGGTCCCGAAACCGGATGGCTCGGTCAGACCGATTCTGAACTTAAAATCCCTCAATCTGTATTTAAAAATATTCAAATTCAAGATGGAATCTCTCTCTGTGATCTCCAGTCTGGAGGGGGGGGGGGGGATTTTATGGTGTCAGACGACATAAAGGATGCTTACCTACATGTCCCCATATATCCTCCACATCAGGCGTACCTGAGGTTCGCTGTTCAGGATTGTCACTGCCAATTTCAGATGTTGCCGTTTGGTCTTTCCACGGCCCTGAGGATTTTCACTAAGTTAATGGCGGAAATGATGGTACTCCTGCGCAAGCAAGGGGTCACAATTATCCCGTACTAGGACGATCTCCTGATAAAAGCGAGATCACAGGAGCAGTTGCTAAAAAACGTTGCGCTCTCCCTGACAGTTCTGCAACAACATGGCTGGCTCCTAAATTTGGCAGTTGATTCCAACAACACGGCTGTCGTTTTTGGCCATGATTCTGGACACGGAACTACAGAGAATTTTTCTCCTGTTGGAAAAAGCTCTGGAACTCCAGAACATGGTCAAGAAGCTTCTGAAACCGGCAAGAGTGTCGATTCATCAATGCACTCGAGTGCTGGGGAAAATGGTGGCGGCCTACGAGGCCATTCCGTTTGGCAGGTTCCATGCAAGAACTTATCAGTGGGACCTGTTGAACAAGTGGTCCGGGTCCCATCTACACATGCACCGGAAGATAAGCCTGTCCCCCAGGGCCAGGATTTCTCTCCTGTGGTGGCTCCAACCTTCTCACCTTCTAGAGGGTCACAAGTTCAGGATCCAAGATTGGATCTTGGTGACCACGGATGCGAGTCTCCGAGGTTGGGGAGCAGTCACACAGGGGGTAAATTTCCAGGGAAAATGGTCAAGCCAAGAAGCTTGTCTACACTTAAACATTCTGGAATTAAGGACCATCTACAACGGCCTTCTACAAGCGGAGCATCTGCTGCGCGGCCTACCCGTCCTGATTCAGCCGGACAACATAACAGCGGTGGCGCACATAAACCGCCAAGGCGGAACAAGGAGCAGGGCGGCGATAGCGGAGGCCACAAAGATTCTTTGCTGGGCGAAAAAACATGCAAGCGCTCTGTCAGCGGTCTTCATTCCAGGCGTGGACAACTGGGAGGCAGACTTCCTCAGCAGACACGATCTCCATCCAGGAGAGTGGGGTCTTCATCAAGAGGTCTTTGCAGAAGTGACAGGTCGTTGGGGAATTCCTCAAATAGACATGATGGCGTCTCGCCTCATCAAGAAGCTTCAGACATATTGTTCCAGGTCGAGGGACCCTCAGGCAGTAGCTGTGGACGCTCTAGTGACACCGTAGGTGTTTCAGTCGGTCTATGTGTTCCCTCCACTTCCTCTCATCCCAAAGGTGATAAGGATCATAAGAAGAACAAGGGTTAAGGCGATACTCGTTGTTCCAGATTGGCCATGGAGGGCCTGGTATCTGGATCTTCAGGAATTATTCATAGGAGATCCCTGGCCTCTTCCTCTAAGAGAGGATCTATTACAGCAGGGGCCGTGCGTGTTCCAAGACTTACCACAGTTGCGTTTGACGGCATGCCGGTTGAACGCCAAATCCTAGCTCGAAAGGGTATTCCCGGAGAGGTCATCCCCACTCTACTGAAAGCTAGAAAGGAGGTAACGGCGAAGCATTACCACTATATTTGGAGAAAATGTGTGTCTTGGTGCGAATCCAAATAGGCGCCTACGGAAGAATTTCAGCTGGGTCGTTTTCTCCATTTTTTGCAAGCTGGTGTGGATGTGGGCCTTAAGTTAGGCTCCATTAAAGTGCAGATCTCGGCCTTATCTATTTTCTTTCAAAAGGAATTGGCCTCGCTTCCAGAAGTACAGCCTTTCGTGAAGGGCGTGCTGCACATCCAGCCTCCATTTGTGCCCCCAGTGGCACCATGGGACTTTAACGTGGTGTTGCAGTTCCTTACGTCGCATTGGTTTGAACCTTTACAAAAGGTTGAGTTGAAATTTCTCACTTGGAAAGTGGTCATGCTATTGGCCTTGGCGTTCGCGGTCTCACAAAAGCCCCTACTTGGTTTTCCATGTAGATATAACGGAGTTGAGGACTCGTCAACAATTTCTCCCAAAGGTGGTTTCTTCGTTTCACATGAACCAACCTATTGTGGTACCTTGGCTGAGTCAAAGTCTCTCGATGTGGTCAGGGCTTTGAAAATATATGTAGCCAGAACGGCTCGTATTAGGAAAACAGAGGTGCTGTTTGTCCTGTATGCTTCCAACAAGGTTGGGGCTCCTGCTTCTAAGCAGACTATTGCACGCTGGATCTGTAATACGATTCAGCATGCTCATTCTACAGCTGGATTGCCGTTACTGAAATCGGTGAAGGCCCATTCCACTAGGAGGGTGGGCTCGTCTTGGGCGGCTGCCCGGGGTGTCTCGGCGTTACAACTTTGTCGAGCAGCTACTTGGTCGGGTTCAAACACTTTTGCTAAATTCTACAAGTTTGATACCCTGGCTGATGAGGACCTCATGTTTGCTCAATCGGTGCTGCAGAGTCATCCGCACTCTCCCGCCCGGTCTGGAGCTTTGGTATAGACCCCATGGTCCTTTTGGAGTCCCCAGCATCCTCTAGGATGAAGGAGAAAATAGTATTTTAATACCTACCGGTAAATCCTTTTCTCTTAGTCCGTAGAGGATGCTGGGTGCCCGTCCCAGTGCGGATTTTTTTCTGCAGTACTTGTTAATGATTATTGCTTTTGTTACACAAAGGTTGTGTTTCGGTTAAGGTCAGCCTGTTGCTGATCTCTTTGGTTCACGCTGTTACCTGGTTTAGTTAAATGCCATGTTGTACGGTGTGTTGTGGTGTGAGCTGGTATGTATCTCAAACTTAGTTTAACAAAATTCTTTTCCTCAAAATGTCTGCCTCCTCTGGGCACAGTTCCTATAACTGAGGTCTACAGGAGGGGCATAGAGGGAGGAGCCAGTTCACGCCCATTAAAGTCTTAAAGTGCCCATGTCTCCTGCGGATCCCGTCTATACCCCATGGTTCTTTTGGAGTCCCCAGCATCATCTACGGACTAAGAGAAAAGGATTTACTGGTAAGTATTAAAATCCTATTTCTAATTACCTACCGGTAAATCCTTTTCTCTGTCAAAGTCGAAAAAATATTCCAGTACACACATCACGTACAAACCGCACACACATGCCCGCTGCGCATGCACTTGTTCCGCCATGCGTGCACATATTCGCAAATTGCGTGTGGTCACACCCACGGTCCTGCGTGGTATGAGTAATTACAGTGGAGTTTGTACTCTCATGGAAAAGCCACAAAGACATATCATAAATCTAATATATATATATATATATATATATATTGTATTAATCCCATACTGTCTGCGTTAACCTTTAAATAGCATGAAAATCAGTCACACATAAATTAAAACTCCCAGAGACTAAAATACAATGGCCTTATTTACACTAAGCTTTGAAATTCTATAAAGAAGGCATACACCTTTGTTTACTAAAATAGCCAAGTTTCCATTTAAAACAATTAGTACTGACTTGTCATTGTCTCACCTGAAAGTAAAAACAAACGAAGTGACAATACCCAGGAACCGATTCTGTTTAGAAAATCAGAAACAATAACTAACCACAACAAGACCAGACAGATAGAAATTTTAAGATATTAACATTCCTAGTCTAAAACCCATGGAAATGTAGGTGTTCATATATATATATATATATATATATATATATATAATTCCTAACAAATTGTAATAGCAGGAGTATGTGTGTGTGTGTGTGTGTGTGTGTGTGTGTGTGTGTGTATATATATATATATATATACGTACGTACGTACGTACGTGTATGTATATATATATATATATATAAATATGTAGGCTGTACAACCTGTAGCCACATGCTGACGGGCTCCACCTTCACAGTACCCTTGACGGACAAAAAGATAGTTATCCGCCATGTGGTAACTTTCACCTCCACGTACATCATCTACCTGATCTCTTGCCCGTGCGGCTTATGCTACGTGGGCAAGACTATCAGATCTTTACGTGAACGCATGGCTCTACATCGTTCTGCAATAAAGGCGGCTCTTGCTGGGAGTCCTTCAGAACAACCGGTGGCCAGACACTTCCATGAAGCACGACACCGTCTGGCCGACCTCAAGCACGTCATTATAGATCATGTTCCGAAATCCCTCAGAGGGGGAGATCGTGATGGTTTGCTTCTTCTCAGGGAGACTTCCTGGATCTTTAGACTCAACACCACCCAGCCGGATGGACTCAATGAACGGATAGTGTGGAGCATTTTTGGGTAACTTCCCACAAGTACAGTATCCATTATGACATGAGCTCTCCCTACTGTCCACAGAGTTGGCCCAGCAGTCCGATTGTCAATCCAGCGACCGCTTTATAGTCCTCTCCTGGCCACCTTATCATTTCCTTACAGAATTTTTTCTCTGCAGACTTTTTATAGAATGTGTTGGACATTTATCTCGCTCTTGTGATTTTTTCATGTATTTATTTTTTCCAGTATCCTGTCACCATAGATTATCTCTGTTCCTCTCCTTTTGTCTCTCATCCTCCCCGATCTTTTCCTATCCTCCCTAAGTATTGGTATTTGGTCTGTCCTATGACACTATATGTTGCATGCCAGCCCTTGTATATCCTTAGGGTTTCTCTCAGAATGCCCTATCATTTACAGTCTTCTTATATGTATTTAATTTACAGGTGGCTCTTTTCCTATTAGACACATTTATATTAGTAGCTTTCAACATTTCTCTGGGTAACATGTGGTGATTACAGTCACTCTGGTATTTCTCACGGGCTGCAGGTCGCGCACTGACACTTCGCTCATGGCTTCCCGGCTGCTGCCTAGCAACGAAACAGCTCCGTCAGCACGAGCCGCACGCGTACGTCATCACCCTGGGCCACACAGGCGGCAGCTCTCCGGCGGTTTGGCGGGCTTCTTCACTTTATAGGTAAGTCACCTTATCACTATGCACACTCTCTTACATCTTGACAAAGGGGCTAGACACCCCGAAACGTTGATGTCTTCTACTGTATATTTTTAATACATTTTTGAACAACCACAAGTCCTCGAGTGCCGCAGTTTTCTTTTCAAACTATATGAATATGTGGATATATGTATATCTTGAAGATTGAAATAGATAATCATATCATGTGTGGGATCATATTGTTCAGAGACACGTAAACATTAATCTGGTGGGAATAAGACATTATTAAATATTACCTCATTAAGTTATTAATAATACCAGATTTATGATTAATGTGATGGGTTTAACTGATCATGGGGCAGGAACTCAGATGTAAACAACAGAAACCACATCTCAAGTCCTAACCATCGCCCACTTCTTGAACTGACCAATGGTCCCCGGTGCACAGGATATGTCCCACCCCCGAACCAATGGAAGAAGAGCACACAGTGTCTATTGTATTATGTTTTGATCTACTGAATAAAGAGCGAGCTGCAGGCCAGGTCACTATCACAAACTCTTAACGCTTTCAACCTGATTAGCGGAGGACCGGGACCGGGAAGCGCACGCGATTATTCACACGTATGTACATTGACTGTAGCCATTATTCTGGTGTAGATTTATCTTGTTAGCCTGTAGTGTATAATTTGTACTGTTTTACCTTTTGAAATAATCCACTATGGCCTTAGAACCCTGTGGTTCAACTACATATCGGTGTTGTGTCCTCATTTCCCTGCTAGTAGTGCAGGAGAGCAGCTCTCCTGCACTACTCCCTGGACTTACAAATACCTGGAGAAAGAGGACCTGAACCAAGTCCCCCTACTGAACCTCATGGACCTTTGCTGGAGGTAAACCATCCCAATTGAGGAACTCTAAATCTATTCCACTGCACCAAGGAACTGCAATACTGCGGAATGCTGAGCCGCTTAAATATCCTTGATCTTCTGTGGTAATTATTGCTAACAAAGGACTATCCTATTGGTACTATTGGATATAGAAGGGGACATTTTACATAGGAACAGGTCCAAATATTTTCTCCACAATTTCAGCTGAATGTGTCCGGGAGTTATGCTATACACCCTTTTCTAGGGTACATTAACACCATACATTTCATATATGTATAGGTATTTTATTATTTTTTATTTAAGTGTTCAATTCCATGGATGTTTTAGTGATTTTTTATATGTATTAAATATGATTGTATATTGATCTTCTCATCTCATCTATGACCTATAGCGCTAGAATTCTATTTGTTGCCGTTGCTTTGTGAGGTCTGACCAACCTCTTTCTTCATAGCTGCTGTGTTGAACCTCCCCTAGTTCAGCGCCTTGAGAAAATCACCTTAGGGTGTTTTTCGTTTTTCTTTTGCATGCATACACATATACTGTTTTTGCTTGGTACAAACAGTATATGTTTCCAAGCAACATATACTGTTTATACCTAAAGATGAACTGACCTCCTCTGAGAGCTTCAGATGGCGGCAATGGGGAGGCACCCACTCAGACGGGTCTTCTCTGCTCCATGCTCCACGTGGTAGTGGCGACTGGCGAGCGTCCTGCCCCAGCAGGGCCGGATTAAGGTTTGAGGGGGCCCTTGTACAACAAACTTGTAGGGGCCCCTATTAACATAACTGTGTTACAAAAAAAGTGTGTGTGTGTGTGTGTGTGTGTGTGTATATATATATATATATATATACACACACTGTGGAATCTACTGTACGTATACATTTATTTACTTTCATATAGAGAAGGGGGTGATCCCTACCCCAAACCCCCTTCTCTCTGATCCCTGCGATCAGAGAGAAGGGGGTTTGGGGTAGGGATCACAGAGAAGGGCGTTTGGGACAGCACAGAGAAGGGGGTTAAGGGTAGGGATCACAGAAAAAGGGCGTTTGGGACAGCACAGAGAAGGGGGTTTAGGGTAGGGATCACAGTGAAGTGGGTTTAGGACAGCACAGAGAAGGGGTTTTGGGGCAGGGATCACAGAGAGCCTTACTCTAAAGGACACCCATCTTGTGGCCAACAGCGCCGATTCCCCACTCCAGCAGCCTGAGAGTGCCGGAAGGTGCGGTGTGCTGTGGACCAGTGTCCTCTGCTTTTCTTGCCTTGACTGGCCGCAGCTGCTGGGGAGGGGGCGGGGACTGTCGGGAGAACACTAACTGGAGGCTGGATCGCAGGCAGCAAAATGCTGTCCTACCCTCCGTTAATATAGTATTTGTGGTGGCTTTGTGGGGGCCCAGCACAGCTTGTACATATTGTAATGAACGGCATGATAACTGCTTCAGAAAAATGCAGCAGATGCTGGCAACTTAATGTAACTAGACTAAATATGTTTTTTTCCCCTGCCCTACATACATTTCAGTCTTGCCAATGTTGTCACCTGTATCCAAGCTAACCTTGGGTGACAGTATACGTTCTCAACAAGGTACTATACACATCTGTCACATCTCCACAAAATATATTCCCCTATCTCCTGGAGATGCATCAGGGCACCAGGTACTTTTCTACATATATGGTGGGAATTCCCAATACTGCCTTTTGGAGAGATGTTATTTGGACCTCTCAATCTATTCTACATGACATTGTACCAGAAGGTCCCAAATTATGGCTCCTTTCTACATCCAAGATCCCGACCAGTGTCTATAAAAAATCCCTAATACATCACCTTAGTAATGCAGCCAGGGCAGTGATTCCTATATATTGGAAGGGAGATCATACATGTCAAGCAGGGCATTTTCTGGCTTGATGGGGAGAACACAAAAATCAACCACATGCTCAATGTCAGCCAAAATAGGGCATCCTTTGCACTCACAACAGGATGACACAGCTGCACTTGAGTTACATAAAACTGTTGCAAAGAGCTGGGTATGATAAACCATGGGCGATAAAGAAACACTCCATCAGTCAGTTCATAACTTATGGCATGTAAGAGGCAGTGTCCTGGGACAGTTTCCTTGATAAAGAAGGTCAACAATGCATCACAACTTTAAACAAAAGTTTGATGGGAGAGAACTCTCTGAATGCTCTCTCTTTGTCCTCCAGGCACTAGCAACCAGAGCATCCAGAGTCACAACCTCTGACACCCCTCTCCCCGAATACACTACTGTACATGTGCAATTACCTGCACATTCTTTCTCTTTCCATCCTATAAAGTACAGGACATTCCTCTGGGCATCTCTCAGTAAAACTAACTGCACACCCCATATACAGTACTACTGTGTCACCACAGTGTGTGCATGCAGGTGCACCACAAGTACCAGCATTACCCTATTTCAGTCATAGAAACCTATGCTGATTAAAAACACCTAAGGGCAGTTGGGAGGGGTGCTAATGACAAACTGAAGGGGTGTTTTTAATCAGCACAGGTTCCTACATCGTTGTGTACATATTAGAATGGGCACTATTATAGGTAAATTGATTACTGGATAAATTGATATTATGTCTTAGTATTAGGGTTGTTAGGGACCCATGTTGAGTTTACATTGACGTGGTGGACGGGCCTGCATTTCTGGTCAAACATTTGCTAAGAACTTCACTATACTTAATGCTAATTGTAAGAGTTTTTCAAAATGTATTTGACTATCAGTATTCTTAGTGTTTAGATTGCACCTGCATTTTTTTTCCTGCATGGTACTACAAGTCTTAGCATGGTACCTCCTTTTATTATGTTTAGAGTATAATTGCCGATATTCTTGCTGACCCCCTGGGGGCGTGGCAGAGGGGGTTGATGCTTGGTTGCGGCGGAGTCGGGTATGTCCAAAAAGCATGTAATCGTAGACCTGCCCCCGCTACACAATGCCAAGATTACAGGTATTGTGAGGCAGGGGGCAGGGCCACAATGGCACGATTCACCGCAAATCGCTCCATCGGCTTCCGGCTGCTGTGGAGTGCAGGCCACTCTTCTGGGGAAGTGGGAGCGCCATCCAATTTTTGACAGCCTCCCAGTAATTCCAGGAGAGTAGGCAAATATGGTTTAGACTCGCATATATCTAAATATAGTGGTTTCCAATTCTTTCCCTTTTCCCATATAAGGTGAGTGCTTGTGGTGTTACATATACCACATACAAGACTTTCCTGTATTAACTCATCAGTGAGTGCCCAATAATCACACTTTAGTGCTAACAGTTTTAGCCTTGCCACATATGCTTGAATACATTCAGCGGGGTCAGGCAAAGCTGTATAAATGCATGTCTACCCATAATCCCATTCTGTGCAGGAGTGATCAAATTTAACTATCAGTATCTCAAGATCCTCAAAGTCTTCCCTCTCACTAGCTCTGATATCCTTGTCCTCCACCTCACCTCCATGTCAGGTTCAAGAGGGTATATTCCTGTATCTTCTTGGATTTGTCCCCCAATCCAGCATAGCAACACACGTGCCACTCCTTGTGGAGCTTTAACAAAGAGTCTGAGATGTGCTTTTCAAAGACCAGAGGATTGCTCCAGTGGAGACCATATGCCATCACTGCACTGGCACTCTTCTGACACCATGTAGATGAAAACATTTTTCTAGTGCAAATACTAACATCAGACTGACAATGCAAATGGCTGCTAGATGACTTCCATGGCAACGAGCAGGGGCCACAAAGAAATAACAATCAGCCTGCCCCATAACATGACTAACAGAATGCAGAACATAGAGGATACAAGCCATAGAAACATTATTACATACAGTAAACAGTCATCATACCGATAAAAGCAACTCCAGCTGAACCAGAAGGTTCAGTGCTGCTGTTGGCAAAGGAGAGGAGATAATGGTATAAGTGAGGGAAAAAGAGAACATGAGGGAAGAGGGACCTGCTCTTGAGAGTTTACAATCTTTAGAGAAAGGATATACAGACATGGATGGCACAGAGGAGTGATCTATTGTGCAAGGAATACAGAGGGGTGACTAAGTATTAATAAAAACTGTTTATAAACCAAACAATTAAGGAGCACCTTTATAGAGAATACAATTTATTACTAGTTATAATACTTATTCATTTGACATTCTGACATTTATAATAAAAACATTTACAATAAAAGCAGTGTACGTGTGATGTTGTTACGATTTTATAGTGGCCGGCGTTGCAGTCCGTTCATAAAGTTAATAATTTCTCTGTCCAGTTTAGGCACTCTGGTGCTGTTAATATGGAGAAAGTCCCACTTTAATTAAGGTTGGAATGACAGATTTATAATGCTCACCCACTTTTCAGAGTAGATTTTGATCCTATATTGAGCTCCAGTGTGCTGGTTCCCGTAGGTGGCAAAGCAGAGTGAAGGTGCTCCAGGTAGTGGCTAGTATTCCCCTTTTCCACTACAATGTGAAGAAAGGCACAGGCCACGTCCGTAGTCACCATATCTCCTGACGGGGCTTTTCAAAGCACAGCAGTTATCTATGAAGAAATAAAGTGGGGAGCTGGTGGGTAGCTAAAAGGAACTAGCTCTGGTAAACGGCCAGGTAGTCTCAACAGCGGACTTGCAGCAGTGGCAGCCTCAACGCGTTTCAAGGGGGGGGGACAGTCCTTCAAAATGTATCTGATTACATACAGGAAGCCTATCGATAACTTAATAATACCAAATTTTATTTGAAATTACCTAGGGACCCCACGTTCGACTTTACTAGTGAACTAAAGAGACTCCTGGGGGATGCTTTAGCATGTGGCGCAATATCCAGAACTGAATATCACTACCTGTTTAATTCACACCCTGTCACTCCCACATATTATCATTTGCCCAAGATTCACAAATCCCTCACTTCATCTCCTGGTCGCCCCATAATTTTGGATGTGGGTTCACTTACCTCCAATCTATCGGCATTTGTAGACTTCCACTTACAACCATTTGTAAAAAAAACTTAGATCCTTCATCAGGGATACTACATGTTTTCTGCAACTAATAAAGGATATTAGGTGGCGAAATGATTTTCTACTAGTCACTTGTGACGTTTAATCGTTATACACCAATATCCCCCATGCCGATGGATTGGGGGTAATTAAACACTTTCTCGATTCAGACACTTCAATTTCTGTCAACCTTAATCGTTTTATTACAGACGCTATACACTTCATTCTTTCACATAATTATTTCACGTTCAATGGTGATTATTATTTACAGACACATGGGACTGCCATGGGCACCAGGTTTGCCCCCAGTTTTGCAAACTTGTATATGGAACACGTCAAAGAACAGTACATCTGGAGTGGTCCCTTTGGGGCAACCTGGTGCTCTATGGCAGGTACATAGATGATTTATTTATTATTTGAAAAGGGGATATTAATTCTGTCACTTCTTTTGTTAATTATTTAAGTACTAACACTTACGGTATTACGTTCACGAGCACTATTCACCCCACTGATGTGACTTTTTTTGGATATTGCGCTACATGCCGATAGCGTTGCTGGCAGATTACAAACAAAAACTTACAAAAAGAAAGTGGATTGCAGTACTTTCCTAAACTATTCTAGTTGTCATTATCGTCCTTGGTTGTCCAATATCCCTAAAAGTCAATTTCTAAGAATCAAGAGGAATTGTTCCAGTGAAATAGACTTTTTGACCCAATGTGATAAATTACAAGAATCCTTCAAAATTCAGGGTTACCCTCAGGATCTCTTAGATAAAGCTTTTAGTGAAGCAAATCAAATTAAGAGAGAAACATTATTAACCATCAATACATCTGATACTTTAGGTGCCCCTTCTGAGATTGAACAAACAGATTGTAACCCATTGTTTATCTCAAAATGTAATAATGCGTCACATCAAATCAGAAAAATTATTAATAAGAATTTTCCAATATTAAAAATGGATCGTATACTTGCAGGTTCCCTAGAAGATGAAGCAAAAGTTATATTTAAGAAGGCTACCAATTTAAAGAATTACTTATCACCTAGTCACTTTCAAATGTATAGAGAGTCTGTAAGTAATGATCCAGGCTCTACTAGAAAGCTTGGGGTGGTCGATTTGTCCATCCCTCCTCAATACGTATCAAAAAATGGTTGTTTTAAATGTAAAAAATCACGGTGCATTACGTGTGGGTACCTAAAAGAGGGCCCTCAGTGTACCTCCTTTACAACCAGACAATCCTTTATGATAACAGGTTATATCAATTGTCAAACTTCCTATGTAATCTATTTGATTACTTGTAGCTGCGGGGTCCAATATGTTAGGAGAACAATTCGCACGTTGAATGTCAGGTTCTTGGAACACAATAGATTGATATTGAAAAAATCCATGAATCATAGTGTTCCAAGGCATGTAAATGAACTACACAAAGGAGACTGCAGTGTTGTATCTATTCAGGGGATTGAATGTATCAATGAGACCTTTGGGGGGGGGGGACAGGTTTAATTTACTATGTAAGAGAGAAGTGTATTGGATATGCAATCTAGATACCCTATTTCCTCATGGCCTAAACTAAAATATTGAGCTAAATAATATCTAGAATAGTTTCCACCTATAATATGATCTGCATCTTGGGTCGTTATGTTTGGTGCACAGTATAAACCTATAGTATGGGAGTATTTTTTCTGTTAGGCGGTATAAGGGTAAATATTCAATATCACCACATGAGGTTCTCTATACGAAATCGCTGCAACAATAGAGCCACAGTAATGGTGTTATTATAAATATATGCAGATTTATATAATAACCATTAAATAAGTACGGCTGAGGATAGTCATTGTTTTTCCTACTTATTATATTTTTATTAAATATTTCTAGTTTATTTTATTTTGTAATGTGCATATTAGGTAAACTTTGCCTGTATGTAAAGATTATGTTTGCTCCCTCACTCATAGTATGGACAATAGAAAAATCTTGACTGTATAGCGTTATAAAATAACTGATTAAACAATTATACTAGACTTCCCTGATGAACTAAATAATTATCCTTATATATACCATCTGAATTGAACTAGAGTCTCCTTAATATAAATCTTCTAACGGGGTCAATATAGGTGATTTCTGCTTCTCTCGTTCCTCTCCTTTTCCATCATGGTAATAGAGCAGCATGACTATTTAGTGGATAGATACAGCACGAACAGTCAACTGTGAATCATGTATTGTAACATCTTAGGTTTTTTATTTTTTGGTTTTTTTTCCCTCTCTGAATCCTATGCGGTATAGATAAGATCTGTTTATCTCTGGTGCTAATCTTACCTTTCTAATTATATCTCTCTAATCTTTAGAGTGTGGAGAGGGGTACCAATGATAAATGTACACTGAAAAATTTTGAACTTTAAGTGTGATCTCTCCTATTTCATCTAATTTTTTATATGAAATATTGTTATAACCCGAAGCTGATAAGCCAAAAAATGAGAAATGATAATTGGAACAATTATGGCTAAATAATAACTAAAATGAAAATATCTTTAAAAAAAATACAAAGTATCGAGTGCCGAGTTGGATTCCGATGGGATAGAACTGCTGACCCTCTGCACCACATCTCAGTTGCTTAACAGCAGAGCTATGGGAATTGAACAGTGAACCAAAGGGTTTAGATAATGTTGTTATCTGTGATATATACACTGCTCAAAAAGATAAAGGGAACACTAAAATAACACATCCTAGATCTGAATGAATGAAATATTCTTATTAAATACTTTGTTCTTTACATAGTTGAATGTGCTGACAACAAAATCACACAAAAATTATCAATGGAAATCAAATTTATTAACCCATGGAGGTCTGGCTTTGGAGTCGCACTCAAAATTAAAGTGGGAAAACACACTACAGGCTGATCCAACCTTGATGTAATGTCCTTAAAACAAGTCAAAATGAGGCTCAGTAGTGTGTGTGGCCTCCACGTGCCTGTATGACCTCCCTACAATGCCTGGGCATGCTTCTGATGAGGTGGCGGATGGTCTCCTGAGGGATCTCCTCCCAGACCTGGACTAAAGCATCCGTCAACTCCTGGACAGTCTGTGGTGCAACGTGGCGTTGGTGGATGGAGCGAGACATGATGTCCCAGATGTGCTCAATTGGATTCAGGTCTGGGGAATGGGCGGGCCAGTCCATAGCATCAATGCCTTCGTCTTTCAGGAACTGCTGACACACTCCAGCCACATGAGGTCTAGCACTGTCTTGCATTAGGATGAACCCAGGGCCAGCTGCACCAGCATATGGTCTCACAAGTGGTCTGAGGATCTCATCTCGGTACCTAATGGCAGTCAGGCTACCTCTGGCGAGCACATGGAGGGCTGTGCGGCCCCCCAAAGAAATGCCACCCCACACCATTACTGACCCACTGCCAAACCGGTCATGCTGGAGGATGTTGCAGGCAGCAGAACGTTCTCCTTGGCGTCTCCAGACTCTGTCACATGTGCTCAGGGAGAACCCGCTTTCATCTGTGAAGAGCACAGGGCACCAGTGGCGAATTTGCCAATCTTGGTGTTCTCTGGCAAATGCCAAACGTCCTGCACGGTGTTGGGCTGTAAGCACAACCCCCACCTGTGGACGTCGGGCCCTCATATCACCCTCATGGAGTCTGTTTCTGATCGTTTGAGTAGACACATGCACATTTGTGGCTTGCTGGAGGTCATTTTGCAGGGCTCTGGCAGTGCTCCTCCTGTTCCTCCTTGCACAAAGGCGGAGGTAGCGGTCCTGCTGCTGGGTTGTTGCCCTCCTACAGCCTCCTCCATGTCTCCTGATGTACTGGCCTGTCTCCTGGTAGCGCCTCCATGCTCTGGACACTACGCTGACAGACACAGCAAACCTTCTTGCCACAGCTCGCATTGATGTGCCATCCTGGATGAGCTGCACTACCTGAGCCACTTGTGTGGGTTGTAGACTCCGTCTCATGCTACCACTAGAGTGAAAGCACCGCCAGCTTTCAAAAGTGACCAAAACATCAGCCAGAAAGCATAGAAACTGAGAAGTGGTCTGGGGTCACCACCTGCAGAACAACTCCTTTATTGGGGGTGTCTTGCTAATTGCCTATAATTCCTACCTGTTGTCTATTCCATTTGCACAACAGCATGTGAAATTGATTGTCAATCAGTGTTGCTTCCTAAGTGGACAGTTTGATTTCACAGAAGTGTGATTGACTTGGAGTTACATTGTGTTGTTTAAGTGTTCCCTTTATTTTTTTGAGCAGTATATATATATATATATATATATGTGTGTGTTGTTTAAACGTCTCTCTGTCTCCTCTTAGATGCCATTAGAATATAATCTTGAATATATTCAAAGTTATTAGTTTCCCATAAATGGTGGGACTCGAATGAATTAAGAACTATTAATGAATTATTAATGAATTACAAAATCATATAGTTACCATAAAATGTGAATCGCTGTTTTTAAAAACCCTTCTAGTTGCTTCGATGCACGCATAGGATGATCATTTGAATAAAACACTTGTATTCCTACCATATATTTTTTATTATGTATTCTTAATATGTGCTATTTGTAATTATAATGACTGTAATAGCTGTAAAGCTGTTTTAAATTGTGCAGTGAAGATAAATGTGATCAAAGTGTGCAGGTGTGTGCAAAAACATCCTCACAAGCCAATTGGCTGTAATGAATTTAAAAACCCCTCGACCTGTTGACCAAAATACTCCTCCTGAAGAAACCGCTGATTATTAGACCGGAGAAACGCATTGAGGCTACCGCTGCTGCAAGTCCACTGTTGAGACTACCTGGCCATTTACCGGAGCTAGTTCCTTTTAGCTACCCACCGGCTCCCCACTCTATTTCTTCATCGATAACTGCTGAGCTTTGAAAAGCCCCGTCAGGAGATACGGTGACTACGGACGTGGCCTGTGCCTTTCTTCACATTGTAGTGAAAAAGGGGAATACTAGCCACTACCTGGAGCACCTTTACTCTGCTTTGCCACCAACGGGAACCAGCACACTGGAGCTCAATATAGGATCAAAATCTACTCTGAAAAGTGGGTGAGCATTATAAATCTGTCATTCCAACCTTAATTAAAGTGGGACTTTCTCCATATTAACAGCACCAGAGTGCCTAAACTGGACAGAGAAATTATTAACTTTATGAACGGACTGCAACGCCGGCCACTATAAAATCGTAACAACAGCACACATACACTGCTTTTATTGTAAATGTTTTTATTATAAATGTCAGAATGTCAAATGAATAAGTATTATAACTAGTAATAAATTGTATTCTCTATAAAGGCGCTCCTTAATTGTTTGGTTTATAAACAGTTTTTATTAATATCTTGTTAGAAGGCATCCAGATTGCCCTTAGGAGCAGCCCAGATAAACAATTAAGAGACATAAAACCTGATTAGGCTATAAGTGGTATACAAGTTTCTTATTCATTTATTCAAATATTTATTTATCATCGTATACTAATTATAATATAATCTTTTCTATATATTTTGGATATATAGTGCCCAATAATTTCAGCGTTAACCATTCCCTGTTTTCCTACGGGTGACTAAGTATGACAGCTTATTCGCTTTAAAGAAGAAATTAACTTTGAGAGCCTGCTTTAAATTTGAAGAGAGGTCGAGTGGAGAGAGTGTGAATTGTAGTGGTGGAAAGCAGCATGCGTAACATCCTGGAGGTAGCAGTTGGAAGAGGTAATCAAGAAATGCAGCAGTTAGTGGTAGAACCAAGTGAGTTGGCAGAAGTGTGGAAGGAGATGAGGATAGAGATGCAGAGCTGAGAGTTGCTGTAAAGTTGAGTGCAATGATGAATTGGAGTGGGGCAAGGTGGAAGTCGAGTGGGCCAGATAAGAATAGATTACAGTAGTCCAATCATTAGATGACCAGTGAGTAAATGATATCCTCATTGCTTAATGGTGATAAAGGTCTGATCCTGGAGATATTTCAAAGGTGGAAGCTGCAAAATTAGGGAAGAGTCAAGATATCTTCAAGACAACATCCTTGCAAGATAGTCATTGTTTTCTTGTTTTGCTTATTAGTCTGTGTACTCTGTAACTGGGCACTGCGGATCCCATGTGGCGCCATATAAATAAATAAAGGATAATAATGATGATGCATGCGCTGAAGGCGTTTTCTGAGTGTTTTGTGCATGTGCAGTAGAAAATAATGACTCAACTACATGACCATTAGCATTGCGTGCAGTTTGCGTGTGCCTCTGAAGCAGGAACTCTATGATGAGCTAAAAACCTTATCCTGCACTTACAAGCCATATTGAGAGTAAGACAGTCTTACAGTTTATAGGAAACTTGTATCCACACTTAGGGCTAGATTTATCAAAGCCTGAAGTGAAAGTTGAGAGAAAGTACCAACCAATTTTTTCTAAAACAGCCTGTAAACTAGCAGCTAGGAGCTGATTGGTTGGTACTTTATCTCTTTCCACTTTATCTCTCTCCAAGTTTTTATAAATATCCCCCTTAGTATAGTTATAACATGTCAACATGTTCACAATGTCAATGTGTGAAATGGCGACTTTCTACACAGACTGGAGGGTTAGGGTTAGACTACGGGAAAGGAGGGTTAAGGTTAAGCACTAGCGAGAGAGTTAGGGTTAGACTGTGAAAATCAAGGTTAGGCACTAGGGAGGATTAGGGGATAACAATACTCACTGCTGGAACCAAATAAGGAACAACGGGAATCACCATCTGATGACTGCTCAAACTCCAGATCAGGTAAGTCACCACAAGACCACCAGGAATAATTTACAGACATTCTAATCATGTTGACATTTCATCAGTGTCGAGATGAGGAATGTCGATGTGGTCAATGTCAACAGCTGACAAAATATCAAACCCCTTTCACGGGCCCATGTTATGCCCTGAAAACCTAATTGTTGAAACATTGGTTATTGTGCATCAAATAATAATTTAGTGCAATCTACTAATTCCCAGTAATTGGATTGGTTTGATTCGCTCCCTACCTTACACCAACACTGTATTGAAGAACACTTCTATTTTCCTCAGAGAGCAGTACTCAAAATCAAAATGTTATAATATGACTTTGTGCTCTGCCAATTTACCACTTTATTCCCCTCTATAATTGATTTTAAAATTGAAAATTCTGCAAATTTCCTATCCCATATTAATGGGTTTGACATTAATGGCGTTCTGCTATGTCAGTTGTATTGCTCTGTGTTGGATGTAGTTCTTAGTATCTGATCTCATGCTGTCTAAGCTGACATAAAAGTGGTAGCAGTAATTGCCCTATGAGAATTCACAATTACTGTATAACAGATGTTATGTTTTTGCTGGTTTTAATGTTCCATTTCATGGCAATATAGCTATGTTCTTTGTTCTTCTATCACATTGCTCCTGCAAGCCTAAAAATCCACACTTTTATCGCTACTTGTATTTCTCTCTGTAAGCCTGACCATGGAATCTAGGTCATATATCCTATTTCTAAACAAATGCAAAATGCTAATTTATACTGTGCAGCTACATTAAATGTTTGAGAGAAAAAAAATTAGCCCCCTGTAGAGTGTATTACACATATGTAAAGAGAAAGTGAACAGATGTCAGAAACTTTAGCATAATCTGAGAATGCACCCAAAATGTGTATTTTGTCGAAGTCAGCGGTGATGCTTTTGTACTTTAGGAGTAGCTCCCTGCCAGCGCAGCTCCTGCGCGCTGGCAGGAGCTACTCGTCGCTGTGAGGGTCGCAGTGGCTGTGTGTGTGATGTCAGATAGCCGCCGCGGCCTCCCCCTATGGTCCGGGTACGCCTGCGTTGTCCGGGCCGCGCCCCCTAAACAGCAGTCAAACGCCGCCGGCCCACACCCTCCTGCCCAGCAACCGCCTCTGCCTGATTGATCGCAGTGCTGAGACAGCCGTCGGCTGTCTGGCATGCGCTGGCGCACTGCCGCACCGGCGCATGCACAGTTCAGACCTGATCGGCTGCTGTGCGAAAACGCACAGCACCGATCAGGTCTAAATTAGGCACACAGACTGCAACTGGCTCACTCCCTGCAGTGGCGGATTTTAATGTGGTGGCTGGAGTCCTGCAGCCCATAGGTAATACCTTCCACTGATCACAAGCATTTGCATAGGATGCTGATGTGACACGTGTAAATAAAAGTAGAATGTTTTGTTTTAACCACTTAAATGCTGACAAATGTAACATATTCCTCAATGTGCTGCTAGGTTTGGCAGACCCTGTGTTTGTCACTTCTAGCAACATGTAGAGATGTGTGTGGACAACCGTGTTTCGGTTTTGGTTCTAGTTTCATCCTTGTGTTTTGTTTGTGGTTTAGGTTTTTTCAAAACCACCCTCAAGTATATTGGTTCGGATTCTTTTATTGGTTTGATTGAAAATCGATACAAATGGATAATCATGGATAAAAATCTATAAATACAGATGAAATCATGTACTAGGGAAGTTCAGATGGTGTAATGGATAGCATTACTGCCTCACAGCACTGAGGTCATTGGTTTGATTCCCACCATGGCTCTAACTGTGCGGAGTTTGTATATTCTCCCTGTACTTGCGTGGGTTTTCTCCGGGTACTCCGGTTTCCTCCCACAATCCAAAAATATACTGGTAGGTCAATTGGCTCCCTAAAAAAATTAACCCTAGCGTGAATGTGTCTGTGTGTACATGTGATAGGGAATATAGATTGTAAGCTCCACTGGGGCAGGGACTGATGTGAATGGGCAAAATATTATCTGTAAAGCGCTGTGGAATATGTGTGCGCTATATAAATAACTGGTAATAAATCAAATAAATAATTTGACTCAGAACTGCTCGGGTGATCTGGACCGGGTATTGGTTCGGATTGGATCCACAAAATTTGGATGGAATTGGATATCTGGAGAACACAGCTAAATGTACAAGTATTAGAGGACAAGTCCTAAAAAAAAATGTGACCTGTGGAGATAATGTTCTGTGTAGAGATGAGCGGCTTCAGTTCTCCGAGAACCAGTCCCGTCCGAACTTTGGAATCCAAGTCCAGATCCGAGTCCGACTTGGGACTTCCTGCCTTACTCAGATCCCAAATCAAGGCTGAACGTCATCATCCCACTGTCGAATTCCGGCGGGTTTTGGATTCTAAGCTTGAAAAATGAGGTTGTCTCCGAAACGCGTCATTTGGATGACATGGATGGTTCCTACTAAGGATTCTGCTGCTGAATACCCTATTCTCCTTCAAAAAATAAACCTACTGTAGTGGTGCTGAGTTGCTAATCCTGGGACCCTATTACTTTTTAAGCATATGCCCACTGTAGCACCTTTGGAGGTTGAGAACTTTATATATATTTTAGGTTTTTTATTTTCAGTGAGATCTGCTGGCAACAGACTCACTGCTACGAGGGACTTAGGGGAGAGAAGCGGACCTACCTGCTTGCAGCTAGCTTGGGCTTCTTAGGCTACTGGACACCATTAGCTCCAGAGGGATCGAACACAGGCCCAGCCTCGGTCGTCCGGTCCTGGAGCCGCGCCGCCGTCCCCCTTGCAGAGCCAGAAGCAAGAAGAACGTCCAGGAAATCGGCGGCAGAAGACTCCGGTCTTCATTAAGGTAGCGCACAGCACTGCAGCTGTGCGCCATTGCTCCCTGTGCACACCACATACTCCGGTCACTGATGGGTGCAGGGCGTTGGGGGAGGGGGGGGGGCGCCCTGGGCAGCAATTAGAGTACCTTAAGAGTGGCAAATCACACATAATATAGCCTAATAAGCTATATATGTGTAAAATACCCCTGCCACATTATGATTATAATAGCGGGAGAAGTCAGCAGAAAAAGGGGCGGGGCTATCTCCCTCAGCACACTGGCGCCATTTTCTCTTCACAGTGCAGCTGGAAGACAGCTCCCCAGGCTCTCCCCTGTAGTTTTCAGGCTCAAAGGGTTAAAAAGAGAGGGGGGGGGGCACTAAATTTAGGCGCAAATCTGTGTATTATAGCAGCTATAAGGGAAAAATCACTGTGGGTAGTGTGAATCCCTGCATTATATAGCGCTCTGGTGTGTGCTGGCATACTCTCTCTCTGTCTCCCCAAAGGACTTTGTGGGGTCCTGTCCTCAGTCAGAGCATTCCCTGTGTGTGTGCGGTGTGTCGGTACGGCTGTGTCGACATGTTTGATGAGGAGGCTTATGTGGAGGCGGAGCAGATGCCGATAAATGTGATGTCACCCCCTGCGGGGTCGACACCTGAGTGGATGGACATGTGGAAGGAATTACGTGACAGTGTCAACTCCTTACATAAAAGGTTTGACGACATAGCAGATGTGGGACAGCCGGCTTCTCAGCCCGTGCCTGCCCAGGCGTCTCAAAAGCCATCAGGGGCCCTAAAACGCCCACTACCTCAGATGGCAGACACAGATGTCGACACGGATACTGACTCCAGTGTCGACGACGATGAGACTACTGTACATTCCAATAGAGCCACCCGTTACATGATTACGGCAATGAAAAATGTGTTGCACATTTCTGATATTACCCCAGGTACCACAAAAAAGGGTATTATGTTTGGGGAGAAAAAAGCTTCCAGTGGTTTTTTCCCCATCTGATGAACTAAATGTTTGAAGAAGCGTGAGTTTCCCCCGATAAGAAACTGGTAATTTCTAAAAGGTTACTAATGGCGTACCCTTTCCCGCCAGAGGATAGGTCACGTTGGGAGACATCCCCTAGGGTGGATAAAGCGCTCACACGTCTGTCAAAGAAGGTGGCACTACCGTCTCAGGACACGGCCGCCCTAAAGGAGCCTGCAGATAGAATGCAGGAGGCTATCCTGAAGTCTGTATATACACACTCAGGCATTATACTGAGACCAGCTATTGCTTCAGCATGAATGTGCAGTGCTGCAGCTGCGTGGTCAGATTCTCTGTACCTTAGACAGGGACACTATATTGCTACCCATAGAGCATATTAAAGACACAGTCTTATACATGAGAGATGCACAGAGGGATAATTGCCGACTGGCATCTAAAATAAACGCAATGTCCATTTCCGCCAGGAACTCGGCAGTGGACAGGTGATGCTGATTCTAAAAGGCACATGGAAGTTTTGCCTTACAAGGGTGAGGAGTTGTTTGGGGATGGTCTCTCGGACCTCGTTTCCACAGCTACAGCTGGGAAATCAACATTTTGCCCCATGTTCCCTCACAGCCAAAGAAAGCACCGTATTATCAGGTACAGTCCTTTCAGCCCCAGAAAGGCAAGCGGGTTTGAAATCCTTGAACACTTATATACGAAGGTTCAAGTTCAAAATGGAATCGCTCAGGGCGGTTATTGCAAGCCTGGACGAAGGGGATTACATGGTATCACTGGACATCAAGGATGCTTACCTGCATGTCCCCATTTACCCCCCTCACCAGGAGTACCTCAGATTTGTGGTACAGGACTGTCATTACCAATTCCAGACGTTGCCGTTTGGTCTGTCCACGGCACCGAGGGTATTTACCAAGGTAATGGCAGAGATGATGATACTCCTTCGAAGGAAGGGAGTTATAATTATCCCATACTTGGACGATCTCCTTATAAAGGCGAGGTCCAGGTACCAGTTGTTGATCAGAGTAGCACTAGCTGGGGCAGTGCTACAACAGCACGGCTGGATCCTGAACATTCCGAAGTCGCAGCTGGTTCCTACAACGCGTCTACTGTTCCTGGGGATGGTTCTCGACACAGAACAGAAAAAAGTGTTTCTCCCGGAGGAGAAGGCCAAGGAGTTGTCATCTCTAGTCAGAGACCTCCTAAAACCAAAACAGGTGTCGGTGCACCATTGCACGCGAGCCCTGGGAAAGATGGTGGCTTCTTACGAAGCAATTCCATTCGGAGGGTTCCATGCAAGGATCTTTCAGTGGGATCTGTTGGACAAGTGGTCCGGATCGCATCTTCAGATGCATCGGCTGATAACCCTGTCTCCAAGGGCCAGGGTGTCGCTGTTGTGATGGCTGCAGAGTGCTCATCTTCCAGAGGGCCGCAGATGCGGCATACAGGACTGGGTCCTGGTGACCACGGATGCCAGCCTTCGAGGTTGGGGTTGGGAAACTTCCAAGGACAATGGTCAAGTCAGGAGACTTCCCTACACATAAATATTCTGGAACTAAGGGCCATTTGCAATGCCCTATGTCAGGCAAGACCCCTGCTTCAAAACCAGCCGGTGCTGATCTAGTCAGACAACATCACGGCGGTCGCCCATGTAAACCGACAGGGCGGCACAAGAAGCAGGATGGCAATGGCAGAAGCCACAAGGATTCTCCGATGGGCGGAAAATCATGTGTTCGCACTGTGTTAGGGTCTCCTGCTCTGTGCTGCCACGTCGTCATGGCAACCGGGAGACAAGTGCTAGCGGAGTAACCTGAGCATAGCTGATACTCCGGTTTGGGTCTTTTGCTGTGCAGTGGTTACAGGCTCTGTGCACGGCAGGGGCGGTGCTGGTTTTTGTGCTCACAATCTGTGAGGTCTGAGTGGGGCGTGGACAGCACCTGCTATATAAACCCTCTTCTCAGGTTAGGCAGATGCTGCTGAATCTTTGTTGGTTAGTCAGTTCCTGAAAGCTAGCTAGTACTGTGTAAACTTTGTATTTGTTTGTTGCTTACTGCAAATAGGCCTTGGGATTTGGTATTACACTCTGCCAATCCAGACCTAGCAGTAAGACTGGAGTCAGTCGTTTAACCTGCTGGGGTTCTTTTGCTACTCTGTGAACCTAGCAAGTTTGCGGCTGTATTCTCAGATTTGCCTGCCAAAATCCTTTCTCACTGTGCAAGGTGTTCAGGTGTCAGTTTAGTGGCAGTAAGCTGAACCAGTGCACTGCAAGTGAGGACTAGGATTGTGGAGACTCTCCTTGTGTCTATTATTCCATCTCTGACCAAGGAGTTTACTGCCACACCCGTTGGTAACCCTTTAGGGTTTTGCTGTTGCCCTTAGCAACAGCATTTCGGGTTCTCTACGTATTAAATCACTACATCTTGCTTCTTTCCATCTGAGCATTCCTAATATTAGGGAGACACCCAGTTTCTTAGCCTTTGGGCTTCTCTGTTCACTTTGTGTTTATTTTGTTACCCTATCACCTTCTGTGTATGTAATGTCATATTCCCCAGTCTGTCTGTGAGTTCATTTGTTTTGCATCCCTCACCGTTCAGACACCAGTACATTCCTGCTGGCACTGGTGTGCATAACATATTCAGCAGCCTAATACTCCTGTTGAAATTTTGTGGGAATATGGAGCATACCCCTCAAAATACTTTGCAACAGGTGGTCGATCAGGTGCAGGTCCTGACTCGACAATTGAATGATTTGTCCATTAAAATGCACACCTCGCAGGCCGCTTAGCGGAGCTCCCGCAGCAGCAATACCTTCAGGGGTTAAGGAGCCGAAAGTAAATCTCCCGGATCGTTTTTCTGGAGATCGCTCGCAGTTCTTTTGTTTCAAGGAGAGCTGCAAGCTATATTTCCAGCTTAGGCCTCAGTCTTCTGGGTCGGAGATTCAGCGGGTGGGCATAGTGATTTCCTTGCTACAAGGAGACCCACAGGTCTGGGCAAATGGGTTGCAGCCTGACTGTCCGTCGCTTAAAAGTGTTGATGCTTTTTTTACGGCACTGGGCATGTTGTATGATGACCCTGACAAGACGGCCTCAGCCGAGGCTCAGATTTCGATCCTTAAGCAAGGGCGAAGGCCAGTTGAGGTTTATTGTATGGAGTTTCGGAGGTTGGCCCATGATACCCAGTGGAATGACCCAGCCCTGAGACACCAGTACCGAAGAGGTCTTTCTAACCAGTTAAAAGACCAACTGGTACAATATCCCTTGCCTAATAGCTTGGATCAGCTCATGCAGTTATCCATTCGGGTGGATAGACGGCTGAGAGAGCGCAGGCTTGAAAGGGAGACCGAGGTTTCCTTCTTTCCCAAGGGAACCTCAGACTCTGAGGAATTTTCCGCGGAGCCTATGCAGATTGGGGCTACCCGCCTCTCCTTGCGTGAGAAGACGCGGAGGAGACAGCAGGGGTTATGTTTGTACTGTGGGAATAAAGGTCATGTGGTAGTATCATGCCCAGAAAAGCCGGAAAACTTCAGGGCCTGAGGGTGATGGGAAATATCCTGTCAGGCCAGAAGTCAGAATTTCCCAAGAAGACTTTTATCATTCCGGTGACCTTGAAGATCCTCGGTCAAACTGTCAAGACTGAGGCCTTTGTGGACAGTGGGGCCGACGGGGTTTTTATGGACCGCCAATTCGCCTTGAAACACTCTGTTCCCTTAGTACCCTTGGCATCGGAAATTGAGATTTGTGGGTTAAACGGGGAACCATTATCCCAGGGTAAAATTACCTCTTGCACTAGCCAGATTTCTTTGTCTATTGGAGCCACACACTCTGAAAAATTGTCCTTTTATGTGACTGTCTGTACTTTTGCCCCATTGGTGTTGGGGTTACCCTGGTTAAGGGCCCACAATCCTCAATTTGACTGGGTCTCTGGGGAGATTCTTAGTTGGGGTACTGATTGTTTCAGGAGTTGCTTGAGCCTTCCAGTCAGGCTTTCGCAGCTAAGTTTGCCAGGATTGCCAGGATGTTATGCAGATTTTGCGGACGTGTTCTCCAAAAGAGTTGCAGAGGTACTACCTCCCCATCGCCCCTATGACTGTGCCATTGATTTGTTGCCGAATGCTAAGCTTCCCAAGAGCAGGTTGTACTCCCTGTCACGTCCTGAGACTCAGGCTATGGCAGAGTACATTCAGGAGAACTTGGCTAAGGGATTTATCAGACCTTCACAGTCTCCAGTTGGGTCGGGGTTCTTCTTCGTGGGTAAAAAGGACGGTTCGTTGCGACCCTGCATCGACTTCAGGGAATTGAACCGTATCACGATTAAAAACTCATACCCACTGCCTCTCATTTCGGTCTTGTTTGACCAGCTTCGTACTGCCACCATTTTTTCTAAGATTGACCTACGCGGTGCGTACAATCTAATCCGAATAAGAGAGGGGGATGAATGGAAGACTGCCTTTAATACCCACTCAGGGCATTATGAATATTTGGTGATGCCTTTTGGGCTCTGTAATGCCCCGGCAGTCTTCCAGGACTTCATGAACGATGTGCTCAGGGAATATTTGGATAGATTCTTAGTTGTATACTTAGATGACATCCTAATCTTCTCCCATTCCCTGGAGGAACATCGGAAGCATGTACGCTTAGTCCTCCAGAAACTCAGAGACCACCGGCTTGGGGCGAAGCTGGAGAAGTGCGAATTTGAAGTTCAGCAAATCGCATTTCTAGGATATATTATCTCCCCAGAAGGTTTCCAAATGGAGGGTTCCAAGGTACAGGCAGTCCTGGATTGGGTGCAGCCCACTAGTTTGAAGGCGCTTCAGCGTTTTCTGGGCTTTGCAAATTTTTATAGACGATTTATCGCTGGATTTTCGTCTATAGTGGCGCCCTTGGTGGCACTCACTAAGAAAGGGGCGATTGTTGCTCACTGGTCTTGTGAGGCCAAAGCGGCTTTTGTCCGTCTCAAAAGGGCATTTGTCTCGGCCAAGGTGCTGCGACACCCAGATCCAGAGCGTCCTTTTGTGGTGGAGGTGGATGCCTCTGAGATGGGTATTGGGGCAGTGCTCTCTCAGATGGGGGTGTCTGATAATCGCCTTCATCCCTGTGCTTACTTTTCCCGTAAATTTTCGCCTGCCGAGATGAATTATGACGTGGGTAACCGGGAATTGTTGGCTATTAAGGATGCACTCGATGTTAGGCGCCGGGGTCCGCTTGTCTGCGCGGCCCGGCGCCTAGCAACTAGAGACGCCGTGCGCGTACAGCCGCCGGCTCCCTAGCAACGCTAGACGCCGGGCGCGCTGAGCCGCACGGACCCTAGCAACGGGGACGCCACTGGCGGACCGCGTTCCCCGTTGCTAGGCTTTAGGAAATTAAGATATTCACCTGCTCTCTGGCCGTGCAGCAAGGCAGCTGCACGGCATTTATTCTAATCAGCCTTTAGCAGCTGATTGGAGGACTCCTTGTTAAATACACTCCCAGGGCTTCTCACAGACGCCGGTAATAGCTTCCTGCATGCTGCCTTTGTTTGCTGAGAGTCTGTTTCCAGTCCTGCTGTATCCGGTCATTCCAGTCCTCAGAAGTCCGGTATTCGGGAGTTGTCATCTCATCCCAAGAGGTTGTTTGGTTCCCTGGAGTCCTGACTGATCACCGTTTTATATCCAGTGGTGTTCGTGAGTTACGGCTCTGCCGTGTGTTGCGGCTCAGCCGCTTAACCTTTTATATTTTGTGTTTGGAGCATTTGCGGAGGGTTCCGCTTCCACAAGTCTTCTCTTGTACTCGGCGGTGCCGGGTAGGAGAATTGGTCAAGTGGATATTTTGGTTGTCCTTTTCCCTGGCGGTTTCTCCGCACATATTATAGTTTTGAGTTTGCTTAGCCCCTGGCCTGGTTGTTTAGTTAGAGGGCCTCTTGTTATCACCCTGTCTCAGGTTTCCCTTTGTCTCTCATTAAGACCGGGGGGCATCGAAGTTGGGCAGACATAATCCGCCCTTCAAACGCGGCTGCCAAGGGCTCAAGAAACCATAGTCTCGCAGGGGATTTCTGACAACACGGGTGAGACAACAGAGTTAGGGCGCCAGGGGCTATTTTCCTGTCCTGCTCCCTTCCCCAGCATTCCGTTCCAGTGCTCTGGTCCTTGCCATAAGATCTCCTCTGACCAGAGTGCTGGAATCATAACATTATTACCGGCCATACCAAAACTTAAAATTAAACGGGGTTTAATTTTTTCTCATTCAGTTTTGTGAGAGTTTATCGGCCTCATGAATCCAACAGGTTTAGGGCCAAATCCTGGTCAGCTTAGTCAGCCAGATTCAAGAACTTACTCAGATGGTTCAGGATCTTTCTCTTCGGGTGAAGTCGCAGGAAGATCTTTTGCGAGCTTCCCCAAGGGTAGTCCCTGAACCAAATATGCATTTGCCTGACCGTTTTTCTGGTGATAGAAAAGAGTTTTTTAATTTTAAAGAATCCTGTAAGCTTTATTTTCGTTTAAGACCGGCTTCCTCGGGTACTGAATCTCAGCGGGTCGGGATTATTATTTCTTTGCTCCTGGGGGATCCTCAGACCTGGGCATTTGGTTTAAGAGCAGAGGATCCGGCATTGTTGTCAGTTGACGCTTTTTTTGAGTCTTTAGGGCTCTTGTATGATGACCCTGATAGAGAGGCGTCCGCTGAAAGTCAGTTGCGCGCTCTCAGACAGGGTAGAAATCCCGCAGAGGTTTATTGTACGGAGTTTCGCCGTTGGTCGAACGACTGTGGCTGGAATGACCCAGCCCTGCGCAGTCCGTTTCGCCTCGGCTTATCAGAGTATATAAAAGACAGTCTCCTTCAGTACCCCGCTCCTGAGACTCTCGATAAACTCATGGAGCTTTCTATTAAGATTGATCGTCGTCTCAGAGAGCGGAGGGCTGAAAAAGGAGCACCTGTAAGGTCAAGTCCGTGTGTATATTCCATTCCTGAAGACGTAGAGGAGCCCATGCAGATGGGTCTCTCCCGGCTGTCTCCTGATGAAAGAGCCAGAAGGCAAAATTCTGGTCTTTGTCTGTACTGTGGGGGTAAGGGACATTTTGCTCGTAATTGTCCGAACAAGTCGGGAAACGCTTTGACCAGGTGAATTGTGAGGGGGTTCACCTAGGTCTGCAGCTTATCTCCTCGAATAACTCCCTTTTAGTCCCAGTTAAAGTTTCCTTTGGCAGCCTCAGTTCTTCGGTGTCGGCTTTTGTTGACAGTGGAGCTGCAGGAAACTTTATGGATTTAACTTGGGCTAAGGCCTTAGGCATTCCTCAGTTACCTTTGGGTAGGTGTGTCACCATGCATGGCTTAGATGGGAGTCCACTGTCTAATGGGATTATTTCTCTCCATACACCCCCTGTACTACTTACAGTAGGAGCTCTACATTCCGAGAAAATCGAGTTCTTTCTTACACATTGCCCAGCAGTTCCAGTTGTTCTGGGTCACCCTTGGCTGGCCTTTCATAATCCCACCATTGATTGGCGGTCGGGGGAGATTTCACAATGGGGTACTTTTTGTAATAAGGAATGTATCACGTTTCCAGTCAGAGTAGCAGCTATCATTCCAGAACTCATTCCGGTGGAATACCAGGAGTTTGCTGATGTTTTCTCCAAAGGCAATGCGGACATTCTGCCTCCCCATCGGCCTTATGATTGTGCTATTGAGTTAATTCCTGGTGCCGCATTGCCAAAGGGAAGATTATATGCATTATCCGGGCCAGAAACTGCGGCTATGAATGATTATGTAAAGGAGAGCCTTGAGAAAGGATTTATTAGACCATCAAAATCTCCTTTAAGTGCAGGTTTCTTCTTTGTGGAGAAAAAGGATGGTTCGCTTAGACCTTGCATTGATTTTAGAGCCCTGAATAAGATCTCAGTTAAAAACACCTATCCTTTGCCGTTGATTTCTGTACTCTTTGATCAGTTACGTTCTGCTGTGATTTTTTCTAAAATTGACCTTAGAGGAGCATACAACCTCATCCGAATTAAATCTGGAGATGACTGGAAAACGGCCTTCAGTACTCAGTCGGGTCACTACGAATACCTGGTGATGCCGTTCGGCCTGTCCAATGCTCCGGCAGTTTTTCAAGACCTCATTAACGATGTGCTCCGTGACTTCCTAGGGAAATTCGTGGTCGTTAACTTAGACGACATCCTGATTTTTTCTGAATCAATGGAACAACATGTTACCCAGGTGCGTCTGGTTCTTCAAAAGTTACGCGAGAATCATTTATATGCCAAGCTGGAGAAGTGTGAGTTTCATGTCACGGAAGTATCTTTTTTAGGGTACATAATTTCCCCTCAGGGATTTTCCATGGAACCAAAGAAACTCCAGGCCATCCTTAGTTGGGCGCAACCCACCAATTTAAAAGCAATTCAGCGCTTTTTAGGGTTTGCGAATTATTATAGGAGGTTCATTCATTCTTTTTCTGACCTGGTTGCTCCCATTGTAGCTCTGACAAAGAAAGGAGCGGATCCTACCAACTGGTCGCGTGAAGCTGAGTTGTCCTTCCGGGCCTTGAAACAAGCCTTTGTCTCGGCTCCAGTCCTCAAACATCCTAATCCGGAATTGCCCTTTGTGGTGGAGGTTGATGCCTCGGAGGTTGGAGTGGGAGCTATCCTTTCTCAAAAGGATCCGGAGTCTCTGGAGTTACATCCTTGTGCCTTTATGTCCAGGAAATTCTCCTCCGCTGAATCCAACTATGACGTTGGTAATCGGGAGTTACTGGCGGTAAAGTGGGCTTTCGAGGAGTGGAGGCATTGGCTGGAGGGAGCAAAACATACTATTTCGGTATTGACTGACCATAAGAACCTGCAATACATTGAATCGGCTAAGCGGCTTAATGCCCGGCAGGCACGTTGGGCATTATTTTTTACGCGTTTTTCAAATTTATAATCACTTTCAGGCCTGGTTCCAAGAATACTAAGGCTGATGCCCTGTCACGTAGCTTTCTTCCGGTTCACAATAACAATCCTGTTACCCCCATACTTCTATCTTCGGTCATCTGGGCGGGCCTCACACAAGATTTATTTACCCAGTTAAAACAGCTTCAACACCAAGCTCCTAGAATTACTCCTGCTGGTCGTCTTTACGTCCCTGAGTTTTTGAGAGCTACTGTTTTAACGGAATTCCATGATAACAAAGTTTCAGGGCATCCAGGAGTCTCTAAGACATTGGAGTTAGTCTCTCGCTCAGTATGGTGGCCTGGTCTTTCTAAAGACGTCAAGAAATTTGTTTATTCATGTCAGGTTTGTGCACAGCATAAGGTTCCCCGTTCATTGCCCATCGGGCAACTTATGCCCTTAAATGTTCCTCTCAGGCCGTGGTCTCATATTTCCATGGATTTTGTGGTTGACCTTCCCCTTTCAGCCGGATTCCGAGTCATATGGGTGGTAGTGGACCGTTTTAGTAAAATGGCTCATTTTATTGCTCTTCCCCGATTGCCTTCTGCCCAATGGTTGGCAGTTTTGTTTCTCCGCCATGTATTCAGGCTTCATGGGTTGCTTACTGATATTGTTTCTGATCGGGGTCCACAATTCATCGCACAATTCTGGAAATGTTTTTGTGCCTCTTTGAAGATGAAATTGTCGTTAACATCCGGTTACCACCCACAATCCAACGGGCAAACCGAACGAGTTAACCAATCATTGAAACAGTATTTGCGCTTGTATTCAGCCAAACTCCAGAATGATTGGTCCGAGTTTCTTCCGTTGGCTGAATTTGCTTACAATAATTCTTGTCATTCCTCCACTAAAGAGTCTCCATTCTTTTCAGTTTTTGGTTTTCACCCCAGAGCTAATTCTTTTTTTCATCATTCCTCAGTCTCCTCGCTAACCTTAACCTCCCATCTCAGAGCCATTTGGAAAAAGGTGCACCTTGCTCTCAGAAAAGCGGCCTTTCGAGAGAAGAAATTTTCTGACAGGCTCCGACGTCCTTGCACTTTTTAGGTGGGAGATAGGGTGTGGTTGTCGACTCGCAACATCAGGCTTCGACAATCCTCGGCTAGACTGGGACCCAAATTTATTGGGCCATTTCTTATTATTAAAAGAGTCAACCCAGTTGCCTTTCGGTTACGTTTACCAAGATCTCTCAGGATTGGAAATACGTTTCATTGTTCCCTGTTGAAACAATACGTTTCTTCCAGTAGATTTCCTCGGAAGATCTCTCAGGGGAGATCTCCAGTGGATGTACAGGGACAACAGGAGTTCTTGGTAGAGAAGGTTCTCGATTCCAAATTGTCCCGGGGTCGGCTGTATTTTCTAGTTCACTGGAAAGGCTATGGTCCGGAGGAAAGGTCTTGGGTCCTGGATAAGGATCTTCATGCCCCGAGGCTCAAGAGGGCATTTTTTTGGGAATTTCCTCAGAAACCTGGCTTTAGGGGTTCCTTGACCCCTCCTCAAGGGGGGGGTACTGTTAGGCGCCGGGGTACGCTTGTCTGCGCGGCCCGGCGCCTAGCAACTAGAACCGCCGTGCGCGTACAGCCGCCGGCTCCCTAGCAACGCTAGACGCCGGGCGCGCTGAGCCGCACGGACCCTAGCAACGGGGACGCCACTGGCGGACCGCGTTCCCCGTTGCTAGGCTTTAGGAAATTAAGATATTCACCTGCTCTCTGGCCGTGCAGCAAGGCAGCTGCACGGCATTTATTCTAATCAGCCTTTAGCAGCTGATTGGAGGACTCCTTGTTAAATACACTCCCAGGGCTTCTCACAGACGCCGGTAATAGCTTCCTGCATGCTGCCTTTGTTTGCTGAGAGTCTGTTTCCAGTCCTGCTGTATCCGGTCATTCCAGTCCTCAGAAGTCCGGTATTCGGGAGTTGTCATCTCATCCCAAGAGGTCATTTGGTTCCCTGGAGTCCTGACTGATCACCGTTTTATATCCAGTGGTGTTCGTGAGTTACGGCTCTGCCGTGTGTTGCGGCTCAGCCGCTTAACCTTTTATATTTTGTGTTTGGAGCATTTGCGGAGGGTTCCGCTTCCACAAGTCCTCTCTGGTACTCGGCGGTGCCGGGTAGGAGAATTGGTCAAGTGGATATTTTGGTTGTCCTTTTCCCTGGCGGTTTCTCCGCACATATTATAGTTTTGAGTTTGCTTAGCCCCTGGCCTGGTTGTTTAGTTAGAGGGCCTCTTGTTATCACCCTGTCTCGGGTTTCCCGTTGTCTCTCATTAAGACCGGGGGGCATCGAAGTTGGGCAGACATAATCCGCCCTTCAAACGCGGCTGCCAAGGGCTCAAGAAACCATAGTCTCGCAGGGGATTTCTGACAACACGGGTGAGACAACAGAGTTAGGGCGCCAGGGGCTATTTTCCTGTCCTGCTCCCTTCCCCAGCATTCCGTTCCAGTGCTCCGGTCCTTGCCATAAGATCTCCTCTGACCAGAGTGCTGGAATCATAACACTCGAGGAGTGGAGACACTGGCTTGAGGGGGCTAAGTTTGTGGTCTCAATTCTCACCGACCATAAGAATTTGGCATATTTAGAGTCAGCGAAGCGCCTCAATGCCAGGCAGGCACGATGGGCTTTGTTTTTTGCTCGCTTTAATTTTTTGATAACATATCGCCCTGGGTCAAAAAACATCAAGGCTGATGCGCTCTCGCAGAGTTTTTGCTCCAATCCAGGAGACCACCGAGGAGCCATTGCCCATTGTGTCCCCATCATGTATTAAAGTGGGCATTACCCAGGACCTCTTGTCATTAGTCCTTAGAGCACAGGAGCAGGCTCCTCCAGACCTTCCGGTAGGTCTTTTGTTTGTGCCTCCTAGGTTAAGACAGCGAGTGTTCCTGGAATTCCATGCCAAGAAGTCGGCAGGTCACCCGGGTATTGCCATAACTCGGGAGTTGCTATCTAGGGCGGTGTGGTGGCCCTCGGTGGCTAGGGATGTGGATCAGTGGGTTCGGGCATGTGACATCTGTGCCCGAAATAAGACTCCTAGAGGGGTTCCTGTTGGCCCATTACATCCACTCTCTATTCCATCTAAGCCATGGACCCACATTTCAATGGATTTTGTGGTGGACTTGCCCAAATCCTCGGGGATGACAGCCATCTGGGTTGTCGTTGACAGGTTTTCGAAGATGGCGCACTTCGTTCCATTGGTTGGGCTGCCATCAGCCAGACGCCTGTCTGAATTATTTATGCTGCATGTTGTGCGCCTCCACGGGTTGCCACTTGATGTGGTCTCTGACCGCGGATCCCAGTTTGTGGCCAAATTCTGGAGGGCATTTTGTTCCGATCTCCAGATTTCTGTCAGCTTGTCGTCAGGCTACCATCCGCAGTCTAATGGGCAGACTGAAAGGGTGAACCAGTCCTTGGAGCAGTTCCTCAGGTGTTATGTCTACAAGTGTCAGACTGACTGGGTTGCTCATCTGTCCATGGCGGAGTTTGCCTATAACAACGCGGCTCACTCTGCTACAGGGATCTCTCCCTTCCTTTGTGTGTATGGGCATCATCCTAAGGCCAATTCTTTTGACCCCCTGGACTCCACGCCTGGTGGTTCCTCTGTGGTTTCGGTCCTTAGAGGTATTTGGAGGAAAGTGAAGAAAGCCCTTGTGTCTGTGTCATTAGTGACCAAAAGGGTTTTTGATAAGCGGAAAAGACCCTGCAGCTTCAAATTAGAGGACTTCGTCTGGTTGTCTACCAAGAATTTGAAGTTGAGACAGCCATCTCATAAGTTAGGCCCCCGGTTCATCGGTCCTTATAAGATCACTAGGGTTATCAATCCGGTGGCATTTCAGTTAGATCTACCCCGTTCTTTGGGTATCAATAAAACATTTCATTGTTCCCTTTTAAAACGGGCGATTAGTAATCCTTCTTCCAGTGGAAGACCTTCCCCTCTTCTGATACGTGGCCAGAGGGAGTTTGTTGTTGAAAGGATTCTTGACTCCAAGATGGTTCGGGGTCGGCTGTCATTTTTGGTGCACTGGAAGGGGTATGGCCTGGAGGAGCGGTCGTGGGTGCACAGTTGTGATCTTCATGCTCCCAGACTGTTACGCTCTTTCTTCTCGCAGTTCCCCGATAAACCCGGTGGTAGGGGTTCTTTGACCCCTCGTCAGAGGGGGGGTACTGTTAGGGTCTCCTGCTCTGTGCTGCCATGTCGTCATGGCAACCGGGAGACAAGTGCTAGCGGAGTAACCTGAGCGTAGCTGATACTCCGGTTCGGGTCTTTTGCTGTGCAGTGGTTACAGGCTCTGTGCACGGCAGGGGATCCGGTGCTGGTTTTTGTGCTCACAGTCTGTGAGGTCTGAGTGGGGCGTGGACAGCACCTGCTATATAAACCCTCTTCTCAGGTTAGGCAGATGCTGCTGAATCTTTGTTGGTTAGTCAGTTCCTGAAAGCTAGCTAGTACTGTGTAAACTTTGTATTTGTTTGTTGCTTACTGCAAATAGGCCTTGGGATTTGGTATTACACTCTGCCAATCCAGACCTAGCAGTAAGACTGGAGTCAGTCGTTTAACCTGCTGGGGTTCTTTTGCTACTCTGTGAACCTAGCAAGTTTGCGGCTGTATTCTCAGATTTGCCTGCCAAAATCCTTTCTCACTGTGCAAGGTGTTCAGGTGTCAGTTTAGTGGCAGTAAGCTGAACCAGTGCACTGCAAGTGAGGACTAGGATTGTGGAGACTCTCCTTGTGTCTATTATTCCATCTCTGACCTAGGAGTTTACTGCCACACCCGTTGGTAACCCTTTAGGGTTTTGCTGTTGCCCTTGGCAACAGCATTTCGGGTTCTCTACGTATTAAATCACTACATCTTGCTTCTTTCCATCTGAGCATTCCTAATATTAGGGAGACACCCAGTTTCTTAGCCTTTGGGCTTCTCTGTTCACTTTGTGTTTATTTTGTTACCCTATCACCTTCTGTGTATGTAATGTCATATTCCCCAGTCTGTCTGTGAGTTCATTTGTTTTGCATCCCTCCCCGTTCAGACACCAGTACATTCCTGCTGGCACTGGTGTACATAACACACTGTCAGCAGTGTTCATTCCCGGAGTGGACAACCTCCATCCGGGAGAGTGGGGACTTCATCCAGAAGTCTTCCAAATGATTGTACACCATTGGGAAGGGCCACAGGTGGACATGATGGCGTCCCGCCTCAACAAAAAGCTAAAATGTTATTGCGCCAGGTCAAGGGACCCTCAGGCGATAGCTGTGGACGCTCTGGTAACACCGTGGGTGTACCAGTCGGTGTATGTGTTCCTTCCTCTGCCTCTCATACCCAAGGTACTGAGAATAATAAGAAGGAGAGGAGTAAGAACTATACTCGTGGTTCCGGATTGGCCAAGAAGATCTTGGTACCCATAACTTCAAGAAATGATCTCAGAGGTCCCATGGCCTCTGCCGCTCAGACAGGACCTGCTGCAGCAGGGGCCCTGTCTGTTCCAAGACTTACCGCCGCTGCGTTGACGGCATGGCGGTTGAACACCGGATCCTAAAGGAAAAGGGCATTCCGGATAAAGTCATTCCTATGCTGATTAAGGCTAGGAAAGATGTGACCGCAAAATATTATCACCGCATATGGCGAAAATATGTTGCTTGGTGTGAGGCCAGGAAGGCCCCAACGGAGGAATTTCAACTGGGTCGATTTCTGCACTTCCTACAGTCAGGAGTGACTATGGGCCTAAAATTGGGTTCCATTAAGGTCCAGTTTTCGGCTCTGTCCATTTTCTTCCAAAAAGAACTGGCTTCATTGCCTGAAGTTCAGACTTTTGTTAAGGGAGGGCTGCATATTCAGCCCCCGTTTGTGCCTCCAGTGGCACCGTGGGATCTCAACGTGGTGTTGGATTTCCTGAAGTCGCATTGGTTTGAACCACTTAAATCCGTGGAGCTAAAATACCTCACGTGGACAGTGGTCATGTTGTTGGCCTTGGCGTCGGCCAGGCGTGTATCAGAATTGGCGGCTTTGTCATGCAAATGCCCTTATCTGATTTTTCATAAGGATAGGGCGGAATTGAGGACTCGTTCCCAATTTCTCCCAAAGGTGGTTTCAGCTTTTCATTTGAACCAGCCTATTGTGGTGCCTGCGGCTACTCGTGACTTGGAGGATTCCAAGTTGCTGGATGTAGTCCGGGCCCTAAAAATCTGTTTCCAGGACGGCTGGAGTCAGAAAGACTGACTCGCTATTTATCCTGCATGCACCCAACAAGTTGGGTGCGCCTGCTTCAAAGCAGACTATTGCTCGCTGGATCTGTAGCACGATTCAACTTGCACATTCTGCGGCTGGACTGCCGCATCCTAAATCTGTAAAAGCCCATTCCACGAGGAAGGTGGGCTCTTCTTGGGCGGCTGCCCGAGGGGTCTCGGCTTTACAACTTTGCCGAGCAGCTACTTGGTCGGGGTCAAACACATTTGCTAAAGTCTACAAGTTTGATACCCTGGCTGAGGAGGACCTAGAGTTCGCTCATTCGGTGCTGCAGAGTCATCCGCACTCTCCCGCCCGTTTGGGAGCTTTGGTATAATCCCCATGGTCCTTACGGAGTTCCCAGCATCCACTTAGGACGTTAGAGAAAATAAGATTTTACTCACCGGTAAATCTATTTCTCGTAGTCCGTAGTGGATGCTGGGCGCCCGTCCCAAGTGCGGATTGTCTGCAATACTTGTATATAGTTATTGTTTAACTAAAGGGTTATTGTTAAGCCATCTGTTGAGAGGCTCAGTTATATTTCATACTGTTAACTGGGTATACTATCACGAGTTATACGGTGTGATTGGTGTGGCTGGTATGAGTCTTACCCGGGATTCAAAATCCTTTCCTTATTGTGTCAGCTCTTCCGGGCACAGTATCCTAACTGAGGTCTGGAGGAGGGTCATAGAGGGAGGAGCCAGTGCACACCAGGTAGTACTAAAGCTTTCTTTAGTTGTGCCCAGTCTCCTGCGGAGCCGCTATTCCCCATGGTCCTTACGGAGTTCCCAGCATCCACTACGGACTACGAGAAATAGATTTACCGGTGAGTAAAATCTTATTTTTTTTATCAGTTTGATTAAAAAAAGTTTGCATATACTTTTACACTGTATTATTGCATCTTTGTTTTATGGGGCCTATGTGCACATATTTTCTATTTTGATTATATTTCTGGTCTTTAGGGACTTGGTGTTCCCTTTTATATATGTGACGGCTGCCTTTAATACATTTATTGCGCACCATCAAATATATATATTTTTGTTTAAAACGTATCTTTACACAGTAAGATGTTGTTTGTGTATGTCAGCCACCGGTGGTTGTAGTTGTTGACCATGAAAAAAAGAAAGCCATTGCAATGCCTGGGCATAAGACCAAAAAAAGCCACCTCTTTGGTGTGGGATTATTTTTACCCCAATCCTGACAATGTTTGTGAAAGCATCTGCTCCATTTGTGAAGCCAAAGTTAGTAGCCACCTAGGCACCTCCTCCATGTTACGACATGAAATTTATTGTACAAGATTAGAATGTAATTAACAACTCATCATCAACATCCTCAGAGTCATTACTTATCGGAGGTAGTCCTTTGAAAAAATTGTTTTGTGGGAGCCCAAACAAACCAATCATTTCAGCCACAAGTGAGATGATTGGTTTGTTAAACTGTGCATGTCCTATTTAATATAGACAACATAAGGGAGGGTAGGAGGGCCCAAGGACAAATCCATCTTGCACCTCTTTTCTTTGTATTATGTGCTGTTTGGAGCATTGCTGACTGTGATGACAAATATTTGTATAGTTTAATAAACTGCCACCCTGTCTGCCACTGCAGGGCCATTCTGTTTCCTAGATGTGCCATGTTGAAAGTTTAAGTGCCACATGTTTGTGCCATCCAGATACCTTGGTGCAACCTTTTGACCTAAACTGTATGAAAACAATATTGTGAGCTGTGAGGTGGTCATAACTGACTGGAAATGAGTGGAAATTAATGATATTGAGGTTAATAATACTGAAGGAACAAAAACATGCCCAAGTTCTGTGATTTTAGTTGATTTAATTATTTAAAAAAAAATACAGATCCAAAACTTGCAAGGGAGGTTTTGGCAAAACAAATACAGATCCAAAGCACGAAGGAAATACAGAACCAAAACAAGAACAGAAAACCCGAAATTTGGGCCGACGCACATCCCTAGTTCAGTGTGGAAATAACAGTTATCTTCCAAACAGATTTCAAGCTGAACAGCCAAAAGAGCACAAATATAACATTGCCATGAGTAGTGGCAATAAGAAATTATAATGATTGGGGTCTAAAATGTGATCATTGATAAATATGCTCCAAAGTGTTTTTAAGACAAATATAGTGTGACAAACAAGCTCCATTGTTTCACTCTAAGATGTCCACACTTTTGAAGGGGAAGGCAGTCCTCCACTGAATTCCACTAAGATAAACCATTGCTACTTGTTTGTATAGTCACAAGCTGTCATTATAAGAGAGAGAGAGAGAGAGAGAGAGAGAGAGAGAGACTTTGCTTAAAATTTATATTGAACAGTGATGCAACACATCTATAAAGGCTCCAACTTTTGCACACAAAGACCCAATCTGCAACCTGGGTATGCCAACATTGCTGAAGTCCTGTAGGAGAAATCCTTGCTTTTCCACTGTGGTGTGAAAGGAGGAAAGTCATGATAAAGCTACTGAAAAGAAGATTTGGGACAAGAGCTATTCCTTCCAGATGCACCAACAGAAGGTAACATCAGGGGCTTTTATAATCCATTTACCACAACATTCTAAACTAGTAAATCTAAATCGTATTCAGGGTACCACATTTGTACCTGTTTGAACTCTAATTCTAATCATGTTAAAAAATATTTTTCCAAACATCCATCCCATGCTATGACATGACCATCAGAAAGTTAAAACCAAACTGGTATCCAGATGGAAGATAGACAGTAAATAGATAGACAGTCAATAGGTCAACACCAGAGGGTTGACACAACTTGACAGTCAATAGGTCAGCAGTCAAAAGGTTGACAGGGTCAAAAGGTTGCCAGTTGAATGGTCGGTTGTCAGTTAAATGGTTGGTCGCCAGTTAAATGGTTGGTCGACATAAACTTAGGTTGACAGGGTCAAAAGGTAGACATGCAAATGGTCAACACAAAAAAGGTTGATACATGTCTATTCATGATTGTTAGGGGTAGGCTGCCGGAGCGGACAGTTATGGTTAGGCACTTGGTGGAAGGTTAGTGTTAGGCTGCTGGCGGGGACAGTTAGTGTTAGGCACTTGGTGGAGGGTTAGTGTTAGGCTACGGAAGGGCACAGTTAGGGCTAGGCACTAGGCGAAGGGTTAGGGTTAGGCACTAGGGGGAGAGTTAAGGTTAGGAACTTGGAGGGTTAGGGTTAGGCTATGGAAGGGCACAGTTAGGGCTAGGCACTAGGTGAAGGGTTAGGGTTAGGCACCAGGGGGAGAGTTAAGGTTAGGCACTAGGTGAGGGTTAGGGTTAAAATAACACAAAAACAGTTTGCATGTCAGCCTTTTAACCCTGTTGACCTTTTGACCATGTTGACCGAAATGCATGCCCACCTTTTGAATCTGTTGACCTTTTGACCCTGTTGTCCTATTGACTGTCGGTCATATGGTGTTCACCTGTGTAGACACTGTAAATCTTTTAATCCACGCCTAACCAAAATTAAGAATTACTATTGTGTTCTTCTGCAGTTGGTCAACAGAAGGGGCTCTGCTTGAATCAAAAAACAAACTCCCAGAAATATGACTATAAAAGAAAAAAAACATTAAATATTCTGTATGTGGAATTACTTTTAATTCCAGCAGTCGAAAATGTATGCTCCTCCAGAGGCATTGAGGGCAATTCAATTGGGCGCAAGGGTTAGTGAGCAAAAAAACCTAGCAGACCTCGCACCCAATTTTGGATTACTGCAGATATGCATATCTGATACTTGCAGTATCCAATTTAGAAAAAATGGTTGCAGGGTTTTCAGCTCTGAAAATCCTATGGTGCGAGATTTGAAAAAAAATTATACTCACCCCTCAGGTGGTCTCCGCAGCTCCTTGTGGTATCCCCTCCATCTTTGCACAGGAGTGAGGGGCCCGCTGGGAGAAGTAGTTCTTCCAGTTGCTGCCTTTGGGGGGATCATACACTCAGGAGGGATCATAAACACGGAGGGAGGTCACAGACAAACTCACAGTTTTTCACACACTCACACACAATACACTCACCACTGCTGCAGGACTCCAGATCCCAATGCTGGAGGAGAACACAGCGTTTCGGAAGTTGAGTAATTACAGTCATCGGGGTCTATTTACTAAGCCTCGGATGGAGACAAAGTGGAGAGAGATAAAGTACCAGCTAGTCAGCTCCGAACTGCCATTTTTCAAACACAGCCTGTAATGCAGTTAAGAGCTGGCAGTACTTTTGCGTAGATGTACTATAGAGGCACATATTGTGACGCTATGACTATTCCTGCTTCGCCTCTTTACCGAGGCAAAGCAGGAAGCTACATTGACGAGATGTAAGAACATCTTGTTTGCAGGAGCTGGGGATTGAAAACTCGCCCGTCCGGCAACCCCCGCTAGAGCGCACAGTGCATCAGTGCTGATGCGATGTGTTTCTCCACTCAGCCAGCTCCAGGGCCAGTGCACAAGATCTCCGTACTCTCACGAGATCTCACGTGCAGCTTGGAGCCGGCAAATGCCGCAGTGAGGGACATTGCTGTCCCTGCTGTGGTGTATTGGCAACGACACCTGCAGCTGTCGAAATCGATAGCTGCTGGTGTTGGAACGGTCATATATTGCCCTGAATATCAGCGTGCTATCTTGTAGGTAGCAGCACCGATAATGACAAGAGAGCATAGCGCCCCTGTCACCTTGCTCTCATTGCCGCTGTGATACATGGGTGAGAAGCAGTATCAGTGCACATAACGTGTGCTGATACCACTTCTCTCTCATAAAAGAGGATCTTAAATTTAAACCTTTGTCTCCATCCACTTAATCTCCGTTCAAGGCTTACTAAATAGACCCCTAACTAAGCTACAGATGGAGCCTCCGTTATCTGTCCTTATTCTGTGACTAGGCACGCCCGCCTGGGTGCACCTAGTTACTGTGAGCATCTCCATCTGGATGGGCGCGCGTGCCCGGATGGAGACATGCCCCATTCACTTGAATGGAGAGCGTCTCCGTCGACGCGCCCAGACAGAGACACTCTGAATGGGAGTGTCTCTGTGCACTTCCGGCGTGACTAGGCGGATGGATCGCCTAGTCATGCCGGGTGTGCACACCTGCGACTAGGCAGGCAAAGATGACGGAGGCTCCATCTGTAAATGGAACCTTGCTTAGTTAGTCCTCCGGGTAAAAGGGGAGGGGTGGAGGGGTACCACCGGGGTTATTTCACCATAGGTAACTTTTTTGTGCTGGCCTACATTCCTGTCTATGGTCATTGTTCTCCAAAATTCCAGCCCCACTATGTAAATAAATACATGGTCACATTTAAGCCCTATTTAGACTTGTATATATTAATGTTTCTAAACTGTAATTTGTCATTTGTCCTGATGGCCCAGGTGTGGTACCAAGAAAACTAGGCCATGTGACCATGTGATGAAGTCAAAATCAATGGGAATATTAGTAAATGTGGTATTGCAGGGTGTTTTTTATATTTCTATCAATCAATCAATCAATCAATCTATCTATCTATCTATCTATCTATCTATTGGCTATAATTAAACTTTCCTTGTTCAGAGGTGTTTGTAGGTTGATCTAACAACCAAATAAGCGTCTACGAAAGCAATTACAAAATTGTAGAGGGATACCGAGAAGACATTAACAAAGCCCTCCCAAGTCAAACAGTCATACTGTATTTTGTTTACTTATGGTGCTGTCATTATTGACACAGAGGGCCAGATTAAGCCTTTGGGGTGCTGGAGCACGTAAAACAGTGGGTAGAAGGGAGGGTGTATATTAGATTGTGCATAAATTCCAAAATGACCAATTCCAGGAGGGAAAAAAGGCTCTCTACCTGGACTTCCCTCTTCATATATGTTGATGTCTCCTGTGTTGAACTATTTGATTGAAGAAAGGTGTTTCAACACAGGTGATTACAATCAAAACTTAAGAGGGAAGTCCAGGTAGACAGCATTTTGTCCCTCCTGGAATTGGTCATGTTGGGATGTATCAACTGTGTATATTAAATTTAAACCAATGGTTTATATTAGATTTAAACAAATAGTTTAATAAACAACCTTAAAATACATATAAAAATAAAATCTATAATTTATCCTGTCATATGCAAGAATAGCAGCGGCCTCTGTACTACTTACACACTGGCACAGGACTCAGGAGGAGTGTGTATATATCTCAAGACCCTCATTAGCTAATAGGCTACACAGGATCCAGACACCCAGGTGGCGAGGAGGAGAAGCTGGGATCCCTGTGTCGCTGAGAGCTCTGTTCACCATTTCCCCACAGGCTGGAAAGCTCCATCGGTAGCTCATGAAACCTGATACTCCTATGTCTCTGTCTGCACTGCTTACAGTCTTGCTCGTATTCTGGCTTCCTGGATCTGCTGCTTCATAAGAGGGAAAGCTAGTGATGTCAGTGCACTATGGCCAGGGGGGCCCCCAGACATGGGGGGCCTGGGGTACAGTATGCCTTGTGCCCCCCCCCCCCTCCCCCTTCCCTTAATCTGGCTATGGCTGGACACATCTCTCTGGTCTAAGATACAGAACTGTGTCATCTATAGCAGTACTACTTAAACTTGTTTCCCAAGACATGGTAACAGCAAAGGTTTCAAGTATATCCATGCTTGAGCACAGCTGTGTGTTTTATGTCTTATTACATATCATTGTGAAACCCAGAATGGGTCAGGGATTAGGGCACTCACATTTATTGTGCGTCTGATTCTGCTCCATGCAGAATTAGCTGAGGCTGGTCTACATTATCACATGGATATCTCAAGCTGTTATTATCACTGTTATAGTATGAATACAATAACTTTGCATAGCCATTTGCTGGGTCTAATTTTTGTCCCAGGATATATCATTAGTGCTGATTAGGAGAGGGTGGCCTAACATTCAAAATAAATAATTAACTATTATAGTATAATGTTGATGATATTGACTGCTGTCTCTTTATGGCGGTAGTATTATACAGTATACGTTTAGAGTACATGTACAATATCTTTATGTGATGTACTCCAGAATAAATAACTGTACAGTAAGTATCTCTTGAGAGTGAGATGTTTCAGTTACTGTTCACCATTATTATACAGTTTTAAACCAGGAGTCACGAAACACACTGAACAGGGGAATAAGAGTGTGTCAGTGGGGCTAATAGCAAAATTTGGATATTGGGTGTTATCTTAACATATGCAACCTTGGAAATGCACCTACTGGACATGCGTTGGCTCAGTAGAGGACTCTGCTCTGCTCTTTTTAGAGCCCAATGAAGGCTTTGGGAATGTGGGGAACTCGGAGTGGTGGTCAACTTGGCAGTAATGGGCCTCCTCACCTTTGGACACTCTAGTGGTCACCTTTCCTGCTACCTTTATAGTTCCACAGCTAACTGTGAATAAAGCAAACATAATGAATATGATTAATAAATGATAAATACTCAGAAGAAAATGTTGCGTTGAATGACTTGTTCTGTACTTGCCATCTTCAAAAAGGTATTTTTTTAAGCTCCAGTAGTTTTTTTAAATATTTTTTCAATCTCTACAAATATTTTTCATCTATTGTTATTTTTAATATTTTTATTAGTGGAACTACAGTTAACCCGGAGCTTTCCCTGTGCGATAAACCCTGTGGCTAATTGGATATGCCCCTAATGGCCTAATTTTGAGTCACATGCAGTCCTTACTCAGTGTTGATGTTCAGGTAGTGAGTGATTATTTGCAAGTGCAAATGCTTGAAAAGTTCTGAAAACCCCTACGGTGCAAGTGTTAGACAGAGAGCACGCACAAAGGTGCTGTTGTGTTTGGGTCAGATGATATCAGAAATGTGGCGGCAAGTGATGGGCAGTAACTGTAAGATGGCTAGTAGTGCACATAAAAATGGTCCGGTCTGTGAGTGTGGGCATGTCAAGGCAAGTGGCTGTATTCACAGAAGCACAGAAGTGCACCCCAACCAACGCTTCATACCTGTCAGATGACCTCTCTCTGCAAAGGATACAGGGACACTGCTCCCACTGAGTGTAGCAGTCTTCCCTGCCAGAGGAGGTTAGCGATCGCACTTATCGTGCCCTCCCTGGAACTGACCCTGGCTGACACCTCTCGTGATTAGGAAATGCCCCCTGCAATACCGGAGCCCAGGCAAGCTATCTACAACCCTGGTTGCAAGTTTCGATGGTGCGGCTGATGGTGGCATATTAGGAAACATCAACTGGTATTACAGCTTGTACAGACGCTAAAAGTGGGTGTCTCAGACCTTGCATATTCAGCTGCAGAGAAGTACACAGGGGAAGGAGTATGTAGCAGCATTTGCATAAACTCACAGAAGGACAACCACTAATAGACAATGCTGCGTGCGCTTTTGTGGTCGACTCAGAATCAGGCCCTAAATCTGGGATTTAAGTTTGACTGCCCATGTGTGAGCCAACTGACATAAGCATGTACATAGCTACAGACATTGGCCCAGTGAAATGGTAAATTAACCATAATTGATATCAAAGCTGAATAAGGCTCTGTGTGAATCCACCCATTTACACTGTCTCGTTACCCAGGTCCTTCTCGGGTCCAACCCTGCTCGCTACTTGGGCTCATAGCCAGATTAAGGTGGGGGTGCAGTGGATACTGTCCCCCTGGAACACTTCTGTCATGGAGCCCCCTGGCAGGGTCGGACTGGCCCACAGGGGGCTCCGGTAGGCCCCACTGCCTGAGGGCCCACTCCTTCCTCTAGGGATCAGGTTCCAGACTGTGCACTTGTATTATACATGGTAGATATGTTGCGTTATGCTGCACTAGACTATTGTGTATTTCAAGCCTATGTGGAGGCTGGCCACACCACATTTGTAGGCTGGCCACACCCCTAAGTATGGGCCCCTATCACTGCATTCCCCCGGTGGGCCCTTCATGCCCCAGCCCGACACTGCCCCCTAGCCATTACACACTGACATCACTAGCAACCTCTTGTGCAGCAGCAGAACCAGGCAGCCAGAATATGAGCAGGACAGTATGCAGTGCAGGCAGAGACACAGGAGTATCAGGTATCATGTGCTTCCAATGGAGGTTTCCAACTAGAGGAGAGATAGGAGGGAGAAGAGAGCTGCAAGTGACCCAGGGATCCCAGATTCTCCTCCTTCCCGCCTGGGTGCCTGGGTCCTGTGTAACCTGTTATCTAATGAAAGCATTTGTGTCTAAAGAGAGAGGCACACAGAAATCCTCCTGAGTCCTGTCCCATTGTGTAGTACAGAGGCTGCAGCTATTGCATTTTGCATGATAAATAATAGATTTTATTTTCCTATGTGTATTTAAGGTTGTTTAAGTTGTCTTTATTCCATTACAAGAATACTTTATGAAATAGTTGTCTATCAATTAGGTGGAGCTATAAACAGTACCCAGGCATTATTAAAATACTGTATTGTTTAAAAGTAATATATACCATTGGTTTAAATTTAATATAAACAATCCATGCCTCTCAACATGACCCATTCCAGGAGTGACAAAATACTCTCTACCAGGACTTCCCTCTTAATTTATGATTGCAATCACCTCTGTTGAAATACATTTCTTATCAATTAAATAGGTCAACACAGGTGACACCAATCATATATTAAGAGGGAAGTCCAGGCAGATAGCATGTTGTCCCTCCTGCGTCATGTTGAGAGCTATGCACAATCTAATATAGCGTACACCCCTCCCTTCCCCCAGGCCCCCCTGTTTTAAGTGCAACTGGCCCCCTCAAGGCTTAATACAGCCAACACAGTGGCAAACACAGGATTTCTAGAGGGGGGGATTTCTAGAGGGGGGTTTCCAAATGGACAGGAGTCTGTGGAGTGGTAGAAGAACCTAGTAACCACCCTGGACAATACAGTAATGAAACATTGGTCCTTTTTATACACTGGATAATGCATGGAATACTCTATTAATATTTAACATTATAGATGGTCTATAGTATAGCCTGTATCAAACATGTTTAAATAATAGAAATAAGTGGTCAGGAAAATGTTAAACATACTATAATAAATAAATCCACAAACATAATAGAACCAGTGCTGTACTTTCTAAACACAGATTTTCCTACCTCATGGTAAGGCTCCTGTCTTCCTGGGAGCTGCTCTCTGGTCCAGTGCACAGATTGAGGACTTAGATCCACACACACAGATCCACACACACAGCAAATTTGGCAGAAGAAGTTGCTACCGCGGGGCATGTGCAGCAGCTCTGTTTTGGCCCCTAAACTGCATGATGTGGCGGCAGTTCTAGTAATTGGAGTAAATACCATTGCTATTGTCATAGGGGGTCATTCCGAGTTGTTCGCTCGGTAAAAATCTTCGCATCGCAGCGATTTTCCGTTTAATGCGCATGCGCAATGTCCGCACTGCGACTGCGCCAAGTAAATTTGCTAGGCAGTTATGAATTTTACTCACGGCTTTTTCATCGTTCTGGCGATCGTAATGTGATTGACAGGAAATGGGTGTTACTGGGCGGAAACAGGCCGTTTTATGGGCGTGTGGGAAAAAACGCTACCGTTTCCGGAAAAAACGCAGGAGTGGCCGGAGAAACAGAGGAGTGTCTGGCCGAACGCTGGGTGTGTTTGTGACGTCAAACCAGGAACGACAAGCACTGAAATGATCACAGATGCCGAGTAAGTCTGGAGCTACTCAGAAACTGCTACGAGGTGTGTAATCGCAATATTGCGAATACATCATTCGCAATTTTAAGATGCTAAGATTCACTCCCAGTAGGCGGCGGCTTAGCATGAGCAAATCTGCTAAAATCCGCTTGCGAGCGAACAACTCGGAATGACCCCCGTCATAATTTGATCCTCTTGCCAAGAGGAGGGGGGTTTCCGGGCAACATTAGCTGAAATGACGGGTCACTGCAGAGGGCGGACCCATGATGACACGAGTGCATGTCCACACCCAGCACTGCCCACCTATGACAAGACCACGTTCCCTGTTATACCGATCCGGCTGCCCCCTTCCGCATTGGCCAGCCGGAAAGTGGGTAAGCCTGATTAGTAACGTAGATCACCTGCTTTATGTGGTGCAGTGTGCCTTTATTATGAATTGTCAGTTTTTTCTTAATAGCTCCATAATGTGGTATCAGACACTGCAGAGTCATCTGTAACTACAGCAACAGAGAAGTATATTAACTGCAGAACATTCTTACCACATTGAGTCTGATTAATCAGAAAGCAATGACAGACGAAAGACACGCACACATGACTTAGTATTCTAATATCAGATATTAGTAGTAAAATACGTCTATAATATATCACACAGCTAAATATGATTTTTCATGTGTAACACACAGCAGTAATACAGAATAGCAAACACACTTTCTGCAATTCTGGAATGTGAATTAAATGTTATGTATTAGCCATCTCACTCCCGTGGACTTGGTAGAGGATCCCAAAGCTGCTTACAACTGAAAATCTAATTTTAAAGAGGTACAGTAAGTGTAGGAAAGGTGCATAATAACACTAGATTATTATTATTATTATTATTATTATTATTATTATTATTATGATTATTATTATTATTATTATTATTATTATTATTATTATTATTATTACCAATCATTATTACATGTATTCTATGTCTTCATTATTTATTACTCTCACACAATACTTACGATCTATACAGCTGGATATCTTATAAATTACCTGTAAAACAATGGACCACCACTTATTTCCACAATTGTGGCTATTTAACTCAATAGTGTAATATCTATATAATTTACAGTAGAGAGCATATTATATCATAATCATAAATATTTTAACACCTTAATTCTGAACAACTGCATATACAGGTGAATATCGTGCAAAAGTTCATTTATTTCAGTAATTCAACTTGAAAGGTGAAACTAATATATTATTTAGGTGTCTATTTACTAAGCCTTGGATGGAGATAAAGGGGATGCAGTCAGTTTACCTCCAATCAAAATCCCGACGTTCAAAATCCCGACACCAATTGACCGATGGTCAAAATCCCGACAAGGTCAAAATCCCGACATGGACAAAATACCGACATTTAAAATACCCACAAGGTCAAAATACCGACATGTAAAATGCCGACAGGTCAAAATACCGACATGAGTTTTTCATTATTTTTTTCATTGAAACCGACTTGTTCATACTTTACCATCCCAGTGGACCTGGAGGGGGAATACAATAGTGTGCCGAGCGCCATGCGAGGGGACGCGGTACACTTTATATGGTGTCCATGTTGACTTATGTCGACATACACACACAAAAACAACAAAAACCGCATGTCGGTATTTTGACCAGTCGGCATTTTACATGTCGGTATTTTGACCTTGTCGGTATTTTAAATGTCGGGATTTTGTCCATGTCGGGATTTTGACCATCAGTCAATTGGTGTCGGGATTTTGAACGTCGGGATTTTGATTGGAGGTATTTCATACCGATCCCAGATAAAGTGGCCAGAGATAAAGTACCAGCCAATCAGATCCTAACTGTCATGTCACAGGCTGGGTTTGAAAAATGACAGTTAGGAGGTGATTGGCTGCTACTTTATCTCTGTCCACTTTATCTCCACCTGAGGCTTAGTAAATAGACCCCATAGTCTCATTACATGCAAAGTGAGATATTTCAAGCCTTTATTTGTTATCATTTTGATGATTGTGGCTTACAGCTTAAGAAAATCTTAAGAAAATCCCAAATTCCAAATCTCAGAAAATTAGAATATTACATAAATACAATTAAAAAGGATTTTAAATACAGAAATGTCGGCCCTCTGAAAAGTATAAAAATGCATATGTACTCAGTACTTGGTTTGGGCCCCTTTTTCATGAATTACTGCCTCAGTGCGGTGTGACATGGATTATATCAGCCTGTGGCACTGCTGAGGTGTCATGGAAGACCAGGATGCTTCAATAGCAGCCTTCAGCTCTTCTGCATTGTTCGGTCTCATGTCTCTCATCTTTCTCTTGGCAATGCCCCATAGATTCTCTTTTATTTTTAGCCCAGGTAAGACGCTTCTGACGTTGTTTGTTGTTCAGGAGCGGCTTGACAAGAGGAATACGACATTTGAAGCCTATGTCCAGAAAAGTACCAAAACCTGGTTCAATGACGTGGGATTACTGTGCTGGATTGGCCAGCAAACTCGCCTGACCTGAACCCCATAGAGAATCTATGGGGCATTGCCAAAAGAAAGATGAGAGACATGAGACCGAACAATGCAAAAGAGCTGAAGGCCGCTATTGAAGCATCCTGGTCTTCCATGACACCTCAGCAGTCCCAAAGTGTGATAGAATCCATGCCACGCCACATTGAGGCAGTAATTCATGCAAAAGGGGCCCAAACTAACCAAGTACTGAGTACATATGCATTTTTCAATATTAATTTTTATTATTTTGCTGGTAAACAAAGCAAAAGGGAGAGGGTTACAGAAAAGAGAGAAGGGGAAGGGGAAGGTTGAGGGGGGTACACAATCTGTTCAGCAAAAATACAAAATTACATAGAGGATATGAAGAAGAGCATTGTACAGGAAAACAACGTGAGGCCAAATCCGACCAACAGTAAATACATATTAAAATGATAACATATATTCCTAAGTGTCGGGAGGGGGTGTGGGATCTCGAGAGCAATTATGCCAATAGGTAGACCACGAAAGCCAGCGGAGCAATGGGCAGGATGGAGTAGAGGCATAGGCCACTCCCACTGTCTCAAATTCGCAATGCAACTGTACGGCCATCTCTATCGCTGATATATGGGGAACTCCGGTGGAGCGCCATTGGTGAGCAATTAATAGTTTTGCTGAGAAAAGAATATGGCCTAAGATATAACGATCGCCCGGCGATAAGTCGCCATAATATAGATGAAGGAGAGCCAGTCGCGTGTGGGGGGGTTACAGAATGGCCCAGCACTAATTCTATGAGGTGGAAGACAGAGGTTCACAGCGGGGTAAGTATTGGGCAGTCCCAAAAGATATGCATTAAGGTACCGACCTTACCACATTCACGCCAGCATAGATTGGATGTAGAGGGTTGCATCGCATGTAAGCGGGATGGGGTGAAATATAAGCGGTGGAGGAGTTTATACGATAGCTCTATGTGTGATATGCATTTAGATACCGTATAGCAGGATCGGAAAATCATCCCCCATTCCTCCTCCGAGAAAGAGCATCTGAGATCCGCCTCCCATTTCATCTGGAAGGGGGCTTTCTGCAGTGGTTGGGGATTAATAATGTAGTTATACCATTTAGTGATGCCTCCCCTGCCCTCCCCGGTTTCCAGGAACTTCTGAACGAATTTAGGCAAGGAGGAGAGTTTGAGGGGGGGTACTGAGGTTCCCTGGAGCCAATGTCTGAGTTGCAAATATAGAATTCCCCATGAGGCAAAAGGAATTTTTCCTGAATTTGGGCAAAAGAAAGAAGGGTATTATGTGCCATTATATCCTGTATAGACAGGATTTCCTTTAATATCCAAGAATCAAATCTCAAGTCAGGGATCAAGGAGGCTAAGCCCATCAGTGATAGAGCAGGGGTGGGGAGAGTTATATCATTTCCACTTTGCACTACTTCCAGCCAAGTCTTCCGAGTAGATTGGACAGAGAGAGATCTACCGATTAATAGTTTGCCCTCCGATTTCTTGAGTAACAAAACATCAGTCAGGGGTAGCGGGGCAACAAGCCCTTGTTCAAGTTAGACCCACAATTTGTATGGAGGGTGTAGATACCATGCCCCTATCTGCAGTGCTTAAAGTGGTCCTAGAGAGGTGGTGGAACTCACCCCCCTTCCCACGGTGGCAATTCAACAAAGGTATTGTGCGCGCCGTAGGCGCGCGCCGCAAAAAGGGGTGTGGTCTCAAAAAAGGGGCGTGTTACACAATAGTAATAACGCCCACAGTAGTAGCACCCCATAATACACATAATGCCTACAGCAGTAGCACCTCTTATACAATGCCCACAGTGTTAGCGCCCCTTATATAGAGCCCATAGTAGTGGTGCCCCCTGTAGTAATGTCCCCCAGTAGTAATGCCCCCCAGTAGTAATGTCCCCCAGTAAATGCCCCCCAGTAGATGCCCCTCAGTAGTAATGCCCTCCTGTAGTTTGCCCCCTTGTAGTAATGTCCCCCAGTAGTAATGCCCCCCAGTAGATGCCCCTCAGTAGCTTGCCCCCCAGTAGTAATGCCCTCCTGTAGTTTGCCCCCTTGTAGTAATGTCCCCCAGTAGTACTGCCCCTCAGTAGTCTGTCCCACAGTAGTAATGCCCTTCTGTAGTTTGCCCCCTGTAGTTTGCTCCCAGTAGTAATGTCCCCCAGTAAATGCCCCCCAGTAGTAAAGACCCCAGTAGATGCCCCTCAGTAGTTTGCCCCCCCCAGTAATAATGCCCCCGTAGTAATGACCTCTCAGTAGTTTGCCCCCCAGCTGCTACACAAATAAATAAAAATAAAAAACACAGCACACACCATACTTACCAAGCCCCGCTCCATGTCCGGCCGCTGCAGTCCTCTCGTCACCCGCTCCTCTGCACTATGAGAGAGACGTCATGACGTCTCTCCCATAGCGCGCACTGATTGAGCCGGAAGGCGGAGCTCAGTACTGAGCTCCTGCCTCCGGCTGCCGCTGTGCGGGAAGACGGGCGCCGCGGGCGCCCGTCATCTCCCTGCAGCGACGGGGGACACATCGCCGGGTTAGGTGAGCCAGAGGAGGCGGAACTGCGTTCCGTCTCCAAGTGGAACTGACGGAACGCAGTTCCGCCCCGTTCCGGCTCACTTTAACCCCTGCCTATCTGCGCTAGTCGGCAAGCCAGTTGATAGGAATGCAAATCTGGGTACGCCAGGCCCCCTTCTCGTTTGGATCGGATCATTGTTTTCCTGGCTAACCTCGGTTTTTTACCTTTCCAAACATAAGAGTTGAGCACAGCATTAAATTTGGACAAAAGGTAGTTGGGTAAAAGGAGAGGGATGGCCCGAAATAGATACATGAGTCTGGGGAGGACCGTCATTTTTAGTGCAGCTATTCGCCCTAGCCATGAAACATGATGCATCATCCAATCCGAGACCAGAGCAGTAAATTTGCGCAACAGGGGGGGGGGGGATAGTTAGCGGATATTAGATCGTCCAACTGCTGGGTGATATGGATCCCCAAATATTTGAGGCTTCTATCCTGCCAGGAGTATGAGTAAGAAGCTTTCAGTGCGGATAAGAGGGGGGGGCGGAAAGTTAATAGGGAGTGCCTCTGTCTTGTTACTATTAAGTTTATAATAGGACACCGGTGAATATTCAGACAAGAGCGTGTGTAAAACTCGGAGGAAGGTAGTAGGAGCAGTGAGTGTCAAAAGGACGTCGTCCGTGAATAGACATATCTTATGCGAATGTCCCAGGAACTCTACCCCTTTAATCAATGGCGAGGATCGTATTTTCTCAGCCAAAGGCTCTATTGCCAAAGCAAATACCAGTGGGGATAGAGGGCACCCTTGGCGTGTGCCATTCGTGATCGTAAAAGAAGAGGAGAGGAGTCCATTCACACACACCCTTGCTGAGGGGAGAGAATATAAAGCGAGAACGGAGGAGAGAACCCTACCAGTAAGGCCAAATTTACAAAGAACCGCTCGTAAGTACCCCCAATGAAGACAATCGAACGCCTTCTCCGCGTCTAAGGAAAGCAACAATAAAGGAGAATCAGATGAAGAAAAGGCGTCCAGCACGTTTATCACCCGCCTAGTGTTATCGGGGGCCTGTCTAACGGGGACAAAGCCCACCTGATCACAATGGATGATCGTGGGGAGCAGGGGGTTGAGCTTGTTGGCCACCAACTTTGCATAGATTTTCAAATCAGTATTTAATAAAGCTATGGGACGATAGTTAGGCATCATGGCGGGATTCTTCCCTGGCTTAGGGAAGGTGACTACCCAAGCCTCCAGCATTTCTACTGGGAAATTCCCTACGGAGGAAGCGTGATTATAGACTCCGTCCAGGACAGGGGTAAGAGCGTCTTTGAAGCATTTATAGAATTTATTTATAAACCCATCCGGGCCCGGAGCTTTGTCTAGTGGGAGTGAGTCTATTGCTTGGGTAATTTCTTTATGGGACCAAGGTTGATTTAAAGTCAGTAAAGTAGTTGGGTCAATGGAGGGGAAATTGACATCTTTCAGAAAGGCCGCTATATTAGCTGGTGTGGGCTGTGGGATAGATACGTTGTCTTTCAAATTATAGAGGGAGGAATAGTATGTGGCGAAGGAGTTAGCAATATCTAACGGATCGGTTATCTTGTTATTGTTTAAATCGATAATAGATTTCACCCTCTCTTTAGCATTTTTCCCCCTCAGTTTGCGCGCAAGCATTCTACCCGCCCTGTCCCCCTGTGTATAGAACTTTTGCCGCAGTCGGAAAAGGTTTTTGTGGACCTCAGTTAAGGCTAATTTATTCATCTCATCCCTGACCTGAATCAGATCTCGATAAATTTTCTTATTAGAGGGGTTCAACTTAAGTAGGGTATCTAAATCTTTAAGACGGGTATCGAGTTCTAACTGTTTTTCTCGGGAGGTCCTGCGGATATAAGCAGCCACCTGGATTGCCGCTCCCCTGACCACCGCTTTAAGGGCACACCAATGCGTAAATATGGACATGTCTGCTGGAACATTGGTTTCGATGTACAGGGAGAGGGCCTGTGCAATAGACCGTTGAGCATCTGCATTTGTTAGGAGATAGTCTCCAAGGCGCCATAAGGTATGAAAGGACCGCACGTGGCGGGGGTTCCAATGGACTGAGAGGACAGAATGATCGGACCATGATACTGGCAGGATAGAAGCCTTCGAAACCTGTTGGAGAGTCCACTTATCCGAAATTACTAGATCAATCCTAGAGAAAGAGCCGTGTACTGGGGGAAAGAACGAATAATCCCTACAGGTCGGGTTCTTAGCTCTCCAGACATCGTAGAGGTCATACTCATGTAATATATTCCAAAAAGAGTGGGAGCTATCCCGCTGCGAGCTCGCAGTGAGAGAAGGGCGGGGTAAGGATTTGTCTATCGCTGGGTCAGGGACCATGTTAAAATCCCCCAGCAGTAACAAAGCACCCGATAAATGCATCTGGAGGATTTTAAAAAATTTCGTACAGCGTGGCAATAGTGACTGGTCTGTCTTCCAGTTTACCTGTCAGAATAAGGTATCTACCCTCTTGGTCTGTAATTTGATGATCTAAAGAGAAATCACATGTGCTAGAAAATAATATGGCCACCCCAGCCTTCTTCTTCGGGCCGTTGGACATATAACCAGTGGGGAATTTGTTATCCTTAAGAGAGGGGGGTGACAAAGACATGAAGTGGGTCTCCTGCAAGGCCACTATGTGCGCTTTACATTTTGCAAAATGGCGCAAGGCCAGTCGCCGTTAATTTGGTGAATTCAGCCCTTTCACGTTTAAGGATAGAACATTGGCCCTCATTCCGAGTCGTTCGCTCGGTAATTTTCATCGCATCGCAGTGAAATTCCGCTTAGTACGTATGCGCAATATTCGCACTGCGACTGCGCCAAGTAATTTAACAATGAAGATAGTATTTTTACTCACGGCTTTTTCTTCGCTCCGGCGATCGTAGTGTGATTGACAGGAAATGGGTGTTACTGGGCGGAAACACTGCGTTTTATGGGCGTGTGGATAAAAACACTACCGTTTCCGGAAAAAACGCAGGAGTGGCCGGAGAAACGGGGGAGTGTCTGGGCGAACGCTGGGTGTGTTTGTGACATCAAACCAGGAACGACAAGCACTGAACTGATCGCAGATGCCGAGTAAGTCTGAAGCTACTCTGAAACTGCTAAGTAGTTTGTAATCGCAATATTGCGATTACATCGTTCGCAATTTTAAGAAGCTAAGATTCACTCCCAGTAGGCGGCGGCTTAGCGTGTGTAACTCTGCTAAAATCGCCTTGCGAGCGATCAACTCGGAATGAGGGCCATTAACCATTAGGCTTGTCAGTGAACAATGCAAAAATTAATCTACATACATAAGCTATGTAACGGGATCTACGGGGGTGTTTGTGTACTAGAACTTGGAAAGGCAGGAAAAACAGGGAAGGTGGAAGAAACAGTAAGAAAGGGGTACAGAGCGGGCACCACAGGGATGCCAAACAAGTTTGCCTAGCTAGGCAACACATGGGGTCGGGGCGTGGTGCAGGGAGATATCTCCCCCCCCCCCCCCCCACACACTCCTAGAACAATCAACATAGACAAAAAGAAAAAAACATCATCCAGAAGACATAGGGCACACGTCTCCTCCCTGACATTTCTAAAATCCACACACATAGCATTAAAGGAAGCAAAGGCATCTCGCAAGGGGAATGCAGGATGAACATTGGACAACTGGTTGATAACAGGAGTAATACAATGTAAGCATCCCAAGCTAAACTAACAGCATACATATGCATAAATATAGATCTTGCTTCGTGGCCATCCGAAACATTGCCTGGGAGGGCACAGGAAGGGCATACATTAACTTAAAGAGAGACAGGAAAATCAAGGCCTGCTACATCATACAACCTGAGCGAGGTAATCAGTCTCTAGAGTCATTTGCCGGCTATCGACCACTCCTGGGCCAATTTAAGGGTAGCAGGTGCCTTCTCTGGCATATCCTCCCTCTTCCAGGAATCCAACAGTTTCAGACCAGCCTCCGGCGTGATTATCGCGTGCATGACACCGTTACGTCTAACCAGCAATTTCGTCGGAAACCCCCAGCGGTAAAGAATATTAGCTCTCTTGAGTGCCGTAGTCACTGGATAGAACGAGCGTCTCATAGCTAGGGTAGCCGCTGAGAGGTCACCATACACTTGTACATCTCCCAAGGTCGTGGACGGCAGATCCGGGCGCATAGCTGCCCGCAGGATTTGGTCCTTAACATGGAAGTAGTAATGCATCCTCATCAGAGTGTCTCTCGGAGCATCTTTTGGGGCATTTCTAGCCTTCGGTAGGCGATGGATGCGGTCGATGAGAAAGTCATCAATAGAGCTGGTAGGAAGAAGAGCCATGAAGAGGTCCGTTGCGAATTGGTTGAGCTCTGAGTTGGAGACTGTTTCTGGAATGCCGCGAAGCTTTATATTGTTACGGCGTGACCTGTCCTCAAGGTCACAGGTCTTCCGCCTAAGGTCCGCGACCTCGGCTTGTAGCTCTTCAAGTTGGTTAATCACCTCATTATGAGACTTCACCACCTCCTCACACTTATTCTCGAGGTGGTCCGTACGTTGACCTATAGCGTTGACTGACTGCTGGCAGCTTTGGAGCGCTGTCTTAACTTCCATTGTAATATCATCTTTAAAGGAAGCCAGAAGCTGCTGCATAGAGCCGAGTGTGAGGGGTGCGTCGTCATCCAGTTGAGAGAGTTTTGTTTGATGCATCCGAGGAGTCATAGATACCTCATCACTACCCTGGAATTGCTTGGATAGGGGATCAGACACCACAGGATTTTTCTGACTCTGGGAAGTCGGAGACTGCTTGAAAAAAACGACCGGGCGGACCGGGTTCGGGTCTTTTTGGCGTTTAGGCGGCATTATCCCAGAGGGTGTCCCCCACCTCGGTAGTCGTTGACAAAAGAAATCGGAAGTAGGAGGATAAAGAGACCTATGTCTACTTGATATATGTGTCCGGTGCGGGATCACAGCATCAGGAGTGGGGGAGAGATTCAACCATCACATCAATGGTTACATCAGTACGGCTTGGGCAGAGACGGGTCTCCCTGCGGCACCCAGTTTCCGGGTGCGGCAATGGGGAAACCGGGCAAGTAAATATTAAGGGTTAATAGAAGCGCTTAAGGTATCCGAACAATAATATCGGGTGGTCTCTTTATAGAGCTTTGAAACATGCACCCATGAGGGAGTTAAGAGAGACCTCGATTAGAGAAATAGTATAAACGTAAAGCTGTGCAGGGATGGAGGAGCTGAGAAGCAGGGTAAATGTGCCTCCGTTGTGGCTATGTGCCAGGAAGCAAGATGGCGCTGCCTGGTTCCTGTCACAGGCTTCTGGAGTTGTAAAAACGTGCACCCTCCGGATTCATTGGTGGTATCAGCGGTGAGTATTTTCGGAGCCCCAGGGTCTCCTTCATCTACGGGCGGAGATCAGCACTTACGGCGGGCAGCAGCGGCCACCGCCGGGGGATCGGGCGGCGCGGCGCGGACCCGTTCTCCCGCACCGTCAATCCACACAGCGGCGGCCAGAGTCAGCGTCAGGGGAGCTTGGCAGTGCTGCTGGGGTAGAGCCGGCAACGGAACCGCTCAGAGGGGAGATGGTGCCAACCCTGTACCTCCGTCCCAAGAGAATCCCCGCCGCGTCACTTCCGGTCCGGGCACCGCTCAAATCCAGCCCCCGGCTCCTTCCAGGCAGGTAGGACGCAACCCGCATGGGCACAGGGGGCACCCGCCGGCTCCGCAACCCACCTTGCCTTGATCAGGGAGACCTCAGCAACCCAGTGGTGGGGATCCGGGGGTTAAATCAGAGGCCAAAAGGGTTCTAAACTCGATCCAGATCAGGAGCCCAGGTACAGCATGTCCTCTCCTCTCCACATACAGGCCACGCCCCCCCCCCCCCCCCCCCCCCCCCCCCGTACATATGCATTTTTATTCTTTTCAGAGGGCCGACATTTCTGTGTTTAAAATCCTGTTTTTATTGATTTTATGTTATATTCTAATTTTCTGAGATTTTGGATTTGGTGTTATCTTAAACTGTAAGCCACAATCATCAAAGTTAGAGCAAATAAAGGCTTGAAATATCTCACTTTGCATGTAATGAGTCTATATAATACATTAGTTTCACCTTTTAAGTTGAATTACTTAAATAAATTAACTTTTGCATGATATTCTAATTTTTGGAGTTTCACCTGTATTTTACACAGCAATTACTTCAACATCATTTTGTAACTGTCACAAATCTGTAGCTATACAGACAGCTGACTGTAGATGGCACTGTAATACTTTCCTAAATCCATGCTCTCCTCTAACTCTATGCAGTCATTTTTACATTGCCATACTTCATATCACATACAGCAAGTTCTAAGACAAAAAATATTACATTAAATCACTTGTTTTTTATTAGTCCAACAAAATTTTATATTGTACAATGTAAATGATAATATTTTGTTGGGGTAGTTCCAGGTTTGGTTACTAAAAATAAATGAGCTCCAAACCACCATATTTCCTTTTGAGCAGTTTGGAAGTTGATTCTCGCATACCGGCAATGTGCACTGGTTTTCAAACGGCATACCTGCTGTGTTTTGACAGAAAAATGTGAGTCTCCAGCTGCAATTCCGAATGTTGTCATGTGTTTTTTTGGGCGGATATTTTTTGTTGGGCTTTATTGATGAAGTAAGGCACAGCTTCCCAGCGGGTTTGAGGTGAAATTTTTTATCGGCACTCAAAGTCAGTGTAAAGTCTGTCATACTTTATATTGACTGTGAGCGCCACTTTAAGATTTCACCTCCAACCAACTGAGGAAGCAGACTGTGTTTCATAAATAAAGCCTGTTGTCTTGTTGCTTATTTTTCTGTTTCCATTACATATTTGACTTTCTGTATTGTGTGTTGAGTGAGTGTGATGTGAGTGTGATTTGTATTAGTGTTAGAGGTATATTCAATTAAGGTCGAAACTGCCGTCTTGTCGAAAGACGGCAGTTTTCGACTTTTTCAGGTCTGAAGGGGCACCGACGTATTCAGTCCCCAGCATTTTTATTCAACAAGTTGGGGAATTCGACTTGTCGTATAGTACGTGAATTGGCGGTATAGCTGCAGATTCGCGTGCTTCTGAGGGAAACGGGGCCAAATTCGACAGGTTTTGGCCCCGTTTCTGACCATCTCAGTTCAACTTAAAAAAAAGTTGAACTGAGATGAAGGACCTGAGAGGAGGAGAGGGGGGAGAGCTGCGGGCAGACGGGGGACAGCAGCGGTACAGCACAGCGCTGCAGGAGGATGTGTAATGTTAAATCTGTTACTTATATTTCAATAAGAGTTTTTTAATGTAACCAGGACACAGGGGGGTAAATTTACTAAGATTCGTATTTTCCCGTTTCAGGTCAAAGTTCAATCACGAATGACATCGACAGCGTAAAATTGCAACTTTTTGAATTGATTACGTCTAATTTACTAAGCTGCCGTATTTAGCCTTTTCGGGTTTTCCGATGTCGATGTCATTCGTTTTTTTTTTCTGTTTTTTACGGCAGTGATTAGCAAAACACTGCCGACTTTTTTACAATGAATCTCGGCCGGATCTGTGTGATCCGTGCTGGGGTTCATTTTTTTTTTTTTTTTTAAATTAAACAGTGTAAAATAAAAATAAAAATTGCGTGGGGTCCCCCCTCCTAAGCATAACCAGCCTCGGGCTCTTTGAGCCGATCCTGGTTGCAGAAATATGGGGGGAAAAATGACAGGGGTTCCCCCATATTTAAGCAACCAGCATCGGGCTCTGCGCCTGGTCCTGGTTCCAAAAATACGGGGGACAAAAAGAGTAGGGGTCCCCCGTATTTTTAAAACCAGCACCGGGCTCCACTAGCTGGACAGATAATGCCACAGCCGGGGGTCACTTTTATATAGTGCCCTGCGGCCGTGGCATCAAAAATCCAACTAGTCACCCCTGGCCGGGGTACCCTGGGGGAGTGGGGACCCCTTCAATCAAGGGGTCCCCCCCCAGCCACCCAAGGGCCAGGGGTGAAGCCCGAGGCTGTCCCCCCCCCCCATCCAATGGGCTGCGGATGGGGGGGCTGATAGCCTTTGTTGTAAATGAAAAGATATTGTTTTTAGTAGCAGTACTACAAGGCCCAGCAAGCCTCCCCGCATGCTGGTACTTGGAGAACCACAAGTACCAGCATGCGGCGGAAAAACGGGCCCGCTGGTACCTGTAGTACTATTACTAAAAAAATACCCCAAAAAATACAAGACACACACACCGTGAAAGTAAAGATTTATTACATACATGCACACAAACATACATACATACTTACCTTATGTTCACACGAGGGTCTGTCCTCTTCTCCAGTAGAATCCAAGGGGTACCTGTTGAATAAATTCTACTCACCAGATCCAGGTCCCAGGCTCCTCGTAGCATCCATTTGTAATCCACGTACTTGAATAAAATAACAAAACGGATACCCGAGCCACGAACTGAAAGGGGACCCATGTTTTCACATGGGACTCCTTTCCCCGAATGCCAGAAACCCACTCTGACTTCTGTCTAAGTGGGTTTCTTCAGCCAATCAGGGAGCGCCACGTTGTAGCACTCTCCTGATCAGCTGTGTGCTCCTGTACTGAGTGACAGGCGGCACACGGCAGTGTTACAATGTAGCGCCTATGCGCTCCATTGTAACCAATGGTGGGAACTTTCTGCTCAGCGGTGACGTCACTTTAGGTCAACCGCAGGGCAGAAAGTTCCCACCATTGGTTACAATGGAGCGCATAGGCGCTACATTGTAACACTGCCGTGTGCCGCCTGTCAGTCAGTACAGGAGCACACAGCCAATCAGGAGGGTGCTACAACGTAGCGCTCCCTGATTGGCTGAAGAAACCCACTTAGACATCAGTCAGAGTGGGTTTCTGGCATTCGGGGAAAGGAGTCCCATGTGAAAACATGGGGCCCCTTTCAGTGCGTGGCTTGGCTCTCCGTTTTGTTATTTTATTCAAGTATTTGGATTACAAATGGTTGCCCCGAGGACCCTGGGACCCGGGATCTGGTGAGTAGAATTTATTCAACAGGTACCCCTTGGATTCTACTGGAGAAGAGGACAGACCCTCGTGTGAACATAAGGTAAGTATGTATGTATGTTTGTGTGCATGTATGTAATAAATCTTTACTTTCACGGTGTGTGTGTCTTGTATTTTTTGGGGTATTTTTTTAGTAATAGTACTACAGGTACCAGCGGGCCCGTTTTTCCGCCGCATGCTGGTACTTGTGGTTCTCCAAGTACCAGCATGCGGGGGAGGCTTGCTGGGCCTTGTAGTACTGCTACTAAAAACAATATCTTTTCATTTACAACAAAGGCTATCAGCCCCCCCATCCGCAGCCCATTGGATGGGGGGGGCAGTGGCGTCACAAGGCGGGTGCGGGGGGTGCGGCCCGCACCCGGGTGTGACACCTGGAGGGGGTGACACCAAATGTCAGCTCCTCCGTAGTGACAGGAGCCAGGTGCTGCAGTGTGAAATTCCGCTACAGCACCCGGCTCCTGTCATAGCAGAGGAGCCGACAGCACACTGAGACCGTCTCTGGGGGAAGCCCAGCATCTCCGGAGATGCTGGGCACGCCCCCAGAGTGACGATACCAGTATCCCCGCGAAGCCACGCCCCCTAGCTGTAAGGCCACGCCCCTTTTTTGCCGCGATCGCGGCAGTACATCAGGGGTGCGCACCGGGTGTCACCACACCTGGTGACGCCTCTGGGGGGGGACAGCCTCGGGCTTCACCCCTGGCCCTTGGGTGGCTGGTGGGGGGGGACCCCTTGATTGAAGGGGTCCCCACTCCCCCAGGGTACCCCGGCCAGGGGTGACTAGTTGGATTTTTGATGCCACGGCCGCAGGGCACTATATAAAAGTGACCCCCGGCTGTGGCATTATCTGTCCAGCTAGTGGAGCCCGGTGCTGGTTTTAAAAATACGGGGGACCCCTACTCTTTTTGTCCCCCGTATTTTTGGAACCAGGACCAGGCGCAGAGCCCGATGCTGGTTGCTTAAATATGGGGGAACCCCTGTCATTTTTCCCCCCATATTTCTGCAACCAGGATCGGCTCAAAGAGCCCGAGGCTGGTTATGCTTAGGAGGGGGGACCCCACGCAATTTTTTTTGAGAAAATAATCACTTTCCCACCCCTTCCCACTGATATACATGCACGGATCTCATGGATCCGTGCATGCCTATCCAATCACGAATAAAAAAAGCAGGTCTGTTTTTTTTAAGCACTTTTTTACGAGTTGTAATTTTTCACGGCAGTGGGGGTAATTCCAAGTTGATCGCAGCAGGATTTTTGTTAGCAATTGGGCAAAACCATGTGCACTGCAGGGGAGGCAGATATAACATGTGCAGAGAGAGTTAGATTTGGGTGGGGGGTGTTCAATCTGCAATCTAATTTGAAGTGTAAAAATAAAGCAGCCAGTATTTACCCTGCACAGAAATAAAATAACCCATCCAAATCTAACTCTTTCTGCACATGTTATATCTGCCTCCCCTGCAGTGCACATGGTTTTGCCCAATTGCTATCAAAAATCCTGCTGCGATCAACTTGGAATTACCCCCAGTGTTTTTTTTTTTTTTTGCTTTGCACTTCTTAGTAAATGACCGAGATTCATACTTAAACAGCCGCGTTTTGACCGATGGTGTATTCATTCGTGATTTTTTTCCTAGGACTTCCAAATATTACGAATGCCCTCATCACTGCCGTGATTTGAGTTTAGTAAATTCCCGAGATGACACTTTGATGAAAAAACGGCATCTCGGTCAAAATCGGGAGCTTAGTAAATTTACCCCAGGGAGTGTTGCATGCTTCTTTACTGGAGAAGAACAGGAAACTAAAGAACACAGAAATAGATTCATACACCAACTAATACAAATACAAAATAAGATCCGTGGTAACCTTCCACCAGAACACATATACAGCAATGGGAACTATATACACCACATGTAATAGCCGCCGCTCACGGCAGCGTCCACCCGGCTCCAGCAAGTGAGGTCCCGCTTGCTGGAGCTGGGTGGACGCTGCCGTGAGGTCTGGCGGCTTTGCCAGATCCTCCTGCAGCGCTGTCTGCCCGTGGCTGTCCCCCGTCTGCCCACGGCTCTCCACCCTCTCCGGTCCCACTTTTTTAAAGTCAAACTGAGATGGGCATTGAATAGCCCTTGTCGGATCCATTCCGACAAATGCATGTCGGAATGGATCCGACCTCAATTGAATATACCCCTTAGTCTTGTTTAAATTTGTTTCTATCTTTTTTTGTTTTGTGGAGGGGATGAGAGATAAGAGAGAAGAGCCTATTCATTAATATTAATATTCAGCTACTTTTGTTAAAAAAAAAAAAAGTAGTGGACAATTTTGTAAAACAGTAATAAAGGACATTTCCCCAAAGTGGAATGCAGCCCCTATATATATGTACCTGCTCATGTGGAATTCATCAAACTAAGAATACATAATATTCAGACCTTTAATGTTGTAACTGATGCCATCTTTAGAGGGATAAGAGGAGATGAAACCCATGTCCTGAAGACTTATGGGCCCTACACACTCTGCGACCCGCCGCCGAGCTGCCCGACGGCGGATACGGCCGACGGGCGACCCGGCGCCTGGGGGGAGGTGATGGGGGAGTGAAGTTTCTTCACTCTCCCAATCACCCGGCTCCATAGCAGTGCATGCTAATATGGACGAGATTGTCCATATTGGCCAGCATGCATAAGTGACCCGGCACAACGATTAACGAGCGCGGGGCCGCGCATCATTAATTGTTGGTGCCTACTCACCGCACGATATGTTCATATCATGCAGTGAGATCTGTAAGTGTGTAGGGCCCATAAGGCAGGGCATAACAGTAGGTTCCCACATGATGAAGACTGTGTGCCTGTGTACGCCTTGGTGGAAATTCACTAAGCTCCTGTTTCCATTCTAGTGTGATCTCCAAAAAAATATACGAAGCAATAGCAATGGTCAAACATGGCTTTATTTTATACAACATGGGAATTTACTAATAATTTGTATTCTCAATCACTGCCGACAATAGCCAAACACTGCCAGGAAAGCATAGAATTTGTACAAAAATTGAACTTTCAAATAGACCAGCTTCTGGCTGGCGTGTGAAATCCATGCATGCTTCTCTGTGTAAAAGTGTTAAAATAAAATAAAAAAAATTGGGTGGGGTCCTCCCTCCTAAGAATAACCAGCCTCAGGCTCTTTGAGCCGGTCCTGGTTGTTTAAATACCGGGGGAAAATGGAGTAGGGTCCACAAGTATTTAGACAACCAGCACCGGGCTCTTGGGGTGGTCCTTGTTTCAGAAATACGGGGGACAAAAGACTTAGGGGTCCCCCGTATTTTTAAAACCAGCACTGGGCTCCACTAGCCAGGGAGGTGATGCCGCAGCCGGGGGACACTTTTATATAGGTCCCTGCGGCCAAAAGCATCACTCCCTCCAACTAGTCACCCCTGGCCGGGGTTCCTGGGGGAGTGGGGACACTTTAAATCAAAGCCCCCCTCCAGGCAACCAAGGGCCAGGGGTGGAGTCCAAGGCTGTCCCCCCCATCCCAGGGTGGCCTCCATTAACCTTGCGGTTAGCCGCAGACCGCAATTTTCCCACCATTGACTATAATGGAGGACCGCAATCCTCCATTATAGCCAGTGCACTCCGCCTGATTGACAGGCCAGGAGAGCACAGCCAATCAGGAGAGCGCTATGACGTGGCGCTCTCTGATTGGCTGCCAGGTCCTCTAGTGACAGGAGTCATGGGGGGTCCCGGCATTCAGTAAAAGGGGTTCCATATGTAAACATGGAACCCCTTTAGGGGCGTGGACTGGGTTTTTTGTTTTTATATATTTTTTAACCCTGTGGATGCCTACTGGAACTGAAGAGGACCTATCTCACTGATCCGGCCGGGCTTCATTGTGTTAAGTTAGGTATTGTTTTACTATTCTCTCCCGTAAAACACTGTCGGCAATACGAATTACACCGACATCGGTGAATTCGAATTGAAAAAACACGGTAGTTTAGTAAATTACCATGATTTTCTCAAAAAGTTGCATTCACACACTGCCGATGTCAGCCGAGATTGATCTCGGCTGATATCGGCAGAAATGAGAATCTTAGTAAATATACCGCCTTGTACCTTCTAGGTACAAGAGCAGACAAAACAAAAACACCACTAAGCAACAATCGACAATTATGATAATGTAATGTAAAATACATCGGCACATATAAAATGAATCGTGACCGTACTTCGGATCAGTAAAAATATAACAATAACTGCAATAAAATAATGGCAATAGAAACACAATCTTTCAAATTAATTAATACAGAGTGTAAAAATGGATGCAGAGCATAATCAATAAGCATTAGTAAGAATTATATGTTTCTTATAGATATAGATAACCAGTCATGAGGATAAAAACACAAAGTCCATATGTACAGGTGTTAGCAAAATACTGTAGGGTAACTGTTGTGGGTCTCCTGACATGTTGAAGTAGATCCTCAGACTGAGGTATGTGAGACCTACTGTAGTATTTGTAATTTCAAGGGGTGAGGGCCTGTTTTTCCCACCTAACAGCGGTCCAGATATTGCAGTTCTGCTTCTTTCACCACTTGATGTGACTGCGACTTTCACCCTTTGTGGCAACATCGTCTTTACCACTTGGTGTGGCTACCTCTTTTATTGCTGTGTCTGTGTCTTGTATTGTTCCTGCTTCTTTTGCCATTAACTGCGACTCATCTTTCAAAACTTGCAGCAAAATTTCATGCTACCTGAGACCCTTGGTATTCTACATTTAATTGATGGCTTCCCAGTTAATCTGGTCTTCTCTTGGTTGTGTAGCGCATCGTATGGTGCTTACCACTGCCCACCCCCTCCTTTTGGTACTGCCTTTTTATTTTCTTCATATGCATTTTATTTTGTTTAGTCTGGTTTTGTGATGTTTTGGTTTTGATATTATAAATTTAAAATTAATGGTTGAAAAATAATAGTGCTGTACACTTAAGGTGGGTACACACTAGGCGACGTGCTCTATGAGCAACGTAGAGTGTTTCCCCTCCCGGGCCAGGGCGGTCGGCGGCTGGGCATACACACTGAGCATTCTGACGTTCATATCGCTCAGTGACGTCACGCCGTGGCCGGGCCGTGCATGCAGCTCTTGGATGACAGTCCAAATTGAGCTGCCTGCACAGCAGACAGCGAGGGTCGTTAACGGCCCGCAGGCCATGCATTGTTGGTCGGCAGCGGCATACACACTTGCCGAGAAAGTGACTGACGTCGCTCAGGAAGGGTGAAAATAAGCGACTTCGCTCAGGAAGGGTGAAAATAAGCGACGTTGTTCATTTTCAAGTGTGTATTGATAAAGCTGAATATTTATCGTATATAAAACCCTTTATGAGGTCTAAGAACAATGTACGCTATTTACGTATGTAGTACCGTAAGGGTACGCTAGTTGCGTATCGATCGCTTAGCCGTGATCTAGACGCTCAAGCGTCACGTTCACTCACGGCCAAGAGATCACAGGCAGACACGTTATTGGCTGTTGACTATCGTAATGATTCGCTATAGCGTAGCGGCGCTCGGGACCACGAGGAGATCACCAGCGATGCAGACGCTCACAACGTTAAACCTTTATATCTATACCTCTAACAATGAAATACACAGTAAACCTTAGTGTAGAGACAAAGTGTAAGTGCAACCTGGTGTAACCTGATTAACTACAAAGCTGCTTGAGCGTCACCGACGCTCAGAGAATACTTAACACTAAAAAAGAATACACAGATACCTGGGTTTAGGGTCCAAAGCCTATTATATGTATTATGACTATTATACTTGCAAAAAGAATCACAGTACAAATGATACACTACAATATAACAGAGACTACCTAACCAGATAACTACACAGGAAATACAATACAATACAATGAAGTCTAATCAAGGGAAAAATACGAGGAAAAGAGAAGAGAGGGAGAGAGAGAAATGGCTCACAGTAAGACAATATGATTACGGAGAAAACTTACGCACAAGGGGAAACGATCGCAAGCGCCTCGATATCCAGCTCCCGGTTATCAGCAATGAGAAGCGTTGATGAGAGAGTGAAGTTGGATATGGTCGGCCTGCTATTTATGCCCCACACACAATACAATTCAATGGTCCCTACAATCTCATTGTTCATTGGACACAGGAATTCGGCTTCGCATTATAACAAAAGGTCATAGGTTGATTCATACAGGTGGGCTGTGACTATTTCCAACTGCTCAGGTGGGAGGGAAACTGGGTTTCCCGCCGCATGGGTAATAAAGTGCAAATAAAGTAAATGTTCATAAACTTCTTATGTCCATAACTATTCGCACGAGCGATTGATCTGCTTCAAACCAACACCAGAATATTTCTAATTAAATATTCTTCCGATGGATACTAAACACCACTGTATTACTCCTATCTGACCCTTCGTATCAAACAAAGAGGGATTCCTCTGTTCATAAACATTCTATATTAACCAAACTTTCAGAATCTATCAAAGGGACCATGATCTATAAAATACATTATTTGTGAAAATATGTAATGATTGAGTCGCACGCTACAACCACATAAACTCTACCGTAAATACGCATACCATGCGCCTGCGGGTGCCCGCGACTGTGAGTATGCGCACGTACGGGAGAGCGTACGCATGCGCAGCACGGACCTGTGTGAGGTGCAAATATGGTAGTGTGCATAGAGATATTTTTCTGACTTTGACAGTCCACCCTTTGGCAGTCAATGATAACTGCCACTTCCTGAAAACATTTCAAAAGGAGAAAAATATATGTCAGGGGTTAATTCATTTCCATGGTTGGGTAAGGGAGGAGAGAGGAGTAGGTGGGAAGAGGGTATGACCTAGTGAGATAGCAGAAGCATGTGTGTATGAGTCCATGTTTGGGGGGTCATGTATCATCGTGCCGTACGTGTTGTAAATCAAGCTTCGAGGTATTGCGAAGTATACATTTGAATTCCTTCTTATCCCGTGGTACAGGTCTGTGGATGGGCTGTCAAACTTTACCGAGCTCTTTTCGGATTTTGAACAAAATGGGGAGCACATTTTAGTTGATGATACATGAATGGGGGAATATGTGATTGCTGATATCTGTGCCTGTATTCCCTATACTATGTGTGTCATTACCTGAGGGTTGTAGAAATGAAGAAAAGACATAATTACGGTAAATGCGGTGGTATTCTATGTCAGGTTAATGTACATCTGTCGGTTGAAGTTTTGTTCGGTATCAGTTGAAAGTCGTCTTCTTTGCGCTGTTTTGCTCATTAGGCGTGAGCAATAAGCTTTGTCAATGCCATTAGATTTACAAAAAAATGTTGGGCTAGCGTAATTTTAAGAATTCTAGGGAAACTGGGGATCCATGGCAAAGTTCATCAAGTGTCCATATCTCAAGTGGTCAAAACTTCTTCTTTGGTCTATCCGTTGTCTGTATAGCGTCTCATCAACTTCCTCGTCCAAGGGGGTCTTGTTATCTTGGAGAAAAACCAGAAAAACAGGTGAAAGAAACGGACCGTAGAAATCGCATTTTCATCACATCATTGTTTCTATCGTTGGGTCGTAAATCAAATCCAGGTTAATTACCGTTTCCTCACTCCTCAAACTCATCACTCTGGTACTTTGTTTGCACCTCGTTAAAGCCTGCCCGCATCTAAATATCAATCCAATCGATATAACGACACCTAAGATACATAGTAGAAACTTCCCAACATCCATTATGACTCCTTGAGCCCAGTCTCCTAAACCAGAGAACCAATTTCGCGGGTTCAACCATGACACCCAACCAGTCAGCTCATTACCTACAGCAGCAAGAGTGAGATTGTGTTTTCGGCGAAATTCCCACTTTAATTGGAGAATATCGTCCATCTTTTGGTCTATGACCTCTACCGGATCCTCGCTGCTATTTGTGATATACGTGCAACACTTCACGCCGTACTGTGTTGCCAATGTAACACAATATCCGCCTGTCACTGCTGTGAGGTAATTAAGAACCATTCTATGCTGTACCAGTTCTGTTTTATAAGCCTGAAGTTCTCTTCCAGTGTATCTAAACGTGTCATCATACATTTCAGTGATATTATCTAACAAATTGGCGAGTGCGGAAATGTATCTATAATTCATCACTCCTCGAGCGGTGCGAGTGAAATCTAACGCCACCAGAACCTGAATCCCGGTGGATTCATGGATCAGATCAGAGGCCGGATGCTCTAACCTTTCTGACAGTTGTCTTTTAACGAGGTGCTCGTAATGAGTGTGAGTATAAGGAGCTTGGGCACCACGGTGTATGTCTTTCATTTTATCATGAGTTACAGTCATTACTTCAGGCAATACTCTTCCAATATAACACAATCCTTCAGAGTTTGGGGCAAGCCACTTGTACGCCTTTCTCCCGCATATGAAATATGCATCATCGGGGAGAACATATGGGACGGAGAAAGACATTACCATATTACACACCTTCCAGGTGAAATCTCCTAGCCCTAATTCTTCCATCTGCTTAATGCACGTATCAGGTTGTACGATATGTGCACAGTATCCTGGTGATACTTCTCCAACTCTAGTAATCCTATTTCCTAGGGTGTATCTATACCGGAAAGATTTTCCTCTACTGGCTATGTGGCGTACAAGCTCTGTATCTGTAGGCATTCTATCTGCTCTATGTGAAAAGGTCATGGTGTGGTTACTCCATGATACTTCCCAATTTCCCGGCTTTCTGGGATTGGAGATGTTAAAATATAATAGGGACCTATCCACGTGGTATTGGTGGAGCTTCAAACTAGGAGGGCTGGAGATATTAAACCTCCGGTCCACCGGTCTCCCACCATTTAACTCAAGTACCTCCCCTATCGTTAAAGGAAATGGTACTAGCCCTGATTTGCTATGACCCTGAGGTACTTGAGAGCATACCCAACAATCTGTTTTGTTTAATACATTACCCACTAAGGAGTGATAGTCACTCAATGGATGCCGGTCCGTATGGATATTAAAACTGGATTGGCATTTCTTAATGCACCCATCCTCAATGATATTGTCACAGAGCCTACAGATACAGTTTTTTCTTAAACTAACAATCCTTCAAAACGTTTGCAAATAACAAGGTTGTTAGATCGTGCCCGGTACTCGCCTTTGCTTGGTGATTGGGTTGCTATTGGAAATTTACACCTCCGTCTCAGTCATTAGAACCTTTCTGGATCCTTTCTCGACCTCACTGGTACTTTCACCGAAACAGACTGCTCTGGTCAACATCATGGTTAACGGGAAAATCCATATCACAGTCTCTTGGGGCAAGTCCATCTTACAGGAGGAGAAAAGAAGAATTTTGTAAAGGGGGTATAAGAAAACAGTTTGAGGGGGAGAGAACTTGTTACGATAATAAGTTCTCTCGTCTTGTTGTTCTTCTTGTTCTGCTGTCCTCTCAAAGGTGCCGTCTCTCAGTCTTCCAAACGATCATTTTGGTGACGCAATATTCCTTCCTAACCAGCGATCTTTCTGTAAGGAGCAAAAATCTGGCATTACCATTGGTCCAACTGAGGGGTGACATACCATCTTTAAACCATGAAAACATGAGTGAGAAGAGAGAAAAAATAAAAAACAAAAGAGATAGAGAACAATTCATGTGCATATATACATTACATAACTCGACAATAACCATCAATAAGAGAAGAGAAACAAAGCATTTTTAAACATTGTCAACATTAAGAAAACATTGTTAGCATTAGAAAAACATTGTCAGACTTATTAGGCTGTCATATCTACGTGTCTAATGGTCTCCTTGAGCAGTCCCTCCCCACCAGCACCTGCATTACTCCACTGTCTGTATCTGGCCAGAAATACATTGTGGCGGATAGGTCCTGCTGGGGTTTGGTAGGCTTCTGCAAGGACCAAGTGGATATGCAATGTGTGAATTCTTACCAATAATCGTCAGAGATGGGGATAGAGAGAGAGAAAAAAAACATTTTTCACAAATACATTTACAACGTTTCACCTGGTCATTCCTGTGTCTTCAGCGAATGACCTCCCACTTTATTAACCGTTACCTCAGGCTTACCGTCAGTCTTAATGATCACCTTCCCTGCCTATGTGGTCCCTGATTATAATTGTGTGTGTTATAATTTTGCTCATTTCTTGGTCTAGGGGGTCTGACTTTATGTGGGTTATTACAGTTGCTGGCATAATGCCCTTCTTTTCTACAATGGTAACAAATCCTTGGCTTTCTCCATGTGCTAGGGGCCAGGGGTTCTGGTCGACTTGAAGCATCCTCTAGTGCTTGGATGTTCAGTGTCATCAACCGCTCTCCCTGCGCTTCCCTGGTTCTTTGGATATTTCGGTCATGCTCGATAGCGGACTCTCTTAATGCCGCAACCGAGATACCTCTCCAATGAGGTATTGAGGTTTGTACCCTAATTTTTAGTGTGTCTTTTAAGTTGTTCATTAATACGGACACAGCTACCTCTCTGTGGTGTACATTAGTTTCAATGTCATCTATACCAGTGTACCTAGCCATATCCTGCAGAGCCCGGTGAAAATACTCTGATGCGGATTCACCTTCTTTTTGTTTTATTGTAAAGATTTTATTCCACTTTACTACTGTAGGAAAATATTCTTTTAACTGTAGATTGATTCTTTTTACATTATCTTGGTTATACTCGTTTGTTAGTGGCACTTCCTCATCTAGCTTACAATCAGCGATAAATTTCAATGAATCAACATCGGGGGGTAAACATGCCCTCAAAACTGTCCTCCAATCTTTGTTATTTGGCTCTGCAGTGTGTCCTAGCACTCTAATGTATCTTTGACAAGCAACTAAGTCTTTCCTGGGATCAGGAAATTCAGACAGAATTGTTCTTAATTCTGTTCGGGAAAAGGGGCAGTACATGGCGATGTTCCTGACGGGAGTGAATCCTGAAGTGTCAGTTTTCCCATTTGGTACTGCAATTACCCTGACAGGATTAAGTCCAGTAACGTCATTCTGAGTTAATTCTACAATATGAGGTACATTTGTTTGTGCGTGATGTATAATACCATACGTACCTGTGGACACGACCTCACCTGACCCTCCATTAGGGGGTTTGTTTACAGTCTTTACCGATTGGGTCGCGTCCACCTGGATGTCTTGTGTGATGGCTTCTGGAAATGGTGCCGACATCGTTCTGGGCTCACTTTCTTGTTGGTGTTCCTGAGGAAAGTTTAACATGGGGTGCGACTTGCATGGGTTAATAGTTGTACATTCAACAGTATTACAATTATCTTTGTTACATTTATTACACTTATTCTTATCATCTATACTACAGTTGCTAAGAGCGTTTTTATTGTTCACCCTTGTGCTTTTCTCCGCAACCACAATCCCCTTCATTGTCATGTCTCTCCTCTCAAGATGAAAGTTAGGTGAGTAAGTTACATTTCTCTGCATTTCACTCTCCTGTTGCCATATCTGTAAACAATCATAATGCTTGATTCGTCTCTTTGCTGATTTAATGAGACATATCCTTCGCCTTAAATTATGCAACACCTCTGAGTTAAAACTACCTATCCCGGGAAATGGTACCTTATCCCCCGCAGTCATTCGTGTCCATTCATCACAAAAGGTCTCAGAGTGGGGACCATATTTCCCCCACATTACTAACCGAGCAGACCCTCGGGGTCTGCAAGCCTCTGGAGCCTGAATCCTGACCTCCGACCGTCTCTGTATTGTGCACTTGGCTGCCATTGTGGACCTTTTTAACACAGAAAAACTTCCTAAAATGCACCAAACACAGAACTTCGTTGGAAATCCTTAAAGCTCTTCCACTGAACTTCTTCTGCTCCGGGTATCTCCGGTCCGCCTTCTAGCAGACACGTGTAGCCGTTGCAGGCCCTATCTCTAGAGATTTTCCTGAGAAAATTCCCTTCCTTTTTCTTTACACAAATCACGCTTGCATGTGCTCCCTACAACAAGTATGAGGGCAAGATTTACGCATGGATATACGACCTCATATCACGTTGCATTATTGGTCACACATACAACCGTGCGGTCCAATCGTACCACTTATAGACACTTGTTGCCCATAAATGGTAGGATCATTGGAGTCTCTCTACTGTGCTCCAAAACAGCCAGAGCGTAATACAACGAAAACTTTATCACACTCTGTTGCACGTTTTCACTTCAGACCGTGCTCATAGATCACACAGCTTCACAAAGTCCACAAAGCGGGGTTCAATACCGTTTTATCACACAGATCACAAAGTCCACAAAGCGGGATTCAATACACTCATACCGTTTTCAACCCACTATCATTCTTATAGTTTTCTGATCAGAAAATCATTTCCCGTAGTCTGATAGCTCTCCCCAGAGGTGTTACAGTAAAGTAAGGTATTTAAACTAAGTTTTGGAAAGCTGATATCAATTTGTGCTATTTATCGCCTTGCGTTATTTACCGCGTTGCGCTACTTATCGCCTGTTGTTTGAGTTACGTGGGCGTACCCAGACGCTCCGTTGCGTAATTTACGCTGCGTGCGTCGGCCTTTGCGTACGCGAGTCTTTGTTAGAGACACGTGTACGCAAAGCAAAGATCCACCGTAACACAATTTATACTTTTATCAATGTAGATGATCCTTTATCATCTACCGCGCATCACACTAACTTCGCCTTATCTCCCAGGCAGAAACTGTGTGTTTGTCTATACTTTAACTATATTACTTTTACTCAAACTATTGAAATAGCGGCAAATCTCTCTCAGCACGTTTATTAACTATAAAACTGGCAGACAGGAGAGTGATATACGAAAATACACAAATGAAAAAGAAATGCAGATATATATTATATATGTGTGTGCGTGTGTCCGCAAGACAGAAAAATAAACAGTTTTAAAAGACTATCGTTTTGTTCTTACCTCCGGTTCCCGGATTCCTTCAGCACCCTTTACTAAGCGAAGCAGACGCTTATCCCGTCAGCACTACGAGGAATATAACCTCCCGCCCTTTGCTGAGGGATAATGTCTGCTGATCTACCTAGTGCAGATATGTGAAGGACTGGACGGCCCCCAATTGATAAAGCTGAATATTTATCGTATATAAAACCCTTTATGAGGTCTAAGAACAATGTACGCTATTTACGTATGTAGTACCGTAAGGGTACGCTAGTTGCGTATCGATCGCTTAGCCGTGATCTAGACGCTCAAGCGTCACGTTCACTCACGGCCAAGAGATCACAGGCAGACACGTTATTGGCTGTTGACTATCGTAATGATTCGCTATAGCGTAGCGGCGCTCGGGACCACGAGGAGATCACCAGCGATGCAGACGCTCACAACGTTAAACCTTTATATCTATACCTCTAACAATGAAATACACAGTAAACCTTAGTGTAGAGACAAAGTGTAAGTGCAACCTGGTGTAACCTGATTAACTACAAAGCTGCTTGAGCGTCACCGACGCTCAGAGAATACTTAACACTAAAAAAGAATACACAGATACCTGGGTTTAGGGTCCAAAGCCTATTATATGTATTATGACTATTATACTTGCAAAAAGAATCACAGTACAAATGATACACTACAATATAACAGAGACTACCTAACCAGATAACTACACAGGAAATACAATACAATACAATGAAGTCTAATCAAGGGAAAAATACGAGGAAAAGAGAAGAGAGGGAGAGAGAGAAATGGCTCACAGTAAGACAATATGATTACGGAGAAAACTTACGCACAAGGGGAAACGATCGCAAGCGCCTCGATATCCAGCTCCCGGTTATCAGCAATGAGAAGCGTTGATGAGAGAGTGAAGTTGGATATGGTCGGCCTGCTATTTATGCCCCACACACAATACAATTCAATGGTCCCTACAATCTCATTGTTCATTGGACACAGGAATTCGGCTTCGCATTATAACAAAAGGTCATAGGTTGATTCATACAGGTGGGCTGTGACTATTTCCAACTGCTCAGGTGGGAGGGAAACTGGGTTTCCCGCCGCATGGGTAATAAAGTGCAAATAAAGTAAATGTTCATAAACTTCTTATGTCCATAACTATTCGCACGAGCGATTGATCTGCTTTAAACCAACACCGGAATATTTCTAATTAAATATTCTTCCGATGGATACTAAACACCACTGTATTACTCCTATCTGACCCTTCGTATCAAACAAAGAGGGATTCCTCTGTTCATAAACATTCTATATTAACCAAACTTTCAGAATCTATCAAAGGGACCATGATCTATAAAATACATTATTTGTGAAAATATGTAATGATTGAGTCGCACGCTACAACCACATAAACTCTACCGTAAATACGCATACCATGCGCCTGCGGGTGCCCGCGACTGTGAGTATGCGCACGTACGGGAGAGCGTACGCATGCGCAGCACGGACCTGTGTGAGGTGCAAATATGGTAGTGTGCATAGAGATATTTTTCTGACTTTGACAGTATGTACCTACAGTTCTTTGGGAACCCTGCTTTATGTATTTGTAATTTTCTGTACATGTTTTGCAATTGATTCTTGCTTTGTTGTATCTTTTGTCAACTATTTTGCTAAATAAAGAGATTAAAAAAAAAAAAACCTTAACGTGATTGGCGATCCTTCGATGCTTCCTGCAGCCTCATCCTAACCCTCCCGGCAACACCCTAACCCTAATGTTGACACTTACCCAATATTGAAATTTCACCTGTGGACATTCTGAGAATGTCAGTAAGTTGTTTGTCAATGTTTTAACAATGTTGACAGTAACACTATAACTGTTGATATTGTGTTGTTGACCTCTTGACTACATCCCTTGTATATCTGTAAAGTTGTGAACTTGTCTATAACTGTAATGTTTGATCTCTCATGTGCTACAGTATGTCATATTGCTGTATGTTCCACACACTATGGGGGTAATTCAGACTTGATCGTAGATGTGCTAAATTTAGCACATTTACGATCACTTTCACAGACATGCGGAGGGACGCCCAGCACAGGGCTATTCCGCCCCGCATGTCTGGCTCTGACACCCCCAACAGGTACAAAAACATTGCATGGCAGCAATGCTTTTGTACCTGAAGAGTAGCTCCCTACCAGCGCAGCTACTGCGCGCTGGCAGGGAGCTACCCACCGCTCTCTGGGTCGCAGCGGCTGCGTGTGACATCACGCAACCGCTGTGGCCCGCCCTCCGCCTGGTCCAGGCATGCCTGCGTTGCCCAGACTGCACCTCCAGAACGGTGGCCCAACACCGCCGCGCCCCCCCGCCCCCCGTCCCGCCCAGTGAACTCCTATGCCTATCAATCAGGCAGAGGCGATCGCTGGGCTGAGATGCCGATCTCTTCTCTGGCATGCGCTGGCGCACTGCGGTGCATGCGCAGTTCAGACCTGATCGTGATCAGGTCTGAATTAGCCCCTATGTGATATGCTGCACAATCCTTGTTTCATAGAAGATAATGGGGGTTATTCAGGTTTGTGAGCAAATCAAAAAAGTTAGCAATTGGGCAAAACCATGTGCACTGCAGGTGGGGCAGATGTAACATGCAGAGAGAGTTAGATTTGGGTTGGTTATATTGTTTCTCTGCATGGTAAATACTGGCTGCTTAATTTCTACACTGCAATTTAGAATTCAGTTTGAACGCAATGTAGTTATGTGACTGGTGGTCAGGAGACCGGCGGTCACAACACCTCCTCCTACATCCAGCCCCTTCACAATCCCAACGGCTGACATGCCGACCAACCGGGACTATTCCCACTCGTGGCGGTCCACGACACCCTTAGAGTGGGAATAGAATCTATGGCAACCGCAGGTTGCCCCTGAGCCCGAAGCGCGTTGAGCGGAGCGAACCCGCAAGGGCCTTCTTGCGCTCGCCCGATGCCGGCATTCCACGGCCGGGATACCAGCGGAGGTATGCTGACCGCCGGTCTCCTGACAGCAGTTCATGCATACCCAGCCCGTGTGAACACACCCCACCAGGGGTGTATCTACCCATTGGCCAGAATGGAACTCGCCAGGGGCGCCAGGCAAGGAGGGGGCGCCACCTGGCAGTGCCATCCATGGCCAGGGGGTAGAAACCAGTAGTACTGTCAGACTTGGTGACTGTCTGTTAGTGCCGGCGCCAGTGTCAGGCGGCAGCGCACCGCACCTCACTTGTAATCAGACTCAACATCATAAACTACAGCTACCAGCATCCCTTGTTGCCGTGAGCTCCGGGAGCTGTAGTCTATTTTGAGTCTGATTGATCACTAGTGTAGTGCTGTGCCGCTGGACACCGGCGCCAGCAGTAACAGACAGTCACAAGGTACACTCCGGATTAAGGGAGGGGAGGGGTGGCACAGGACTGCACTGCACGGCATTGGTGACCATAGGGAAGTGGACGGAGTGGAATCAGGGGAGCGGGGCTACACGGCACTCAGTCAGTGCCAGGCAACCAGGTTTTTTCACAGTAAGGACAATACGTGTTTGGAATTCCCTGCCTGAGAGAGTAGCAATGGCGGACTTGGTCGAGACTTTTAAGAATGGTCTAGATAAATTCCTAATGGATAAGGATATACAGGGTTATTGTGAGTAGGTCACGCACTATAATAATAAAAATAACAAAATAAAAATAGTCCTAAAAATAATACAGCGTAAGAGCCCCAAATAGGTTGAACTCGATGGACAAATTGTCTTTTTTCAACCTCAGAAACTATGTAACCCAGCAGCATGGAGGAGAGGACAAGAGGACAAGGAGCTACTAAAGTACATGCATTGAGTGTACCCTGTCTGTGAAGTGAGGGGGGTAAACACTATATAGTCTGTCTGTATGTGTGTCTGTGACTGCATTTATGTATGTGACTATAGGTGTATGTATGTTTGTGTGTGTGTATAAGTATCTACTGTATTTATGTGTGTGTTAGTGTGTGACTATGTATGTGAATAAGTGTGTAACTAACTATGGGGGTAATTTAGAGTTGATCGCAGCAGCAAATTTGTTAGCAGTTATTTTGTTTCTGTGCAGGGTAAATACTGTCTGCTTGATTTTTACACTGAAATTTAGATTTCAGTTTGAACACACCCCACCCAAATCTAACTCTCTCTGCACATGTTATATCTGCTCCCCTGCAGTGCACATGGGTGGTCATTCCGAGTTGTTCGCTCGCTAGCTGCTTTTAGCCGCCCTCTGGGAGTGTATCTTAGCATAGCAGAATAGCGAACAAAAGATTAGCAGAACTGCTACTAAATAATTTCCTGCAGTTTCTGAGTAGCTCCAGACCTACTCCTAGACTGCGATCACCTCAGTCCTTTTAGTTCCTGGTTTGACGTCACAAACACGCCCTGCGTTTGGCCAGCCACTCCCCCGTTTCTCCAGCCACTCCTGCTTTTTGCCTGACACGCCTGCGTTTTTTAGCACACTCCCGGAAAACGCTCAGTTACCACCCAGAAACACCCCTTTCCTGTCAATCACTCACCGATCAGCAGTGCGACTGAAAAGCGCCGCACGAACAACAGCAAAACTGCTAAGTTTTTAGTTAAATAACTAAGCGCATGCGCGCTGCGTACCATGCGCATTCGCATTTAGCAGCAAATCGCAGCATAGCGAAAATCGGCAACGAGCGAACAACTTGGAATGACCCCCCTGGTTTTACCCAACTGCTAACAAATTTGCTGCTGCGATCAACTCTGAATTAGGCCCAATGTATGTATGTGACTGTATATATGTGTGCATGTGTGTAACTATTTGTACAGTATATACTGCATGTGTGACTGTACTGTATATCATGTGTACTGTATGTGTTTTGTGTGTGACAGTATATATGTAAGTGTATATGTGTGTGCCTATGGGCGGGATCAGATGTACTAATGGCAGTGGGGGTTATTCGGTAAGGGTTGCAGATTCTGCAATCCTTTCTATTGCATGCTCTGCTCAGCCACTGCGACCACAATTTAATTGGGGTCGCAGCAACTGTGGAAGATGCACTGCAGCTGCAGCTAGGTTGCGTATTCAGGTGGTCCGCCGCCATTTTTCACATAGGGGTGGCTGCTTGTGATGTCACTCAGCCTCCCTGAAAATGCAGACGTCCTGACCCCATTTTTTCCATGCCGCCCCCGCAACGGTCCATCACCGCCCTCACCGCGAATGCCTCTGCCTGTCAATCAGGCAGAGGTGTTTACAGCCAATGTGATCCAATCGACGGAGCGCTGAGAACAGAGATATTGCAGTCACATCCCTGAATGCGGTTTGACCGCATTCCACTTATAAAAACAGAAATATTGGGGCAGATTTATTAAGCTCGGTGAAGTGATAAAGTGGAAGGTGATAAAGGACCAGCCAATCAGATCCTTACTGCCATGTCACAGGCTGGGTTTGAAAAATGACAGTTAGGAGCTGACTGAATGGTGCTTTATCACCTTACACTTTATCACTTCACCGAGCTTAATAAATCTGCCCCATAGTTACTTGGCATAATGTGAATAATAGACACCACCGTGCGGTGTAAAATGCTACCGTGTGGCATAATGTGAATTGGAAGTACTATTGTGTGGCCACGCCCCTTCCCTACAAGGCCACACCCTTTTTTGATACACCCTCCTTATTTCCAATATGTGTTTGAATAAGGACTAATAATAATAATAATAATAATAATAAAAGTAATAAAAAGGCTAACACCCATAGAAGGCTATATATATATATATATATATATATATATATATATTTCAATCATAAAAATAGTATATGTTAGTCTGAAACGTATTGCTCCATGTTTCTGGCAAATACATGTGAGGTTGCTTGGAGTTTATATAGCTTTAAACCAGCGTTCCTTCATGTTGGCTTTATCTTTGGTTTTCAGCCTTACCTTTTCCTTGTCTAATGTTTTTTTTTACTTTGCTTTGCTGTACAGTGCACAAATACCTAATCCAGCCAACTCTGTCATTCAACCAGTTCTTACATTTTGCTTTCATTTTAGAAAAATACATACTAGAACCCTTCAATGACCTCGGGAACTAATGGAATAAAACTTTATGTAATTAAGAATAAAAAAAAAGCCAAGGCAATTTGGTGCTCTGTGCACATAAATTTTGTCACTGGGTGTGCTGTGAGATTTTGATAGTCATAATGTCAACATGAGACTGTTGACATGATCATGATATCGACACTGAGCATGTTGACATTCATCATGTAAACACTGATGAAATATCAACATGTTAGAATGTCGACAAACCTTCCCTGGTGGGCCAGAGATGACTTACCTGCTCATAAAACCTCCAGTATTGTCTTTGGTCATTTGGCTGTCACTTTCGGCTGAGTCATTTGATGGAGTGGTGTTTGGGTGAGTATACCTGCCCAATCCCTAATCTCTAACCATAACCCTGCCTGCCTCTAGTGCCTCCCTACCATAGCCTAACCATATATAACCCCCTTGTGTCTAACCCTAATGCTGACATTTCCCATGTTGACATTCTGAGACTGTCGACATTTCCCATGTTCCCATCTTGACTGTCGACATTTTAAAAGTGTTGTCATCATAGCTGTCAGCATAGTGTTGTCGACATTACAATTGTCAACATTGTTAATACAAGCCAATAACTACATTCCTTGTCCACTTTTTCCATAAAGCAGCAAATTGTATTTAGTACTGTAGGTAATAATTTAGGGAGTGTGGTATACAAGGCCGACAGTGTCTAGGTCGACCCCAAAAGGTAGACATGCACAGGGTTGACATTGACAAAAGGTCGACATTGACAAAAGGTCGCTTTGCTTGCCATGCTTCGGGCAAGGTTACCATGCACTCAGCACAGGTTACTATTCCCAATTAGAGTCCGCAAGGATGGTAAAGTATGAAAAAGTAAAAAAAAAAAAAAGTAAAAAAACTCATGTCAGCATTTTACTGTCGACTATTTCCATGTAGACCTTTTAACAATGTCACTTTTTGACAGTCGATCTAATGCATGTTGACCATATGGTGCCAACCTATTGACTGTCAACCTATCATCTGGATCCCCGATTATTTTATCTCTGCACCTACTGTGCATGACTGAGAAAGATAACTGTGTGGTTTATAATGACTGTATGGTCCCTATGTCCAGTGTTCGTTTTTAGGTACTAATGAACAGTATTTTTATTACATATGAACAGGGGCAGATCTATTATGAAACTAATGAAGTTTAAGCTTCAGGGACCCTAATCCCAGAAGGACCCATTTTCACCTCTTGATTTAAGTGTATGGTAATAGCTCGTCACCAATAATAACACTATGACAACCAGGTTTCTAGTAAAGCATAACTGCTACTACAGCTTGGATGCACGTCGTTTAGTACCGTAGTTGTAGTCTAGCTTTATGATTTGCACTCTGTAAATAAAGTGAAACGTGTATCCATTTTAAACTACAATTCCCAGCAGCCTGCAGAACTTCAATATACTGACAGCAGCCTCCCGGAGGTCAGTATGTTGGCAGCAGGGTGAGCACAAAGAGTCTCCTCGGTTCTATCCCTACTCTATGGGTGTTGTGGACACGCACAAGTGGAAATAGTCATGTTGAGCCTGTATTCCGGCTGACAGCATTGCTAGCTGTTGGGATTCCGGCATCGGTATTCTGAACGCTGTGATCCCAACAGACGGCAAATTAAACGTATACCAAAATATTGGCACATTATTTAAAACATATCTTGGCTGTGTCTGAAACATTTGTAAAAGATATGTTTTGGTTTCATGTTTTTAGTCTGGAAGTATGTATCTCTTTAACATAGTGGATACATTATCTGTAATCTCAGGTCTCCTGCAGGGTGAATACCAGGCATGGCACTGAGTTGTTATTCCTTTAATGACTAGATTGCATATCAGTAGCAATTGAAAAGGAAAGATAAAACGCATTCTGCTTATCTTCATAGTGGGATTGTTTGTCCTAATTTATTCCAATGATATGCTACGGGATGTGCAAAATAGAATATATTAAGCCTTGCTGCTACTTGTGTAATCTCCTTTCAGTTCCAGAATGACAGAATCTAGAACTCTGACTGATTAAGAAATATGTTCTCTCCTTATATCAGTTGCAGCACCGTGATCCTGGGGGCTATTATTGTGGTGTTTTCTCTATTGGGGTCGCACTCTGCAGCTTTGCTAGTATGTACATGTCTGTACCTGCAACAGGGAAATATCACTAACCACTATGGTTGATGTGGCATTACTACCTCACAGCACTGAGGTCATATGTTCAATTATTGTTTATGGTCGATCAGTGTGGAGTTTGTATGTTCTCTTCTTTGTGCGGGTTTCCGCTAGGTGCTCAGGTTTCCTCTCACACTCCAAAAACATACCAGTTGTATACTTGGCTGTTGAAAAACAATTAACCCTGGTGTATGTGTGTCCATGTAATAGTGAATATAGGGGGTTATTCAGTCAGGATCGCTTATGCGATCTTTACTGCATTTCCCTGAAGGTCAGGGTCCTGTGATCTCAGCACAGAAATGCGAACACCTCTGTCTGATTGACAAGCAGAGGCGTTCGCGGAGAGGGACAGGGGCGACCGGGAAAATGGGGGCATGTTGCCTCCGTTTTCCAGGACTGGCAAAGCCAAGGATTGCGTCGTGGGCACAGTTTCCTTGGCCTCGCAAGGCGACAAGCCTAAGTAAGCTCAGGCTTACTCAGCCTGCTGTCACAGATAAATGCTTATGCGATCCTTACTGCACTTCTCCGATGGTTGGAGTCCTGCGATCTCAGCACAGAAATGCGAACGCCTCTGCCTGATTGACATTGATTTGCGATCACATCTAATGCAGGGAGGAGGTGCTATTCACCTTTTCCTGCATTTGCATTGCTAAGGATTGCAATTGCAAAGCTGCTGCAAACAGCTTTGGAATTGCAATCTTTAGTGAATTAGGGCCTAATTCAAGGTTGATTGTAAAACAACATTTTCCTCTATTGGGCAAAACCATGTGCACTGCAGGTGGGGCAGATATAACATGTGCAGAGAGAGCTAGATTTGGAATGGTTATATTGTTTCTGTGCAGGGTAAATACTGGTTGCTTTATTTTTACACTGCAATTTAGATTTCAGTTTGAACACACCCCACCCAAATCTAACGCACTCTGCACATGTAATATCTGCCCCACCTGCACTGCACGTGGTTTTGCCCATTACAGGAAAATGTTGTTTTGTAATCAACCTTAAATTAGGCCCTTAGGCCCATAAATTGTTAGCTCCTCTGTGGCAGAGACCAATGTGAAATTGCCTGAAATATTCTCTGTAAAGTGTTGTATAATAGGTGTATGTTATATGAATAACTGTAAATAATAATAATAATTTGTATAATATGGACCAATTCAGACCTGTTCGCTGGACTGCATTTTTTGCTGCCCTGCGATCAGTTAGTCGCCGACTCCACAGGGAGTACAAGTGTGCGTTCGGATGTGTAGCAGAGCGGCACAAATTGAATTTGTGTAGTCTCTGCTCAGCCCACGACTTACGCAGCCGCTGCGATTGCTTTTTGCTGATCGGTACCGGAGCTGACGTCAGACACCCTCTTTCTAATGCTTTGACATGCCTGAATTTGTCCGGACACTCCCTGGAAATGGTCAGTTGCCACCCACAAACGGACTCTTCCTGTCAATCACCTTGCGAATGCCTGTGTGTTCGGATCGTCCTTATACATGATGCCCCCCCATAGTAGCGTCCTTATACATAATGCCTCCCAGAAGTATCGTCCTTATACATAATGCCCCCCATAGTATTGATAAAGGTAAACCCAGAAATGGGCACCCTTTGCTTAACCAAGTTCAAGCACGCATTCAGTCAGTCAGCATCAGGTTCATACACGGCTGCAGCCAGTGACCAGTCAACAAAATAACCTTTGTAATAACTAGCCACACGTGTGTAAAGTGGAAAGTAATAGAGCAGAGAGAGCTTTATTTCCTACCAGCAGTACATTATAAAGTGATACAAATTAACATATTGTGTCGTCGATTTCTGACACGAAGCTTAATCCTATTGGCTAATAAAACTTCTATCTTATACGTAATATGTTTGCCAACGTCTATATTTTTTATATGTGCTCTTAAGTGGAATAACTGGGGGGAGTTTGCTAACCTCGAAACCTACATATGTCTGGTTATATTTTTACACCTGCTATACCGCAAACTGACAAATACCCTTTGAAGCTTACATGTCTAGCTGCTGACATTATATTTCTGCTGGAAATTACCGTAAAATATATCTTAGATAAAGGTCATAACTTCACAATATGGGTTCAAACAAAGTGCAGTGTCTGTACTTTTTCCTGTGTCAGCTCTAAGCTGAAAACAATTTGAAACAGCTTGTCAGATGTCAATTATAAATGGAGTCTTATGAACAAATATGGCTTCCATCTTTATCAACTTCCCCTCTTTGTTTCTAATTTTTACCTTTAATTTACCCTTCCTTTACCTGGTCATTGATTCTATAGGGACACCTACTTTCACGACTGGTGTACCATAAGGGCACTCCAGGCATGGGCTAATCCATTCAACATCCCTATGCTCGGGCAGAACCAATGTTCCCTATTTTCTTATCCCTAACCACAAGAGAAAGTTCATAAAGCAGAGGAGTCTTTTGAGGATGGAATCATTATAATGTTCATGGTCCTTGCTCAATAGTCCTCGAAAGTCTTTTTGACTCAATATTGTGACAGCAAAGTTTATTAGATTACGTCATCATAACAGTAGGGACAGCTGGAAGCTTCTGTGTATCTGGTATGGCAGGTTTCACAGTAGAAGAATGTGGAATTGTATATTATAGCTCCTCCAATAAGTTTAGCAGTTTCAGCAATGCCTTAGGTAGAAAAACATTTTAGTGTCAGTATCCACATAATAAGCCTTAAAATATGCAATTAATAGCAAAACAAGTCCCTTAGCAACAATAGATAATATTCCTGAAAAGCAATTGGTTGTATAGTGTTTATAAAACCAAGAAAATAAAGAATCTGGAAATACACTGGTATAATTATGATTAGTAGCGAACTGATTTTTTAACTGTATTACTTCATTCATCTTTTCATCAATAATATCTTCTGGGTCAGTATCATTAGTTAAATAAGTGCAACATTTAACTACATATACAGTTTGTAACGTGACACAATAGCCTGCAGATACAGTAAACAATTGGTGACAACTGTTTATATTGGTCCTGTTTTACATTCAATGACTAGCATCTTCTATGCCTATTTGTCTTTACCTGGGTAATTGTTGACATCCTATGTGTATTCCCTTTTTGTTCTGTTATTTTTGGCATAGTTACTGATTATTGCACTATCACTTGACTCCTCATATAAGTAAGATTCAATCATTACTGTTTATATAAGAATAACCATGCTAACAAGAAAAACTAAGTTACACATTATACATCCCCCAGACCCTTATATGGCCTGGGGCCTATTAAATTGTATCTATATATTTTGATTATGTATCGTGATTGGATAATACTTCCTTTGTCACTTTCTTGCAATGAGATGCGTTTATTTACGAGTTTCTTTCACTCAACGTGACTGAAGTGGCGGTAGTCAACAGAACTTAAAACAGTCCTTTGAATCTGGGTTCAAGAGACTTTCTTTTTCTTAGTGACCACCCAATCACCTTGCTTTAGTTCATGTGAGTCTTGGGAACAGTTGGAATCTGGGAATAGAATCAAAAACTTTGCCATGCAATCTGGTTAGTTGCTGTTGTATATGCATTACATAATAAGTTAAGTCACCATGTTCATGGAAAATAACATAATGTCCTAGCAACAATACCAAAATAAGATTTCATATGGTATTAACCCATGCTTTTCACTTGAAGTATCTGTGAGAACAAAGCAATGGGTAAACCTTCTAGTCATGTTTTGCCTGTTTCTGTAACTTATTTTTATAGCTTTAGTTTTAAGGTAATAGATACGTTTTTTTACATGTCTACTACTCTGCCTATAGGGAGTGTAAAAGGCCTGAGTAACACCCAGATATGACAACATTTTGCCTAATACTTCTCCTGTGAAATGGGTACCTCTGTTGCTTTCAATAACTTAAGGTACTCCATATTTACATATTACTTCTTGCATTAACTTCTTTTTAACTGTTCTAGCATTTGCTGCCCTGCAAGGCCAAGCCTTGAGCCAATTTGAAAATAGATCTTTGCACACAAGTACATTTTCATACCCAGAACATTTAGGTAACTGGATAAAGTCTATTTGTAATTTCTGAAAGGGGTAGCAAGTTTGTGGGGTAATTTTTGCTGGTACCTTCACAACCTTTCCTGGGTTATGTAAAGCACAAGTTACACACCCTGCAACATAAGCTTGTGCTGCTTGTGTGAAACCTGGTGCTACCCAATGCTGGTTCAGAATCCTCACCATTGCATCTGTGGATTGGTGAGTTTTTCCATGCAATATTTGTGCTAAGACTGGGTAAAGTGAGCGTGGTAAACAGATACGGGTTTCCACCATCCATCTGTCACCGTGTATTCGCCCACCTAAAATTTCCCAATCCTTTTTCTCCTTGCCTAAGGCCTGTGCTTGTAATTTGCACAATAACTGTAAGTCTAATGACTCTGGTGTGACAGTTAACATCACCTGAGTGTTTGGCAGAGGCTGGACTGCTGCAGCTTTTGCCGTCTGATCAGCTAAAGCGTTTCCTCTGACCTCTGCAGTATCCTCTTTAGTGTGCGCTTTGACCTTTATGACTGCTAATTTCTTTGGCAATTGAAAGGCAGCAAATAATGCCCTAATACAGTCTGCATGTTTTATTGGTTTTCCTGAAGAGCCTATAAAATCTCTGCTCTTCCAGATAACTGCATAGTCATGGGCAATACCAAAGCAGTACCTTGAGTCTGTATAAACGTTAACTGTTTGACCTTCAGCATAAATACAGGCTGCTTTCAGTGCCCTAAGTTCTGCCTCCTGAGCTGAACTACCTGATGGCAAGAGTTCCTGTATTAAGATGTCTGTTTCTGTGGTAACTGCAAAACCTGTATGCGGTTCCCCATCCACATAGTACCTGGAGCCATCCACAAATAAATGTAAATCTGCATTTAGTAGAGGATGTTCCTGTATTTCTGGTGTACTTGCGGTTTCAAGATTCATTAACTCTATACAATCATGTTCTTGATCGTGTGTAGAAATTGAAAAATTTGATTGGTTTTCTGTGCCTGTCATTTCATCATCACTCGCACCATTCCCCTCTTTTGAAACCAGCGGCAATAATGTAGCTGGGTTCAAAGAAGTACAACATTTGATAGTGACATTGGATGGTGTAAGCAATGCTACTTCATATTTGGTTAGTCTAGCAGCAGATAAATGTTTAGTCTGTGCTTGGTTCAGAATTTCAGTCACTGAGTGAGGCATCTGTACAGTTAAGGGATGACCCAGAACAATATCAGCAGCCTTGTCTAACAGTAACGCTGCTGCTGCTACTGACTTGACACATGTTGGTGCTGCCCGTATGACTGGGTCTAACTGTACTGAGTAATACGCTGGGGGTCGCTGTTTGTCACAATGTACCTGCGTTAATATTAGAGATGAGCGGGTTCGGTTTCTCTGAATCCGAACCCGCACGAACTTCATGTTTTTTTTCACGGGTCCGAGCGACTCGGATCTTCCCGCCTTGCTCGGTTAACCCGAGCGCGCCCGAACGTCATCATGACGCTGTCGGATTCTCGCGAGGCTCGGATTCTATCGCGAGACTCGGATTCTATATAAGGAGCCGCGCGTCGCCGCCATTTTCACACGTGCATTGAGATTGATAGGGAGAGGACGTGGCTGGCGTCCTCTCCGTTTAGAATTAGAATAGATTAGAGAGACACTTGATTTACTAATTTTGGGGAGCATTAGGAGTACTCAGTAGTGTACAGTGCAGAGTTTTGCTGATAGTGACCAGTGACCACCACTTTTATTTATAATCCGTTCTCTGCCTGAAAAAAGCGATACACAGCACACAGTGACTCAGTCACATACCATATCTGTGTGCACTGCTCAGGCTCAGGCCAGTGTGCTGCATCATCTATTATCTATATATAATATTATATATATCTGTCTGACTGCTCAGCTCACACAGCTTATAATTGTGGGGGAGACTGGGGAGCACTACTGCAGTGCCAGTTATAGGTTATAGCAGGAGCCAGGAGTACATAATATATTATATAGTGAGTGACCACCAGACACACAGTGCAGTTTATTTAATATATCCGTTCTCTGCCTGAAAAAAGCGATACACACAGTGACTCAGTCAGTCACATACCATATCTGTGTGCACTGCTCAGGCTCAGGCCAGTGTGCTGCATCATCTATATATATATTATATATCTGTCTGACTGCTCAGCTCACACAGCTTATAATTGTGGGGGAGACTGGGGAGCACTACTGCAGTGCCAGTTATAGGTTATAGCAGGAGCCAGGAGTACATAATATTATATTAAAATTAAACAGTGCACACTTTTGCTGCAGGAGTGCCACTGCCAGTGTGACTAGTGACCAGTGACCTGACCACCAGTATATAATATTAGTAGTATACTATCTCTTTATCAACCAGTCTATATTAGCAGCAGACACAGTACAGTGCGGTAGTTCACGGCTGTGGCTACCTCTGTGTCGGCACTCGGCAGCCCGTCCATAATTGTATATACCACCTAACCGTGGTTTTTTTTTCTTTCTTTATACATACATACTAGTTACGAGTATACTATCTCTTTATCAACCAGTCTATATATTAGCAGCAGACACAGTACAGTGCGGTAGTTCACGGCTGTGGCTACCTCTGTGTCGGCACTCGGCAGCCCGTCCATAATTGTATATACCACCTAACCGTGGTTTTTTTTTCTTTCTTTATACATACATACTAGTTACGAGTATACTATCTCTTTATCAACCAGTCTATATATTAGCAGCAGACACAGTACAGTGCGGTAGTTCACGGCTGTGGCTACCTCTGTGTCGGCACTCGGCAGCCCGTCCATAATTGTATATACCACCTAACCGTGGTTTTTTTTTCTTTCTTTATACATACATACTAGTTACGAGTATACTATCTCTTTATCAACCAGTCTATATTAGCAGCAGACACAGTACAGTGCGGTAGTTCACGGCTGTGGCTACCTCTGTGTCGGCACTCGGCAGCCCGTCCATAATTGTATATACCACCTAACCGTGGTTTTTTTTTCTTTCTTTATACATACATACTAGTTACGAGTATACTATCTCTTTATCAACCAGTCTATATATTAGCAGCAGACACAGTACAGTGCGGTAGTTCACGGCTGTGGCTACCTCTGTGTCGGCACTCGGCAGCCCGTCCATAATTGTATATACCACCTAACCGTGGTTTTTTTTTTCTTTCTTTATACATACATACTAGTTACGAGTATACTATCTCTTTATCAACCAGTCTATATATTAGCAGCAGACACAGTACAGTGCGGTAGTTCACGGCTGTGGCTACCTCTGTGTTGGCACTCGGCAGCCCGTCCATAATTGTATATACCACCTAACCGTGGTTTTTTTTTCTTTCTTTATACATACATACTAGTTACGAGTATACTATCTCTTTATCAACCAGTCTATATATTAGCAGCAGACACAGTACAGTGCGGTAGTTCACGGCTGTGGCTACCTCTGTGTCGGCACTCGGCAGCCCGTCCATAATTGTATATACCACCTAACCGTGGTTTTTTTTTCTTTCTTTATACATACATACTAGTTACGAGTATACTATCTCTTTATCAACCAGTCTATATATTAGCAGCAGACACAGTACAGTGCGGTAGTTCACGGCTGTGGCTACCTCTGTGTCGGCACTCGGCAGCCCGTCCATAATTGTATATACCACCTAACCGTGATTTTTTTTTCTTTCTTTATACATACATACTAGTTACGAGTATACTATCTCTTTATCAACCAGTCTATATATTAGCAGCAGACACAGTACAGTGCGGTAGTTCACGGCTGTGGCTACCTCTGTGTCGGCACTCGGCAGCCCGTCCATAATTGTATACTAGTATCCAATCCATCCATCTCCATTGTTTACCTGAGGTGCCTTTTAGTTGTGCCTATTAAAATATGGAGAACAAAAATGTTGAGGTTCCAAAATTAGGGAAAGATCAAAATCCACTTCCACCTCGTGCTGAAGCTGCTGCCACTAGTCATGGCCGAGACGATGAAATGCCAGCAACGTCGTCTGCCAAGGCCGATGCCCAATGTCATAGTACAGAGCATGTCAAATCCAAAACACCAAATATCAGTAAAAAGCCTCTTTTTTTCTTTGCGTCATGTGCTGTTTGGGGAGGGTTTTTTGGAAGGGACATCCTGCGTGACACTGCAGTGCCACTCCTAGATGGGCCCGGTGTTTGTGTCGGCCACTAGGGTCGCTAATCTTACTCACACAGCTACCTCATTGCGCCTCTTTTTTTCTTTGCGTCATGTGCTGATTGGGGAGGGTTTTTTGGAAGGGACATCCTGCGTGACACTGCAGTGCCACTCCTAGATGGGCCAGGTGTTTGTGTCGGCCACTAGTGTCGCTTAGCTTAGTCATCCAGCGACCTTGGTGCAAATTTTAGGACTAAAAATAATATTGTGAGGTGTGAGGTATTCAGAATAGACTGAAAATGAGTGGAAATTATGGTTTTTGAGGTTAATAATAATATGGGATCAAAATGACCCCCAAATTCTATGATTTAAGCTGTTTTTTAGTGTTTTTTTAAAAAAACACCCGAATCCAAAACACACCCGAATCCGACAAAAAAAATTCGGTGAGGTTTTGCCAAAACGCGGTCGAACCCAAAACACGGCCGCGGAACCGAACCCAAAACCAAAACACAAAACCCGAAAAATTTCAGGCGCTCATCTCTAGTTAATATTCCTTGCGCATGGCCTGAAATTTCACAACAAAACAAATTGAAAGGCCTTGCATAATCAGGAAGTCCTAATGCTGGTGCTGATATTATGTCTGTTTTGTAACTGACAAAAAGCATTTAACTGTTCTTGTGTCATGAGTAATGCACCTTGTGCATTTTGTCCCTTTAGGGCATGTCAAAGTCAAAAAATATCATAATCCACAATGCCTTATACTAACCCCAATGCACATGCCCGCTGCTCGTGCATTCAGTCTGCCGTACGTGCACATGTCCGCAAATTGCGTACACTCGCTCCGGCGATAACGCGCGGTATATGCGTATTTACGGTAGAGTTTATGAGCTTGTAGCGGGCGACTCGTTTATAGCATAGTTAACTAATATAGTGCGTTTTGTAGATAATGGTCCCCTTAATAATGTCTGCGAGTATAATTAGTGTAAATTGTTCGTGGACTCAGGGATTCCTCTTTGCATGATACGAAGGGTCAGGCAAAGGTTGAACGGTGGTGTCTAGTGTCTAACTAAAGAGTATTTTATCAGAAACATTCCGGTGTTGGTTAGGAAGAGATTAATCGCTCCTGCGTATAGTTATGTCTATAAGAAGTTTATGGATATTTACTGTATTTGCAGTTCATTATCCATGCGGCGGGAATCCTGTGGATACCTCCCACCTGAGCAGTTTGAAATAGTCACAGCCCACCTGTTCAAATCCACCTATGACCTTTTGTTATAATGCAGAGACACATTCTTGTGTCCAATAAACAATGAGATTGTAGGGACCATTGTATTGTACTGTAGGATGTGTATATAAAGACCACCATAGCTAGACCAGCACTCACTTCTCTCTACAAAGGTTTTCATGGTGAAAAGCTGAGGGCTGGTTTCCAGATAGCGCCTGCGTGTCATTCCCACGTGTGTAAGTTTCTCTGTGGCCATTTCGTTACTCTGTGTGTATGCAATTGTTCTCTTTTTGTTATCCTTTAAAGTGTTTGCCATTTATTCTCTTTCTGTTTATGTGTATTTGCGATCGTTCACTATTGTTTATATTTCTGTTTAGTTATTCTGTTTTAGGTATTAATGTTAGGTCTGTAGTGTATGAGCAGTAACTGTTTTCCCCTTTTTACGTACGAAATATCATCTATAAAGGTGTTGGAACCTTAGCAAGCAGTGTGTGTTTCACCAGTCATTATAGAGGGTTTCTGAGCGTCTCAATCGCTCAAACAGCTTTCATATAACAAAGGCTAATCATCGTTACATTGTGGTAATATTACAGTACTAAGGTTTACAGTATAAGCATACCCTTACAGTGTTCATTGAAAAAGGTTTAAAGGTTAACAACTGTGTGTACGCTCGCTGCGTGTATTCCATAAACTCAGCCCAGCGTGTGTACGCAACGTGCGTACCACGTACGGTTCTTTATACGCAAACTGCGTATAAAGTACGCAGCACGTGCACGTGGTTTAGCGGCCATTACGGCTACACAGTATTAGTATATAGCTTATGTTAAAGGGTAGATATTTGACTCTATCAATTGGGGCCTCGTCCGTCCTCCTCATATCCACAGCTTGGCGGAACCAGGCAGACTTTATCTATCAGCAAAGGGTGGAAAGGTAGTATCCCTTGTATCCGTGTTTGTGGTTGGGGATACAGTAGTGCTGATTAGATAAGCGTCTGCTCCACTCGGGTTGCAGGAATGCTGGTGGGATCCAGAACCGAAAGGTAAGAACATACAGCTATTGTTTTAATTCTGGTTTAAATTTCTGTATTGGTGCAAATTGCATACGCAACACACGCACACACCTGTATTCTCATTTTGTGTATTTTTCGCATATCTCACCATCCTGTTTGCCATTTGCTATTGATAACGTACTGAGAAAATTTGCTGCTATTTTAGTTAAAAGTAAACAGTAATACTTAAGGGAGTAATTGTAAAAACACACACACAGCATAGAAGATACTGTGTGGTGTACGGTAAGTGATTATAGTGAAATATCGCTTACATTTATAGAAGCGTGTTATTTGTGTTACTGTAGACGTTTCCAGCCTGTGTACACGTGTCTCTCACTGAATGCGAGTCAAGCGTACGTGACGCAAAGGCGTACACACGTAGCGTGTTTATGCAACGTGCGTACAGATACGCCCACTAGATACAAATCACACGATAGCATTGTTTTAGTGTGGGCGGTATAGTAGCCACGTGATAATAGCACAAGTTCTTTCAGTTCCCAAAAGTAGTTTTAAAAAAAAAATCCTTCTCTTGCTGCAGCTCCTCTGGGATTAATCTGTGTTACCTGAATGAAAGAAATTTTCTGTACAGAAAAATCAAAGTAAAAGAAGCGTGTGTATGCAAGTGAATTTTTCTTTTTATTGGGTGAACCTTTAGAGAATTCGAGATCTCGTAGAAGTACACCCGTGAAGTGAACACGTGGTGGCGTGGGAGAAGGCCATCTCACGTTAACAGTGATTTAAGGTAAAAGGAGCAATTAGTGTTACAGCAGACCAGAAGGTCGCTAAGGTTGAAGACCCTGACTTAAGAAAGGTCAGAGGTAGTGGGCGCAACCCACAGAGAGGTTGACGCAAAACCCATATAGGCCCGTGTTGAGAATACGCTCCGGCTGAAGGTTTCGCAGCCTAAACAACCAATTCCGCTGGTCGTAAGGCGAATAAGTAATAGTTACTTAACCGCAGTGCGACTGTACCGCACGTAATTGTGTGCATTAGTTAGTTACCTTGATACCCATTCAGTTTTGTGGGATCATAAACGCTATTTGTACATTCTAACGTGATTTGTAAGGTTTTTTATTTTAAGGGAGGTTCGCTGATCACACAGGAATTCTCCAGCAACTGATATTTACTGGGGAGGGTAGCATACTCCCACATGCCCCAGTAAATAGAGGTTCAGGTTGCAGGGGCCCTGGGTTGAGTACGCCAGCGCTAAGGCAGTGTGTGGGCGTATTGGTCGACGTGGGCGAGAAGTGAGTGAAGGTACTCGTTGAACTTTCACCGTCGCCTTACCTCTGGAAACTTGGTTGTTTTTGTAGGAAAGTCGCTGAAAAAAAGCAAATACCTGCAAAATAATGGGGGCCAGTTGCTCAAGTAAGGGGCGATCAACCAAGGTTCAGGTTGATTCAGTACCACGACCAGCTGGGTCGGCCAGGTACATAATGTGTGAGAAATATGGTTCACACGCCGAGGTTTTATGCAATGAATGGGAACGAATGACTGTGAACGATGGGGAAAAGTTCCCCAGGGTGGGCAGTTTTAATCCTGAGGTGTTGCACAATTTAAGAAGAAGGATATGTCTAATAAAGTCCGGGAAGCAAAGAATTAGACATTATGATTATTTACAGTTATGGCAACAGGAAGGTGAGATTCAAAGAGGATTAGCTCAAGCAGCTGGTTCCAATCCTATCAGGAAACTGATAGCTACCGCACCACCACCACCATACATAACAGGAGAGAAAATGGCTGCAGAGAATGGCACACTGGTATATGATAAAAATGTACTTAATAAATGTGTTAGTGATAAGAGTAAAGTGGATAAGTGTATTGATACTACTGTTAACCCGTGCAAGTTGTATCCCATCTTAAACTTCCCCCAGGATTGCGAGCAGGAAGATGAGCCTACCACAATATCGGCACTCTCTCTAGCAGCCACCATAGCAGAGACTACAGTGGGCACGGTCCAACCAGTAAGAGGAGTAGCAAAGGCCCCTAGTGGAGGGACAGGTGAGGTCGTGTCGGCAGGTAAGTATGGCACTGTACACTACGCAGAAACAATTACACCACATATTGTAGAATCAACCCAGAGGGACGTTATTGAACTTAATCCTGTCAGGGTAATTGCGGTCCCAAATGGGAAAACTGACACTTCGGGAGTCACTCCCGTCAGAAACATTGCGATGCACTGCCCTTTTTTCCGGACAGAATTAAGAGCAATTATGTCTGAATTCCCTGATCCTAGGAAAGATCTAGTTGCATGTCAAAGATTTGTTAGAGAACTAGGTAACTCCGCAGAACCCAATAACAAAGAGTGGCGAACAGTGTTGAGGGCATGTTTGCCCCCCAACATTGACTCTGTGAGATTTATCACTGATTGTGGGTTAGATGAAGAAATGCCCCTCACTGATGAGTACAATCAGGAGACTGTAAGACGCATAAACCTGCAGTTAGGAACATATTTCCCAGCTGTTGTCAAGTGGAACAAAATCTTCTCCATAAGACAAAAAGAGGGTGAAATGGCTTCTGATTACTTCCATCGGGCATTGCAGGAAATGGCTAAGTATACAGGAATAGAAGACATTAAGACAAATGTGCATCATAGGGAAGTAGCAGTTTCTGTGTTAATGGATGGTTTAAAGGAAGTATTGAGGACGAGGGTACAGACCACCCAACCATGTTGGCGAGGTTTGTCAGTGGCTACTTTGAGAGAGGCCGCTATTGATCATGATCGGAACATCATGAGACACAGGGAGTCACAGGGCGATAAGTTGATGGCAGTGAGTATACAAGCCCTTACAACAAAGCCACCTCAGTATAGGCCTCAGACCCCTGTGGGTAAGTCAAATGTAATAAAATGTTACAACTGTCAAAAAGAGGGACATATTGCACGGAATTGTATGTTTAAAGACACACACAAGGTATATCAACCACCTAGACAACGACAAGACACACGTAATTGGGATCAGGGACCGCAGAGATGGAGTTATGAGCAACATGCAGGGGAAACAAAAAGGTACCCACCAAAAAGAGACTGGCAAGTCTCTGATAATTCCCAGGTACCCCCTTCACATGTTGTAGCTGCCAACGCACTCCGGGGAGGTCACCACCTACAATAGGGGTGGGGCCACACCTGTAGTCTACAGCCAGTGAAATTAATTGCGAGCCTTGGCAGTGAACCCGAGGTCACAATTGATGTAGCTGGTAGATCTCTACCTTTCCTTGTAGATACGGGGGCAGCCAAGTCAGTGATAAATTCAACAGTGGGTATGAAGTCCACTGGTAAGACAATTCCAGCCATGGGAGTAACAGGAGTAGTACAACACTACCCTTTAAGCAAACCAGCAGAGATTACGATAGGTCCTTTGCAGACCAAGCATTCCTTTTTGCTAACTGCATCGGCTCCGGCTAATCTACTTGGGAGAGATTTACTGTGCAAGATGGGGTGTGTCATATATTGTACTCCTGGAGGTGTGTTCTTAGATATTCCCGAGAATCATGCTCAGGAAGTACAGGATATGCTAGATTCCCCACAAAGGTTAATGATGCATACTGCTGTTACAGATAGGTGTCCGTCCAAGGTAGAGGAAATGATTTCCCAGATACCGGAATCACTTTGGACCAAGGATGGACAAGACACTGGATTAATGGCAAATGTAGCTCCTGTAGTAGTTCAAGTAAAAGATGGTAGGATAGCTCCAAAAATCCCACAGTATCCTCTGAAGCCAGAGGTGAAGTTAGGAGTCTACCCAGTAATAGAGCGATTGCTACAACAGGGCATTCTGGTTAGAACGTCCAGCACTGCCAATAGTCCCATCTTCCCTGTGAAAAAAAGTGGGGGGAGGGGTTACAGGTTAGTGCAGGATCTAAGGGGGATCAACAAAATAGTTGAGAGCCAATTCCCCGTAGTGCCAAATCCAGCTGTCATCCTTATGCAAATCCCTCCCACTGCCAAATTTTTCACTGTAATTGACCTCTGCTCCGCCTTCTTCTCGGTACCTCTGCACCCTGACAGTCAATATTTGTTTGCATTTACATATAGAGGAGTACAGTACACCTGGACTCGTTTACCACAAGGTTTCATCGACAGCCCAAGTATTTTCTCGCAGGCTTTGCATGATTGTTTACAATCCTTTTAAACCTAAGAGCGAATCAATATTAATACAGTATGTAGACGACTTACTGCTGTGTTCTGATTCACTAGAATCGTCCTTGAGAGACACGAAACAGCTTCTGTTTCATCTTTCTGATACAGGACACAAGGTTTCAAAGGACAAGTTGCAATTATGCCAAACCAAGGTAAAATATTTGGGGCATTATATGACACAAGAACTGAGACACCTCACCACTGATAGAGTACAGGCAATTCATGACATGACCCTGCCACAGACTCAGCAACAGATTCGCACGTTCCTAGGAATGTATGGGTACTGTCGTAACTGGATCCCAGGATTTTCCATACTAGCCCTACCTTTGCAGGAAATGGTCTCATCAAACAAACCAGATCGGATTTCGCACACAGATGAGTCTGAACTGGCATTTGAGAGACTCAAGCAGTGCCTAACGCAGGCACCAGCATTAGGTATGCCAGATTATGGAAAACCCTTTGAACTGTACGGTACGGAAAATGCTGGATGTGCGGCAGGTGTCTTAACCCAGAAGCACGGTGATGCCAGCAGGCCGGTAGCCTACTACAGCGCTCAGCTAGACACGGTAGCGCGATCCCTCCCCACATGCTTGCGAAGTGTTGCAGCAATGGCATTGCTAGTAAGTAAAAGCGAAGATGTAGTGCTAGGACACAACCTCACAATTCATACACCTCATGCAGTGTCAGCCTTATTAAATTCTGCCCAAACCAGACACGTCTCATCCGCACGGTTTACAAGGTGGGAATTAGCACTAATGGACCCTGTAAACATCACCATAAAGAGATGCAGTGCACTAAATCCGGCAACGTATCTCCCAGGTGTGCCTGGACAGGCACAAAGGGTGGGGGATGAGAATGATGGCGAAGGAGGATTTAGTACAGACACTGACTCACATGATTGTATGGAATATTTGACCCAAAATTTCACGGCAAGGCCTGACATCAGTGACAATCCACTAGAAGGTGTAGATTTTACTTTCTACACTGACGGTAGTTGTCACAGACAGACGGACTCGGGAGACTTGTGTACTGGATACGCAGTCGTAGACGACAAAGGTACCATAGAAGCGGAACCCCTGGGCCCACCTCACTCAGTACAAGTTGCTGAACTGGTCGCCCTAACCAGAGCGTGTGAATTGGCTAAAGGTAAGTCAGCCAATATCTACACAGATTCTAGGTACGCCTTTGGAGTAGTTCATGATTTCGGGGCCCTATGGCGCCTCAGAAATTTCATGACGGCAGCTGGCAAACCCGTGGCACATGCAACCCACATCAAAAGACTTTTAGCAGCAATACAAGAACCTGACAGACTGGCTGTTATCAAGTGTAAAGCCCACACATACAGCCAAGACCCAGTGTCACTTGGTAACAGCCGAGCAGACGAAGCTGCTAAATCAGCAGCCAGTACCTCCATACAGACAGACACCACTCAACTGATGGTATTTAATACTGTAAACACACAGAAATTGTATGAAATGCAAAATTTGTGTTCACCACAAGAAAAGGCAGTTTGGAAGTCAAAAGGATATGGCCAGGAGTCTTCAGGACTCTGGACAGATGGACAAGGTAAGCCAGTGGCACCCAGAGCATACCTTCCAAGTCTAGCGGAAGCGGCACATGGGCTGACTCATCTAGGCAAAGAAGGAATGTGTAAGTTGGTAAGAGCATATTGGTGCGCACCAGGATTTTCTTCCCATGCGGGTAAAAGAGCGATGACATGTCTCACCTGCTTGAGAAAGAATATCGGAAAGGCAATACCAACAGAGCCATCCCATATCCCTCCTACAGATGGTCCTTTCCAGGTAATACAAATTGATTTCATACAATTACCACCTTGTAGAAATTTAAAGTATGTATTGGTTTGTATTGATGTGTTCTCAAATTGGGTTGAAGCATTCCCCGCTGCCACAAATACCGCTACGTTTACTGCAAAGAAAATTGTGCAGGAATTTGTGTGCAGGTATGGTATCCCTTGGATAATTGAAAGCGATAGGGGTACCGATTTTACAGGTGAAGTCTTTCAGGTAATGTGTAAATTGATTGGAATTAATAGTAAGCTGCATACTCCGTACCGCCCCCAGGCGAGTGCGAAAGTGGAAAGAGTAAACAGCACTATTAAGAACAAATTGAGCAAAGTGATGGCTGAAACAGGATTGTTGTGGCCGGAAGCTTTGCCACTTGTATTGTATAGCATCAGAACCACTCCCAGGTCCCCTCTTAACCTGTCACCCTTTGAGATTCTGTTTGGTCGACAACCTCATGTAATGATTGACCCCCAGGATGATTTGAAATGTAACAATGAAGTAACTGCAAAATATCTGGTCAAGATGAGTAAGCAGTTAAGGAATCAAAATGACAATCTAAAGCTAGTGATTCCTGATCTGCCAGACAGTAATTGTCATGACATTGAACCTGGGGATTATGTAATGATTCAAAACTTTTTACGCTCAGGTTGCCTTATTGACAGATGGGAAGGACCATATCAAGTCTTATTGACCAGCACGACAGCGTTAAAGGTTCCAGAGAGAGAGACTTGGGTTCATTCGTCACACTGTAAGAAGGTCGCTGATCCAGAGAGGTCCCATGACAAAGAACAGATGGTAGAGGAAATTGTATCACTAGAGTGTCTGTTCCAGGAAGGTTGAAACGATACCTGAGCGCTGAAAACAATAAGAGCGGAGGCGGTTGTCGAGCCAGATTTCTTTTTCCCTTTTGTTATTTTCTCCAGTTCCCATCTCCCTCCTATTCTCCTCCCCCCTTCTTATTCTTCTCCTTTCCCTCCTCTAAGATGGACTTGCCCCAAGAGACTGTGTTCCGGATTTTCCTGTTGACCCTGTTGTTGACCAGAGCAGTCTGTTTCGGCGAGAGTACCAGAGAGGCCAAAGAGGGATCTGGAATGGGTTCTGATGATCAAGATGGAGGCGTAGAATTCCAAGAGCAACACAAACACTGAGCAAAGGCGAGTATCAGAAAACGATCTGGTAGCCATGTTATTAATAGACATTGTGAAGGATTGTTAGCTGAAGAGAATTGTATTTGTAGAAATTGTGACAACATAGTTGAGGACGGTTGCATCAAGGAATGTCAGTCCCGTTTTAATATCAACATGGACCAGCATCCATTGAGTGACTATCACTCATTGGTGGGTAAAGTGTTAAATCAGACAGACTGTTGGGTATGCTCACAAGTACCTCAAGATCATAGAAAGTCAGGACTAGTGCCATATCCTTTAACGGTAGATGAGGTACTTGAGTTAAAGGGTGGGAGACCGGTGGACAAGAGATTTAATATTTCTAGTCCTCCTAGTTTGAAGCTCCAACAATACCATGTAGATAGGTCCCTGATATGTTTTAACATTTCCAATCCCCGAAAGCCGGGAAATTGGGAGGTGTCATGGAACAACCAAACCATGACATTTTCACAAAGAGCCGACAGAATGCCCATAGATTCAGAGCTTATACGCCACATAGCCGACAGTGGAAAATATTTCCGGTATAGGTACACTCTAGGAAGTAGGATCATGCGAGTTGGAGAAGTATCACCAGGATACTGTGCACATGTCATACAGCCTGATACGTACTAGACAAATGAGAGAGTTAGGGATAGGACTGTTTTCATGGAAGGTTTGTAATATGGTTATGTCATTTTCTATCCCATATGTTCTCCCCGATGATTCATATTTCATATGTGGGAGAAAGGCGCATAAGTTGCTTCCCCCAAACTCAGAGGGATTGTGTTACGTTGGAAAAGTGTTGCCAGAAATAATGACCATTACCCATAACAAAATGAAAGACATTCACCGCAGTGCCCAAGCTCCTTACACTCACACTCATTACGAACACATTGTAAAGAGACACCTTGTAGATAGGACAGAGCATGCGGCCTCTGATTTGATTCACGAATCCACCGGGATTCAATTCCTACTCGCGTTAGATATCACCCGTACCGCCAGAGGAGTTATAAATTATAGGTATATAACTGCGCTAGCGAACCTGTTAGATAATATCACCGAGATGTATGATGACACCTTCAGGTATACCGGGAGAGAATTGCAAGCTTACAAAACGGAACTGGTACAGCACAAGATGGTTCTAAATTACCTCACAGCAGTGACAGGAGGGTATTGTGTCACCCTAGCAACTCAGTATGGTGTGAAATGTTGTACATATATCACAAACAGCACTGAGGACCCAACAGAGGTCATAGATCAAAAGATGGACAATATCTTGCAATTAAAGTGGGAGTTCCGAAGGAGGCACAACCTAACCCTTGCTTCTGTGGGTAATGAACTAACCGGCTGGGTATCATGGTTGAACCCACGAAATTGGTTCTCAGGTTTAGGAGAATGGGCTCAAAATGTTATCGTTACTGTAGGGAAGTTCCTCCTATGTATTCTGGGAGTTATCGTACTGATTGGTCTGGTATTCAGATGTGTTCGGATTCTAACAAATTGCAAGCGTAGTACCAAATTGATGAGTCTGAGGAGTGAGGGCATTGTAACAACAACTAATTTAATTTATGACCCGTCAATCGAGACAATGTTGTGATAAAATGTGATTCCACGGTCCGTTTCTTTCACCCGTTTCCCCTTTGATTTTCTCCGAGGTACCAAGAGATCCGCCTGGAAGAAGAATTTGATGGCCCCCTATTCAAGACCACTGATGAACTGTGTCACAGACACCTAACGAGCTTTTAGAGACTGTAATTCTTTTTATGGACACTTGAAGAAGCTTTTTGTTTGCCAATAAACCTCAAAGCTACAGTAAAGATACGAAGACATCAGACAAGACATCAACAAGACCCCAATCGGCGAACACATACATAATCACATGATTGCATTTATAACGCATGTTTCTTATCTTCATCTCTACAACCTCCAGGTAGTACCCCACATAGTCGACAGGTGATTTTCACATATTAGCACTCACATATTCTCCCCTTTCATGTATCATCAACTAATGTGCACCCCATTTGTTGTAACCAAAAGCCGAAAAGAGCTCGGTAGAGTTTGACAGCCCATCCACAGACCCCTAATACGGGATAAGAAGGATTCAAATGTATACTTCGCGATACCTCGAAGCTTGATTTAGAACACGTACGGCACGATGATACACGACTCCTCAGACATGGATTTCATACACACATGCTTTCATTATCTCACTAGGTCATATCTTTCCCACCTTCTCCTCTCCTCCCTCTACCCAATCATAATAAGGTATTCCACGATGATATATATATTTTTCTGTTTGAATTGTTTAGAAAGTGGCAGTTATTGTTGACTGCCAAAGGGTGAACTGTCAAAGTCGAAAAATATCGTAATCCACAATGCCTTATACTAACCCCAATGTACATGCCCGCTGCTCGTGCATTCAGTCTGCCGTACGTGCACATGTCCGCAAATTGCGTACACTCGCTCCGGCGATAACGCGCGGTATATGCGTATTTATGGTAGCGTTTATGAGCTTGTAGCGGGCGACTCATTTATAGCATAGTTAACTAATATAGTGCGTTTTGTAGATAATGGTCCCCTTAATAATGTCTGCGAGTATAATTAGTGTAAATTGTTCGTGGACTCAGAGATTCCTCTTTGGATGATACGAAGGGTCAGGCAAAGGTTGAACGGTGGTGTCTAGTGTCTAACTAAAGAGTATTTTATCAGAAACATTCCGGTGTTGGTTAGGAAGAGATTAATCGCTCCTGCGTATAGTTATGTCTATAAGAAGTTTATGGATATTTACTGTATTTGCAGTTCATTATCCATGCGGCGGGAATCCTGTGGATACCTCCCACCTGAGCAGTTTGAAATAGTCACAGCCCACCTGTTCAAATCCACCTATGACCTTTTGTTATAATGCAGAGACACATTCCTGTGTCCAATAAACAATGAGATTGTAGGGACCATTGTATTGTACTGTAGGATGTGTATATAAAGACCACCATAGCTAGACCAGCACTCACTTCTCTCTACAAAGGTTTTCATGGTGAAAAGCTGAGGGCTGGTTTCCAGATAGCGCCTGCGTGTCATTCCCACGTGTGTAAGTTTCTCTGTGGCCATTTCGTTACTCTGTGTGTATGCAATTGTTCTTTTTTTGTTATCCTTTAAAGTGTTTGCCATTTATTCTCTTTCTGTTTATGTGTATTTGCGATCGTTCACTATTGTTTATATTTCTGTTTAGTTATTCTGTTTTAGGTATTAATGTTAGGTCTGTAGTGTATGAGCTGTAACTGTTTTCCCCTTTTTACGTATGAAATATCATCTATAAAGGTGTTGGAACCTTAGTAAGCAGTGTGTGTTTCACCAGTCATTATAGAGGGTTTCTGAGCGTCTCAATCAGCTTTCATATAACAAAGGCTAATCATCATTACATTGTGGTAATATTACAGTACTAAGGTTTACAGTATAAGCATACCCTTACAGTGTTCACTGAAAAAGGTTTAAAGGTTAACAACTGTGTGTACGCTCGCTGCGTGTATTCCATACACTCAGCCCAGCGTGTGTACGCAACGTGCGTACCACGTACGGTTCTTTATACGCAAACTGCGTATAAAGTACGCAGCATGTGCACGTGGTTTAGCGGCCATTACGGCTACACGGTATTAGTATATAGCTTATGTTAAAGGGTAGATATTTGACTCTATCAGGCATCATATAACACTTGTAGTTTCTGTGATGCGCCTACAATCCACTCTCTGCAATAAGTGATTAGTCCTAAAAGGATATGAGTTGTTTACATGTTTGAGGAGGTTTAACTTCTGAAATAATTTTCCTCCTTTTTGTAGTGATATGCTTACTATAAGCAGAAATGCAGTGTACTTTGTTTTGTGCATATTATAACTTATTTCTATGTACCTTACATTTCTCTTTTATATATGAATAGCAATAAGGCTTGACATTTGGGTTCTATTTAAAAATACCTTACACTTGTTGTTCTTTTGATGGCATCATATAAAACTTAGTTTTCTGTGATGCCCTTGGAATGTATTTTGTACAATAGGTGATTAATTCTAGAAATGACTTAAGCTGTTGTAAGGTGCGTCATAGAGATATTTTTAAAATAAACCTCCCTCCTTTACTGTTATATGCCAAGCATCAACAGTGATGCAATGTTAATGTATGTTCACCTAACATTTTTCAGAGGTATCATTTATGCATTGTTACAGTTTACAGTTACAATTTTGATTTTATACCATGTAAATGTAAGTGTATCATGAGGGCAGACTTCTATCTTAGGGGTATGGACTATGACTACAGTACTGCCCACTTCTCATACCTAGTTTACCTCATCACTTGGCCCCACCCCTTGTAATAGTTACCCAAACACTTCCTGATTTTCTGACATTTCATTACACACTGTAACTGGAACAGTAACGAGCTGTACATTAAAGAAAATATTTTCTTACATCTGTAACATGTTCCTAATTATTTACCTATGAACTGTTACTGTTTTAGACACAGATATTAATTTTACTGTGGAGATTTTTTTTTTTTTTTCAAATACATGTCATATTTGTAGTCTTATGACAGCCCTTTGCTATTGGCTGGGGCAATATTCATTTGGCCACAACACATTTTATTATACTTATTCAAAACTTTATATTAAGAGAATACTATTTTACACACACAAATAAAACACTGAGATTGAGCCAGCACTCACCCAACTCCGAACAGGGGTTAGCTGGAGTTTAATGATATACCATTAGAACTTACATAATACATTATATCACACACTTCCATTGAAGTCTACAAGTCATTTGTAGCCACTGATTCAATACATATTTACCAATGTAATTTACAGACTATATATTTTGCTATTCTGTGGCACAAATTGACAGAAAAGTGCAAACACACTGATTACAATTTATGAATAATTTCTTTACACAATTTGATAAGCATGCAGTTTCAGAGACAAAAGCAGCCTGAAACTGAGACTGTTGGACCCCAGTTTTACCTAATGACGGACTAGACTAGCCCACATGGGAAGGCAAAAAGGAGTAAAGAATAGATTACCCCACCAGCTGGATTTATGTTTGCATTTCCATGCCACCTGAGTCCAATTGTCCATTACTAAGCAGGATCCAGAAAACTCATAATCCTTTTTGGATTCTATTTCTAGGTTTAAATTATTTTTAATTTTCTTACATATCTAATGAACTTCATAAATTGTTGTTTAACATCAGGGAGTTCTGTAACTGTTGTTATGTTAACAGTTCTGAATTTGTTTATGGCTTGTACCATGTTGTGGTTCTGCGCCGCTCTGCCTGCGCTGTGTTACCATCCGCAGCTGCTACAGCAGGTGTGATTGAATCTTCTGTACATACCGGATACAATCTATAGGGGACTGGTCCCTCAGGTTCAGTATATGCTGGAGGTGCAGATGCCAATGTATAAGTTTAGGGCATCCGCATCTCCAAGTATATTTTGTAGGTTTGTTATTTTTAAGTAATGGCAACCATTCACTGATTAACTTTTTAGATTTAACGGATTTCCTAACAGTTGGTCTTTTACAGGGTTTACATTTGTAAGACCAGGGTGTCTGACAAACTGGACATATTGTGTTATCTGGTGGGTTACAATGTCCACAATTTGGACATGCCCAGTAAGGATACCCTTTGGTTTTCTTGGGACCTTTACGTTTAATTGTTCCTTGTCCAGATATGTCTGCATCTTTAAAATCATCCATATTAATTAGAGCCATTTGTTCTTGAGTTTGTCCTAACTCTTCTAATTTTTTCTTATACTGAAGTAATTTACCTGTTTTAATCCACAAATCAAGACTCTGTTCCAGATTATTATCCTTCACATATCTCCCATAGGTTACTCTAATTTGTTTCAACCTATCCGGGTCTAGAGTGCCATTAGTAGTAACTTTTTCCCATTGAAACAATCGTCTCATACCCTTCAAGCATTGCTCACCATGTACATTCTTCATAATGTCCATGGCACTCCGAGGTGCTTCATCCGAAGGATAAGTATTTGTATTTCCCATTCTTATGGCCAGTAAGTATTTAATAAAATCCGGGAAATATCAGTAGCCTGGATCTAACGGATCCTCAGAGATATAAATGTGAGGAAAATTGCCTGGAACGGAGGTGATTTGTAACCAATTTTTACCTATGTCACTATCCTTTGGAATTAAATGACATCCCATCAATATGAACACATCATCTGGGTTTTTTCTATTTTCCCAAACCCCTTCTTCTGCAGAGTACACTACTGCTTTTAACACAAATGGATGTCCCTCCCCTAACTTGTGTATGATTGCTATGCAGACACAATCCTGACAGGACATTTAACTTGCATTTATTGCTCGCACCAGTCTGTGGTTACAGCTCACGGAAGAGAGAGAAAAAAAAAGTTTTAAATGACTTCCGTTCCTGATTTTTTTTTCTTAACTCTGTACGCTATAATTTTTAAAGCGACAGGACGTGCTTTATGGTACTAACAAGGTATGCAAGTCAGATGCAATGATATTCTACTGTGAGTACAACTTAGACTCTTATATTGTGTGCAATATACTGCTCTGAATCTTTCAATTCAGAAAGTATATCTGACTACTTCCTTCCAATGTCTCTTACTGTAGGAATGAAATGGCAACAAATTGGTGCAAAAATGTTAAATCCTTCTTCCCAAGGTTCAGAAAATAGGGGAGATTCTCCTGGACTACAAATATAATGTAAATAAAATTTTTGATTGTGGTGTGCCTTTACTAAGAGTACTACACACTTACAAAGGGGACATGTCTGTTTCATAACTCTGACTTATTTTTTAAAGTCTTTTTACAATATCCTACACATATAGACTGCAATAACACAAACTTAACCTACGTTCTAATTCTCAATATAAGACAAAACAAGACAGTGGTTGCAGCAACATCCAGTTTAACAACCCATCAGTTGGTTATATGCAGACACACTCTAAATACTCAGAATCCATTTACTCCCACATTCATTCATTCTTACACCTTTATAACACATATAAGCACATATAATAGAAGGAAAATGAAAAAAATCAACCTGCTTACTGAGTGAACTTTGTGCGCACGATCCCGATGCCTGTCTCCCAGCGGAACAGATTGAACAGTTAACGGAATGAGAGTCTACAGAGAAATATCTCTACGTACCATGCATGGATTTTGAGTCTCAGTCCAGGAACCGTCCGCCCAGTCGTCCGCTGTTCAACAGGTGATGTGGGATCTCGGTAGAACCTCCATATATGATAAAGGTAAACCCAGAAATGGGCACCCTTTGCTTAACCAAGTTCAAGCACGCATTCAGTCAGTCAGCATCAGGTTCATACACGGCTGCAGCCAGTGACCAGTCAACAAAATAACCTTTGTAATAACTAGCCAAACATGTGTAAAGTGGAAAGTAATAGAGCAGAGAGAGCTTTATTTCCTACCAGCAGTACATTATAAAGTGATACAAATTAACATATTGTGTAGTCGATTTCTGACACGAAGCTTAATCCTATTGGCTAATAAAACTTCTATCTTATACGTAATATGTTTGCCAACGTCTATATTTTTTATATGTGCTCTTAAGTGGAATAACTGGGGGGGTTTTGCTAACCTCGAAACCTACATATGTCTGGTTATATTTTTACACCTGGTATACTGCAAACTGACAAATACCCTTTGAAGCTTACATGTCTAGCTGCTGACATTATATTTCTGCTAGGAAATTACCTGATAAAGCTAAATATTTATCGTATATAAAACACTTTAAGAGGTCTAAGAACACTGTACGCTATCTACGTAAGAAGTACCGTAAGGGTACGCAAGTTGTGTAGCGATCGCTCAACCGTAGTCGAGACGCTCAAGCGTCACGTTCGCTTACGGCCCAGTGATCACAGGCAGGCACGCTATTGGCTGCCGACTAACGTAATGATTCGCTATAGCGTAGCGTACGCTCGAGACCACGAGGAGATCACCAGCGGTGCAGACGCTTACAACGTTAAAACCTTTATATCTATACCTTTAACAATGAGATACACAGTATACCTTAGTGTAGAGACAGAGTGTAAGTACAACCTGGTGTAACCTGATTAACTACAAAGCTGCTTGAGCGTCACCGACGCTCAGAGAATACTTAACCCTATAAAGAATACACAGATACCTGGGCTTAGGGTTCAAAACCTATTATATGTATTATAACTATTATACTTGCAAAAGGAATCACAGTACAAATGATACACTACAATATAACATAAACCAACTAACCAGATAACTACACAGGAAATACAATACAATACAATACAATAAAGGGAAAATAAGAGAGAGATAGAGGAGGGAGAGAGAGAGATGGCTCACAGTAAGACAATATGATTACGGAGAAAACTTACGCACAAGGGGAACGATCGCATGCGCCTCGATATCCAGCTCCCGATTATCAGCAATGAGAACCGTTGAAGAGAGTGACCTGGATACGGTCGGCCTGCCTATTTATGCCCCACACACAATACAATTCAATGGTCCCTACAATCTCATTGTTCATTGGACACAGGAATTCGGCTTCGCATTATAACAAAAGGTCATAGGTTGATTCATACAGGTGGGCTGTGACTATTTCCAACTGCTCAGGTGGGAGGGAAACTGGGTTTCCCGCCGCATGGGTAATAAAGTGCAAATAAAGTAAATGTTCATAAACTTCTTATGTCCATAACTATTCGCACGAGCGATTGATCTGCTTCAAACCAACACCGGAATATTTCTAATTAAATATTCTTCCGATGGATACTAAACACCACTGTATTACTCCTGTCTGACCCTTCGTATCAAACAAAGAGGGATTCCTTTGTTCATAAACATTCTATATTAACCAAACTTTCAGAATCTATCAAAGGGACCATGATCTACAAAATACATTATTAGTGAAAATATGTAATGATTGAGTCGCACGCTACGATCGCATAAACTCTACCGTAAATACGCATACCATGCGCCTGCGGGTGCCCGCGACTGTGAGTATGCGCACGTACGGGAGAGCGTACGCATGCGCAGCACGGACCTGTGTGAGGTGCAAATATGGTAGTGTGCATAGAGATATTTTTCTGACTTTGACAGTCCACCATTTGGCAGTCAATAATAACTGCCACCTTCTAAAACATTTCAAAAGGAGAAAAATATATGTCAGGGGTTAATTCATTTCCATGGTTGGGTAAGGGAGGAGAGAGGAGTAGGTGGGAAGAGGGTATGACCTAGTGAGATAGCAGAAGCATGTGTGTATGAGTCCATGTTTGGGGGGTCATGTATCATCGTGCCGTACGTGTTGTAAATCAAGCTTCGAGGTATTGCGAAGTATACATTTGAATTCCTTCTTATCCCATGGTACGGGTCTGTGGATGGGCTGTCAAACTTTACCGAGCTCTTTTCGGGTTTTGAACAAAATGGGGAGCACATTTTAGTTGATGATACATGAATGGGGGAATATGTGATTGCTGATATCTGTGCCTGTATTCCCTATACTATGTGTGTCATTACCTGAGGGTTGTAGAAATGAAGATAAAGAACACTTATGGAAAATGCAGTAGTATTCTATGTCAGGTTAATGTACATCTGTCGGTTGAAGTTTTGTTCGGTATCAGTTGAAAGTCGTCTTCTTTGCGCTGTGTTGCCCATTAGGTGTGAGCAAAAAGCTTTGTCAATGCCATTAGATTTACAAAAAATGTTGGGCTAGCGTAAGTTTAAGAATTCTAGGGAAACTGGGGATCCATGGCAAAGTTCATCAAATGTCCTTATCTCAAGTGGTCAAAACTTCTTCTTTGGTCTATCCGTTGTCTGTATAGCGTCTCGTCAACTTCCTCGTCCAAGGGGGTCTTTTTATCTTGGAGAAAAGCAGAAAAACAGGTGAAAGAAACGGACCGTATAATCGCATTTTCATTACATCCTTGTTTCTATCATTGGGTCATAAATCAAATCCAGGTTAATTACAGTTTCCTCACTCCTCAAACTCATTACCCTGGTACGATGTTTGCACTTCATTAAAGCCTGACCGCATCTAAATATCAAGCCAATTGATATGACAACACCTAAGATACATAGGAGGAACTTCCCAACATCCATTATGACTCCTTGAGCCCAGTCTCCCAAACCGGAGAACCAATTTCGCGGGTTCAACCATGACACCCAACCAGTCAGCTCATTACCTACAGCAGCAAGAGTGAGATTGTGTTTTCGGCGAAATTCCCACTTCAATTGGAGAATATCGTCCATCTTTTGGTCTATGACCTCGACCGGATCCTCGGTGCTATTCGTGATATACGTGCAACATTTCACGCCGTACTGTGTTGCCAATGTAACACAATATCCGCCTGTCACTGCTGTGAGGTAATTGAGAACCATTCTATGCTGCACCAGTTCTGTTTTATAAGCTTGAAGTTCCCTTCCAGTATATCTAAACGTGTCATCATACATTTCAGTGATATTATCTAACAAATTTGCGAGCGCCGATATGTATTTATAATTTAGCACTCCTCTAGCGGTGCGGGTGAAATCTAACGCGATTAAGAATTGAATCCCGGTGGATTCACTTATCAGATCAGAGGCCGGATGCTCTGTCTTCTCTATCAGGTGCCTTTTAACAACGTGCTCGTAGTGGGTGTGAGTATAAGGAGCTTGGGCACCACGATGTATGTCTTTCATTTTGTCATGTGATACAGTCATTACTTCGGGCAGTACTTTTCCAATATAACACAATCCTTCAGAGTTTGGGGTAAACCACTTGTACGCCTTTCTCCCGCATATGAAATATGCATCGTCGGGGAGAACATATGGGACGGAGAACGACATAACCATATTACACACCTTCCAGGTGAACTCTCCTAACCCTAATTCTTCCATCTGCTTAATACACGTATCAGGTTGTATGATATGTGCACAGTATCCTGGTGATACTTCTCCAACTCTCGTAATCCTATTTCCTAAGGTGTACCTATACCGGAAAGATTTTCCTCTACTGGCTATGTGGCGTACAAGCTCTGTATCTGTGGGCATTCTATCTGCTCTATGCGAAAAGGTCATGGTGTGGTTACTCCATGACACTTCCCAATTTCCCGGCTTTCTGGGATTGGAGATGTTGAAACATAATAGGGACCTATCCACATGGTATTGGTGGAGCTTCAAACTAGGAGGGCTGGAGATATTAAACCTCCTGTCCACCGGTCTCCCACCATTTAACTCAAGTACCTCCCCTATCGTTAAAGGAAATGGTACTAGCCCTGATTTGCTATGACCTTGAGGTACTTGAGAGCATACCCAACAATCTGTTTTGTTTAACACATTACCCACTAAGGAGTGATAGTCACTCAATGGATGCCGGTCCATATGGATATTAAAACTGGATTGGCATTTCTTAATGCACCCATCTTCAATGACATTGTTACAGAGCCTACAGATACAGTTTTCCTCAGCTAACAATCCGTCACAATTTCTTCTATGGTCAATGCTATCGGATCGTTTTCTGATACTCGCCTTTGCTTGTTGGTTAGGTTGATCTTGGAAAACTACGCCTCCATCTTTATCATCAGAACCCATTCCAGAACCTCTATCGACCTCCATGGTACTCTCGCCGGAACAGACTGCTCTGGTCAACATCATGGTCAACAGGAAAATCCGGATCACAGTCTCTTGGGGCAAGTCCATCTTATAGGAGGAAACGGAGAAGAATGAGAAGGAGGAAAAGAAATTTGAGGGAGAGGGGATGGGAAGTGGAGGAAAAATAATAAAAGGGAGTGGGGAGTCGACAACAGCTCTCGGTCTTCAAGGCTCAGGTGCCGCCTCAGTCCTCCTGGAACAGACACTCCAGTGATACAACCTCTACCGTCTGTTCCTTATCACGGGACTTCTCTGGATCAGCAACCTTCTTGCAGTGGGATGAATGGACCCAAGTCTCTCTCTCAGCAACCTTTAATGCTGTAGTGCTAGTCAATAAGACCTGGTATGGTCCTTCCCATCTGTCAATAAGGCAACCTGAGCGTAGAAAATTCCGTATCATTACATAATCCCCAGGTTCAATGTCATGACAATTACTATCAGGTAGATCAGGAATCACCAACTTCAGATTATCATTTTGATTCCTTAACTGTTTACTCATGTTAATCAAGTACTTTACAGTTACTTCATTGTTACATTTCAAATCATCCTGAGGGTTAATCATGACATGCGGTTGTCGACCAAACAAGATTTCAAAGGGAGACAGATTAAGAGGGGACCTGGGAGTGGTTCTGATACTGTACAATACAATGGGTAAAGCTTCTGGCCATGTCAATCCTGTCTCTGCCATCACTTTACTCAATTTATTTTTAATAGTGCTGTTCACTCTTTCGACCTTCGCACTCGCCTGTGGACGGTACGGAGTGTGCAGCTTGCTATCAATTCCCATCAACTTACACATTCCTTGAAAGACATCACCTGTAAAATGGGTACCCCTATCACTTTCGATTATTCTAGGGATACCATATCTACATACAAATTCCTGCACAATTTTCTTAGCAGTAAACATAGCGGTATTTGTAGCCGCAGGAAATGCTTCGACCCAATTTGAGAAAACATCTATACAAACAAGTACATATTTCAAATTCCGACAAGGGGGTAATTGTATAAAGTCAATTTGTATTACCTGGAAAGGGCCGCCGGCAGGTGGGATATGGGATGGTTCTGTAGGTATTGCCTTTCCAATATTCTTTCTCAAACAGGTAAGGCATGACATTGCTCTTTTACCCGCATGAGAGGAGAATCCTGGGGCGCACCAATATGCTCTCACCAATTTGCACATCCCCTCCTTGCCTAGATGAGTCAGCCCGTGAGCTGCTTCAGCCAGACATGGAAGATATGCTCTGGGGGCCACTGGTTTACCATGTCCATCCGTCCAGAGTCCTGAGGACTCCTGGCCACATCCCTTTGCCTTCCAGACTGCCTTTTCCTGTGTGGAACACAAATTTTGCATTTCACACAACTTCTGTGTGTTAATGGTATTAAATACCATCAATTGTGTGGTGTCTGTCTGTATGGGGGTAGCAGCTGCTAACTTAGCAGCTTCGTCTGCTCGGCTGTTACCAAGTGATACCGGGTCTTGGCTATATGTGTGTGCTTTACATTTGATAACAGCCACTCTGTCAGGTTCCTGTATCGCTGTTAGAAGCCTTTTTATGTGAGTTGCATGCGCTACCGGTGTACCAGCGGCCGTCATGAAATTTCTGAGACGCCATAGGGCTCCGAAATCATGGACTACCCCGAATGCGTATCTAGAATCGGTGTAGATATTGGCTGACTTACCCTTAGCCAATTCACATGCTCTGGTTAGGGCGACCAGTTCAGCAACCTGGGCTGAGTGAGGTGGGCCTAGCGGTTCCGCTTCTATGGTGTCTTGGTCATCTACGACTGCGTATCCAGTACACAAGTCTCCCGAGTCTGACTGTCTATGGCAACTACCGTCCGTGTAGAACGTGAGTTCTGCATCTTCCAGTGGGTTGTCACTGATGTCAGGCCTTGCGGTAAAATTTTGGGTCAAATATTCCATACAATCATGTGTATCTTCCTTTGTATTAAATCCTCCTTCCCCATCACTCTCACCTTCCACCCTTTGTGCCTGACCAGGCACACCTGGGAGATACGTTGCAGGATTTAATGCACTGCATCTCCTTATGGTGATGTTTACGGGGTCCATTAGTGCCAATTCCCATCTTGTAAACCTCGCTGATGAGACGTGTCTGGTTTGGGCAGAATTCAATAAGGCTGATACTGCATGTGGCGTATGGATTGTGAGGTTGTGGCCTAGCACGACGTCTTCGCTTTTTGTCACTAGCAATGCTATCGCAGCAACGCTTCGCAAGCATGTGGGGAGGGATCGCGCTACTGTGTCTAGCTGAGCGCTGTAGTATGCAACTGGCCTACTGGCATCACCGTGTTTTTGGGTTAGTACACCTGCCGCGCAACCAGCACTTTCTGTTCCGTATAGTTCAAAGGGTTTCCCATAGTCTGGAATACCTAGTGCTGGTGCCTGCGTTAGGCACTGTTTGAGTCTCTCAAATGCTGTTTCGGACTCGTCTGTATGCGAAATCCTATCAGGTTTGTTTGAGGAGACCATTTCCTGCAAAGGTAACGCCAAAATGGAAAACCCTGGGATCCAATTACGGCAATACCCACACATTCCTAAAAACGTTCTGATCTGTTGCTGGGTTTGTGGCAGAGTCATGTCTCTAATTGCTTGGATTCTATCAGCGGTCAGGTGTCTCAGTCCTTGTGTTAGACAGTGTCCCAAATATTTTACCTTAGTTTGGCATAATTGTAACTTGTCTTTGGACACCTTGTGTCCGGTGTCTGAAAGATGAAACAGGAGCTGTTTCGTATCCTTCAGAGATGCTTCCAGTGAATCTGAACACAGTAGTAAATCGTCCACATACTGTATCAATACTGATCCACTGTCTGGTTGGAAAGACTGTAAACAATCATGCAAAGCCTGAGAAAATATACTTGGACTATCTATGAAACCTTGGGGTAATCGAGTCCACGTGTATTGGACTCCTCTGTATGTAAATGCAAACAAATATTGGCTGTCAGGGTGCAGAGGTACCGAAAAGAAAGCGGAGCAGAGGTCAATAACAGTGAAAAATTTGGCAGTGGGAGGGATTTGCATTAGGATGACAGCTGGATTTGGCACTACGGGGAACTGACTCTCAACTATTTTGTTAATCCCCCTTAGATCCTGCACTAGTCTGTAACCCCTCCCCCCACTCTTTTTAACAGGGAAGATGGGACTATTGGCAGTGCTGGACGTTCTTACCAGAATGCCCTGTTGTAGCAAGCGCTCTATTACTGGGTAAACTCCTAACTCCACCTCTGGCTTCAGAGGGTACTGTGGGATTTTTGGAGCTATCCTACCATCTTTTACTTGTACAACTACTGGAGCTACGTTTGCCATTAATCCAGTGTCTTGTCCGTCTTTTGTCCAAAGTGACTCTGGTATCTGAGATGTCATCTCTTCTATTTGGGATGGATTCCTATTTGTCATAATGGTATGTGACATTAATTTTGATGGGGAGTCTAACATGTCTCGCACTTCCTGAGCGTGTTTCTCAGGTATGTCCAAGAATACACCTTCAGGAGTGCAATAAATGACGCACCCCATTTTACACAGTAAGTCTCTTCCCAGGAGATTGGTTGGTGCCGATGCAGCCAGCAAAAAGGAATGCTTGGTATGCAAAGGCCCTATTGTAATCTCGGCTGGTTTGCTAACAGGGTAGTGCTGGACTACTCCTGTTACTCCCATGGCTGGAATTGTCCTACCAGTGGTTCTCATGCCCACTGTCGAATTTATCACTGACTTGGCCGCCCCTGTGTCTACAAGAAAGTTTAAAGTTTTACCAGCTACATTAATTGCGATCTCGGGTTCACTTCCAAGGTTGGCAATTAATTTTACTGGCTGCAGATTACAGGTATGGCCACACCCCTATTGGGTATGGTGACCTTCCTGAATCCCGCTGGCAGCAACTACTTGTGAGGGAGTTAGCTGGGAACTACCAGAGGCATGCCAGTCTCTGTTCGGGGGATATCTTTTTGTTTCCCCTGTATGTGGCTCATAACTCCGTTTCTGTGGACCCCGATCCCAATGTCGTGTGTCGTGTCGTTGTCTAGGGGGTTGGTATGAGTTTCGTGGATTCTTTACTCTACAATCTCGTGCCATGTGTCCCTGCTTGTGACAAGAATAACAAGTAACCATACTTGACTTACCCACAGGATTTGGTGATACAAACAAAGGCTGCCTTGTGGTCAGAGCCTGTATACTTACTGACATTAATTTATCACCTTGTTGTTCCCTGTGTCTGGTGATGTTTCTATCGTGATCAATAGCAGCCTCTCTCAAAGTAGCCACAGACAGACCTCGCCAACATGGTTGCGTGGTCTGTACCCTAGTCTTCAATGACTCTTTTAAACCATCCATCAGTACCGATACTGCTACTTCCCGATGGTTTGTGTCTGTTTTAATGTCCTCTATGCCTGTGTATTTTGCCATTTCTAATAATGCTCTGTGAAAATACTCTGCAGCTGTCTCTGACTCCTTCTGTTTAATGGAGAATATCTTATTCCATTTAGCTACTGCTGGGAAATACTCTTTTAGCTGCAAGTTTATTCTTTTCACATTATCTTGGTTGTACACATCTGTAAGAGGTACATCATGATCTAGTCCGCAATCAGCTAAAAATTGAGTTGCGTCGACATTTGAGGGTAAACATGCTCTCAGCAATATCTGCCAGTCTTTATTGTTGGGCTCTACAGTGTTACCTAAGTCTCTGATGTATTTTTGACTGGCAACTAAATCTTTTCTAGGGTCAGGAAAATCAGACACTATGGTCCTTAATTCCATTCGGGAAAATGGGGTGTACATGGCAATGTTCCTAATGGGAGTGGCTCCTGATGCGTCTGTTTTCCCATTTGGCACTGCTATTACTCTAACAGGTGTAATTCTAACAACCTCATTCTGTGTAGATTCTACAGGCTGTGGTGAAATAGTCTCAGCATAATGCATGGTGCCGTACTTACCAGTTGATACGACCTCACCTATCCCTCCGCTAGGGGCCTTTACTAATCTCGTGGGTGGAGCTGTGCCTACTGTGGTCTCTGCTATGGTGGCTGCTAGAGAGAGCGCTGAAATCGTTGCCGATTCGTCCTCTTGATCACACTCCTGAGGAAAGTTCAAAACAGGGTACAACTTGCACGGGTTAATACTTGCATGGGTTAATGGTTTAACATTATCATTAACATTTACACAGTTACTAAGTGATTTTGTGTTACACCTTAGTGCGTCTTTCTCCGCAATCAACTTCTCTCCTGATATATATGGTGGCGGTGGGGCCGTGGCAATCAGTTTTCTGTTAGAGCCAGATCCCGCCGCCTGAGCCAAACCTCTCTGTATCTCACCTTCCTGTTGCCACAACTGTAAATAATCATAATGCTGGATTCGTCTCTTTGTTGATTTTATGAGACATATCCTCCTCCTTAAATTTTGTAACACTTCTGAGCTGAAGCTCCCTACTCTTGGGAATTTCTCCCCGTCATGTACAGTCATTCTCTCCCATTCATCACATAAAGTTTCTGTGTGACTTCCATATTTCTCACACATTATATACCTGGCCGACCCAATTGGTCGGACCACTGAATCAACCCGAACCGAGGTTGATCGCCCCCTACCTGAACAAGTGGCCCCCATAGTTCGAAAGTGTTGCTTTATTTAGCCAACCCTTACGCAAAACCAAATGTCCACAATAGGCTGACGGTGGCGGTTTACCGAGTACCCCACTCACTCGCCCACGCCGACCAATACGACCTGATCACACCGATATGGTGCTGGCGTACTCGACCTAGGGCCCCTGCGACCTGAACCTCTATTTACTGGAACCTGCGAGGGTTATCCGAAGAACACTTACTCTTTCCAGTAACTATTGGTTGCTGGATAGTTCCTGAGTGAGCAGCAAACTTCCCTTAAAATAAAAAAATTACACAAATCACGTTAGAGTGTACAAATAGCGTTTGTGACCCCTTTACTCTAATGGTATTTGGTCAGATTACTAACTACTGCACACCCTTACGTGCGGTCCAGTCGTTCAGTACACAAACAACTAAGCTTATGTACGGAAAGACCAATGGAATCGAAACTTACGACTGCGAATTCCTTCAGCCAGAGCTTATATGGCCTATATGGGTGTTGCACCAACCCTTTTCGGTGTTGTGCCTGTGAACTGTATAGCGGACTTCCTTGTCGGCTGTACCTGGACCTCCTGGTCTTGTTACAGTATGACCTCCTGGTCTTGTTACAGTATGACCTCCTGGTCTTGTTACAGTATGACCTCCTGGTCTGCTATACTCTAATGCTCAAAATTGTATATTTAACCAGAGATGCCTCCCTAGCCACCGTGCACGTCACTTACACGCATGTACCTCGAGAGTACTCGACTTTTCTTGTGGTTCAACCTTTAAAAATTGTAAAAACACTCACTCATCACATGTACACTTTTGTTTCTATTTCTATTTCTGCGCAGAAATTTTTCTTCAGATCAGGTGTGTTACCAATTAGGAGCAGGATCTGTTAATTAAATTTCGGATACCCAAAAATAGACTTGCGTTATTTCTCGCCTCGCGTTATTTATCGCTTTGCGTTAAAAATCAACTTATCGTGACTTGAGCTACGTGGGCGTAACCGGACGCTCCGTTGCGTAATATACGCTGCGTGCGTCGGCCTTTGGATTGCGTACGCAAGTCTTTGTTAGAGACACGTATACGCAAAGCAAAGATCCACCGTAACACAATTTATACTTTTATCAATGTAGATGATCCTTGATCATCTACCACACAACACACTGACTTCGCCTTATCTCCCAGGCAAAACTGTGTGTTTGTCTATCTTTTAACTATATTACCTTTACTCTTAAACTATGAAATAACGGCAAATCTCTTTTAGCACTTCTATCAACTATAAAACTGGCAGACAGGAGAGTGATATACGAAAATGAAAAAGAAAAAGAAATGCAGATATATATATGTGTGCGTGCGTGTGTACGCAAGACAGAAAAATAAACAGTTTTAAAAGGCACTAGCGTTTTGTTCTTACCTCCGGTTCCCGGATTCCTTCAGCACTCTTTACCTAAGCGAAGCAGACGCTTATCCTGTCAGCACTACGAGGGATACAACCTCCCGCCCTTTGCTGAGGGATAATGTCTGCTGATCTACCTAGTGCAGATATGTGAAGGACGGGCGAGCCGCCAATTGATAAAGCTAAATATTTATCGTATATAAAACACTTTAAGAGGTCTAAGAACACTGTACGCTATCTACGTAAGAAGTACCGTAAGGGTACGCAAGTTGTGTAGCGATCGCTCAACCGTAGTCGAGACGCTCAAGCGTCACGTTCGCTTACGGCCCAGTGATCACAGGCAGGCACGCTATTGGCTGCCGACTAACGTAATGATTCGCTATAGCGTAGCGTACGCTCGAGACCACGAGGAGATCACCAGCGGTGCAGACGCTTACAACGTTAAAACCTTTATATCTATACCTTTAACAATGAGATACACAGTATACCTTAGTGTAGAGACAGAGTGTAAGTACAACCTGGTGTAACCTGATTAACTACAAAGCTGCTTGAGCGTCACCGACGCTCAGAGAATACTTAACCCTATAAAGAATACACAGATACCTGGGCTTAGGGTCCAAAACCTATTATATGTATTATAACTATTATACTTGCAAAAGGAATCACAGTACAAATGATACACTACAATATAACATAAACCAACTAACCAGATAACTACACAGGAAATACAATACAATACAATACAATAAAGGGAAAATAAGAGAGAGATAGAGGAGGGAGAGAGAGAGATGGCTCACAGTAAGACAATATGATTACGGAGAAAACTTACGCACAAGGGGAACGATCGCATGCGCCTCGATATCCAGCTCCCGATTATCAGCAATGAGAACCGTTGAAGAGAGTGACCTGGATACGGTCGGCCTGCCTATTTATGCCCCACACACAATACAATTCAATGGTCCCTACAATCTCATTGTTCATTGGACACAGGAATTCGGCTTCGCATTATAACAAAAGGTCATAGGTTGATTCATACAGGTGGGCTGTGACTATTTCCAACTGCTCAGGTGGGAGGGAAACTGGGTTTCCCGCCGCATGGGTAATAAAGTGCAAATAAAGTAAATGTTCATAAACTTCTTATGTCCATAACTATTCGCACGAGCGATTGATCTGCTTCAAACCAACACCGGAATATTTCTAATTAAATATTCTTCCGATGGATACTAAACACCCCTGTATTACTCCTGTCTGACCCTTCGTATCAAACAAAGAGGGATTCCTTTGTTCATAAACATTCTATATTAACCAAACTTTCAGAATCTATCAAAGGGACCATGATCTACAAAATACATTATTAGTGAAAATATGTAATGATTGAGTCGCACGCTACGATCGCATAAACTCTACCGTAAATACGCATACCATGCGCCTGCGGGTGCCCGCGACTGTGAGTATGCGCACGTACGGGAGAGCGTACGCATGCGCAGCACGGACCTGTGTGAGGTGCAAATATGGTAGTGTGCATAGAGATATTTTTCTGACTTTGACATACCGTAAAATATATCTTAGATAAAGGTCATAACTTCACAATATGGGTTCAAACAAGGTGCAGTGTCTGTACTTTTTCCTGTGTCAGCTCTAAGCTGAAAACAATTTGAAACAGCTTGTCAGATGTCAATTATAAATGGAGTCTTATGAACAAATATGGCTTCCATCTTTATCAACTTCGTCCTCATACATAATGCCTGCCAATAGTAGCGTCCTTATACTTAATGCCTGTCAGTAGTATCGTCCTTATACATAATGCCCCCCGTAGTAGCGTCCTTATACATAATGCCTCCCAGAAGTATCATCCTTATACATAATGCCCTCCCGTAGTAGTGTCCTTATGCATAATGCCCCCCCCTGTAGTATCGTCCTTATACATAATGCCACCCCATAATAGCGTTCTTATACATAATGCCCACCATAGTATTGTCCTTATACATAATGCCCCCCATAGTAGTGTCTTTATACATAATGCCCGCCAGTAGTATCGTCCTTATACATAATGCCCCCCCATAGTAGTGTCCTTATACATAATGCCCGCCAGTAGTATCGTCCTTATACATAATGCCCCCCGTAGTAGCGTCCTTATACATAATGCCTCCCAGAAGTATCATCCTTATACACAATGCCCTCCCGTAGTAGTGTCCTTATACATAATGCCCCCCTGTAGTATCGTCCTTATACATAATGCCACCCCGTAGTATCGTCCTTATACATAATGCCACCCCATAATAGCGTTCTTATACATAATGCCCCCCCCCCATAGTATTGTCCTTATACATAATGCCCCCCCATAGTAGTGTATTTATACATAATGCCCGCCAGTAGTATCGTCCTTATACATAATGCCCCCCCATAGTAGTGTCCTTATACATAATGCCAGCCAGTAGTATCGTCCTTATATATAATGCCCCCCGTAGTAGTGTCCTTATACATAATGCCTCCCAGCAGTATCATCCTTATACATAATGCCCTCCCGTAGTAGTGTCCTTATACATAATGACCCCCCCCCGTAGTATCGTCCTTATACATAATGACACCCCATAATAGCGTTCTTATACATAATGCCCCCCATAGTAGTGTCCTTATACATAATGCCTGCCAGTAGTATTGTCCTTATACATAATGCCTCCCTGAAGTATCGTCCTTATATATAATGTCCCCCGTAGTATCGTCCTTATACATAATGCCTGCCAATAGTAACATCCTTATACATAATGCCTGTCAGTAGTATCGCCCTTATACATAATGCCTGCCAGTAGTATCGTCCTTATACATAATGCCCCCCCCTCCGTAGTAGCGTCCTTATACATAATGCCTCCCAGAAGTATCATCCTTATACATAATGCCCCACCCCCGTAGTATCGTCCTTATACATAATGCCCGCCAGTAGTAGTGTCCTTATACATAATGCTTCCCAGAAGTATCGTCCTTATACATAATGCCTGTCAGTAGTATCATCCTTATACATAATGCCCCCTGTAGTATCGCCCTTATACATAATGCCCCCTGTAGTATCGTCCTTATACATAATGCCCATCAAAGTGCTGCTTATACATAATGCACACAGACACACACACACACAAACATACACACACACACACATATTTCTTTCACCCTTCACATACCTAAACCTGGCTGGTCGGATCTGTTTCCTCTCCATCTGCACTGTACAACAGCCTGGTCTGTGTAGCTCCGCCCCCTCCATCCCATGTAGCTTTGCCCCCTCATCCCTTCTTCAGGACATGCACAGTGCACTGCACACAGCCGCTGTCGCAGGTGAGGGGAGGAGGAGGCTTCATGCTGCCTGCGGCACTGCCTGTCAGTGTGATAGGTATAGCAGTCAGCAGCAGCAGGGGAGACAGCTGCGCAGCAGCAGGGACATCAGCTCAGCACAGGGATGCAGAGTGGGGAGAGCGCCTCTCCAGCCTGGTGCCTCCCTGCACTGCATCCCTTTGCTGAGCGGGTAGCGCCGGGCCTGAGTACAGGGCTGCATAATATGTTGGTGCCATATAAAAAAGGATACGACTTAATATGTAGTATTCTTTAAAATTAGTCCAGTAAATAGACACCTTTACAACAAGCTAAATCCTAAACTAATCCTTGCTGGTACATGCTAATTATGAATAAATGTAATGGAAAATTAATTAAAACTTTTGTTTGTGACTAAGACAATGATGCACTGTTATAATTAAGCTGAATTGTGGCTATACTAATATATTTCAATTCTAATTTTACTTAAAAACATATATATTTTTCTATATCAGGTTGTCCAAACAAAGATCTCTATATCCACCAGGGGTGTATCGCTAGAGTGGGGCCAGTTTTCAAGTGTTAAAATACTTTGAATACTTTCAATTATTTTCCTTTTTGAAGGGTATTTCTAATTGATGTGATCTCAAGATTGTCACTTGTTGCAGGGCCGTAGCAGGGCAATTCACCATCCTGTGCCAGACCCACCACTGAACATTGGGTGCCTTGATGAAGAGGCAGGACTTCCAGGACAAGGAAGAAGCTGATATCCTCAGGACACTACGGAAGATTCTGCAAGCCAGGTATGGCTGCCTGTAGCATTCATAGGAAGTTTTGGGTCGCACTGCAATGGTTTTCTATACTACAGGCTTCCATTCCAGGCACCATACAGTATAAATCAAATACAGTTGCCACAAGGGAGCGATGGTGCCGCTTATCCACCACTAGTTACGGCCCTGACTGGTTCTACAGGAACTCAGATGCAGCTATGGATCTAGCAATCCCAGTACTTTGCTCATTCTCACTACAGAACAGCAACACTACTCAATGTGGGAAGTAGTCACCATGTCAACATTTAAAACGCCAACAAGCATAATGTCGACACCATAATGTCAACAGTTATTATGTGAAATGTTGACATGTTCATAATTTCGACATGTGAAATGCCTACATTCTGCAGAAAGTCAACATTACAGTTAGGGTCAGGCTGCAGGGTTAGGTTTACGCTGCGGGGGGAGGGTTAGGGTTAGTCTGTGGGGAAGGCAAGGGTTAGCCTGCAGGGGAAAGGTTATTGATATAATTAGAGATAGGGGTTAGGGTACTCACTGCTGTATCACGACTCTGCCAGAACTCCCATCAGATGACACACCTGGATCAGAAGATACCACAGCACCACCGAAGCTGCAACCCCAAGTCAGCAGTGCACCACCCAGACCCACTTATTCTAATCATTCAACATGTCCAGGGCTGCCAAGAGAAATCCTGGGCCCCGGTACAACAACTTCCTGGGTCTCCCGCCCCACCCTGGAGGGGTTGTGGCCACATCTATTTGGGGGCATGTCTAGCACAGGAGGAGCACCCACTCACAGGAGCATGGCATGCCTCCCAGCCAGGGCAGTAGAGAGCCTGGCTGGGCCCTGGTACTTTTCAGGGGGCATGGCCTAATCACAGGAGGCGTGGACCTGGGCCCCAACTGGGCCCCTCCATCAGTCAAGGGCCCAGGTAATTTGCACCCTCTCCCCCCCCTCTCTTGGCGCCACTGAACATGTCATCAGTGTCAACATGATGAATGTTGACAAAACATAGCAAAACCACTCACTATAACTAAACAAAACAATGCTAAAATTCACACAGCACTTCCTACCCAGGGTACATATATATTGCTCTAACCCTCTAGAACTCTTTAAATGTATATTACAATTCAATATACATGAATGGTTTAAAAGTTAAATCTACCAGATCATAATTTAATCTCATGGTTAAGTAAATCTGGATGTTTCCGAAACACAAAAAAGAAATAATATAAACTGCTTCGACATTGACCAGAAGAAAAAATTAGATGGGGTGGCTTAAAATCAAATGTCCAACAGTGGCTCAGGTACAGCCCATACCTTAATCCCATAAAGATTACATGTGGAAGGTTTACAAATTTCTTATGGAATTCAAACAATTTCACAAATAAGATTTACTAAACGTTTCAGATTTAAATTATGCAAATTAGAAACCAGGAAATGTATTTACCTATAACATACCAAAAGTGGCTAAGACTGTATGCACGCAGATGGGCAGTGTCTTTTGAAGGGTTATAATCTCCTTTATTATTCATTTTACAATATACAATAAAGCACTTGACACATTGAAGGATATACTTATTGATTCATTTCTACATCCCTGAAAACAATTTAATTTGTGCATGCTTTAGATAAATAAAAGTATATTAACAAACATATGCATTAAACTTTATATATAATAATCTTACATATATAATTTTACTATAAACAGAACTGAATAATTGTCACAGGTTAAGTAGTTTAAATCTTACTTTTCAAGTTAAACATTATGGTAGAAGTGCTAATATAATAAGTGCCATCCTAAGTATCATACTACACCCTGTAATTATAAAGACAAGTATGCCTAGAGCTACAGTACTAAGCAAATATTTGGAATTTTGGGAACCATGAATAGTTGAGGGATGGCCAGGTACTGGCAGGGGACTGATGAGGGGGACTCTCAGTGGGACAAGCCCTTGGTGACTGCCTTTGTTGCCTAGAGGGTAGTGTTACCCTGGGGTCAAGCAATAGCAAGTGCAAAATATAGAGGACCGACAAAACAGCTGAAGATGGGAGACTAAGCCCAGAATTAGAGTTGTACACAACAGCCTAAAGCACAGTCAGCTGTCTCATTACAAACACCTAATAAGTGTACCGTTAAGGTCAATGGACAACAGCAAGGCTGGGAAGTTAGTATACTGTAATAAGATAAGAAAATATAAGGCTGGTCGCCAAATGTAAATCCAAGTCATACTAATGATTAATTGCACAAGAGAACAGGAGAATACTCATGATCACTAGTAAGTGAGTCTATCATAACGCACCTTCTAAGTGCGATCACTATGCTATAGTATGTTCACAGCACTATGATTAATATGCAGAATAAGGTGTGTGTGTGTGTGTGTGTGTGTGTGTGTGTGTGTATATATTCATGCAGCTTATAGCAAGATAAATAAAATAAGGACACCGGAGCATAAAGTTACCGTGTAACAATGTGTAACAAAGTCAACACTGCAATTTCAGTAAAGAGTTTGCTTTTAAAAGAATCACATTTAATTAACATAGCAGATAAGTCATGCATATTATGAAATGCCTCAGTTAACTATCTACAGTCCACATGACCCAATATTTTACTAAAATATTTTATTGTAGTTATTCATTGCTTGGCCTTCAGGGAATTTGCTAAGATGGTAAAATGAAGCATCAGATGTTATGACTTAAACAGAGCAGACACCATCCAGTCTGACTGGCTGCTTGGTCTTTGACTTTGTACTGATTGGCTCTGGGTTTTCCTACTCACACGTCACTAACAATAACTCCAGATCCAGCACACAATATTTCCTATGGAGATTCGCTCACCTGCTTTTGAGCCTGACTAATACCTGCTCTGATACTGGGATGTATCGATATGTTGGCAGCCACCATCTTGACGGTCATAATACCGACAGCGGCATCCAGACAGTCAAAATCCTGATGGATCCTGATGAGTATTTTAACTTTCTCCCTAATCCTAACCCACCCCTCCCGCAACCTAACCCTAACCAACCCCTCCCGCAGCCTAGCCCTAACCAACCCCACCTCAGCCTAACCCTAACATCCCCCCCATAGACTAACCCTAACCCCCTCCCGGCAGCCTAACACTAACCCCCTCCCCGCAGCCTGACCCTACCATCCCCCCCCCTCCCCACACAGTCTAACCAAACCCCTCCCATCCCCGCAACTTAACCATCCCCCTATTGCCTAACCTTAACCCCAGCCAGTACTTACCATCGGGATCCGTCTGGATTCTGACTGTTGTGATGCCACTGTCGGTATTGTTTATACCGATGTTTGAAACTAAATATTATAAAGCTTCTACTGTTCAAAACTATTATTACCTGTGCAACTACTATAAACGTACAACTATAGATTTCTCTACAGATTGTAAGCTTGTGAGCAGGGCCTTCCTACCTCTATGTCTGTCTGTTATTACCCAGTTTTGTTCTTATTTCTGTTGTGTCCCGGCTTTTGCCGTGGAGCCAGGACGCCGCACCTCCCGCTGACCCCCGCCCGGCGCCTAGCAACAGGCGGACGCCGAGCGCAAGGTTTTCTGGTCTCCGCCCGGCGCCTAGCAACAGGCAGACGCCGGGCGCAAAGTCTCCTGGTCCCCGCCCAGCGCCTAGCAACAGGCAGACGCCGGGCGCTGTGAGCCGCCGGATCCCTAGCAACGGGGACACCGGAGGCAGACGGTGTTGCCCATTGCTGGGTAACTAAGTACCCAGCTGTGTACAAGGACGTGCAGCAGGACAGCTGCACGATACTTGCAATTAAGGAGTTTCTTCTGTAATTGGTGCAGCACAATTTATATTCTCTTCCCGGTCACTCCAAAGACGCTGGTGATAGTTCTTACTTCTGTGTGAACCTGTCAGCTCGTTGGAGATCCTGCCTGTGTTGTGCTGTGACCTGGAGACTTTGACTGATCGATTCTTAACCAGATCTTGCCAACCGGTGTTCAGGTTTTCGTGGAGTATCCACGCTAACAGTTCTTTGTTTATAATTATATCTTTAACATCCCTGAGCATTGTTGCTCTCACTGTTTATTTGCTTATAACATCTAAGACCATTGTTGTTCTCATTATCACTCAGGCATTGGTGTTGCAGGGTTAGTTAGGTTCCCCCTTACTCACTCACAGTCTCGGGTGGTGCCTTGTCACTTAATAAGACTGGGGGGCATCAGAGTTTGGGCAGACCTAATTCGCCCATTCAAACGCGGCTGCCGTAGGCAGAAGAATACTAGAACTGCAGGCACCATCCGACCACTAAGAGGGGTAACGGAGTCAGGGGTAGAGCTTGAGTTGCTGCAGACATCAATTCTAGCTGCAGCTTTACCTGTGAGTACTGGAACTTCCCAGTTGTCGCATACTCCCCTGAGTTCCAGGTACTCATCCATAACAGATACAGGGAAAATGTGTTTAGATTTTCTTATTCTAACACTCCATCATTACAAACCCCTCATTAAGGTAGAATTCTTCAGTATAAGGGATTCATAAAAGACAACTAATTTAGCTGCATCAAGGGCCAATCTAATTACTGAGCAATGTAGAGCATCCACTCTTTAAATTGTATTTTACCAATATAAACACCCATAGAGGGGAAATCATCTACCTCGCCGGTATACCAGCGGCGGTATGGTGCCCCTGTCGGGATCCCGGCGTCGGTATTGTGGCAGCCGGTATCCCGATGAGCAGTATGCTAACCGCATACCCTTCATACAATTGTTTGTACTGTATGGTTTTAGAGGAAACATATTCTTTTTAACTTAACTTGCCTGTTGCTTTACCACAGATCTATTTTACAGTCAATGGGGCAAAATCAATTAACCATTTTAATACATTTTTGTAGCAGAACGTTAAAGCTTACAATATATTCTGCACATTAATGAACAGAAGATTCCAGTCCATCTCTGAATTAAAAAAAAAAATAGTTTTCTTTATACTGCATCACTTTCTGTAGAACAGGCATAAGTGATCATCATATTGTTTTATCCTTGGTATTTGTAGTGTTAGGACAGGCTTGCCAACCAACAACATAAGGTATATACTGATTGAAGAGATGAGCCATTCTTTGTTCTCATGTCGCTTGATGAGCTTCAAGAAGTTGATGGAGGGAATGTGGAAGCTGTAATGTCTTCCTCATTTGCATCAGCTCGGTACCAAGGCTACACCTGTATGTAGGAGGCACTTACTGGAAGTTCTCTTGGATGCAGAGGTGATCAAGTTTTATCACCTCTCCTCTCAAGCCATATATCAACTATATGACATATTAATGAACCCCAGGTTACCACCAACAAATCTGTCCCAGGATTATCAAAATTGTTAGCAGCCTTGCATATTTTTGCATTGGATACTTTCCAGCCGACCATTTAACTGGTGGCTGGATTCTCACGGTCTACGTTTTCAAGGTCATAGCAGCAAGTTCTATTGGTGTTAAAAAATAGTATTCTGAAAAATTCATCAAAATGATAAAAAAAAAATAGAATTTGAGTGCAGGAAGAAAACAAATGATATTAATGATTTTAAGTAGCTGGCATGCCCAATGTTGTGGGCGCTAGCAATTGTACCCATTTGGCACTCACACCTCCACGCTGAATAGAAGTATGTTTTCGTTACCAAAAACAATTCATCCATGCCATAAACATGCAGATGGTGTGTGAGCCTTAATCAAGGAATACGGAACAGCCTGGCTGGTATTTCCAGTGTCAACTCATGAGTCTTACATTTTAAACAGTGAGCACGGCTGGAACTATTTGGAGAGTATAATCCATGTTGGTGAGTATAATCTACAGATGTAGCCTTGATCATTCAACCCTTCAACCCGTGATTCGGACACATGTGCGCATGCACAATGTAATGCCTACGGATCACGGGTGTGAATATACACACATGCTCACACACGTGCATGCTACCCATGAAAAACGAGTCGCTGATGCAATTGTCTGCAGCCAAGATGAGCCTGGCACCATCTGTATATACGTAGGTTAACTTGGTAACTATTTATTGAATGAATGATGGCAATTTCAAACAATGATCTAATATACAATATTTGCCAGTGATTAGAATGCAAATAAAGGAAACAGAGGATCTTATTGGCTTATTGCTTTTCCAGTCTATTAGCCAAGTACTGGTCTTGGACAACTTTTAGGATTGGTTCCTTGGTTAAATCCATTGTCCAGTGGTATCTGCCATGACATTGGGAGAATAGGGATTCAGGACTGGGCCCCCAAGGCTATTAGTGGAGACTGGCAGGTAGACATAGAAATTAGTACGGGCTGGCTAAAATTAGGATAAATAGCCGATGAGTAGGTGGCCTGGATGAAAAACGTGGTAACAGGAGCAGTGAAAAATTGCCCAGGCAATGTTAGCTGAAATATGTACAGGATTGCAAAAGTACTGAGTGCTGATAGTGACAGAGAAGAAGCAACTCTAGAGATAGATACATAGGGGTCTATTCATGAAACAGTGAAAAGAGTGGAGAAGTGAGCCATTGGAGAAATTGCCCATAGTGACCAATCAACTTTAAAGTAACCTTTGTCAAGTACATCTTAAAAATAATAGGTAGCAGCTGATTGGTTGCCATGGGCAACTTCTCCACTGGTTCACTTCTCCACTTTTTTCACTGCTTCATGAATAGACCCCATTGTGAGCTATAGTCTCTCTTGATACTGGGAAATCACAGTGAGCTGGAGAAACACTGGAGACTTGGCAATCACAGAGAGCTGGAGAAACACTGGAGACTTGGAAATCACAGAGAGCTAGAGAAACAGTGGAGATTTGACAATCACAGTAAGCTGGAGTAACACTGGGGGCTTGGAAATCACAGTGAACTGGAGTAACACTGGGGGCTTGGAAATTACAGTGAACTGGAGTAACACTGGAGGCTTGAAAATCGCAGTGATCTGGAACAACACAGAAGATTTGGAAATCGCAGTGAGCTGGAACAACACTGGAGACTTAAAATTTGTAGTGAGCTGGAACACACTTAAGACTTGGAAGTTGCAGTGAGCTGGAATACAATGGAGACTTGTAAATCACAGTGAGCTGGAACATACTGAACAACTGGAAATTACAGTGCAGGAATACTCTGAGCACACAGGAACCTTGTGCCTAGTATACATGCCAGTACTGAGTGGTTTAAATAGGGCTCTATGGCAGCTTATTGACGCTGCCAAACATATGACAAAGGGAGTCATTCTGAGTTGTTCGCTCGGTAGCAGTTTTTAGCAGCCGTGCAAACGCTATGCCGCCTCCCACTGGGAGTGTATTTTAGCTTAGCAGACGTGCGAACGAAAGGATCACAGAGCAGTGGCAAAGTTTTTTCGTGCAGTTTTAGAGTAGCTCAATACCTATTCAGCGCTTGCGATGACTTCAGACTGTTCAGTTCCTGTTTTGACGTCACAAACACACCCTGCGTTCGCCCAGCCATGCCTGCGTTTTTCCTGGCACACCTGGCACTCCCTGAAAACGATCAGTTGACACCCAGAAACGCCCACTTCATGTCAATCACTCTGCGGCCAGCAGTGCGACTGTATAGCTTCGCTAGACCCTGTGTGAAACTACATCGTTCGTTGTAATAGTACGTTGTGCGTGCGCATTGTGCCGCATACGCATGTGCAGAAGTGCCTTTTTTTGCCTCATCGCTACACAGCGAACGAATGCAGCTAGCGATCAACTCGGAATGACCACCAAAGACTCCAGAGCTTCCGTTTGGCAGGCCTACTAGGCGACCTCATCCCAAGATGGCGGTGTCACGATCCGGGTATCTGGACGCCATTACCTGCCGTTTAGGTGTCTTCTGAGACTGGCCCAGCGTTCCAAATCCGGATCTCATCTGTGTCAACACTCTGCACATCCCTCCTGTCATTCTGAGACACTACCACAGCGGCGCCATGTTTGAATCCAACATGGCGTCTCCCGTCCTCCGCGGCCTCCGCCGCCGTTACTGTGTTATTGCTGCGGGTTCTCAGAGTAATTTATCATGCCTCCCGCAGTCTCCGCTGTCCTTCATGTGTCCCAGCATGTAACTGTTATATAGCGTCTCCTGCCCTCCGCGGCCGGCGCCGCCATTATCACTATGTTTGCACATATCATTCCAAACCAGGTTTTCCCTCCAGGTTCCAGCATGGGCGCAGCCATGTTGGATTTGATCACATGCTCCAATTCCTCCAATCCACCATCTCTGGAATCTGCATAATTGCCTAGCCAATGCCTGCATAGCAGCAGGTATAAGTATCCTGTGTCTAGGCCAGATAGATGTCAGTGCTTTGAATGTCATACCTTGTTCCAGTCTCTCTCTCCTGTGGCTTGTTTCTCCAGGTTCCAGCTCCTGTCTCCAGCATCCACAAAGAGACCCGCACCTGCTTTCCATCCTGCGGTGCAGCCTGACTTTGCAATCCTCTGTGACTGATCCAGCTTTCAGCTATTACCTCGTTTGCTTCCAGCTTCCAAGCTTGCAGCTATTAACCCATCTGTTTCCAGCAACCTGCTTCCAACAGAATTCAACCTCCTTAAAGAGCCGGTGTTCTCCCAGCGGATTTCTACTTACCAGCAGTATCCACTACCACCGGTAACCACTCTTCATTTCATCTGTTTCCACGCACCCTAGCATCTTTCAGTTTTAACTCCGTGTCTCCACCATCTGGCTGGTTCCGTCCAGTGACTCCTACAGTGCATTCCAGTTACCAGCATCATCTCATACACCTACTGGCATGTTCCTCGGTTATCTCCACTACTACAGCCTGGCCTGGTAAGGTTATTCTACCAAAGGACTATAACACCTGTTCTGCAACCTACCAGTGCTCTGTGATACCTTTTATGGTTTAGTGATCCAGGAACTGTATTATCTGCCACTGCTAATACTGACTGTGAACGCTGTTGTGATTATACGGAGTCTGTTTAATAAACTTTCATTTGACTTTTAACCTGCTTGTCATGGTCACACCTTCGGGTTTCCTTCCACACTTACATGTCCAGGGGTCTGATTAAACCATCTAAGTTTAACTTCATTCCAGCCCCTACAACTGAGGCTTCCTCCCGTCAGCCTAAACCCTCAGTTGTGACAGGTGGTTCCCATAAACAGGAGCAATGGGAATTGAACTGGAGGATGCTGCCCTGGAACCCACCCAGTAGACAGCAAATAGGTGTTAGAGGAGCTGCCTCAGACGCTGCTGGTATTGAGGGTTTGGATTCCAGTGTGTGGCACAGCTTGAAAGGTCCTGATTATCTGTGTCTTATTATGAAGATAGATTGGCTGTCCAGCTGTAAATACATAAAGAAAACATGCTAACTCATCACAGCTAGAGCCTTAGTTGCAAATTACCCCATGGTACTGTGAGGCTGCAGTGCTAACCACTTTGCCACCTTACTGCCAATATGAATGCATCATTTTTAACAAAGCTCTATTTTATATTAAGTTAATAAGTTGTAAAATCTCCTCCAAACATGACAAATTATTTATTAACAACAGAATGTTATTTTATATATTTCCAGGTATCATGGGTCTACAAATTATTTTGTAGTGGCTACAGTTAAAGTATGCAGCGTGATTACCTTCATCTTAAGCAATTGTTGCCCAGCTTCAGTTGTAGTTGTTTTTTGATGTTCAGTTTCATCTTAATCTTCAAGAACCAGACTGAATAGCTCATTAAGAGGATGCCATGGTTGTGGATAAAGAGAATGAGTTGGCTATCTTTGTTATTCAGTCACACTCCACTGATTTAATCTCTTTTAATTGTTAGTGGACATTTAGAGTTAATTTCACCACATATTTTATCATTGACAATGAATGCAATCCCAAAATGTTGCTTATTCACACAATATGCAGCTATAAACATTCACCATAGAGATGGAAGTTTTTGCTACGTCCACCCAGTGGCAAACGCAGGAATTTTAAGAGGGGGTTTCCAGATTATACACACACAATTTTATATATATATATATATAAAATATATAAATCACAGAGCGAGAGGGAGGCTGGAAGCTGGGCCATGGAGAGAGATATGCAAGGGGGAGAGAGAGTGGGAGGCATGGGGAGAGAGGGGCTTTCGGGGGAGAGAGAGGCATGGGGTAGAGACGGAGGCATGGGGATAAAGAGAGCAAGAAAGTCATGGAAAGAAAGGGAGGGGCACAGAGGAGAGAGATGAGGGGGGGGGGGGGTAGTGTATATTCCCAGTGCAGGGGGGTGGGGTGGGGGGATGATAGTGTTCAGTATATTACCCTCCACCTAATCGGTGAGGAGGGCATATTTACATTTTTAAGGTCAAAATTATATAGGTGACTTATCGTTGCAGTCGTTCAAAATATGTCCTCATTGATTAGGTGTAGGGTGCTAGAATTAACACTAGGTAGCATATGGGGTAAGGGTGGTGGTGGTGGTATGGTGTGTTGTGTACATCCCTGGAGCCAGGGAGGAGAAGTGGGAGGGCAAGCAGTGTATGTCCCTGGGCCCGCGGGGTACTGTATGTCTAAGAGGCCTGGCGGTAGGGTATGTTCCAGACACTAGGAGGTAAAATGGATTATGGGTATGTTCCTATGGCAGGGGTGGTGGTTAGGGTGATACTGTACTGTGAGGCTAGGGGATAGGGCTGGTTAGCCTATCACCCTCCACCAGAACCAGCACCTGGAGCATGAACTCTATACAGTCTACAACCTTTTGTGGCAAGCAGCCGGGAGTATTAGTAGTGAGAATAAAAGGAAGGATGTGAGTAGTAGTGCAGAGCAAGAGGGTAGGCTGGGATTAGCAGTGGGGTGAACAAGATATGTTGGGGTGAGAAACATGATTATAGGGAGTGAGACATGGGGAGAGATGTGGGAGAGAGAAAGAGTGAGATGAGGGAGGGGTAGAGTGAGATATTGGAGAGACAGAGACAAGGACTGATAGGGGATCAATAAGTAACACAAGGAATGCAAGGTTGCAATAGTTACTGTATACAATAAAATAACCCCCATTTTCAGTGAGTGCTTACCAGCTTGCTCACTGCTTCCACGGCAACACAGCGTGCATGGCCTTCATAGAGTAGTAGGTCGTCCCGCAGCATGCTTCCACTGCGCTGTAGTGGGGATAGGAGTAACCAGTGAGGAAGGTAAGAGCTGTGTGGCTGTGGCCATTCAGACTGCAGCGCACCAGTGCTGCTGCTCCACAGCCACACAATTAGCTGTGATCTACAAGAGTCGCCTCCTCTGACCTCTGAGATTAGTGCCTTGTGCAGCTGCAGCGCTGTCACTACACAACAGCGGGCCGCGGTGCTGGCAGGCCGTGGCTACTAATGAGAAAGGAAGTACCTTGGAAATCCCACTGGCTGGGTCAATTCGTCCCCGGGTGGGAGGGACATCAGAAAGAAGACATGCCGCCGCATCCCCGACTGGATCCCCTATGCATGTGAGCACACATCGCTGTCAGTGCTCTGTCATGGGTACTGCTAGTTTGTGTGGCAACCGGGAGGTGAGCTCTGCAGTTCCCCTATGAAGCTACCATCCGGACACACAGCTGTAGTGCCTGCTCCTCCATCAGAAATCGGTGAGCTGCGCCGGTGTGCAGGGGGGGTTTCCAGGTACTCGGAAACCCCCCCTGCGTGCGCGTATGCCACCATAGGGTCAATGCCGCTGACTTCAAGTTAAATGCTATTGTGTTACAGTCTCATGGTTACCTAGTGTGTTTGAGCGGCTTGATACTGTAAACATACACATTTACAAAAAACAGTCAATAGTAAAGACAAAATAAAATATAAACATATTTGATATCTCTTAAAAAAAAACTAACACACCCATAAGTGTTGGTGGTCTGCTACTTTCATACTTGCCAAGATTGAGTTTCTCCTCTCAAGGAGAAGCCGGAGACTCAAATCTTGTCAGAACAATTCACTTCCTAGTGTAGCTGACCTCTGACTCCAATCCTCCTGTGCATCTGTCAGTGATCTCCAGCAATCTGCCTGCATCCAGTGCGTGCCTTCTATCACCTGTCTGTGTGCAGCGCTCGGCGCTACTGTCATCTACTTGTCCCAGCGCGTCTGTCATCTGCCTGTGTCCACAGCTCCTAAGGTAAAAGAGACAACAACCGTTAGTAGCCACATACACCACATTCTCACGACAGGAGAAAGTGTCAGCGGCTAATGCCATACCAACACAAAGAAGCTAAGTGCGTCAGGGTGGAGCCCAGTGTACCTCGCAGAAAGAGATTTAACAATGGTAAGTTCTTACCATAAATCTCGTTTTCTGCTGCGGGGTACACTGGCCTCCACAGGGAATGACATTGGGGATGTCCTAAAGCAGTTCCTAATGGGAGGGGACACACTGTAGCGGGCACAAGAACTCGGCTTCCAAAGGAAGCATCCTGGGAGGTGGAAGTATCGAAGGCATAGAACCTTATGAACGTGTTCACTGAGGACCACGTAGCTGCCTTGCACAATTGTTCAAGGGTCGCACCACGGCGGGCCGCCCAAGAAGGTCCAACAGACCAAGTAGAGTGGGCCTTGATGGTAGCAGGAGCTGGAAGGCCAGCCTGTACATAAGCATGTGCAATCACCATTCTAATCCATCTGGTCAGGGTCTGCTTGTGAGCAGGCCAGCCACCACGTTTGTGAAAACCAAAAAGTACAAAGAGAGAATCAGACTTCCGAAGGGATGCAGTTCTCTTCACATAGACACAGAGAGCCCGTACCACATCCAAAGACCGCTCTTTGGGAGACAAGCCAGGAGAGGCAAAGGCCGGAACCACAATCTCCTGATTAAGGTGGAAAGAAGACACCACCTTAGGTAAGTACCCGGGACGTGTTCGCAGAACCGCCAGGTCACGGTGAAAAATCAGATATGGGGACCTACAAGACAAGGCACCCAGATCTGACACCCGTCTAGCAGAGGCAATAGCCAGCAGAAAAGAGAAAGCCACTTAATGTCTGCAGATTCAAGAGGCTCAAACGGAAACCCCTGCAACGCCTCCAGAACCACCGACAAGTACCAAGGAGCCACAAGCGGGACATAAGGCGGTTGAATCTGCAACACATCCTGAGTGAACCTATGAACATCAGGTAAAGTCGCAATTTTTCTCTGAAACCAAACCAACAAGGCAGAAATATGAACCTTGATGGAGGCCAGACGAAAGCCCAAGTCCAGGCCTTGTTGTAGAAAGGCCAAATGTTTGGCCGTACTAAACTTGTAAGAGTCATGATTAAAAGGGGCGCACCAAGCAAAGTAAGAATTCCAGACCCTATGATAAATCCGAGCAGAAGCCGGTTTCTGGGCCTTCAACATGGTTTGAATAACCACCTCAGAAAATCCTTTGGCCCTCAGGATGCAAGCTTCAAGAGCCATGCCGTCAAAGCCATCCGGGCTAAATCTTGATATACACAGGGGCCCTGAATGAGGAGATCCGGGCGCCGTGGAAGTAGAAGGGGACGCTCTATCGAGAAACCCTGCAGGTCTGAGAACCAGTGCCGTCTGGGCCACGGGAGCGATCAGAAGTAGGATTCCTCCTTCTTGCTTGAACTTCCTTATTACTCTGGGCAGGAGTGACACCGGAGGGAACACGTATGGTAGCTGAAAGTTCCATGGAATTGCCAGTGCATCCACGAACGCTGCTTGAGGATCCCTTGTCCTTGCTCCAAAGAACGGAACCTTGTGATTGTGTCGAGATGCCATCAGGTCCACATCTGGAAGGCCCCACTTGTCCACAAGTAGTTGAAACACTTCTGGATGGAGGCTTCACTCTCCGGCATGTACGTCCTGATGACTGAGAAAGTCCGCTTCCCAGTTTAGGACCCCCGGAATCAATACTGCTGATATGGCTGGCAGATGGCGTTCCGCCCACTGAAGAATCCTTGATACTTCTCTCATTGCCATGCGGCTTCGAGTGCCTCCTTGATGATTGATGTACGCCACCGTGGTGGCTTTGTCCGACTGTACTTGAACAGGTCTGTTCTGTATTAAATGCTGGGCCAAGTTCAGTGAGTTGAACACCGCCCGCAGTTCCAGAATGTTTATTTGGAGGAGAGACTCCTCCCTGGTCCACCGACCCTGAAGGGAGTGTTGCTCCAACACCGCACCCCAACCTCTAAGACTGGCATCCGTCGTCAGAAGGACCCAATTGGAGATCCAGAAGGGACGACCCCTGCTCAATCGATGGTCCTGCAGCCACCATCTTAGTGACAAGGAGATCATTTCAGACCTGATCCGATGAGGCAGGCCATCCCACCTGGCAAGAATCAGCTTCTGCAGAGGGCAGGAATGAAATTGAGCGTATTTCACCATGTCGAATGCCGACACCATGAGACCTAGCACTTGCATTGCCGAATGTATTGACACTTACAGACGAGATAGGAAGCATCGACTCCTGTCCTGAAGCTTCAGGACTTTTTCCTGAGACAAGAACAACCGCTGGTTGTGAGTGTCCAACAACACCCCCAGGTGCACCATGCTCTGAGCAGGGACCAGGGAAGAATTCTTCCAGTTGATGAGCCACCCGTGGGCATGCAGAAACCGGATAGTCAGATCCAGATGGCGTAGGAGAATTTCTGGGGAATTCGCCAGGATCAACAAGTCATCCAGATATGGCAGGATCCTGACCCCTTGACGGCGGAGCACAGCCGTCATTACCGCCATGACCTTGGTGAAGACCCGCGGAGCCGTGGTCAAACCAAAAGGTAACGCCCGAAATTGGTAATGGAGGTTGCCAACCGCAAACCTCGGGTACTGCTGATGCGACATTGCAATGGGAATATGCAGGTAAGCATCCTGTATATCCAGGGAGACCATATAATCCCCAGGTTCCAAGGCAGGGACAATAGAGCGAAGAGTTTCCATATTACCCTCACAAATTTGTTCAAGGACTTAAGTTTGAGAACGGGCCGAGAGGACCCATTAGGTTTCGGGGCTAGGAACAGTGGTGAATAGTACCCCTTGCCTCTCTGAGCCAGAGGCACCTGTACTACCACTCCTGTGTCCAGGAGGGACTGTACCAGGGAATGAAGAATGTTTGCCTTCACCTGATCTAAAGGGACGTCTGTCAGGCAAAAACGATGAGGGGAACGATTCTTGAAGGAGACAGCGTAACCTCGAGTGACGACTTCACGTACCCAGGTATCTGATATGGTCTTCAACCATTCCTGGGTAAACCCTAGAAGTCAGCCCCCCACCCTGGGATCCCCCAGAGGGAGGCCCGTCCCGTCATTCAGCAAGCTTGTCAGTTTTGGAAGCAGGCTGACGGGCAGCCCAGGCCCGTTTAGGTTTGGGCTTAGTGGGTTTGGAAGTGCGAGTGTGTTTCGGGTACGCCTGACTCTTTGCTTTCCCTGAAGGACAAAAGGAGCAAAAGAAAGTACTCTTAGCCTTCGGTACCGAAGGAGCAGTACTAGGTAGACAAGCTGTTTTAGCAGAAGCTAAGTCAGACACTATCTTGTTAAGGTCTTCTCCGAAAAGAATGTCTCCCTTAAAAGGGAGCACCTCCAGGGTTATCTTAGAGTTCAGATCCACAGACCAGGACCACAACTAGAGAATCCGGCGAGCCAAAATGGACGTAGTAGAAGCCTTGGCAGCCAGAATACCGGCATCAGAAGCCACCTCCTTAATGTAATGAGAAGCTGTGGCAATATACGACAGACATTGTCTAGCATGATCAGAAACGTTGGAAGGCAGCTCAGCTTCCAACTCCTGAGCCCATGCTTCAATAGCCTCTGCAGCCCAAGTCACTGCAATGGTGGGCAAATGTCAGCACCAGCTAGGGTGTAAATCACCTTTAAACAACCCTCCACACGCTTATCCGTTGATTCTTTCAGAGACATTAAGGTCGTTACAGGCAGAGCTGAGGATACCACCAGCCGCGCCACCTGCGAATCCAGTGGCAGGGGTGTCTCCCAATTTTTACTTAGCTCCGCCGCGAGGGGATAGCGAGCCAGCATCTTCTTGTGAGGTGTGAATTTCTTTTCTGGATTTTCCCAGGATTCCTGACGTATGTCAACTAAATGGTCAGAGTGAGGTAAAACTTGTTTAACCATTTTCTGATGTTTAAATCTGTCCAGTTTCTTAGGGGCAGTATCAGGCTCTGGGTCATCAGTAATTTGAAGGATTAACCTGATAGCCTCCAACAAGTCAGGTACATCCACCTGTGAAACAGATTCCCCATCAGAAGTATCAGAATCAGTGTCTGTGGGGTCAGTATATATGCCATCCTCATCAGACGAGGTGTCTGGGACATTGTGCTGTCTATGTTCTGGCCTCATGGCTGCAGTCACCTCTCCTGACCTAGCAGTACTGGGGATATACTGTGCTGCCTGTATTCTGGCCTCATGGCTGAAGTCAACTCTCCTGACCCAGCAGTACTGGGGATATACTGTGCTGTCTATGTTCTGGCCTCATGGCTGAAGTCACCCCTCCTGACCCAGCAGTACTGGGGATATACTGTGCTGTCTATGTTCTGGCCTCATGGCTGAAGTCACCACTCCTGACCCAGCAGTACTGGGGATATACTGTGCTGTCTATGTTCTGGCCTCATGGCTGCAGTCACCTCTCCTGACCCAGCAGTACTGGGGATATACTGTGCTGTCTATGTTCTGGCCTCATGGCTGAAGTCACCCCTCCTGACCCAGCAGTACTGGGGATATACTGTGCTGTCTATGTTCTGGCCTCATGGCTGCAGTCACCTCTCCTGACCCAGCAGTACTGGGGATATACTGTGCTGTCTATGTTCTGGCCTCATGGCTGCAGTCTCCTCTCCTGACCTAGCAGTACTGGGGATATACTGTGCTGCCTGTATTCTGGCCTCATGGCTGAAGTCACCACTCCTGACCCAGCAGTACTGGGGATATACTGTGCTGTCTATGTTCTGGCCTCATGGCTGAAGTCACCACTCCTGACCCAGCAGTACTGGGGATATACTGTGCTGTCTATGTTCTGGCCTCATGGCTGCAGTCACCTCTCCTGACCCAGCAGTACTGGGGATATACTGTGCTGCCTGTATTCTGGCCTCATGGCTGAAGTCACCACTCCTGACCCAGCAGTACTGGGGATATACTGTGCTGTCTATGTTCTGGCCTCATGGCTGCAGTCACCTCTCCTGACCCAGCAGTACTGGGGATATACTGTGCTGTCTATGTTCTGGCCTCATGGCTGCAGTCACCTCTCCTGACCCAGCAGTACTGGGGATATACTGTGCTGTCTGTGTTCTGGCCTCCTGGCTGCAGTCACCTCTCCTGACCCAGCAGTATTGGGGATATACTGTGCTGCCTGTGTTCTGGCCTTAAGGCTACAGTCACCCCTCCTGACCCAGCAGTACTGGGGATATACTGTGTGTGCTGTCTATGTTCTGGCCTCATGGCTGCAGTCACCTCTCCTGACCCAGCAGTACTAGGGATATACTGTGCTGTCTATGTTCTGGCCTCATGGCTGCAGTCTCCTCGCCTGACCTAGCAGTACTGGGGATATACTGTGCTGCCTGTATTCTGGCCTCATGGCTGAAGTCACCTCTCCTGACCCAGCAGTACTGGGGATATACTGTGCTGTATGTGTCCTGGCCTCATGGCTGCAGTCACCCCTCCTGACCCAGCAGTATTGGGGATATATTGTGCTGTTTATGTTCTGGCCTCATGGCTGCAGTCACCTCTCCTGACCCAGCAGTACTGGGGATATACTGTGCTGCCAGTGTTCTAGGCTTCATGGCTGAAGTCACCCCTCCTGGCCCAGCAGTACTGGGGATATATTGTGCTGTCTATGTTCTGGTCTCATGGCTGCAGTCACCTCTCCTGACCCAGCAGTACTGGGGATATACTGTGCTGCCTGTATTCTGACCTCATGGCTGAAGTCACCCCTCCTGACCCAGCAGTACTGGGGATATACTGTGCTGCCTGTATTCTGGCCTCATGGCTGAAGTCACCTCTCCTGACCCAGCAGTACTGGGGATATACTGTGCTGTCTGTGTTCTGGCCTCCTGGCTGCAGTCACCTCTCCTGACCCAGCAGTATTGGGGATATACTGTGCTGTATGTGTTCTGGCCTCAAGGCTGCAGTCACCCCTCCTGACCCAGCAGTACTGGGGATATACTGTGCTGCCTGTATTCTGGCCTCGTGGCTGCAGTCACCCCTCCTGACCCAGCAGCACTGGGGATATACTGTGCTGCCTGTGTACTGGCCTCAAGGCTGCAGTCACCCCTCCTGACCTAGCTGTATTAGGGATATACTGTACTTTCTGTGTTCTGGCCTCATGGCTGCAGTCACCCCTCCTGACCCAGCAGTACTGGGGATATACTGTGCTGTCTGTTCTCTGGCCTCATGGCTGCAGTCACCTCTCCTGACCTAGCAGTACTGGGGATATACTGTGCTGCCAGTGTTCTAGGCTTCATGGCTGAAGTCACCCCTCCTGGCCCAGCAGTACTGGGGATATACTGTGCTGTCTATGTTCTGGCCTCATGGCTGAAGTCACCCCTCCTGGCCCAGCAGTACTGGGGATATACTGTACTTTCTGTGTTCTGGCCTCATGGCTGCAGTCACCCCTCCTGACCCAGCAGTACTGGGGATATACTGTGCTGTCTATGTTCTGGCCTCATGACTGCAGTCACCACTCCTGACCCAGCAGTACTGGGGATATACTGTGCTGTCTATGTTCTGGCCTCATGGCTGAAGTCACCCCTCCTGATCCTGACCCAGGTAATTGCTTTATAGCTGAACAATTATTCATGAGCTAATATACAAAATCATAGCACTGTCCTTTATTGACTGTCTAATTACAAACCTGAAGTGTTTTGGTTTCAGGTCACCAGTGGTATTGGATTTTGAATCTCTGCAAGTTATCTCCATTTTCTTCAATTTTTTTTTATATTATCTATATGTAGAACAGACAAACTCTATCGGCGGGATGTAATGGAGTCGGAGGTGCGGGATGTTGGACGATCTTGGATTTTTTTTAAAGGGGCAATCACTTAGGCATGGTTTTGTCTTTTAAATATTTGTCCCTTTAAAAAAAGTCTGAGATTGTTCAGACATCCCGCACCTCCGGCGATCTCGGACTTCATTACATTCCAGCGTATTTCAGGAATTCTATTTATTTTGCTACAGTGTTTGATAGCTGTAAATTTGTTGTGCAGTGAAAGATGATAATAAATACGTATATGTCTGATGTGGAGACAAGTCACACTATTCCCCTTGATACTGGTATATCTATGGAAGCATGTGTTGTATCACTGGATCTTACATATTATCAGAGAGCAGGGGCGTATCCACCCATTGGCGAGGATGGCACTCGCCAGGGGAGCCAGCCAAGGAGGGCTGCTGGGAGCTGTAGTTTATTTTCAGTTTCTTCACTGTAGTGTGGTGCAGTGCCATACACCGGTGCCTGTAAAAGTGGCTAGTCCCTGCTGTGTAAGCCTCTGGCACAGGTACTGCCAAGGGGGGCAGACCAGGCAGGTATTATATGTCTCTGTGTTAGGAAGGGGACTGCTTAAGAAGGTGGGGGTGTACTATGGTTATGTGCTGGGAGAGGACTATGGCTCTGTGCTGGGAGGGATGACGGGGACTATTGTTTTGTCCAGGGGAGACTATGGCTATGTGCAATTTTCTAGTTGCTGCCCAGAAATGAAAAGAGCCACCCACCAGAGTGATGACAAACTCATTTGCAACTGTGTACACATTTGCAGCCTATAGACAGTGGGGCTAATTCAGAATTGATCGCTGCTGTGCGTTTTCGCATAGCGGGCGATCAGGTCCGAACTGCGCATGCGCCGGCACCGCAGTGCGCCAATGCATGCCAGAGATGCTATTGGTATCTCAGCCCAGCGATTGCCTCTGCCTGATTGACAGGCAGAGGTGCTCACTGGGTGGGAGGGGGCGGGCCGGCGGTGTTTGGCTGCCGTTATGGTGGCGCGGTACAGGCAACGCAAGCATGCCCATACCGTAAGGAGGGCGGGCTGCGGCGGCTGCATGACGTCACACGCAGCTGCTACAACCTGAGTTTGCGACAAGTAGCTCCCTGCCAGTGCACAGGAGCTGTGCAGGTAGGGAGCTACTTGAAAGGAGGCTTGCATTCTAAAGTGATAGCTTGGATTTTTAAGTGTATTGTGAGTTTGAAACAGCAGAAGGTGAGTATCTGAGTATTATCTGTCTATCCATATAGGGATTGTAATATTGTGGGAGAAATTTAGTGTGAATCTGGTGTTTGTATCTGTGCTGTGCTTTCTTAATAAGTGAGGAGAAACCAGGGGGAGGGGGTTAAATCTAGGTGTGAAGTAATCAGGTGTGACGTAATCAGGAGGAGGAGGGGCTGATTACTGATTAAATATGCTCTCAGTCAGCTGCTGTAATCAGCCCCTCCTCCTCCTGATTACTTCACACCTAGATTTAACCCCCTCCCCCTGGTTTCTCCTCACTTATTAAGAAAGCACAGCACAGATACAAACACCAGATTCACACTAAATTTCTCCCACAATATTACAATCCCTATATGGATAGACAGATAATACTCAGACACTCACCTTCTGCTGTTTCAAACTCACAATACACTTAAAAATCCAAGCTATCACTTCAGAATGCAAGCCTCCTTGCAATGAGCAAGCTCAAATGAGTCTCTTTACTGATTAAATATGCTCTCAGTCAGCTGCTGTAAAGAGACTCATTTGAGCTTGCTCATTGCAAGGAGGCTTGCATTCTGAAGTGATAGCTTGGATTTTTAAGTGTATTGTGAGTTTGAAACAGCAGAAGGTGAGTGTCTGAGTATTATCTGTCTATCCATATAGGGATTGTAATATTGTGGGAGAAATTTAGTGTGAATCTGGTGTTTGTATCTGTGCTGTGCTTTCTTAATAAGTGAGGAGAAACCAGGGGGAGGGGGTTAAATCTAGGTGTGAAGTAATCAGGAGGAGGAGGGGCTGATTACAGCAGCTGACTGAGAGCATATTTAATCAGTAAACCGACTCATTTGAGCTTGCTCATTGCAAGGAGGCTTGCATTCTGAAGTGATAGCTTGGATTTTTAAGTGTATTGTGAGTTTGAAACAGCAGAAGGTGAGCTAGAATACAGAAAAAGGTGAGTTTTATAATACGCAATCAGGAGCACAAATATTTGCAACACCATTAAGTCTCTGGTGAGGCTGCAAGGGGCTGACCTTGTGAGTGAGTGAGAGGGTCTCTAACTTGGAGTAGCAGAGGGGCTGTGATTGTTGCGTGTGTGAGGGGCAGATATTTTGAGGGTATAGGGCTGCCTTTGTTTCTGCCTTTGTTTTTGTTCTATTTTGTGTGTGAGCATACTAGGTACTGCCGAGAGACGCATACGGTGGGGAAGGAGCCTACCGCTACTGCCAGCAGGTACTACCAGGGACCCGCAATCAGTCTGCGGGGTCTGAATCCACTGCTGAGCTGCACAAGGGGGCAAGGATGACTGCTGCTGCAGACATCCGAGGAGAGGACGAAAGGGGACGGAGACTGCTGAATAAAAGCAAAGGAACCGGTGACTACTGCTGCATAAAAGCGAAGGACTAGGGAACACAAAGGATAGATAAGAATAAGCTCAACTTCATTATTGTATAGTGAGTGTTTTGCCTAGATTGTTTTGCTTCTCTATTTCTTCTTGGGTAACAGGGAGTTAGACCTTACAAAAATATGGGTGGGGCTGGGATTGGGGATTTCACTCAGTGCATGTCGTGCAAGATGTATGGGCACCTGGAGCAACCGTCCCAGTGTGAGTACATCTGCACGAGGTGTGTGCGAACGGTTGCCCTGGAAGCCCAGGTAATGATCTAGAGCAAACCGTTACGCGACTGAGGGAATTCACAATCTCGAGCAAAGTTTAGATAGAACGGTGGAGGAGTTGAGGGAGGTGGTCACTGGTAGATGAGGATGACCAGGCAGTTAGCTGGGTCACAGAAGGAAGAAAAAGAGGGGGAGGCTCGACATCTCTGAACTATCAAACCCAAATAAATTTGCATGACTGGACGAGGAATCGGAGGAAGATAGTGGGGAAATGACGGTGCCGGAGGAGACTGTTCCATCTAGCAACCAGAGGAGCAGTCCCTCTGGTGCAGTTGGGAAAAAAGTTAGTAAGGTACCTAGTCAGATTGTGGTGGTGGGGGATTCCTTTATTAGGAAGACAGATAGGGCAATCTTCTACCGGGACCGTGATCGCCGTACGGTCTGTTGTCTCCCGGGTGCTCGGGTGCGGCACATCGCGGATCAGGTAGATAGATTGTTGGGAATGATCCTGCGGTCTTGGTGCACGTTGGCACCAACGACAAAGTTAGTGGAAGGTGGGATGTCCTTAAGAAAGACTATAGGGAATTAGGCAAGAAACTTAAGGCAAGGACATTGATAATGTCGATTTTATCTTAAAACATAAAGCTATACCTTAAACACACCTTAAATACACTTTAAACCTTTAGCCGCTGCAACCGCTATACTTAATACACACGCTCTGTACTTTATACACTGTTTGCGTACGGAGTCCTGTATCACTGTACGGACTTAGCGTACAAACGCCGCGCTGGGGGTACAAAGTACACACAGCGCGCACACACCCAGAGATTCACTTTAAACCTTATACAGCAATGCGATGCGTTACTAATACACTCTTAATCCTTAGCAGGAAAAGGAAGACACAACACCGATTTGTAGTTAATCACTGGGTTTCGACACCACAGAGTAATATTTCTGAAAGGGGGTTAACAATACAAATTATGCACTACAATACAACAGAGTAAATGGCTACAGTCAATGTACATACGTGAGAATATTCGCATGCACCTCCCGGTCCGGTCCTCCGCTATCAGGTTGATAACGTAGAGAGTCTTGTGTCAGGCCGGGCTGCAGCAGGCTTTATTTATACAAGTCTTCCAAAAGCAATACAATGGATACTGTAATCCCGTTGTCCATTGGACACAGGAATGCACCTTTACAGTACAGGAGAGGTCATAGGTTGATTTGAAAAGGTAGGCGATGTCTTTCCCAACTGCTCTTGTGGGTGGTCTCCTCTGGATTCCCGCCGCATACATAATATACAGTAAATACAGTTTATATCTATATTCTGCTTCTGCACCTAACTATCCGCAGGAACATGCGATCTTCCGCAAACCAACACCGGAATGTTACCCTTAAAATACCCTACAGCTGGATACCAAACACCACCTTATAACCTTAGTCTGTCCCCTCTTATCCTGTAAAGGCGAATCCCTTTGTTCTGGAATCATTTAAACTGTTGATACTTTCTGATGTGGTGCAGGGGGACTGTGTACAATGTGCACTATTTGGATTAAATATGTAATGTTTTGATAGCCCTCCATGCGTTCACAAACTCCGCCGTAAATACCCACACCACGCGCAGGACCGCGGGAGCGACCATACGCAAATTGCGGATATGTGCACGCACGGCGGAACAAGTGCACGCGCAGTGGGCATGTGTGTGCAGTTTATACGTGCTGTGTGTTCTTCAATATTTTTCGACTTTGACAATCCACCCTTTGGCAGTCAACAATAACTGCCATTTATCTAATCACTAAACAGAAAAATATCAATACAATATCTACAGACGATTGGATGGTAGGAGGAGAGTTGTAGGCGTGAAATGTATGACCTAGTGGGATAGTAAAAGCATGTATGTATGAATCCATGTCTGAGGGGCATGTATCATCGTGCCGCATATGTTCTAGATAAGCTTCGAGGTATTGCGAAGTATACATTAAATCCTTCTTATCCCGTATTAAGGGTTTGTAAGTGGGCCAACAAACACTACCTACCGAGCTCTTTTCGGCTTCTTGTTCCAACAAATGGGGTGCACATTTAGTTGATGATACATGGAGGGGGAACATATGTGAGTGCTAGTATATGTGGATATCACCTGTCGACTATGTGTGTCATTAACTGAAGGTTGTAGAGATGAAGATAAGACAAAAATACATTCACATAACATTTTCATAAACATTCTTGGGTATGGTCGATGTCTTTTCCAGATGGGTGTATCTGGGCAGAGGGGGAGACAAAGGAAAAACGGGTGAAAGAAACAGGCCATGGAATTCATTTACAATCCTTATCATAACACTGTCTCTATGTATGGGTCATAAATTAAATCTGCTGCTGTAACAGCGCCCCCGCTTCTTAGACTCATCAATTTTGTGCCGTGCTTGCGCCGCGTTAGAATTAGAACACACCTAAATACCAAGCCAATAATCATGACGACTCCCAGGATACAAAGGAGAAACTTTCCTACACTCATAATAACATTTTGAGCCCACTCTCCTAATCCTGAGAACCAATTTCGTGGGTTCAACCATGAGACCCAGCCAGTCAGCTCATTACCCACAGCGGTCAGGGTAAGGTTGTGTCTCCTCCGGAACTCCCACTTCAACTGCAATATATCATCCATCTTTTGATCGATAATCTCTGTGGGGTCGTCAGTGCTGTTTGTAATATACATGCAGCACTTCACACCATATTGAGTTGCCAAAGTGACACAGTACCCACCCGTCACGGCTGTGATATAATTGAGGACCATCTTGTGCTGGATCAGTTCTGTCTTGTAAGCTTGTAACTCCCTTCCCGTATACCTGAAGGTGTCGTCATACATCTCAGTGATATTATCTATCAAGTTCGCTAGCGCATGGATATACCTATAATTTATAATTCCTCTGGCAGTACGGGTGATGTCTAATGCGAGAAGGAATTGAATCCCGGTGGATTCGTGGATCAAATCAGAGGCTACGTGCTCTGTCCTCTCTATGAGGTGTCTCTTGATGATGTGTTCATAGAGAGTATGAGTATAAGGAGCCTGAGCACTGCGGTGAACCTCTTTCATCTTATCATGGGTTATGGTCATGACCTCTGGCAACACTCTTCCAATATAACACAATCCTTCTGTGCTCGGGGCAAGCCACTTATACGCCTTCCTCCCACATATGAAATAGGCATCATCGGGGAGAACATAGGGGACAGAATATGACATTACCATATTACAAACTTTCCAAGTGAAAAACCCAATCCCTAGTTCTCCCATCTGCTCAGCACAAGTATCAGGCTGGATGATATGAGCACAGTACCCTGGTGATACTTCTCCAACCCACATGGTCTTGCTTCCTCGAATATACCTATACCGAAAATACCTTCCACTGTTGGCTATTTGGCGTACAAGTTCAGAGTCTATGGGTATCCTATCAGCTCTGTGCGAAAAGGCCATTGTCTGGTTATTCCATGTCACTTCCCAATTTCCCGGTTTTCGGTAATTGGAAATATTGAAACATAATAAGGATCTATCTACATGATACTGGTGGAGCTTCAAACTAGGGGGCCTAGAAATATTGAATTTCTTGTCCACCGGTCTCCCACCCCGTAATTCGAGTACCTCATCTATTGCTAAAGGGTACGGTACTAATCCTGACTTGCTCTGACCTTGAGGTACTTGTGAGTACACCCAGCATTCTGTCTGGTTTAAGACCTTACCCACTAGTGAGTGGTAATCACTCAATGGATGACGGTCCATGTTGATATTAAGGCTGGACTGACATCTCTGGATGCACCCATCCTCGACTATGTTCTCACAATTCCTACAAATGCAATTTTCCTCAGCCAATAACCCTTCACAGTGCCTCCGAGCTCCCTGACTACCAGATCGCTTTCTGATACTCGCCTTTGCTCGAGTGATGTGTTGCTCTTGAGATTCTACAAATCCATCCTCGCCATCAGAACCCATTCCAGATCCTTTCTCGACCTCTCTGGGACCCTCACCGAAACAGACTGTCCTGGTCAACAACAGGATTAACAGGAAAACCCGTAACGCAGTCTCTTGGGGTAAGTCCATCTTGTTAAGGGAAGAGAAGGGAAACAAGAAGGGGGAGAAAGAGAAGGAGAGAGAAAGGGTAGTGGGAGATGGAGAAAATAATAAAAAAAAACTGGTGCGACAACCGCCTCTGGTCTTGTTGTTCTCCGCGCTCAGGTGCCGTCTTAACAGTACTGCCTCTCAACCTTCCCGGAACAGACACTCCAGTGATACGATGTTGGGGGTCATTCCGAGTTGTTCGCTCGTTATTTTTTTCTCGCAACGGAGCGATTAGTCGCTAATGCGCATGCGCAATGTCCGCAGTGCGACTGCGCCAAGTAAATTTGCTATGCAGTTAGGTATTTTACTCACGGCATTACGAGGTTTTTTCTTCGTTCTGGTGTTAGTAATGTGATTGACAGGAAGTGGGTGTTTCTGGGCGGAAACTGGCCGTTTTATGGGTGTGTGCGAAAAAACGCTACCGTTTCTGGGAAAAACGCGTGAGTGGCTGGAGAAACGGAGGAGTGTCTGGGCGAACGCTGGGTGTGTTTGTGACGTCAAACCAGGAACGAAACTGACTGAACTGATCGCAGATGCCGAGTAAGTGTGGAGCTACTCAGAAACTACTAAGAAGTGTCTATTCGCAATTTTGCTAATCTTTCGTTCGCAATTTTGATAAGCTAAGATTCACTCCCAGTAGGCGGCGGCTTAGCGTGTGCAAAGCTGCTAAAAGCAGCTTGCGAGCGAACAACTCGGAATGAGGGCCGTTATCTACACTCTGCTCTTTGTCACGGGTTCTCTCTTGGTCAGCGACCTTCTTACAGTGGGACAAGTGGACCCAAGTCTCTCTTTCGGCAACCTTTAATGCTGTCGTGCTGGTTAGCAAGACTTGGTACGGTCCTTCCCACCTGTCGATGAGGCAACCTGAGCGTAGAAAATTTCGAATCATTACATAATTCCCAGGTTCAATGTCATGACAATTACTGTTCGGTAGGTCAGGAATCACCAGCTTTAGATTTCTATTTTGATTCCTCAGCTGCTGGCTCATCTTAACCAAATATTTTACAGTCACTTCGTTATTGCATTTCAAATCATCCTGGGGGTCTATCATTACATGGGGTTGTCGGCCAAAAAGAATCTCAAAGGGTGATAGGTTAAGGGGGGACCTGGGAGTGGTTCTGATGCTGTACAATACTAGTGGCAAAGCTTCTGGCCACAACAATCCAGTCTCAGCCATCACTTTGCTCAGCTTGTTCTTAATAGTGCTGTTCACTCTCTCCACCTTCGCACTCGCCTGTGGTCGGTACGGAGTATGCAGCTTGCTATTAATTCCCATCAGTTTGCACATAACCTGAAAGACTTCACCTGTAAAATGGGTACCCCTATCGCTTTCAATTATTCTAGGGATACCATATCTACACACAAATTCCTGCACAATTTTCTTTGCAGTGAACGTAGCAGTATTTGTGGCAGCAGGGAACGCTTCTACCCAATTGGAAAACACATCAATACAGACTAACACGTATTTTAAATTCCTACAAGGTGCTAACTGTATGAAATCAATTTGTATTACCTGAAAAGGGCCGTCTGTCGGAGGGATATGGGTATTGACTTTCCAATATTCTTCCTCAAGCAAGTAAGACATGTCATTGCTTTCTTACCCGCATGAGAAGAGAATCCTGGCGCACACCAGTAGGCTCACACCAGCTTACACATACCCTCTTTACCCAGATGAGTCAGACCGTGTGCCGCCTCAGCTAGGCTTGGAAGATATGCTCTGGGGGCCACTGGCTTACCCTGTCCACCTGTCCAGAGTCCTGAGGACTCCTGGCCATACCCCTGTGACCTCCAGACCGCCTTTTCCTGTGGAGAACACAAATTTTGCATTTCAATTAATTTTTGTGTGTTGATTGTGTTGATTGTCATCAGTGATGTGATGTTCGTTTGTATGGGGGTGCTGGCTGCTGATTTAGCAGCTTCATCTGCCCGGCTGTTACCAAGTGAGATTGGGTCTTGGTTGTAAGTGTGTGCTTTGCACTTGATAACAGCCACCCTGTCTGGTTCTTGTATCGCTGTTAGAAGCCTTTTTATGTGGGATGCATGCGCTACAGGTGTGCCAGCTGCCATCATAAAATTTCTGAGGCGCCATAGGGCCCCGAAATCATGCACTACTCCAAAGGCATACCTAGAATCTGTGTATATATTGGCTGACTTACCCTTGGCCAATTCACACGCTCTGGTTAGGGCGACCAGCTCAGCAATTTGTGCTGAGTGCGGTGGGCCCAGGGGCTCAGCTTCTATGATACTTCTGTCATCTACAACTGCGTACCCAGTGCATAAGTCTCCCGAGTCCGTCTGTCTGTGGCAACTACCGTCAGTGTAAAAAGTAAAATCTACGCCTTCCAGTGGGTTGTCACTAATGTCAGGTCTTGCAGTGAAAGTCTGGTTCAGGTATTCCATACAATCATGCGTATCAGTGTCTGCACTAAATCCTCCTTCACCATCATTCTCATCCTCCACCCTTTGTGCCTGTCCAGGCACACTTGGCAGATAAGTTGCAGGATTTAGTGCGCTGCATCTCTTTATGGTGATGTTTACAGGGGCCATTAGTGCTAATTCCCACTTTGTAAACCGTGCCAATGAGACATGTCTGGTTTGGGCGGAGTTCAGTAAGGCTGACACTGCATGAGGTGTATGGATTGTCAGGTTGTATCCTAACACTACGTCTTCGCTTTTACTTACTAGCAAAGCTATCGCTGCAACACTTCGCAAGCATGTGGGGAGAGACCGCGCTACGGTGTCCAACTGTGCACGGTAGTAAGCTACCGGCCTGCTGGCATCACCATGTCTCTGGGTTAGGACACCTGCCGCACACCCAGCACTTTCCGTACCGTACAATTCAAAGGGTTTCCCATAATCTGGCATGCCTAATGCAGGTGCCTGTGATAGGCACTGTTTGAGTCTCTCAAATGCCAGTTCGGACTCATCTGTGTGCGAGATCCGATCTGGTTTGTTCGAAGAGACCATCTCTTGCAAAGGTAAAGCCAGTATGGAGAACCCTGGGATCCAGTTTCGGCAGTACCCACACATTCCAAGAAAGGTGCGGATCTGTTGCTGGGTTTGTGGCAGAGTCATGTCGCGAATCACCTGTATTCTATCAGCGGTGAGGTGTCTAAGTCCTTGCGTCAAGCAATGTCCCAAATATTTTACCCTGGTCTGGCACAGCTGCAACTTATCCTTTGAAACCTTGTGTCCCGTATTAGGAATGTGAAACAGAAGCTGTTTAGTGTCTTTCAAGGACGATTCGAGTGAATCAGAACACAGCAATAAGTTATCTACATACTGTATTAATACTGATCCGCTCTCAAGTTGAAAGGATTGTAAACAGTCATGCAAAGCCTGGGAGAAAATACTTGGGCTGTCAATGAAACCTTGGGGTAGGCGAGTCCAGGTGTACTGTACTCCCCTGTATGTGAATGCAAACAGGTATTGGCTGTCAGGGTGCAAAGGGACAGAAAAGAAGGCAGAACAGAGGTCAATGTCAGTGAATTTTGCAGTAGGGGGAATTTGCATGAGGATGACAGCTGGATTTGGCACTACGGGGAATTGGCTCTCAACTATCTTGTTTATCCCTCTTAGATCCTGCACTAGCCTGTAACCCCTCCCCCCACTCTTTTTCACAGGGAAGATGGGACTATTGGCAGTGCTGGACGTCCTGACTAGGATGCCCTGTTGTAGCAAGCGCTCTATGACTGGGTACACTCCTAATTCCACCTCTGGCTTCAGAGGATACTGAGGGATTTTTGGAGCTATCCTACCATCTTTTATTTGCACTACTACTGGAGCTACATTCGCCATCAATCCAGTGTCTTGTCCATCTTTGGTCCACAGTGAACCCGGTATTCGTGAGATCATTTCCTCTACCTTTGATGGACACCTGTCTATAACAGCAGAGTGTGACATTAGCCTTTGAGGGGTGTCTAACATATCCTGCACTTCCTGAACGTGATTCTCGGGGTATATCCAAGAAGACACCCTCAGGAGTACAATATATGACACACCTCATTTTACACAATAAATCTCTCCCGAGTAGATTAGTCGGAGCCGATGCAGCTAGCAAAAAGGAATGCTTGGTCTGCAAGGGCCCTATTGTAATCTCCGCGGGTCTACTCAAAGGGTAGTGTTGCACTATTCCTGTTACTCCCATTGCCGAAATTGTTTTACCCGTGGTTTTCATACCTACTGTCGAATTTAACCTTTGACCTGGCCGCCCCTGTATCTACAAGAAAAGGTAATGATCTACCAGCTACATCAACTGTGACCTCAGGTTCACTACCAAGGTTAGCAATCAACTTCACTGGCTGCAGACTACAGGTGTGGCCCAACCCCTATTGTATATTGTGACCCTCTCGCAGCGCATTGGCAGCTACAATATGTGAGGGGGGTAACTGAGAATTTTCGGTGGTCTGCCAGTCCCTCCTAGGTGGGTACCTCCTTGTTTCCCCTGCATGTGGCTCATAACTTCTCCTATGCGGTCCCTGATCCCAATTATGTGTATTATAGTGTGGTTCATATCCTGGTCTAGGGGGTCGGTATACCTTATGTGTGTTTTTATACCTACAATTCCGTGCAAAATGTCCTTCCTTCTGACAGTTATAGCATACTTATAGTTTGAAATAGAGAAGAGTCGTGGCGCCAACCGATGCAAGCTGCAAATCGACTGGTCAAGGAGGTATCCCCAATACCCAAATGGAAGCGTATACAATAGAGTTAAACCAGAAGATGTGCGCTAATCGGGAAAATAAAGTATGAAATGGTACTTCCCTTACACAACCTCTGTCGTGGGATTTACCGTATTATTCCAATAACATGGATCCATCAGAGGATGGAAATATTTGAGGCTGTAAATAGTGCCTTTAAGTTCTGGTTGGCTAAAAAAAAAACATCAGATATCTTGAAATCAAGTGAAGGTGGGGGTTTACCAGATTTATATGAAGTGATTGCGTTTGAGATGTTACCCAAGGGAGATATCGGCTCCGGAACCTAATTCTCCACAATCCTCCGTTCGTCTGGTAAATCTTCCTTCAGCAGTGGTTAGTCTGTCATACAGTGCCGACGCGTTTCGGGATCTCTCCCTTCATCAAGGCTGCATGCTACTACACGTGACTTACCATCAGGGGTCTGGGGTTTTGGCTGATGCGGTTTTGTTGTAAGAGCATTTATACTTACTGTCATCAGCTTGTCCCCCTGAGACTCCCTGTGCTTAATGACGTTCCGGTCGTGCTCGATAGCGGACTCTCTTAATGCAGCCACCGAGATACCTCTCCAGTTAGGTAGAGAGGTTTGTACCCTTGTTCTTAATGCCTCTTTTAACCCGTCCATTAATACTGACACAGCTACCTCCCTGTGATGTACATTGTCCTTAATGTCCTCGATCCCAGTGTATCTAGCCATTTCCTGCAGTGCTCGATGGAAATATTCAGATGCCATTTCACCTTCTTTTTGTCTTATGGAAAAGATTTTATTTCCATTTGACAACAGTAGGGAAATATACTCCTAATTGCAGATTGATTTGTCGTACATTCTCCTGAGTGTACTCATCAGTGAGAGGTACTTCTGCGTCTAATCTACAATCAGTAAGGAATTTCGCGGGGTCAATATTGGAAGGTAAACATACTCGTAGCACTGTTCGCCAATCTTTGTTTGTGGGTTCGGTGGCGTTACCTAACTCTTTAATGAACCTCTGGCGTGCGACTAGATCCTTTCTGGGATCGAGAAATTCTGACATAATTGACCTCAATTCTGTCCGGGACCAGGGACAAAGCATAGCAATGTTCCTGATGGGAGTGACTCCCTGAGCGTCAGTCCTCCCATTGGGGACTGCGATCACCCTGACAGGGTTTAGTTCAACTACGTCATTCTGAGTTGACTCCACAATGTGAGGTGCTATTGTCTCTGCATAATGTATGGTGCCGTACTTACCTGTAGACACGACCTCACTTATCCCTCCGCTAGAGGGCCTTACTACTGCTCTTGCTGGTTGGGCCGTGCCCACCTGAGTATTCTGTATGGTGGCTGCTAGAGAGAGTGCTGATATTGTGCTGGGCTCATCTTCTTGCTCGCAGTCCTGAGGAAAATTTAAAATGGGATACAAGTGGCAAGGGTTAGCGTTAGTACATTTATAAACTATACTCTTATCGGATACCAATATGCCATTGTCTGTAGCCACTTTCTCCCCCACAATATACGGTGGTGGTGGTGCAGTTGCCATGATTTTCCTGCTTGGTTTGGAACCTGCTGCGTGAGCTAATTCTCTTTGCATATCACCCTCTTGCTGCCATAAATTTAAACAATAGGTGTGTCTGACCCTTTGCTTTCGGGATTTTATCAGACATATCTTAATCCTTAAATTCTGCAATACCTCTGGTTCAAAACTGCCTACCTTAGGGAATGGTTCCCTATCTTCCGCAGTCATATGTTCCCATTCATTGCATAAAACTTCTGTGTGTGAACCATACTTTTCACACATAATGGACCTCGCTGGCCCCCTGGGCCGCGGTATGTCAACCTGAAGCCTGGTTGAACGTCCCTTACTTGAGCAACTGGCCCCCATAATTTGCAGGTATTGCTCTTTCGGCTAATCCCACAAAAAAACAAAATACTCAATATAAGGCAACGGTGAAAGTTCTCAGAGTGCTTTCAACCACTCACCGCCCACGTTGGCCATTACTACCATACACAGTCGATAGCGAAGGCAATGTACCCAACTTAGGGCCCTATGTAACCTCTATTTACTGAAAGTTTCTGGGAATAACTTACCCTTTCCAGTAAATATAGGCCGTTGGAGATTTCCTGAGAGAGGCCAGCGAAAACTCCCTAAACCTTTATTATACACAAATCACGCTTGCGTATGCTATATACAGCGCTAATGATACCGCGATTTTACGCAAAGCTCGTAAAAAGGGTATCACGTTGCGCTAAATATTGCACCCACGAACGCGCGGTTCAATCGCACAGCGTATAGGTACTTGTTACTTATCCGCCGTACGACCACTGGAATGGAATCACAAGCTGCGAAACCTCAGCCGGAGCGTATAAAAAAAAACTAAATGGGTAAACCTCACTAACCCCCTGGGCCGCGGTACTCTAACACAATTGCCTACCTTGCTCCTTTGTACTTAAATCTATATTAACATGAGTCAGCTGCCACTCGACGGGATCCCGAATTCCGGGGGTCCACTACGTTCTCTGTTATGTTCTCTCACTCACGTTCGCTCACTCAAATACACTTTGGTTTTTCTGTACAGAAAATTATCTTTCATTCAGATAAACAGCTTTACTCCCAGAGGCAATACAGTAAAAAAGGTTTTATTTAAACTAAATCTTGGAAACCGAGCAATTTGTGCTAATGTAGCGTGACTACTGTCCCGCCCCTAAACTAAACGATACTATTGTGTAATTTGTACTTAGCGGTCGTACCCTTACGCACGTCGCGTAAACACGCGACCGTGCGTACGTCTTTACGTTGCGTACACAGTCCCGTACTTTGTCCGAGACACGTGTACAAAAACCGTGCGTCCGCAATAGTACAAATTCCACACTTCTATAAATGTAAGCGATATTACCTATAATCGCTTACTTAACACAACACAGTTTCTTTCTGTATAAACCTTTTTAACTAGGCCAGACTGTGTTTGAGTTTTACGTTTACTTCCTTAATATTTATTCTATATTTTAACTAAATAGCAACAAATTTCTCCGGCTTTTTGCACAGGTCTAAATTAATCTAGTAATCAGTACTTATGGCAACAATGTGAGCGGGTATACAAAGTACAGGTGTACGCTTGTGTTGTGTGCGCATTTGGCGCCAAACAAAAATTCACAGACTTTTTAAATAGCTTTGCGTATTTGCTTTACGGGTCCCACCAGCATCCCTACAAACCATGCAGAGCAGACGCCATCTAATCAGCAATAAAATAGGGTTTCCAGTGTATCCACCGGCCAGAAAAAGGTTTACGTAGGATACCTGTCCGCCCTTTGCTGATAGATAAAGTCTGCTTTAACCTGCTAGGCTGCGGGTATGTGGAAAAACCGGACGATGCCCCCAATTGATGTCGATTTTATCTTAAAACATAAAGCTATACCTTAAACACACCTTAAATACACTTTAAACCTTTAGCCGCTGCGGCCGCTATACTTAATACACACGCTCTGTACTTTATACACTGTTTGCGTACGGAGTCCTGTATCACTGTACGGACTTAGCGTACAAACGCTGCGCTGGGGGTACAAAGTACACACAGCCCGCACACACCCAGAGATTCACTTTAAACCTTATACAGCAATGCGATGCGTTACTAATACACTCTTAAACCTTATCAGGAAAAGGAAGACACAACACCGATTTGTAGTTAATCACTGGGTTCCGACACCACAGAGTAATATTTCTGAAAGGGGGTTAACAATACAAATTATGCACTACAATACAACAGAGTAAATGGCTACAGTCAATGTACATACGTGAGAATATTCGCATGCGCCTCCCGGTCCGGTCCTCCACTATCAGGTTGATAACGTTGAGAGTCTTGTGTCAGGCCGGGCTGCAGCAGGCTTTATTTACACAAGTCTTCCAAAAGCAATACAATGGATACTGTAATCCCGTTGTCCATTGGACACAGGAATGCACCTTTACAGTACAGGAGAGGTCATAGGTTGATTTGAAAAGGTAGGCGATGTCTTTCCCAACTGCTCTTGTGGGTGGTCTCCTCTGGATTCCCGCCGCATACATAATATACAGTAAATACAGTTTATATCTATATTCTGCTTCTGCACCTAACTATCCGCAGGAACATGCGATCTTCCGCAAACCAACACCGGAATGTTACCCTTAAAATACCCTACAGCTGGATACCAAACACCACCTTATAACCGTAGTTTGTCCCCTCTTATCCTGTAAAGGCGAATCCCTTTGTTCTGGAATCATTTAAACTGTTGATACTTTCTGATGTGGTGCAGGGGGACTGTGTACAATGTGCACTATTTGGATTAAATATGTAATGTTTTGATAGCCCTCCATGCGTTCAGAAACTCCGCCGTAAATACCCACACCACGCACAGGACCGCGGGAGCGACCATACGCAAATTGCGGATATGTGCACGCACGGCGGAACAAGTGCACGCGCAGTGGGCATGTGTGTGCAGTTTATACGTGCTGTGTGTTCTTCAATATTTTTCGACTTTGACAACATCTAAGGTAATATTCTCTGAATTATTACGCGTGCCACGCGCTAGCCCAGGGAGACAGAGGGATATTAGGGAGGTAAATGTGTGGCTTAAGGATTGGTGCAGGAAAGAAGGGTTTGTGTTCCTAGAACACTGGGCGGACTTCTCAGTCAGGCGCCATCTTTTTTTATCATGATGGATTGCACCTGAACGAGGAGGGGGCAGCGGTGCTGGGGGAAGGATGGTTAGAAGGTTGGGGGAGATTTTAAACTAGGTGCCTGGGGGGAAGGCTTTAGCAAGAAATTATGGGTCATTCAGTAAGAATAGCAGGGGTGGCGTTAGTGAACAAAATGGGGGATGAGTAGGGGGGAGGAATAGAGCAGACAGCAAGGGTAGTAATATGGGAACTAAAAAGGGTTTTAGAATAACAGTATCCAACGACGATAACGGGTCATCTTTACAGCATAAGAATTATGATGCCCCTACCATAAGGGGAAATACATATCTCAATTGTATTTATGTAAATGCTAGAAGCCTTACAGGTAAAAAGGGGGAACTAGAAATCCTCGCAGCAAGCAGGGAATATGATATTAGAGGCATTACTGAAACATGGTGGGACGAATCTCACAATTGGACAGTCAATCTAGAGGGTTACACGCTGTACAGGAGAGACAGACTACATAAACGGGGTGGAGGGGTGTGTCTTTACGTATAGCCATTTCTAAAACCTGTTATACAGGAAGATATTCAAGAAGGGACTGTAAATACTATTGAGACGTTATGGGTAGAAATTGCATGCGGGGGTAAAGGAATAAAGAAGTTATTATTGGGGTTATGCTACAGGCCGCCTGGTATTAATGTGTCTGACGAGAAATTGTTACTGAACCAAATTGAAAGAGCGGCAGGAGTAGGAGACATAGTAGTGATGGGAGACTAACTATCCCAAGATAAACTGGAAAATCAATTCATGTGATACTGCTAGGGGCAATATGTTTTTAAATACGCTAAATGATAATTACTTAGTTCAATTGATTGAGGAACCAACTAGGTACAATGCAATCTTAGACCTGGTATTAACTAACATTGGGGAATTGGTATCAAATATTGAAGTAGGAGAGCCCATAGGTAACAGCGACCACAATATGGTCACATTCAATATCAGTTTTCATATACTGGCTCAACTAGGACTCTAAACTTTAGCAAAGCCATCTTTGACGTGATGAAGGAAGCGTTAAGGGACATTGAATGGGAAATTCTGTTTCAAGGAAAAAATGCTACAGAGAAATGGGATGTATTAAAACCACTGCTAATTAATAATACTCGTAAATTTATTCCCACCAACAGCAGAAAAAGGAATAAAAATCCCAAACCAATGTGGTTTAACAAAAATATAAAGGCATTAATGGACAAAAAAAGACGAGCATTTAAAAAAAAATTGTTAAAAAATACAAATCTGAGGTGGATGTGGAGTCATTTCAACCCTATAAGGACTGTAAGAAAATATGCAAAAAAGGAATAAGAGCGGCTAAAGTAGAAACTGAAAAACTAGTAGCAAAAGAAAGCAAAGCGAATCCCCCAAAAAATTGTAAGTACATCAACAGCAAGAGACTAAAGAAGGAGAGTATAGGCCCTTTAAAGGACAAGAGGGCAGTCTTAATCAAAAATGATAATGACATAGCAAACAAACTAAACAAGTTTTTTTCAACGGTATTTACCAGAGAGGACCAAATGCTGGGTCTAACACAAATGCTGGGTCTAACACAAGATAATGTCCCACTGCTAAATGCTTATTTATGTGAGGAGGTAGTCTGTGACCGATTTAAAAAAGTTAAAGATTAATAAGTCACCTGGTCCCGATGGAATTCACCCGAGGGTTCTTATGGAGCTGCACGCTGAACTAGCAAGACCTCTATTTTTGATCTTCATGGATTCGGTTAAATCGGGTATGATTCCCAAAGACTGGCGTATAGTGGAGGTAGTGCCGATATTTAAAAAGGGGAGCAAAGCTGAACCAGGTAATTATAGACCAGTTAGTCTTACATCTATAGTGGGGAAAGTATTGGAAGGTATTCTAAGAGATAGTATTCAAAAGTTCCTTGAAGCAAATAAGGTCATTTAAAGGAACCAACATGGATTTGTGAAGGACATATCATGTCAGACCAACTTACTTGGCTTTATGAAACAGTAAGTGCGAACTTGGATCAGGGTAAGGAGGTGGATATAATCTTTTTAGACTTTGCCAAAGCTTTCGACACTATACCACACATGCGTCTTATCTACAAGCTACAAGAAATAGGGCTAGGGGGCACAATATGCACTTGGGTCAGTAATTAGTTAGATATTAGGGAGCAGCATGTTGTGGTCAATGGGTCATTTTCAAATTGGACTAAAGTACTAAGTAGTGTGCCCCAAGGGTCTGTACTTGGACCACTTTTGTTCAACATTTTCATCAACGACCTAACAGTAGATCTAGAGAGCATGGTTTCAATTTTCACAGACGATACCAAATTGTGTAAGGTTATAAATACGGAGGGGGATGCTGAGTCTCTTCAGAACGACTTAACTAATTTGGAAGCATGGGCAGCAAAATGGAGAATGAGATTCAACACAGACAAGTGTAAGGTAATGCAAGACCAAAAATAACACCTACATACTAAATGGGGTAATATTAGGGGATTCTGTACTGGAAAAAGACTTAGGGGTTCACATAGATAACAAATTAAGCAGCAGTACCCAAAGTAGGAGTGCAGCAAAGAAGGCTAATAAGATATTAGCATGCAGAAAACGAGGAATTGATGCAAGGGACGAGAGTATTATACTCCCATTATATAAATCACTAGTGAGGCCTCATCTTGAATACTGTGTGCACTTTTGGGCACCATATAACAAAAAGGATATCCTGGAGCTAGAAAAGGTTCAGAGGCGGGCGACCAAACTAATCAAGGGCATGGAGACGCTGGAATACGTGGAAAGGCTTGCAAGGCTAGGCATGTTTACATTGGAAAAGAGGAGACTAAGAGGGGACATGATCAACATCTACAAATATATAAGGGGTCAATACACAGAGCTTGGGAGGGACCTGTTTTCTATAAGATCAGCACAGAGAACACGTGGTCACTCGCTTAGGTTGGAGGAGAGGAGTTTCCGCACATTGAGGCGAAAAGGTTTTTTCACAGTAAGGACAATACGTGTTTGGAATTCCCTGCCTGAGAGAGTAGTAACTGCAGACTCAGTCAACACCTTTAAGAATGGGTTAGATAAATTCCTATTGGATAAAGATATTCAGGGTTATGGTGCGTAGGCACGCATTATAGTTACTATAACTAGTCCTAACATAAAAATAACTAGTCCTATAATAAGACTGCATAGGAGACCACAAATAGGTTGAACTCGATGGACAATTGTCTTTTTTCAACATTAGTTACTATGTTACTATGTTACAAAAGCATCGCCGCTGTGCGATGCTTTTGTACTTGTGCGGGGGGGGGGGGGGGAGAGGGAGTAGGGCCTGACATGCGGGGCAGAGTAAATGATCGTAGATGTGCTAAATTGATCATATCTATGATAAACTCTGAATTAGCACCAATAACGGGGAACATGACTGCAGCTGACGTCAGATACAAGACCGTGAAACAGCCATGACACATCTGCATTTCTCTGCAAAGAAATCCTCAGTGTGAGCGAAATCACAAAGCCACCTTTACATTTACGCAGTCTGCCTATAGTTGCTCAATTGCGAAAAGATTGGCATAGCATACAACTCTGAATTAGGCCCATTATGCAGTTTGTAAATAGACCCCAGGAAGTGGATAGCCAATTTGGCCCCCAGAGTGATATGTGGCCACGCCCCTCAAGATGCATGACCATTTCCATTTTTGCCACACGCCTTCAGCGTGCACACAAAGTACAAGTTGAGTATCCCATATCCAAATATCCGAAATACGGAATATTCCGAAATACGGACTTTTTTGAGCGAGAGTGAGATAGTGAAACTTTTGTTTTCTGATGGCTCAATGTACACAAACTTTGTTTAATACACACAGTTATTAAAAATATTGTATTAAATGACCTTCAGACTGTGTATATAAGGTGTATATGAAACATAAATGAATTGTGTGAATGTAGACACACTTTGTTTAATGCACAAAGTTATAAAAAAATATTGGCTAAAATTACCTTCTGGCTGTGTGTATAAGGTGTATATGTAACATAAATGATTTCTGTGCTTAGATTTAGGTCCCATTGCCATGATATCTCATTATGGTATGCAATTATTCCAAAATACGGAAAAATCCGATATCCAAAATACGTCTGGTCCCAAGCATTTTGGATAAGGGATACTCAACCTGTACCTGTAGGACTAAATTTCTATTTGCACCAATGCACACCACTCACACACAAATAACACTATGTGGACAAGAAAATAAAAGAGACAAACCTTTAAAATTAGAATAGGTCTAATGGCGCAAAATTGTCAGTTTTCCGCACAACCAGTAAAATATACAGAAGTCGCCTTGTTTCCAGTAAGCCAACGGTGGATTGAAATACTTTTCACGGATTTAAAGTTGCCACAAGTCATTGAATACCAATGGTGATTTGCAAAGGAAGTGTCAAAATCAATGCCTGTTACATATGACGACTCCGAGCTCATGTCGCCGAAATTGCACAATGAATTATTGGGATTTCAAAATAGGCCGAAATCTATTTCGTATAGCCCAGGGCCTGTATCACAGGAATAGCAGTGGAGCCTGCTGTTCTACTAAACAAGGGATCAATTAAAAAAAGAAACAAAGAGACCCCATGGTGGCTTCAGAACAAACATTATATAAATGTAGAAACTGCTTTAATATATCAATCAGATACAAAATGTTTTATTTTGCTGATTTAATCTTCATCATTTTTCCAAATACAATTGAAGTTGTTTCTTCATCCCAGAGTGATATGGATGTAGTTGCTTGCTCTACAAAACTACGCATTTTGGGATATATTTGCTAAAGTGCGAGTTTTAAGAAGGGGAGATGTTGCTCATAGCAACCAAACAGATTCTACTTATCATTCATCTAAAACCTTCTAGAAGATAATAGCTATATTCTGATCGGTTGCCATGGGCAACATCTTCACTTCTAAACCCGCACTTTAGTAAATATATACCCCTTGCACTTCATTTGTTTCTAATTTTTATGTAAAACAATAAAAACCCCACATTTTTCACATTTAATTATCTATATTATAAGACATTTTTAAATATTTTTTGCAAGACTTTCTGTAAATGTATCCAATCTAGTTTTGCAAGAATTCATGGTTCAAGGTTATGAAAGCACAGACATGACCTATATTATAACAACATACAAACTATCTACACAAATGATGTTTAGCTAAAAGTTAAGGGTACAGACTTAGCACTGTAATGCATAGTTTCTTTCTTATTCCAGGAATACAATTTAACATGATTTTGAAAGTCTTTTTGTTATGTACATCTCAAGGCGAGTTAGCATTGTCAGATAGATCAAGATCCTTGAAGCAGGAGCAGGATGAAGTCTCCATGGCAACCGCTTTCAGCAGGTCCCGTGGGAAAAGCAATGAAGTCAGCAATTAACAGGAAGATGTGGGAGCGATGACACTCCTGCCTCCGTAACAATCATATTGTGATTACTCTATTCTGAGCTATCCGTTCTGTGAAACCATTTCATTTACACAATAAACATGGCACATATGGACACAAAGAGGAGAGGCACTGAGGCGACAATTACAACTATTTGAATGAATTATTTACTTGATTTTCTGCACTTTCAGTTGTGGGATGTGCACTGAAACAGTTTTCAAGGTTGCCCCATTATACCGGTGGGACTCGTATTTCCATTCCCTCACCACTGGAAAGTAACATTCACTAATGTTCTTCAGGGCTCATTAGATTTCCGAAATATACAGGAACTTCTTCAACAAAAATGTGAACATTGCTAACTGTAAAGACATACTACTATCTGTATAAGATGTGTAACAAACACTTAGGGGTCTATTTACTAAGCCTTGGATGGAGGTAAAGTGGACGGAGATAAAGTACCAGCCAACCAGATCCTAACTGTCATTTTTCAAACCCAGCCTGTGACATGGTAGTTAGGAGCTGATTGGCTGGTAATTTATCTCTGGACACTTTATCTCCATCCAAAGCTTAGCAAATAGACCCCCCAGTCAGTTTTCTATTGATTTGAACTTTGCAAGGATTTTGCCTTCTTCAGGGTCAATCTGGAACTACTGTATAACCAGCCTCATGCTGCTTTGGCCTGATTCAGATGTAGATGGAGTGAGCATCGTTGCTGCTTACTATGTCGATGCAGCAGGAGGAGACTGGTATCAGTGCATGCCTCCTGCATGCATGTGTGATCCAAGGACTTGGCATTAGATCACTTGGTACACAATCAGCCTACAGAGTGTCCCATAAGGTCACAGGTATCAGTTAAAGATGTTATACAGCTCATAAGAAATCCTGGTTTACATTTGATTAGTCTGAAATTCCGGGAGTCCCATTAGGTCAGCAGTAATGATGTATAAGACCAGGGAGGCACAGGTTCACTTTATCAGCTTAACGCGTCGCTTTTGAGAAAGAACACTGTTTGAAGCATGTTAAGGGACTATCTATTATTCCATTGCCTATACCAGTGGTTCCCAAACTTTTTTGAATCACGGCACCCTGGAGTATCAGAATTTTATTCACGCAACCCCTAGGCGAAAAGTTTCTTATGGTGAAATTCAGAAAAACATATTAAATTAAGTATATTGTGGACAGAGGTCCTTATTCAGGTTTGTTAGCAAACCACAAAAGCATGCAACTGTGCTGCACTGCAGGTGGGGCAGATGTAACATGTGCAGAGAGAGTTAGATTTGGGTGGGGTGTGTTCAAACTGAAATCTAAATTGCAGTGTAAAAATGAAGCAGCCAGTATTTACCCTGCACAGAAATAATATAACCCACCCAAATCTAACTCTCTCTGCACATGTTACATCTGCACTACCTAGTGCAACATTGATTTGTCCAGTTGCTTGCTTTTTTGGTTTGCTAACAAACCTTAATAACCACCTGAATTCACTTCTGTCACATATTTTATGATGGAATCCACAAGCACTGGTTTTACTTATTACACTGACCATAAATTAGTCCTGGACCACCAACCCAGGGCACCCCTGCAAAGTGCCCCAAGGCAACCAGGGTGCCACGGAACTCAGTTTGAAAACCACTGGCCTACATATTGATTACCTGGATTGGATTAGTCACCGATTTCTGAACCATTGCCAAATTATTATTTCTGAAAACTTTCATTAATTGTCAACAAACGGGGACTATATGGATATAATGATAATCAGTTCTTGTGCCAGTCTTTGTTTCAGAGAGTCCATATAATTCTGAACCGTGTTGTTCCCAAAATCTTCACTCTAGTCTCAGAGATTACAATCGAACATTATTTATTATTTATTCATTTATTAACAGTTTCTTATATAGCGCAGCAAATTCCGTTGCACTTTACAATTGGAAATAACAATGATATAACAAACTGGGTGATAACAAACAGTCATAGAGGTAGGAAGGCCCTGCTCGCAAGCTTACAATCTATAGGGAAATAGGCATGTATACACAAGGAAAGGTGCTATCTTTTGCATAGTTGTCCGCCAGATTGCAAAGGTTCTTGGTGGGCTAGTGGATGCAATTTGATAGGAAGGTTTATGAAATTTATGTGGGTGGTTCTGGAATTTGATAAGCTTGCCTAAAGAGGTGAGTTTTCAGGGAACGCTTGAAGGTTTGGAGACTAGAGGAGAGTCTTATTGTGTGTGGTAGGGCATTCCACAGAGTGGGTGCAGCCCGATGAAAGTCCTGCAATCGTGAGTGGGGGCGAGTAATGAGTGTGGATGAGAGACGCAGGTCTTGTGAAGAGCGTAGAGGTCAGGTTGGGAGATGTTTTAGAGATAAGCAAAGTGATGTATGTTGGTGTAAATTGGTTAATGGCCTTGTGTGCGAGTAAAAGTATTTTATATTGAATGCGGTAGAATACAGGTAACCAATGGAGGGACTGACAGAGTGGATCTGCAGAGGAAGATTAGCCTCGCCGCTGCATTCAGAATGGATTGTAGTGGTGAAAGTCTCGTTTTGGGAAGACCAGTTAGGAGACTATTGGAATAATCAATACGGGAGATAATGAGAGCATGGATTAGAGTTTTAGCAGTGTCTTGTGTAAGGTATATATATATATATATATATATATATATAAGTTACCCAGCGCCAGCTGATAATATTTCAATACTTTTATGTGTTATGCCGATTGAGATACATCTGACAGTAGCAGATTGCTAATTAACATCATCGGTGAGTTACTCTCCTTTACCATCCCTCATTAGTTATACTAATAAAAGACTCTTACCATACCTCTGGATATGTCTGCATATAAAGGAACAGCTACCAGCGGCCGGGAGGATTGTATATAAAATCATGATTGGGCTTCTTCTCCAGGTGAAATAAATTTATCAGCATTTGGACACTTTAAAAACCCCTATGAAGGACACCTACATCCTAGTAGATTTTTTTGAACGTATTAAATGCGTTTGTTTTAATAGTGAGGCATATTATATTTTAGTCCTTTTTACCGGCCGGTAATTTATTATAAATTGATTTAATAAATACCAATTGTTTATATTGATATACTTTGTATTGTATTTTAATTACTAATTTATAATATTTCAATATCAGCGCCTCTATCTTCTCCACTTTGTGGGGAAAATTTTGTGTAAGGTATGGTCGTATTTGGATATGTTTTTTTAGATGCATGTAACATGATCTTGAGACAGATTGAATGTGGGGAACAAAGGACAGATCAGAGTCAAGGATGACACCTAGGCAGCGAGCTTGTAGGGTAGGGTAGATAATCGAGTTTTCAACAGTGATAGAGATATCGGGTTGGTACCTACTATTGGCCGGTAGACCTATCATTGGCCCTCATTCCGAGTTGATCGGTCGCAAGGCGAATTTAGCAGAGTTACACACGCTAAGCCGCCGCCTACTGGGAGTGTATCTTAGCTTCTTAAAATTGCGACCGATGTATTCGCAATATTGCGATTACTAACTACTTAGCAGTTTCAGAGTAGCTCCAGACTTACTCTGCCTGTGCGATCAGTTCAGTGCTTGTCGTTCCTGGTTGACGTCACAAACACACCCAGCGTTCGCCCAGGCACTCCCACCGTTTCCCCGGCCACTCCTGCGTTTTTTCCGGAAACGGTAGCGTTTTCAGCAACACGCCCCTGAAACGCCGTGTTTCCGCCCAGTAACACCCATTTCCTGTCAATCACATTACGATCGCCGGAGCGAAGAAAAAGCCGTGAGTAAAAATACTATCTTCATAGTAAAGTTACTTGGCGCAGTCGCAGTGCGAACATTGCGCATGCGTACTAAGCGGATTTTCACTGCGATGCGATGAAAAATACCGAGCGAACAACTCGGAATGAGGGCCATTAATTCTGTCTTTGAAATATTAAGAACATGTAAAATAATCATAAATAAACCACTGATTAGAATATGTCTCAAATGAGGGATGTTGGAGAATGGAAAGATGGAGGTAATAGACTCATAACTCAGGGAACCACTCGAAGGGTGTAATCAGCAATCACCAAACACACCACTTTATGTGGATATGAAAAGGATACACTTGTGTGGAAGCCCATAAAGGTATCTTTAACCAGGTAATGGGTATGCAGGTGTAACCATTAATACTGTTTGACTGATGCTCACACTTTCTCTTACTTGAGAATAGCTGATATGTGCATGTAAAGGTATTTTTTTAATCCCATGCAGCGGAGTCACCATATTTCACCCAACATGAGGACAAAGATAAAAACAGATAGTTAGAAATGTGGAATACCAGACATGAAGACATGAAGCTGCAGGTAGAACCCTGGTAGATGTAGAGCTGCAGGATGTACAGGATCCAGCTGGTAGGAAGGCAGGCCCTGGTCATTATAATATATATATATATATATATATATATTTCTGTACAAGAGTAGATAACTTGTTTATGATAATCGTCTGCTGGCTTTTGGTAGCGCCCAGGTGGGTCACACTTTCCATTTCTGATTTTACAGGGGATTATATGGACATGATGAACAAATTAGAGTAAGGAGATTACCTAAATCAAATATATTATTCTATAATCTGCTTCTAAATTGAAAAGAGAACCTTCTCACTATTTACTAATTGTGTTGAGTCATATTTGGGTGTTATGCTACTGCTCTTTGTGTATGTAATTTTATGAAAATTTGTAATCAAGGAAAAGCACAAAAGTAGAATGATGTGTGATGTGACAGTGATGTGTGATGATATATATGAACTAGAAATGTGCGGTGGGCACTTTTCGTGTTTTGGTTTTGGATCTGGATCTGTGCTCGTGTTTTGGATCTGGAAAGGTTTTGCCAAAACCACCCTTTCGTGTTTTGGTTTTGGATCTTGATGATTTTGAAAGAAAAATAAACATCTCTAAAATCACATAATTTGGGGGTAATTTTGCTCCTACGGTATTATTAACCTCAATAACATTCATTTCCACTCATTTCCAGTCTATTCTGAACACCTCACACCTCACAATATTGTTTTAGGACTAAAAGTTGCACCGAGGTAGCTGTATGACTAAGCTAAGCGACACGAGTGTGCGGCACAAACACCTGGCCCATCTAGGAGTGGCACTGCAGTGGCAGACAGGATGGCACTTAAAAAAAACTAGTCCCCAAACAGCACATTATGCAAAGAAGTAAAAGAGGTGCAATGAGGTAGCTGTATGACTAAGCTAAGTGACACAAGTGTGCGGCACAAACACCTGGCCCATTTAGGAATGGCACTGCAGTGGCAGACAGGATGGCACTTAAAAAAACTAGTCCCCAAACAGCACATTATGCAAAGAAGTAAAAGAGGTGCAATGAGGTAGCTGTATGACTAAGCTAAGTGACACAAGTGTGTGGCACAAACACCTGGCCCATCTAGGAGTGGCACTGCAGAGGCAGACAGGATGGCACTTAAAAAACTAGTCCCCAAACAGCACATTATGCAAAGAAGTAAAAGAGATGCAATGAGGTAGCTGTATGACTAAGCTAAGCGGCACAAACACCTGGCCCATCTAGGAGTAGCACCTCACTGTCAGACAGGATGGCACTTAAAAAAACTAGTTCCCAAACAGCACATCATGCAAAGAAGTAAAAGAGGTGCAATGAGGTAGCTGTATGACTAAGCTACAGTAAGCGACACAAGTGTGCGGCACAAACACCTGGCCCATCTAGGAGTGGCACTGCAGTGGTAGACAGGATGGCACTTAAAAAAAACTAGTCCCTAAACAGCACATCATGCAAAGAAGTAAAAGAGGTGCAATGAGGTAGCTGTATGACTAAGCTAAGCGACACAAGTGTGCGGCACAAACACCTGGCCCTTCTAGGAGTGGCACTGCAGTCCCACTGCACTAATGGTGGATACTGGTTGCACATCTAACACCAACATAGTTGTCAAGGCCTCAGTTATCGGCTTTGCAACAGGGTGACTGCTGTCATATTTCATCTTCCTCGCAAAGGACTGTTGGACAGTCATTTGCTTAGTTGAAGTAGTACAAGTGGTCTTCCGACTTCCCCTCTGGGATGACGATCGACTCCCAGCAGCAACAACAGCAGTGACAGCAGCAGCAGTAGGAGGAAGTGGTTCTTGATCTTTCCCTATATTGTCCTCCAAATTTTTGTTCTCCATTATTTTTCTGGAGTTATATAACAAAATCTAGCACAGAAGAGCGTACCTCTACACCACACAGGTCAAACCCTGTAAAAATGATTTGGATTAAATATTAGACAGTACAGCACCACTGAACTTATATGGCAGCACCACTGGACTGGACTTATACAGCAGTACCACTGGACTTATATGGCAGTATCACTGGACTTATACGGCAGTACCACTGGACATATACGGCAGTATCACTGGACATATACGGCAGTACCACTGGACATATATGGCAGTATCACTGGACATATATGGCAGTATCACTGGACATATAAGGCAGTACCACTGGAATTATATGGCAGTATCACTGGACTTATACGCCATTATCACTGGACTTATACGGCGGTACCACTGGACTGGATTTATACGCAAGTACCACTGGACTGGATTTAAATGGCAGTACCACTGGACTGGATTTATATGGCACTACCACTGGATTTATATGGCAATACCACTGAACTGGATATATACGACAGTATCACTGGACTTATACGGCAGTACCACTGGACAAATCCGGCAGTATCACTGTACATATACAGCAGAATCGCTGGACTTATACAGCAGTACCACTGGACTGGATTTATATGGCAGTATCACTGGACTTATACAGCAGTACCACTGGACATATACGGCAGTATCACTTGACTTATATGGCAGTATCACTGGGTTTATACGGCAGTACCACTGGACTGGATTTATACGGCAGTATCACTGGATTTATACAGCAGTACCACTGGACTGGATTTACTAGGCAGTATCACTGGATTTATACGGCAGGACCACTGGACTGGATTTATATGGCAGTACCACTGCACTGGATTTATACGGCAGTAACACTGGATTAGATTTATATGGCAGTACCACTAGATTTATATGGCAGTACCACCGAACTGGATTTATACGGCAGTACCACTGGACATATACGGCAGTATCACTGGACATATACGGCAGTATCACTGGACATATACGGCAGTATCACTGGATATAAACGACAGTATCACTGGACATATATGACGGTATCACTGGACATATACGGCAGTACCACAGGACTGGATTTATATGGCAGTATCACTAGACTTATATGGCAGTACCACTGGACATATACTGCAGTACCACTGGACATATACGGCAGTATCACTGGACTTATACGGCAGTTTCACTGGATTTATATGACAGTACCACTAGACTGGATTTATATGGCAGTATCACTGGATTTATATGGCAGTACCATTGGACTGGATTTATACGGAAGTACCACTGGATTTATATGGCAGTAGCACTGGACTGGACTTATACGGCAGTATCACTGGACTTATACGGCAGTACCACTGGACATATACGGCAATATCACTGGACATATACGGCAATATCACTGGACATATATAAGACAGTACCACTGGACTGGATTTATATGGCAGTATCACTGGACCTATACGGCAGTATCACTAGACTTATATGGCAGTACCACTGGACATATACTGCAGTACCACTGGACATATACGGCAGTATCACTGGACTTATACGGCAGTTTCACTGGATTTATATGACAGTACCACTAGACTGGATTTATATGTCAGTATCACTGGATTTATATGGCAGTACCATTGGACTGAATTTATACGGAAGTACCACTGGATTTATATGGCAGTAGCACTGGACTGGACTTATACGGCAGTATCACTGGACTTATACGGCAGTACCACTGGACATATATGGCACTATCACTGGCCTTATATGGCAGTATCACTGGACTTAGACGGCAGTACCACTGGACTTATACGGCAGCATCACTGGACTTATACGGCTGCATCACTGGACTTATACGGCTGCATCACTGGACTTATACAGCCGTATCACTCGACTTATACGGCAGCACCACTGGACATATATGGCAGTATCACTGGACATATACAGCAGTATCACTGGATTTATACAACAGTACCACTGGACATATACAGCAGTACTAGTACAGGAACACCACTACTGGACTGATGCAGTACAACACAGCACCACTGGACTGGACTTATACAGCAGCTCTGGACTTATGGCAGCAGAGGACACCACCACTGTGATTGGACTGATGCAGCACAAGACACCACCACTGGACTGATGTAACACAAGACAGCACTGGAATGACATACATAAGACAGAGCACCACTTTCCTGCACAGACAGACACTGAGGAGAGAGACATGTCCTCTCGTTACAGTTTCCAGGACTGGAGTGAAAATGGCGGCGATGCGTTACTCCTTATATGGAATCCAAAACCTGCGGGAATCCGACAGCGAGATGATAACTTTTGCCTCGTTCTGGTTTCCGAGTCTGGCGGGAAGTCCCGAGCCGGACCCGAATCCGGGCTCAGGACGTGATGTTCGGTAGGGTTTGGTTCTCAGAGAACCGAACCCGCTCATCTCTAATATGAACCCAGTGGTTCATGTGGGAATTATACAAAGATGCAGCAGTATATACTTTGCAAATAAGTAAATAAATAAATAAATATATATATATATATATATATATATAGATTGAAACACAAAAAGCGGCACTCGGAGACTTGAATGATCAAAGACTGTATTCACTACAACTCCAACGTTTCGGGGATCCTAAGTCCCCTTAACAAAGGGGACTTAGGATCCCCGAAACGTTGGAGTTGTGGTGAATACAGTCTTTGATCATTCAAGTCTCCGAGTGCCGCTTTTTGTGTTTCAATCTAGGGGACTTAGGATCCCCGAAACGTTGGAGTTGTAGTGAATACAGTCTTTGATCATTCAAGTCTCCGAGTGCCGCTTTTTGTGTTTCAATCTGCATCTGCTCATCAGTGAGGGCACCGGAGCCACAGTGACTTTATGGGGGAGTGCCGGTCCGCAGACAACTAGTATATATATATATATATATATATATATATATATACAGTCCGTTCCTCGCATTATCCACAATGTTCAAATACAGGGAGACCAGCACACCACCAAATAGATAAAAATGTAAAATAGTTTAATTCAAAAGCAGCATATTCAGGCCTTCATAGCAAATAGCATATACTTATCAAACGTGAATGGAAAAAGAGATTTCTCTTACAGACTTTTTCCATTCAAGTATATGCTATTTGCTATGAAGGCCTGAATATGCTGCTTTTGAGTTAAACTGTTTTCATGCTTTCTATTTGGTGGTGTGCTGGTCGCCCTGTATTTGACCATTGTGGATAATGCGAGGAACGGACTGTATATACTTTTTTTGAAGTAAAGAATTGGGTTAAGGATGCCGCACAGGACTAAGTGATGTTAAGTAAATTAGTGATTTGAGTATGTTTCCAAGAAAACCGACCAACCCCAAAAAAACTTTCGGAATTTATCACCATCTACCATTGAGGAGAAAAATTTCTATAGGTAGATAAAGTAGGTGATTGTCGATGGTGCTCCCATAGGTCTATTACATAGGTAATAAAGGGAAGAAAGGTAAAGAAAAAGTGACCTTTGTTGGGAGCACTCACTCTTGGAAACAGTTATGATTTAATTTATGCGTAATAATGTGAATATGAGATAATTAAAACGTAACCTTTAATTATTTTAAAGTAAAATAAGAGTACACCAGATTTTTTTGATACTGTGTTTAAAAATATGGTTAGACAATGTAAACCATCGGTTTGAAACTAAGACTGTGAATATATAGATGAATAAATAAGGCAAAAAATACCAAGCCCTCCAGGCATTGATTTCTAAGGTTAGTGTAATAGCCGATGTATTGCCAATACATCGGCTATTGCACTAACCTTAGAAATCAATGCCTGGAGGGCTTGGTATTTTTTGCCTTATTTATTCATCTATATATTCACAGTCTTAGTTTCAAACCGATGGTTTACATTGTCTAACCATATTTTTAAACACAGTATCAAAAAAATCTGGTGTACTCTTATTTTACTTTAAAATAATTAAAGGTTACGTTTTAATTATCTCATATTCACATTATTACGCATAAATTAAATCATAACTGTTTCCAAGAGTGAGTGCTCCCAACAAAGGTCACTTTTTCTTTACCTTTCTTCCCTTTATTACCTATACTTTTTTTGACCTGGCACCCATGGACTAACATGTGGAAGTGTGTGCGATTTATTTCTGTATAATATATATATTTTTACATATATATATATATATATATATATATAATTTATTTTCTTCTTACCAATAACATAAAAACAGCTTGTTGCAGAGAGTTGTAAGCAAAAAATAAGCCTGCATTAACCCTCTTGTCCTTGTGGTTGTAACTCATGGTCCCAACAATGAAATCTCACACTTGGAGCCGGATGTAATGACGCCCGAGAACACCGGAGGTGCGAGGTGTCGACAATCTCAGATGTTTTTTTAAAGGGGCAATCACTTACAAGGCAACACCATGCCTTGTAAGTGATTGTCCCTTTAAAAAAAGTCTGAGATCGTCCGGCATCTCGCACCTCCAATGATCTCGGGCATCATTAGATCCGGCCCTTGGCCTACAGAGCAAATCTCTGTTTTTTAAGCATGCCAGCTCCTGGACCAACTTAAATCCTCTGATAACAAACAGAAACAGGTTAATATAACATCAAATCTTATGCTTGAAGGCATCAGCTCACAGCAATTGTTACTATATTTTGAAAACCCAATATATAGTATATAGCTAAGCAGTGATGCAGGGGAGGCAGAGGGTGAGGCAGTGGGCTGCCCCTTACACATTACACACACAGTAGTAGCGCCCATTATACATTACGCTGTCAGACCAGAGCAATAATGGGAGGGTACAGGCAGTGTCGGACTGTCCCACAGGGGAAAACCACGGTGGGCTCCACTGCCTGCGGGCACAACTCCTCTTCTAGGGATTAGGTTTAAGACTCTATCCTAGTGCATTTTAATTATACATATGTTACATTATACTGCACAGGATATGGTGTATTTTCTACAGTGCATTGCTGTTATTAACCTGGTACATTATCATGCAAGCACTAGCAGTATGTACTACAGTGGCGGAACTAGCAGCGGTACATTGCACCGAGGCCCGCCGCTGTGAAGGGGCCCACAGCCGCCGGCAATACAATGAGTCACAGTGACATTGCATGCCGCTGCGCCCACCACCAGATCTCAAAGTAGCCGCTACCTGCCCTGGTCTGAATACGGACATTGACAGCGGTCCCAGCATCCGGCTGGAGGGGGAGAAGGTGCCACTCTCTCCCTTCTCCTCCCCTCTCCTCCCTCCACAGTGACACTAACGCTGTACTGAGCAAATGTTAATGACAGCCTCCCTGCCCGGCCGGAGATGGAGGAGGGGCCACTCTCTCCCTTCTAATCCCCCCAGATTCTGTAATGCTGTCTGACAGGCTGCTGATGCCGGGGCCCGACGTCACTTTTAGTGACCATCCCTGGCACAAAACACCAACAGAGAGGAGCCTGGCCTGCCTCAATTGCCCCAGATGATGCTAAAGGCGGGCATGCTGTCCATCACTGGCATTGCAGCTGCTGTACTATAATGTCTCAAATGCACAAGAATCGTGGAGTCAAGTGGGTGAAAGGTTAGTAGTTCACTCACAGCATACTCCCATTCTCTCACCCCCCTCTCTATCTTCCTATCTCCCCTTTTTCTCTCCCTCTCCTTCTCATCAGAAAAGGGAGACACTGTAAAATGCATTTGCTTTGGGAAGCCAGACTCCATTCTATGCCTCTAGCTGCTGTTTGGCTGGAATGCTTGCAGGCTCTTACTGTACCTAATATTTCTCCCAATCCTCTGTTCTCATACTTCATACAGCTTGGGGTCGATCCTATTTAGCGCAATGATATCACACCCGCACTTTACAGTGGCCCAAATTCGCACAAAAGTGCTCACTGCCCCAAAGGGCTCCAAGCAATTTGGTGCGAATTCATCCCAAAACCAGCCCACGAACAGTGCGAGATTGGGTGCTGTTGCCAGTGTTTAAATGCTGTGGCAAAGGCACAGCGCACCCTTCATGGGTAATAGGATCAACCCCTTGTTCATGATGTCCTTAAACAACTAGTGTGCAGGAGAGCAGCAGGCTCTCTCCCTCTCCCCTCTCTCTCCCTCACCCTCTTTCTCTCTCCCTCCCACTCCTAACATTCTTTCCTCGGCTCTCATGATAAACCACCTTGTTTTTTTCTGTTTGTTTCCCCCACTGATACTTTCCCTTCATATCCTAGTGAACCCTTTCAACCCAATTTACCCCTTTTACCTCCTCCTACAAAGACCTCACATGCCCTCTGCTTCTACACTTAACCCTCTCCCCGTCACCTACTGCCTCTTCACAGTCACCAACTACCTCTCCCTTTCTCCCACTCTCCGTCACCCTCTGCCTCTTCCTGTTACCCCCTCCCTGTCATTCCCTGCCTCTCCCTGTTATCCTCTTCCTGTCATCCTCTGCTTGTCCCCATCACCCATTGCCTCTCCCTTTCACCCACTCTCCGTCAACATCTCCGTTACCACTGCTTATCCCTGTCACCCTCTGCTTGTCAGCCTCTCCCCATCATCCTCACCCTGTCACTCCCTGCCTCTCCATCACCTTCTCTCTGTCACCCACTGTTTCTCCCTGTCATGCTCTGCTTGTCACCATCTCCCCATCACCCTTACCCTCTTTCTCTCATCCTCTCTCTCTCCCCATCAGTCTCTCTCCTTCACTCTCTGCCACTCCCTGTCACTCACTGCTTGTCACCCTCTCTGTCTCTGGCACCCACTACTTTGTGGCATATTGTGACCTTGGGGTGGGGTGGAGATGGGGGCCCACAGCATATTTTTGCACCTGGGCCCACCACTCACAAGTTCCACCACCGATGTACTATATATATATATATATATATCAAAAGTGCCAGCCCATGCACTCTGTAATGGTTAGCAAAACCTCTGTGGTGGTCGGCCACAACCCCACTGGAATCTGGCCACACCCTTAAGCATGGGCCCCTATTACTGCATTTACCCGGTCGGCACTTTATGCCCCAGTCCGACACTGGGTACATGTGGTATCGTGGGCACTTGTACACCAGGGGGTCAAGAGGAGCACAAATGTGCATGAAAGTGAAAATCTGCAATACAACAATTTTTTAAATCTAAAAAATAACCTTTGAGTACACGCGTCACTGACTAATGGCAATATAGCAGTGTGTGTCATTTATATACGGCATGGAACTCAAAGCAAACCAAATACAGACGAACCTGCCTTGCTCTAATGAAACATTAGATTATGATTAAATATAAAGCACTCATTTATAAAGCTTAAATGATCCATGTAGAGTACAGTAGGGGGTATAAGAGATGGAGATAGAGGGGGTATAAGGAAAGGGGAGAGAGTGCAGTAGAGCAGTAGGGGTACAATGGAAGGAGATAGAGTGCAGTAGCGCAGTAGGGGTATAATGGAAGGCGATAGAGTGCAGTGGAGCAGTATAGAGGGCGTAAAGGAAGGAAATAGAGTGCAATAGGGGATATAATGAAAGACATAGAATGGGGCAGAGTATAAGGGAAGGACACAAAGTGCAGTAGGGGTATACAGCAGGCGGCAGTCTCTCACCCTTCATCATCTCCGCTGCGCTGATCAGCTCCTGATTCTTCATCCATTGCTCACAGGGAGAGCAATCCTGCTTCAGGCATCTGTCCTCCGCCAGTGATCCTACCGCTGTCCCGTCACACGCAGAGGTTACTCCCCAGTCCCATAGTTTCCTTCCCAGAGGCGGCCGGCAGCAATTTCAAATGTGGCACCAGCTCACAAGTAAACCGGAGTTTGCGGTCTGGCAGCCAATCAGAAGCCGCCACTACCTGATTGGCTGCTGGTCCACAAGCTTCGATTACCAATCTGTCATTTTTCAAACACAGCCTTTGACATGCCAGGTAGTTGCTGATTGGGTAGTACTTTATCTCTGTGCACTTTAGCTCCATCCAAGGCTTAGTAAATAGACCCCTAAATCTGGTGTGACAACTATCAGAGGGTACAATTACAAGATTTCGGGGGTACTGAGAATGATAAGGTTTGCCAGTGAACCTGTACATAAGAAAGACTAGACGGAGATGCCTTATTGGTGTTTTCCATAGTGACCAAAGAGAGAGACGCCACAGCGGTGCAGTTTGGAGTGACCAGAGAGGGCCATGATAGCGGTGCGGTCCAGAGTGATATGAGAGGGACATCATAGCAGTGCAGTCCAGAGTGACTAGAGAAGGACGCCATAGCAGTGCAGTACAGTAGAGACCAGAGAGGGACGCCATAGCAGTGAAGTACAGAGTGATCAGAGAAGGATGCCATGGCATTGCAGTCCAGAGTGACCAGAGAGGGACACCATATCAGTGAAGTACAGTAGCAACCAGAGAGGGACACCATAACCATAGCCATAGCAGTACAGTACAACCAGAGAGGGACGCCATAGCAGTGCAGTACAGAGTGACCAGAGAGGGACATCATAGCAGTATGGTCCAGAGTGATCAGAGAGGGATGCTGCATTGCAGGACAGTAGCAACTAGAGAGGGACGCCATAGCGGTGCAGTATAGTAGCGACCAGAATGGGACACCATAGTAATGTACTACAGAGTGACCGGAGAGAGATACCATAGTGGTGCAGTACATTAGCGACCAGAGGGATGCCATAGAGGTGCAGTACAGAGTGACCAGAGGGGGACACCATAGCGATGGAGTACAGTAGCGAGTAGCGACCAGAGAGAGACGCCATAGCGGTGCAGTATAGTAGCGACCAGAGTGGGAAGCCATAGTGATGTACTACTGAGTGACCAGAGAGGGATGCCATAGTGGTGCAGTACATTAGCAACCAGAGGGATGCCATAGAGGTGCAGTACAGAGTGACCAGAGAGGGACACCATAGCGATGCAGTACAGTAGCGAGTAGCGACCAAAGAGAGACGCCATAGCGGTGCAGTACAGAGTGACCAGAGAGGGATTCCATAGCAGTGCAGTACAGAGTGGCCAGAGAGGGATGCCATAGTGGTGCAGAGGGACGCCATAGCAGTGAGAACAGAGTGACCAGAGAGAGACACCATAGTGGCGCAGTCCAATGACCATATTGAGCTGGTGCCCATGGAGGGACACCATAGCAGTGTAGAACAGAGTGACCAGAGAGGAACACCGTATCAGTTCAGAAGAGAGTGATCAAAGAGAGACACCATAGCGGTGCAGTCCAGTGACCATATTGAGCTGATTTCCAGGGAGGGACACCATAGCAATGCAGTCCAAAGTGACCAGAGAGGGACACAGTATTGGTGCAGTACAGTAGCAACCAGAGAGGGATACCATAGCGGTGCAGTACAGTAGCAACCAGAGAGTGACGCCAGAGCAGTGCAGTACAGAGTGTCCAGAAAGAGACATCATAGCAGTGCAGTACAGTAGCAACCAGAGAGTGACGCCAAAGCAGTGCAGTACAGAGTGTCCAGAAAGAGACATCATAGCGGTGCAGTCCGGAGTGACAAGAGAGGGACATCATAGTGGTGTGATCCAAAGTGACCAGAGAGGGACATCATAGCAGTGCAGTCCAGAGTGACCAAAGAGGGACGCCATAGGGGTGCAGTATATTAGCGACCAGAGAGGGACACCATAGCAGTGCAGTATAGTAGCAACTAGAGAGAGACGCCATAGAGGTGCAGTACAGAGTGACCAGAGAGGGATGCCATAGCAGTGCAGTACAGAGCGACCAGAGAGAGAAACCATAGCGGTGCAGTCCAGTGAGCATATTGAGCTGATGTCAATGTAACAAGTAGACAAAAGTGTTGTTGTAAATGAGAGTCTGGGTCCTGTATTTCACTAGCTAGCATTAATCAAGTGATAGAGACAAATCTGATTAAATCTATTAGTGAAAGTACCTTAATTCAGAGGCAAAGCAACCTTAAAGGTCCTTCTAAGATTTGGTTAGAGAATTAAATTTACACATACTCAGGTCAAGTGTCATGGACATTTTTTCTACTAAACATATAACAACCAAGTATCATCTTACCAAGATGTATATTATTTCAAAGCATTTATTAAAGTGACTGTGGTAATCATACTTAACAGTGCTGAAATGTTTTTTTTAAATAGATAGGTTTTACTCACAACAGCAGCTCAATGTGCACCAACATAGTCACAGTACTGTAATACCCCTTTCACACCACCGCAATAACCTGGGTTATTACCAAGTTAACCTGGGTTGCAACTCAGTGTAAAAAGGGGTACCTGAAAAAAAAAACTGTATCCAGTGACCTGGGAGTTCAACCCAGGTAGCGAGCAGGATTGGCCTCAGGAAAGACCCTGATTAAGGGGCTGTGTGAATGGGTGACCCAGATCATCCATCCCAGGTCCCGTTTACAGCATAGAAAGAGCTGGATCCCTGGCACTTGTAGATGATGTCATCTCCAATCGTCGGCACAACAGTTAACACTGCATCCATGTGCAGTGTAAGCGGGGCTGACCCGTGTCCGATCCACCAAGAGAACAGAGTCTGACCTAGGTTGGAACCAGTCAGGCTGCAGATAAGGAGGGTTAGGGTTAGGGATTAGGTTTACCAAATTTACCTGCTAGGTGTTGGGATCCTGAGCGTCGGGATGCCGCTGTAGGTGTTTTGACTGCCTGCTTCCCAAGTGCCAGGATCCTGATACCATCCCATTGAGCAGTATAATTGAAGTACATTCAGAATGTTTGATATTGACGAAATTGAATATCTATCTCTTATTGCCAAATACTTTGTAGCAAAATGTAATACAGGTTGAGTATCCCATATCCAAAATGCTTGGAACCAGAGGTATTTTGGATATCAGATTTTTCCGTATTCTGGAATAATTGCATACCATAATGAGATATCATGGCGATAGGACCTAAGTCTAAGCACAGAATGCATTTATGTTTCATATACACCTTATACACACAGCCTGAAGGTCATTTTAGCCAATATTTTAAAAAACTTTGTGCATTAAACAAAGTGTGAGTACATTCACACAATTCATTTATGTTTCATATACACCTCATACACACAGCCTGGAGGTCATTTAATACAATATGTTAATAACTTTGTGTATTAAACAAAGTTTGTGTACATTGAGCCATCAGAAAACAAAGGTTTCACTATCTCACTCTCACTCCAAAAATTCCGTATTTCGAAATATTCCGTATTTCGGAATATTTAGATATGGGATACTCAACCTGTATATACCAATTAGGCCAGTAGGAATATTGGGGGTCATTCCGAGTTGATCGTAGCTGTGCTAAACTTAGCACAGCTACGATCATCTTCCCTGACATGCGGGGGGAAGCCCAGCACAGGGCTAGTCCGCTCCGCATGTCAGTCCGGTTCCCCCTGCAGAAGTGCAAAGGCATCGCACAGCAGCGATGCCTTTGCACTTCAAGAGTAGCTCCTGGCCAGCGCAGCTTTAGTGTGCTGGCCGGGAGCTACTCATCACTCCCTGGCCCGCAGCGGCTGCGTGTGACGGACTGCACCCACGAAACGGCAGCCAAATGCCGCCGTTCCGCCCCCTCCCGACCAGCGATCACCTCTGCCTGTCAATCATGCAGAGACGATCACATCCCTGCTACGGCCTTCGGACGTCTGGCATGCGCCGGCGCACTACGGAGCTGGTGCATGCGCAGTAGGGACCCGTTCGCTCTGCTGCGTTAAAAAGCAGTGAGCGAACAGGTCAGAATGACCCACATTGTATTTTGTTGAATATTTAGTACCTAATCTAGTAATCTTCCATTTAGTTAATGAATTTTGTGATTTTTTTTATTTCTTTAATTGTATGTGTTATTCTGTATTTTTATATCAAATTATGCAAAGCAACAGCCTTAATTATAGTAGTCTTTTCCAGCCTTCCTGTATTGCTATTAATAAATCTAAATAATCTTTTTGCAAATCACTTGCCTGTGTGCCTGATTCAGATGTTCTACGTTGTGGAGTTTTCTTTGTGCCCTGTGCCAGAAAGAAAATCATTGCCCCACCCCAATACTTAAAAGAGGACAGTGTACACCCGTTATTCACATTACACCACACAGTACTACCCCTTATACATATTATGCCACACAGTAGTACCCCTTATACACGTTATGCCATAGTAGAGTCGCTTATACATGTTATGGCACAGTAGAGCCCCTTATATACACATTACGCCACAGAACATTATGCAGCAGCCAGCCACGGAATGGGTCCTGTGCTCCTGTGCCCTGCGGAAGTCCCTCCTCAGACACTCAAAGTAACAGACAAATTGCGCTATTCCAAGTGGTTGTGTAATAGATATAGCTAGTAGGATTTGATTGGGGAAATGCTGCCAAGGGAATTTAAAAGGACAACTGCCTATAAATTATATATACAATCAACAATACTAAAATGAGTGTTCCTGGCGTAAAATAAAAGTAAATATGTGTCTGGATTTTAGACACGCTTATGCAGTAAAAAATTTATTACAAAGTGTCACACACAATAATAATAATTATTATTATTATTATTATTATTATTATTATTATAATAATACAAGACACCAAAAAATATGCAAAAATTTGAGTTGTACTCAGTAAATGTATATTAAAATGTTATGACTGACGATTCCAAAAAATTGCCCAGAAAAAAATGTTTTAACATTGGTGCTAGCACGTTTGTTGGGTACCTTACATCTGAGATTTCTCCTCTGTGGTGTTGATGCTCCCCCTTTCAGGCTCCTGCTGTCAGCCCCTGTGTGTGCCACTAGTTATCACCTGTTAGGATAGTTGGGAATAGATACACGACAGGGAGGGAACACATGGCTTCAAAGTAGCTGTGGACAGCCACCTTCTCAAAGCAGCGCAGATGTGGTGACTATGGTTTCCAATCATTGCCTAGTGTGGTGCACACTGACCCAATGGTGGGATGTCTCAGTCTTTCTCTGATGCCGGCGCTTCAAGGCTTCTTTCCCCTTCCCCAGCCTTGTGGGTCCCGTGTACTTAAACCAATCACTCTCTAAGGCACTGCTTCTGTGTTGCGGACAGATGGGGGGGCAAGCACATGGGGAGGGCAGCTACACCCCTCACAAGGTGCGACCACAGGGCAAATGTGCTGTGGCAGAGCACCGTCAACACCACGCTAGTTATGGCCCTGCACGATGGTCTTGCAACAGCGTTCACGGTGAAGATTTATTTGAAAAGTGAGTGGCAGACAGGTGGCATTTGTGAGAGGTAACGGAAGTAGCAACTCAAACGAATGAGTGACGCAACCATTTCAGGGGCATGTCACAGCTTGCGACTGCATCTTACTTACTGCAGTTATGCTGTGCGGAAATAGGATTACTGAGAAGGTCAATTATAGACAGATGTGCCCCCGATGTCTGTGTACATAATTGGAGGATCTCTGACAGCTCCAGTGGATGTCTCAATACAAATGCTGGCAGCCGGAGGCGTAACTCTGGGAGGCAACTAGGGAGGCCAATCCCGTGATCGGCGGGATCCCGGGATTTGGCCCCAAAAATGCCGGGATTTGAATCCTGGGATTGGAGCCTCCAATCCCGGGATTAGAGTGCGCATGCACATTTTTGCCGGACAGCGCTGAGCACTACAGCACAGCGCTGCCCGACTGTCAGCGATATAACACATATGTATATATTTATCTAAATTTAGGGGGGGCACCAATATTTATCTTGCAACTGGGACAAACTTACGCCACTGCTGGCAGCTGCAACATTTACCTATTTTCACACAGCCGCTGCTTGCTAAATCGCAGCTGTGATTGCATGTGCATACATCTCTGAATCAGGCCTGTGTCTGGTTGGGGGACCCTTGCCTCTTTATTTAGTTGCATCTACTGGTGGACTGCATATGGTTCACACCTTCCCCCACTTTTTGGCCTTTAGGTATTACAGTGGAATTTACATAAAAATACACAGTCTTTAGAAATTTACACATATACACATGTGGCACATGATTGATATCTGCCACAAATAAAATGAAGGCACTTGTATCCCGATGTTACTTTAATCTTATCATATTTCTCTTACGTCCTAGAGGATGCTGGGGTCCACATTAGTACCATGAGGTATAGATGGGTCCCTTGGGAGCCATGGGCACTTTAAGAGTTTAATAGTGTGGGCTGGCTCCTCCCTCTATGCCCCTCCTACCAGACCCAGTTTAGAAAATGTGCCCAGTGGAGCCGGTCACAGCTAGGGGAGCTCCATAGGAGTTTTTCGTGTTTTATTATTATGTTTTTAGAGTTAGGCACAGGGAGGCTGCTGGCAACAGCCTCCCTGCTTCGTGGGACTTAGGGGGGGAGTAGTGTCCAACCCTGAGAGGTTAATGGCCACTATCTCCGCTGACAGGACATTGAGCTCCTGAGGGTGATAATCGCAAGCCCCAGAGGCGACCGCTCACTCCCGCAGCATGCCGCCACCCCCAAACAGAGCCAGAAGACGTTGGTGGTAAGTTGCCGGCAACCCGACAAGTGGGGAACCGGTGAGTATGGCGGCGTCAGGGTAGGAGTGCAGTGGTGAAGTTATGCTCCGGAGGGCTCAGAGGTACTGCTGTGCGCGCTGTGAGGGGCACCCTGGGCCAGCGCAATACCCTTACAACTGGTCATCTGGGCTATCAGGGAAGCGTTTCTACTGCTAGCGATGTTTTTACCTCAGGCCATTTTCTCCCTACAGATACTACACAGAGACGCTGACAGGGAGCGCTCACCCTCCACATAACTCCAGCTATCCTGTCCGGTACCTGGGGGTTATAGAAGGGGGGGGGGGAGTGTTAGTCACTATTTTACACTGTGTAGTCTATTAAGGTTGTCATCAGTGCATTCACCTTCTGGGAAATATGGTTGCCTCCTACGAGGCTCTACAGTACAGAAGATTTCATGCACGGTCCTTCCAACTGGATCTCCTGGACAAGGGGTCGGGATCTCAACGGCACATGCACCAGAGAATACGGCTATCGCTGGAAGCCAGGATTTCACTCCTGTGGTGGCTACAGATTTCTCACCTTCTCGACGGCCGCAGGTTCTAACCACGGATGCAAGTCTCAGAGGTTGGGGTGCTGTCACCCAAGGGGAAACCTTCCAAGGAAGGGGGTCAAGTCTGGAATCCATCCTTCCAATAAACATTCTTGAACTAAGAGCCGTGTACAACGGTCTTCTACAGGCGGCACTCTTCTAAAAGAACAGGCCATTCAGATTCAGTCGGACAACGTAACGACGGTGGCATACATAAACTGACAGGGCGGAACGAAGAGCAGGGCTGCAATGTCGGAGGTAACAAAGATCCTCTTTTGGGTAGAAAAGCATGCAGTGGCACTGTCAGCAATCTTCATTCCGGGAGTGGACAACTGGGAAGCGGACTTCCTCAGCAGACACGATCTCCATCCGGGAGCGTAGGGCCTCCATCCGGAGGTGTTCACGGAGGTAACAAATCTTTGGGGTATACCTCAAATAGACATGATGGCCTCCCGCCTCAACAAGAAGCTTCGGAGGTACTGTTCCAGGTCGCGGGATCCACACGCAGTGGTGGTGGACACCCTGGTAACTCCATCGGTGTTCAAGTCAGTGTACATGTTCCCTCCACTTCCACTCATCCCAAAAATTCTAAAGCTCATAAAGAAAGCAAGAGTACAGGCGATCCTCATTGCCCAGACTGGCCAAGAAGAGCTTGGTACGCGGCTCTTCTGGAGTTACTGCTGGAAGACCTGAGGCCTCTTCCGCTTCGAGAGGACCTTCTGCAACAGGGGCCATTCGCTTATCAAGACTTACCGCGGCTACGTTTGATGGTATGGAGGTTGAACGCCAGATCTTAGCTCGGAAGGGCGTTCCAAACAAGGTTATTCCTACCCTGATACAGGCTAGGAAGGGAGTAACATCTAAACATTACCATTGCATTTGGAAAAAGTATGTGTCTTGGTGTGTATCCAAGAAGTTTCCTATGGTGGAGTTTCAACTTGGACGGTTTCTACTCTTTCTGCAAGCAGGTGTGTATGTGGGCCTGCGTTTGGGATTCATAAAGGTCCAAGTTTCGGCCTATCCATTTTTTTCCAGAAACAATTTGCTTCTCTCCCTGAGATTCAGACTTTCTTGAAAGGAGTGTTGAACATCCAGCCTCCCTTTGTGCCTCCTACGGCATCTTGGGATCTTAACGTGGTGTTGCAGTTCTTGCAATCGGATTGGTTCGAGCCTCTACAGGAGGTTGAGGTCAAGTTTCTCACTTAGAAGGCGGTCACACTCTTGGCATTAGCTTCGGCTAGGCGTGTGTCTGAATTGGGGGCATTGTCCTGCAAGAGCCCCTACTTGATTTTCCATGAAGATAGAGCTGAGCTCAGGACGCGTGCCAGTGGCTACTGACTCCTCAATTACCTCAAAGTCCTTGGATGTTGTGATGGCTTTGAGGATTTATGTGAAGAGGACTTCACATCACAGAAAGTCTGACTCTCTGTTTGTCCTTTATGATCCCAACAAGATTGGGTGTCCTACTTCTAAGCAGATGATTTATCGCTGGATCAGGTTCAGTATCCAGCATGCTTATTCTATGGCAGGCTTGCCGTGTCCAAAATCTGTTAAGGCCCACTCTACTCGTAAGGTGGGTTCTTCCTGGGCGGCTGCCCGGGGTGTCTCGGCTTTACAGCTTTTCCGAGCGGCTACTTGGTCAGGGTCGAACACGTTTGCTAGGTTCTACAAGTTAGATACTTTGGCCTCTGAGGACCTAAAGTTTGATCAATCAGTTCTGCAGGAGCCTCCATGCTTTCCTTCCCATACTGGGAGCTTTGGTACATCCCCATGGTACTAATGTGGACCCTAGCATACTCTAGGACATAAGAGAAAATAGGATTTTAATTACCTACTAGTAAATCCTTTTCTCGTAGTCCGTAGAGGATGCTGTGCGCCCGCCCAGTGCTTTGTTTTCCTGCAGTTGTTACTTGGTTCAGTACTGCCTTGTTACTTGGTTAAGTACTGTGTTGTTACTTGGTTAAGTACTGTTATTGAGCTGTTGCTGAGGTTGTTCAGGCTGGTTGGCCTGGTTTGCCTTGTTATGTGTGAGCTGGTGTGAAACTCACCACTATCTGTGTATTTCCATCTCTTGAAGTATGTTCGTCTCCTCGGGCACAGTTTCTAGACTGGGTCTGGTAGGAGGGGCATAGAGGTAGGAGCCAGCCCATACTATTAAACTCTTAAAGTGCCCATGGCTCCCAAGGGACCCGTCTATACCCCATGGTACTAATGTGGACCCCAGCATCCTCTACGGACTACAAGAAAAGGATTTACCGGTAGGTAATTAAAATCCTATTTTTTTTTACCATCAACGAGGCTTCAACGTCTAGTATTTTGAGATACACAGTAAATGGAAAGCAGTGCAATTAAGTGGGTGGTCCAATGTGCCAGAAAGCAGGACTCCATATTGAATAAAAGAAGATAAATATGAAATGCATTGTTTATCCAAAAACACAGTCTTTCCTGTGATGTTATTTTTAAGTGCTGAATTTCAAACTACTGTCACGTAGATATAATCTCTGCTGTCCACATGGGTAAACAGGAAGATATCATGCAATCAGAGTACAAATGGACTTATATATAGAAAGCATGTTTTTTGAGCCACAGTAAAAACTGTGTACTGACTTAGTACTTCTGAAATAGTTATTGTATTGAAATATGTAGATATATATAGTTATTTAATAATGGGTAAATAAGTGCTAACCACATTTGACAAAAATTGTGCCACCTTAATAAATGTGAGCTTTTAGGGCCAAATTCAATTAACCCTGTTAATGGGGGGGTGAAAAGGGTGATAGCCTCAGGTTTTATTGCCTGAGGTTATTCACAGCCTTTTTTTCACCTGTACCCATATTTAACATCTGTTAACGCAGTGGTCAGGGAACATGGGTAAATTACCCCAAATGGGGTAAAAATTAAATTCCTGGGGGTAATGGACGGTCGCGCTACCGAGACACAGCCCCGTCCAGCATCGGCCGGCTCGAGATGTAACATGCTGACGTCACACGCGCTCCCTCACGCCCGCCCGTCCTGCGCTGTCCTGTCCTCCCACCCGCAACCCGCCAACCCACACACAGAACTTGAAGTGCTCTGTGGCTGACCGCTGACGAAGTTCTGCAGGATCAGACAGTGGGCCACATAACAGTGGGAAATTCCCACTGACATTACTGAGGTGAGGATGTAGCCATCTGTATCCTAAAGTCGTGGTCCCCCTTCCCTCCCTCCCTCCCCCCCCTTCCCCCCTTATCCATCTTTATTACATTCATACATTCATTCTGGTGTTTTGGGGGGGGGGGAAATTGTTAATTAACCCATTCATTGCCCAAAAATAATTGGCGAAAATAATAAAATATATATATATATATATATGTATATATATATATATACATAGTATCTCAGAAATGCCATATAAATAGTGATAACCAGTATATATGCACAATAATATATGATTTCCTTCCTTTCAAATCAAGGGGGTAACATTGGCGTATCTAAATATTTTTTGGGGTAAAAGGTAAAAAAGTTCCCTGACCCCTGGGGTAAAAGGTAAAAAAGTTCCCTGACCCCTGAGTTAACATGTCAACAGGCGTTAACACACAGAATCCGCAAAAAGATCACAGATTTGTGCATTTATAGGGTAGCGCACCTGTTATCCCCCTAGCCAATTGCTGACTGCTGATGAGTTCACTTTGGGGCTAATTGAATAGCCCTGGTTGGTCAATTAGCCTGTTTTACCTAATTAAATACCCCCTTAGGATTAAAAATTTAGTAAGAATCACATTTCACTCGTGTTTGTCTGAGATCAGACACAAGTGCTTTTTCTTAACTAAAACACAGGAATTTACTATGATCCCATGTTTTAGTTATTGTGTTTTCCAATGGTGTATGTGTCCTTGTTTGGCTGCCATGTTTGCCGCCACCCAAACACTCCCACACATGAAGCCTGCACAGATCAGTAAGTGTCTGTGTAAATGTGTTTAAAAGTGTTAAAAAATAACCAGCAAGCATAACCAGCTCCAAGCTCTTTGAGCCGGTCCTGGTTCAAAAAATACAGGGGAAAACATGTGTGAGGTTTCCCTGTATTTTAAGAAACAGCACCAGGCTCTTGGACTAGTCCTGGTTCCAAAAATATGGGAGGGGGGCTGAAGCCTGGGGTTCTTCCCGGCACCCCTTGGTGGTGGGTGACGAGTTTAGTTCATACTTGCCTACCTGACCCTCTCCATGAGGGAGAAAATGCTCTGTTCCTGGACTTTCCTGGTAATGTATGATTGCCATCACCTGTGGTAAGCTAGGTAATTGATAAGAAAGGTGTTTCACCACAGGTGATGGCAATCACACATTACCAGGAAAGTCCAGGAACAGAGCATTTTCTCCCTCATGGAGAGGGTCAGGTAGGCAAGTATGGTTTAGTTGTAAAAAAAATATATTATCTTTTACAGTAGGGACTACCGGTCCCAGCAAGCCTCCCCTGCATGCTGGCACTTGGAAAACCGCAAGTACCAGCATGAAGGTCATTAATGGCCCACTGGTACCTATATATCTATAGTCTCCCTGTAAAAAAAATATTTTAAAAAAAGTACTCACACACTGTGAAAGTAAAACTTTAATAATCACTCTTGCACACTCACACTCACTATCACACTCACACATACTCACCTACAATCCCTGTAGCCATTCACATCCTCTTGTCCAAGTAGCCATCCATGTAACCTGTAAATAAAAATCCATATTCAACTCTTCCTAGCTAAGATCAGGTCCTCTTCAGTCCATGTAGGCATCCCAGAGGATAAAACAAACAAACAAACAAACAAACAAACCGCAAATGCGAACCAGTACAGACATGAGGAAGTGTATGTATTAATACATACACTTCCTGTACGCAAATAAGCGGGACCCTGGTGACTTCTGTCATTAGAAGACAGAGCCGGCCCTAACCAATTTGATGCCCTAGGCAAGATTTTGGCTGGTGCCCCCTAGCACCACCACTAGTTCCGCCTCTGACCCTGCACCCCTTTCCCAGCACCATCACCCCCCACCCATAGCAGTCCTTTTTTTTTTCTACCCCCTGTAATTTAAATAAGAACAGTGTGCACATTCGGCGCACAGCCCAAAAAGGTATGTGTTTTTGCTGGCCTGGGGCATGGCCACACAATAGTACCCCCAATTCAAATTATGCCTCACAGTAGTGCAACTTTATTCACAATTTATCAAACGATAGTGTCCCTTATTCACATTACATCACACAGTAGTAGTACTTTACCTTATATACGTTACTCCTCACAGTAGTGCCCCTCATTCACACAACATCATACTGAATTGCTCTTTATTCTCATTACACCACACCATAATGCTCTTTATTCTCATTACACCACACCATATTGCTCCTTATTCACATTAGACCACACAGTAGTGCCCTTTCTATATGTTACGCCACACAGTAGAGCACATTACACATAATGCCACATATTGGTAATGCATTTATACACATTAATGCCCCTTACACATATGACACACATTATTAATGTCCCTATAAACATAATGCGCCTTACACATTATGTCAACCCTTATTAATTCCCTTATACACATAATTTCCCTTACACATATGCCGCACATTGTTAATGCCCTTATACACATAATGATACACATAATGTCCCTTACACATATGCCACACATTATTAGTGCCCTTATACACATAATGACACACATAGTGCCCCTTACACACATGTTACACATTATTAATGCCCTTATACACATAATGACACATATAGTTCCTGGCGTGAGTCAACTGGCAGCTCTGCTAACGTCGGGTGCCTAATTTTTATGAAAATGCATCTTATTTGCATTGCTATGTGGTTAGGATGCACAAACAGCTTCTGCTGATTAAAATGATATGCGGCATGCCTATATACTGTGTGCGACTGTGGCTGTATCAGCATAAGAAATGCTACACACAGAATATAGGCATGCCGCATATCATCAGCAGAAGATGCTTGTGGCCCTAGGCATACCAGATGCCCTAGGCAATTGCCTAGTTTGCCTATGCCTAGGGCCGGCTCTGTTAGAAGACCTTGCAGCCAATCAGAGAGCGCCTTTAAAAAAAGCTGCCCAGGGATTAGCTGTGAGCGGCTGCACTGTCAATCAAACTCATCCCCATAGATTTAAATGGTGGTAAAGTGCCATTGAAGTCTATGGTGCAAATAGCTAGAGTGTATCCTATTATGGGAACCCCAAGGTTAACCACTGTTAACCTTGTGGTTAGTGAAGAAAACCACAAGGTTAATAGAGGTCAACTTTGTGGTTCCCATGATAGACTACAATGTAGCGGTTCACACCATAGACTTCAATGGCACTTTCCCACCATTGAAATCTAAGGGGGTGGGTTAGATTGACAGAGCAGCCAATCACCATGCAGCTTTTACAAAGGCACTCTCTGATTGGCTGATGGGTCTCATAGTGCTAGAAGGTGGGGCCAGCACAAGGTGTGTTGCTGTCCTGTTACACCGCTGTGTCCATCATTTGTAGACTACATGCAAAAGCAGCCAGCATTTACCATGAATGCAAAATAAAAACTGGATTTGTTCCCCTTGCATTAAATAATGGTTTGTTCCAGATACAAATAACATCCTCATTTTGCTTTGTTGCCACCTCAGAATCAACCCCATAGAGAGACTGTATCCATCTCCCTTTGGGGGTAATTCCAAGTTGATCGCAGCAGGAACTTTTTTTAGCAGTTGGGCAAAACCATGTGCGCTGCAGGGGAGGCAGATATAACATGTGCAGAGAGAGATAGATTTGGGTGTGGTGAGTTCAATCTGCAATCTAAATTGCAATGTAAAAATAAAGCAGCCAGTATTTACCCTGCACAGAAACAAAATAACCCACCCAAATCTAACTCTCTCTGCAAATGTTATATCTGCTCCCCCTGCAGTGCACATGGTTTTGCCCAACTGCTAAAAAATTTCCTGCTGCAATCAACTTGGAATTACCCCCTTTGTACAGACCACCCAATATAGTCTACTATGTATCACTTCTGCCATGTATGCACTACTGTACACAGAACCAATGGTTCATTAAACATTAGATATTTATTAATATTGCTGCCACCCATAAATATTATTTGGACTTAATCTAATCTGATGCTCCAATGAACATCTGTTATTAAATATATTTTATATTCCAGCAATATAGCAGTGGATCCAATACTTTTTTGAATCATGACACCCTAGGGCGAAAGTTTCAGATTGAGAAATGATTTTAAAAAAAACATGAAATTAAGTACAAGGTGTTTCTATGTCACCTTTAGGTTCTGTTATGTGGTGAGGGACAGGAATCAATTTTCTTTGTCCTCATAGTTTATGATCAAAGCCATAAACACTAGTTTTGCCTATTACAATATTTCTGATTTCTCCAACTCCCCTTTTCCCCTCTCTGACCACCACCTGTTCTCTTTTAACGTATCTATCTTTGCTTCCTCATCTCTCCCTCCTAAGGCTACCATCGCTAAGCGTAACATTGAGGCTATTGACACCTCATCCCTGTCCTCACTGTTCGACTTACTTCTCTCTCCTATTTTCTCTCTATCATGCCCTGAACTAGCCACTTTCCTATACAATGCATCCCTTACTTCTGCTTTTGACTCTGTCACTCCACTGACCACTGTTCACCCTCGCAGGTTAACACCTCAATCCTGGCACACCAAATGCACCAGATACTCTTCAAAAATGCTCACATACTACCAAGCGACAGTGTAGGAAATCACGCTCTATGGCAGACTTCCTTCATTTCAAACTTATGCTCTCGTCCTTCAGTGCTGCCCTTACCTCACTAAACAATCATACCTCAAAATTCTCAGTGACTGATGCTTAATCAGCCTATAGCAGGCATCAGCACGAGTGGCCGCTCAATGATAATGAGGGGTGGGGGCGGAGCTCCGGAGTGTGTGTGTATGGAAGGGTGGGTACGCCTGCGTGGAGAGTAGAGACTGTGAGAGGCTGATCTTCTGTGGCGGCGGTCCCACGACTCCCGTCGCCCATCCTAGGGACAAAATTACTGCGGCTGCGTTCGGCGCCAGCTACACACAGACAATCTTAGTCTGTGTGTAATATGCGCTCGCGGAGCTCCTGGCCCGTTTGTGTGTGTGACATGTGACTCCGTCACACACACACACAGAAAGCGACAGTGAGAAGTCAGTCTCTCCAGTGTGGTGCTTGTGGTGTGTGTTGGGAGAGGCTGAGCAGCTGCAGCGCCTCCCGGACCAATCTACCGCACCTGACACAGTAATATACAATAAGTTACTATATGACCAGCTTCAGGTGATAACTGTGGTGCGGGGCGAGGAATCTGGGCATGTAATATTATAATTGTACATAGACATGTCCAAAATTGCGTGAAAGCCGGCTGACGCAGTAATAAATATAATAGTAAGTTACTAGGTGTATCATACACCTATTAACTTACAATTATATTTATTATTATGTCATCTGGCCTTCACACAGTTTTTGGACAAGTCAATGTATAATTAAATACCCAGCTTCCTCGCGCCCGCACCACATAGCACTTATCACTTAAAGCTGGCCATACACCATGTAACCAGGATGACAACCCCTGGCAACAAGCATGAAACACAGAGCATGAAACCTCTGGCAATGAGCATGAACCCCTGGCAACAAGCAGGTAATTTAAAAGTAATTAGAAGCCTTACTGTGGCATAAAGTGTAATGGGCATTGTGGTGTGTGGCATAATGTATAACGAGCATTGTAATGTGTGGCATAATGTGTCATGGGCATTGTGATGTGTGACATATTGTGTAATGGGCATTACAGTGTGTGTGGTATAATGTGTCATGGGCGTGTGTGGCATAATGTGTAAGGGGCATTGCAGTGTGTGGCATAATGAGTAATGGGCATTACGATGTGTGGCATAATGTGTAATGGGCATTACGGTGTGGCATAATGTATAAGGGGCATTACGGTGTGTGGCATAACGTATCACAGGAATTATGGTGTATGGCATAATGCATAATGGGCATAATGGTGTGTGGCATAATGTGTCACAGGGATTACGGTGTCACGATCCGGGTTATCAGCCCCATTATTAGCCTGCTAAGTGCCTTCTGAGACTGGCCCGGCGTTCCAGGCCCGGATTCCACCAGCGCTGTCTGCTGGCAGCGTGCTGCATATCTGAATCTGTGATCTTTGCAGGGACGTGCAGTCAGGGGAGGCAGGGGAGGCATTGCCTCCCCTGTCATTACTGATTAAAATAATATAAAGAAGATACTTATGACACATATTCTGTGTCATAAGTATTTGCTTTATATTATCCTAATCATCCCAGTCCTGTGTAAAGTGTTTGGGAGGCACCGATCGTGGTGCTTCCCTGTCAGATAGGGAAAAGTATGGGAGCGGGGGGCGGGGGCGCGGGCGGGGCCTAGCAGTGGGCATTAAAAGCCCATTGAAAAATCATGGGAAAGGGGCACCATTAGTGGTGCCGCTTTCACACAGGGACGTGCTTTCAACCTATGAAAGCACGTCCCCTGTCAGTCAGGCCACAGTGATTGGCCAGCGGATCTGTCACCGGATCCGCTGTCATTCACTGTTGTGGGTGCGGCGGAGGTGCGGGCGTCGGCGTGGGTGCTGGCGGCGTGGGTGCGGGCGGCGGTGGTGCGGGCTGCGGGGGTGCGGGCGGCGTGCTAGCGGCGGTGCTTGCGGCGGTGCGGGCGGCGTGAGTGCGGGCGGTGGTGCAGAGTTTGAGCAGCGGAGCGGTAACCCATTTCAAAAATGGCGCCTCAGCGTCATTTTTTAAATTGAAGATGGCCGCCGCGAGCCAATCACGGCTCGCCGCGTCATCGCTCCGCCCCCTCTGGCTGACTTATATAAGTCAGCGCGAGGGAGCGGCTGTCAGTCCGACGGCGGAGGAGGAGCGGAGAAGAGCTCCTGAAGGTTGAAGACGCCGGAAGTCCTGGATGGGCGGCGGCTATGCAAAAGAGCTTAGCAGCCGCCGCCCACCAGGTGAAGACTTCAGAGGAAGACGCTGGAAGCCCTGGGGAGGTGGCGCCCCCCCAGGTGAAGACGCCTGAAGCCCTGGGGAAGCGGCGGCCATGCAAAAGAGCTTAAAGGCCGCCGCCCCCAGGTGAAGACCCTGTGCAATAAAACTTATTTTTTAAGACTGTGTGGTGTTTTTATTTTAATATTTTCTTTACAGGTGGGCAACAGGTGCCAGCAGGCCATTTATGTCCGGGCATGCTGGCACTTGTGGTTCTCCAAGTGCCAGCATGCTGGGGCAGGCTTGCTGGGACCTGTAGGCCACCTGTAAAGAACAATATTACTATTCTTTACAGGCGGACTACAAGTGCCAGAGGGCCCATTATGTCCGGGCATGCTGGCACTTGTGGTTCTCCAAGAGATGGATCCTGAGAAACTCCAGGCTATCCATGATTGGCCAACACCCACAACTCTCAAGGGTGTCCAAAGATTTCTGGGGTTTGCCAATTATTACAGAAGGTTCATTTAAGACTTGTTATTGTAGCACCTATCACTGTTCTTACAAGAAAAGGTGCTAATCCCTCCAAGTGGTCGGAAGAAGCTACTCAAGCTTTTTATCTACTCAAACAGAAGTTTGTGTCCGCACCAGTCCTGAAACAGCCTGATACCAGCTCACCCTTCACCTTAGAAGTGGATGCTTCTTCAGTTGGAGTCGGCGCTGTGCTCTCTCAAAGAGCTGAGGATGGCAACTTACATCCCTGTGGCTTCTTCTCATGAAAGTTCTCTCCCGCTGAGCGCAATTACGCCATTGGCGATCAAGAACTTTTAGCGATTAAACTCGCTCTTGAAGAATGGAGATATTTACTGGAGGGAGCTTCTCATACCATCACTATCCTGACAGACCACAAGAACCTTCTGTACTTAAAAGCCGCCCAATGCCTCAATCCCCGTCAAGCCAGATGGGCACTCTTCTTTTCCAGGTTTGACTTTAAACTTTCATTTTGTCCAGGGTCACAGAATCGTAAGGCTGATGCTCTTTCCCGCTCCTGGGAGCAAGAAAATGAGTCTGAGTCTACTGGAAGATATCATATTCTCAATCCAGTGGCATTCTCCGTCGTGATAGTGGACTCTATGCCTCCTCCAGGGAAAAGCTTTGTGAAACCAGCCCTTAGAAGGAAGCTCTTGCAATGGGCACATTCCTTTCGCTTTGCTGGACATGCGGGTATTCAGAAAACCTTTGAATTCATTTCCAGATAATACTGGTGGCCGACCCTGAAGAAAGACATTACAGAGTTTATTGCATCCTGCCCTAAATGTGCCCAGCACAAGGTGCCTCGCCAGTCGCCCGCTGGACAACTGGTACCTTTGTCTGTTCCGCATCGCCCATGGACCCATTTATCTATGGACTTTATTTCGGATCTTCCTGAATGTAACAAGTCTAATACCATCTGGGTGGTAGTTGACCGGTTCACCAAGATGGCTCACTTCATTCCTCTCACCGGTCTTCCGTCAGCTTCCAAGCTGGCTCAAGTCTTCATTCAAGAAATATTCAGATTTCATGGTCTTCCAGAGGAAATTATCTCTGACAGAGGTGTCCAGTTCGTAGCCAAATTCTGGCGAAGCCTCTGTTCAGCACTCCAAGTCAAGCTAAAGTTTTCCACAGCTTATCACCCCCAAACCAATGGGCAAACTGAAAGGGTGAATCAGGACTTTGAGACCATCCTGCGAATTTATATATCTTCTTCTCAAGACGACTGGGTTCATCTTCTTCCAAATTTTGTCATAATAACCAGTACCACTCTTCATCCTCTTCTACGCCATTCTTTGCCAACTACGGTCTCTATCCAAAGGTTCCAGAGTTTCAACCGCTTCCAGCAACAGCAGTACCTGTAGTTGATGTCACCTTCCGTCAGTTTTCTAAAAACTGGAAGAATTTACCGGACAGCTTTCTTGAAAGCTTCCTCAAGGTACAAAAGTTTGCAGACAAGAAGCGTAGGGCAATTCCAGCCCTCAAACCAGGTGACCGTGTTTGGCTGTCTACTAAGAATCTGAGATTAAGAGTTCCAAATATGAAGTTCGCTCCTCGGTACATCGGCCCGTTTCAGATTGAACAATTCATAAATTCAGTGGCTTACAGACTTAAGTTGCCTCCATTCCTGAAGATTCCTAGGACATTTCACATTTCTCTTATCAAGCCAGTGATCCTGAATCGTTTCCATTCTGCTCTCCCCTTAGCACCCAAGGTTCAAACTCAACGAGGTGTGGAGTAAGAGGTCACTAAGATTCTGGAATCACGCTTCCGGTAAGGTCATCTTCAGTACCTAATTGATTGGAAGGGCTATGGCATTGAGGAACGTTCCTGGACAAATGCATCGGATGTCCATGCTACCAAGTTGGTCCAGACTTTCCATGCCAGATTTCCTCGTAAGCCTAAGAAGTGTCCTGGATCCACTCCTAAAGGGGGGGGTGCTGTCACAATCTGGGTTATCAGCCCCATTTTTTACCTGCTAAGTGCCTTCTGAGACTGGCCCGGCGTTCCAGGCCCGGATTCCACCAGTGCTGTCTGCAGGCAGCGTGCTACATATCTAAATATCAAGGTGCTTCTCTGTGATCGCTGCAGCGCTGACATGGCAACATTACAGTAAACATCCATCTGTTTAAAGTATAGCGTCTCAGGCCCTCTGCGGCCTCCGCAACCACTACTGCCGATTCTCACATGTGGAATACAAACAGACTTTCCCTCCAGTTTAAAACATGGGCGCAGCCATGTTTGTTTTGCATCACATGTTGTTCTCAGCCTATCCGCTGCAGTCTGGTAATGGGGTGGGTGTGGGGTGCAGTGGCCCCTGTGTCGGTATGGGTGGGCTGTTGCAGGTCGGCACACCCTAACACTTTATTAACATTTATTATTTTTCCTATCACTTTGTATATATTTTTTAATCACACCACTTACATAGCACTTCTGTGCTTCTTATTAACCCCTATTAATTTTCACCTGTGTGCTGACCTGGGGTGGCCGACCTGTGCCGACATTGTGGGGTCCTGCACCCCAGGCCCATACCTAGTATTAGGGACCCCCAGTGACGGAGAAGCCTTGTCGATCGGCCTGGGGGCTTAACCCTATATCTGCAGATATACGCAACTAAGATCTCCGTATTATCTGACTATTATTATATAGTAATATTATTCACTCGGTGTGCATTAGGGAACACAGTTTTTTTTTTTTCCTACACAGAATTACCCCTCCCCTTTTAGCACCTGAGTGACATTACAATCTGATTGAGCAGCTTCCCACCTTGTGTATTGTATATAGAGAGGCACAAATGGGTCAGCATTAGGAGGGATTGCTGACTCTAGTAGTGCCATAGGGGAAGTCAGGGGTATCCCCAGGTAAGCAGGCTCTCAGATGCTGTAGGTGCCATTACCATGTGGCCTTACACTGGGAATTTAACCCAGATACATATATATGTAATTATTTATGGGGTGGGTGTGGGGTGCAGTGGCCCCTGCGTCGGTATGGGTGGGCTGTTGCAGGTCGGCACACCCTAACACTTTATTAACATTTATTATTTTTCCTATCACTTTGTATATATTTTTTAATCACACCACTTACATAGCACTTCTGTGCTTCTTATTAACCCCTATTAATTTTCACCTGTGTGCTGACCTGGGGTGGCCGACCTGTGCCGACATTGTGGGGTCCTGCACCCCAGGCCCATACCTAGTATTAGGGACCCCCAGTGACGGAGAAGCCTTGTCGATCGGCCTGGGGGCTTAACCCTATATCTGCAGATATACGCAACTAAGATCTCCGTATTATCTGACTATTATTATATAGTAATATTATTCACTCGGTGTGCATTAGGGAACACAGTTTTTTTTCCTACACAGAATTACCCCTCCCCTTTTAGCACCTGAGTGACATTACAATCTGATTGAGCAGCTTCCCACCTTGTGTAAGTTCTTAAGATCCCAGAAACCGCCCGGGCTGGAAGCTGGAAAGGTCACTGGTACTTGAGACCGCAGGACACCCTCCGGACACTGGCCACAAATGAACTCGCGAGACGCTCTTGTAATTGTCTCGCATTTTCCCCTCTGCAAGCTGACACATTTATACCATCTTTTTAAACAACTTTGTTTGTTTAATGTGTGTATGTATTAATAAATGACTGTACTACACATGCGGCCCTCCTCTTCTCTCTTCTATGTGCTGGTCTCTCTGTGACCTATTTGGTGAGAAGGAGGTGCAAAAAGTTTGAAGATTGAACATCCCTGCATCAACTAAAGGGTTGTATAATTTGCATGTTCCCTATTATTGAATGTACTGCTAATTACACCTGATTTAGGCGCCTGGTGGTACCTGTAGCCATAATTCGTTCTTGTCCACGATTTTGTTTGTTGTGTTTTGGAGAGACACTCCACCTGGTTACGGGAACTATAGGGCAGCCCTGTAACATAGTTGCGCAACACACGGGGTAACCAGACTAATTTTCAGGTTCCAGTCAGAGATAATAATCTAATGCTACGGTTTAAATTCACCAACAGTGTCGCACAATACGTGTATGAGTACGAAATAATAATATACTGAGGTCTGACCGGCAGTGCCACAGTACTTATGAAAATAAAATAAAAATTGTATAGTACACTGGGGTACAGCACAAACAAAAACAAAAAATGTATAAGTATATTTTTAGGCCTTTGATTTTTTATTATTTTAATTTTACACTGGGGCGGAGCCCCTGGATGGACGCACAGATCACCTTTTTCAGATATAGCAGACAGAGCACCCCACCTGGACAGATACAGCAGAGCCCCCCTTTCAGATACAGCAGGCAGAGCACCCCCTTTCAGATACACCAGACAGTGCACCCCTTTCAGATACACCAGACATTGCACCCCTTTCAGATACACCAGACAGAGCACCCGCCCAACGCCAGATTACACAGTACTGAGATGGACATGTCCATCCAGTACACTCTCCACAACTGGACTGAAGATGGCGCCAATCACCAGGGACCATTATAGAATCCAAAACCCGCGAGAATCCGACAGAGGGATGATGACGTTTTGCCTCGTTTTGGGATCCGAGTAAGGCAGGAAGTCCTGAGCCGGACTCGGATCTGGACTCGGAATGCAAAGTTCGGGTGGGTCCGGTTCTCCGCACATCTCTACTAAATACAATACAAAAGAGAGGCTTTGCTGAATGCAATTGTGAAAAATAGGTCCTTCGGTCTACAAGTGATTAATTTTTCTCCCCAACATTTTGTGAATATGGAAAAGTAAACAACCAAAAGATAATATAGTGTAGTAAGTCTTTAAATTGCTTATCAATCAGAACATACTGTATTTTCCTAATTTCCCTTATAAATGGGTGTGCAGACTTTTTTTTGATAGAAGGTAACCCTGTGTTGTTGCCAATAATATAGATGCTCACACGAATGTTTACATCAACTCACTGATGACATGCATAAACTGGCATCTTTAAATATATATCTACCAGGCTGTGTGTCCCAGCACAATTATCTGTAGAACACCTCGTACTAGACCTTTATGGAAGTGCTGACATGTATGTTTACATAAAACATGCATATGATCCTCACGTAGCGGTTTCTTTTCACACTAACGCATTTTGACTTTAGTAGTCTTTTTCAAGATGATTACTATTACAACGCTTTTTGACTACTGAAGTTGAAACACCTGGTGCAGTGCTGTGGACTCAGGGCTGTCTTTTCGTATGGGCTCAATAAGCTCTTGCCCAAGGGCCCCAGGAGTAAAAGGGCCCTAGGCTGATAGCTGAGGGTCCCCTCTTTCCAGGGGTACCAGATTTTTGAAAATCGGCCCTGGGGACAGTGGTCCCCATCCAAGCCTGTTAATTGTTCTTCCAGCCAGATATCTTGGGTTCTGTCTGACTTAGAGTATTTCTGAGGGTATACGCCAAAAGCTGGGACTCTCCCCTTTCAGTGGACACTGGCAGCTTGTCTCTACTATGCGCAGAACCAGAGATATCAGCCTTCCAGCAGCTGGTCCCTGCTCCAGCTCCACACGCCTGGTATGCAGTTTTATATTTCTCTGACGTCCTAGTGGATGCTGGGGACTCCGTCAGGACCATGGGGATTAGCGGCTCCGCAGGAGACAGGGCACAAAAATAAAGCTTTAGGATCAGGTGGTGTGCACTGGCTCCTCCCCCTATGACCCTCCTCCAAGCCTCAGTTAGGTTTTTGTGCCCGTCCGAGCAGGGTGCAATCTAGGTGGCTCTCCTAAAGAGCTGCTTAGAAAAAGTTTTTAGGTTTTTTATTTTACAGTGAGTCCTGCTGGCAACAGGCTCACTGCAACGAGGGACTTAGGGGAGAAGAAGTGAACTCACCTGCGTGCAGGATGGATTGGCTTCTTAGGCTACTGGACACCATTAGCTCCAGAGGGATCGAACACAGGCCCAGCCATGGAGTCCGGTCCCGGAGCCGCGCCGCCGACCCCCTTGCAGATGCCGAAAAGTGAAGAGGTCCAGAAACCGGCGGCAGAAGACTTTTCAGTCTTCATGAGGTAGCGCACAGCACTGCAGCTGTGCGCCATTGTTGTCACACACTTCACACCAGCGGTCACGGAGGGTGCAGGGCGCTGCGGGGGGCGCCCTGGGCAGCAATGAGAATACCTTGTTCTGGCTAAAAAATACATCACATATAGCCCCTGGGGCTATATGGATGTATTTAACCCCTGCCAGGTCTCACAAACACCGGAGAAGAGCCCGCCGAAATAGGGGGCGGGGCCTATCTCCTCAGCACACAGCGCCATTTTCCTGCTCAGCTCCGCTGCGAGGAAGGCTCCCAGGACTCTCCCCTGCACTGCACTACAGAAACAGGGTAAAACAGAGAGGGGGGGGCACTTTTTTTGGCGTTTTTTTATATATTAAGCTGCTATAAGGGAGACAACACTTCTATAGGGTTGTTCCTATATATTTATAGCGCTTGGGTGTGTGCTGGCAAACTCTCCCTCTGTCTCCCCAAAGGGCTAGTGGGGTCCTGTCTTCGATAAGAGCATTCCCTGTGTGTCTGCTGTGTGTCGGTACGTGTGTGTCGACATGTATGAGGACGATGTTGGTGTGGAGGCGGAGCAATTGCCGGTAATGGTGATGTCACCCCCTAGGGAGTCGACACCGGAATGGATGGCTTTGTTTATGGAATTACGTGATAATGTCAGCACATTACAAAAATCAGTTGACGACATGAGACGGCCGGCAAACCAGTTAGTACCTGTACAGGCGTCTCAGACACCGTCAGAGGCTGTAAAACGCCCTTTACCTCAGTCGGTCAACACAGACCCAGACACGGACACCGAATCTAGTGTCGACGGTGAAGAAACAAACGTATTTTCCAGTAGGGCCACACGTTATATGATCACGGCAATGAAGGAGGCTTTGCATATCTCTGATACTGCATGTACCACAAAAAGGGGTATTATGTGGGGTCTGAAAAAACTACCTGTAGTTTTTCCTGAATCAGACGAATTGAATGAAGTGTGTGATGAAGCGTGGGTTAACCCCGATAGAAAACTGCTAATTTCAAAGAAGTTATTGGCATTATATCCTTTCCCGCCAGAGGTTAGGGTGCGCTGGGAAACACCCCCTAGGGTGGATAAGGCGCTCACACGCTTATCAAAACAAGTGGCGTTACCGTCTCCTGAAACGGCCGCGCTCAAGGATCCAGCGGATAGGAGGCTGGAAACTACCCTGAAAAGTATATACACTCATACTGGTGTTATACTGCGACCAGCCATCGCCTCTGCATGGATGTGCAGTGCTGGGGTGGTTTGGTCGGATTCCCTGACTGAAAATATTGATACCCTAGATAGGGACAGTATTTTATTGACTTTAGAGCAATTAAAGGATGCTTTTCTTTATATGCGAGATGCTCAGAGGGATATTTGCACTCTGGCATCGAGAGTAAGTGCGATGTCCATATCTGCCAGAAGAAGTTTATGGACGCGACAATGGTCAGGTGATGCGGATTCCAAACGGCATATGGAAGTATTGCCGTATAAGGGGGAGGAATTATTTGGGGTCGGTCTATCGGATTTGGTGGCCACGGCAACAGCCGGGAAATCCACCTTTTTACCTCAGGTCCCCTCCCAACAGAAAAAGACACCGTCTTTTCAGCCGCAGTCCTTTCGTTCCTATAGGAACAAGCGGGCGAAAGGACAGTCATATTTGCCCCGAGGCAAAGGAAAGGGTAAGAGAGTGCACCAAGCAGCTTCTTCCCAGGAGCAGAAGCCCCCCCGGCTTCTGCAAAGCCCTCAGCATGACGTTGGGGCTTTACAAGCGGACTCAGGGGCGGTGGGGGGTCGACTCAAGAATTTCAGCGCACAGTGGGCTCACTCACAGGTGGACCCCTGGATCCTGCAGATAGTATCTCAGGGTTACAGGTTGGAATTCGAGAAGTCTCCCCCTCGCCGGTTCCTAAAGTCTGCTCTGCCAACGTCTCCCTCAGACAGGGCGACGGTATTGGAAGCCATTCACAAGCTGTATTCTCAGCAGGTAATAGTCAAGGTACCCCTCCTACAACAGGGAAAGGGGTATTATTCCACACTATTTGTGGTACCGAAGCCGGACGGCTCGGTAAGACCTATTCTAAATCTGAAATCTTTGAACCTGTACATACAAAAATTCAAGTTCAAGATGGAGTCACTCAGAGCAGTGATAGCGAATCTGGAAGAAGGGGACTTTATGGTGTCCCTGGACATCAAGGATGCTTACCTGCATGTCCCAATTTGCCCTTCACATCAAGGGTACCTCAGGTTCGTGGTGCAAAACTGTCATTATCAGTTTCAGACGCTGCCGTTTGGATTGTCCACGGCACCTCGGGTCTTTACCAAGGTAATGGCCGAAATGATGTTTCTTCTGGGAAGAAAAGGCGTATTAATTATCCCTTACTTGGACGATCTCCTGATAAGGGCAAGGTCCAGGGAACAGCTGGGGGACGTAGTAGCACTAACCCAAGTAGTGCTGCAACAGCACGGGTGGATTCTGAATTTTCCAAAATCTCAATTGACCCCGACGACACGTCTGCTGTTCCTGGGAATGATTCTGGACACGGTTCAGAAAAAGGTGTTTCTTCCGGAGGAGAAAGCCAGGGAGTTATCCGAACTTGTCAGGAACCTCCTAAAACCAGGGAAAGTGTCTGTGCATCAATGCACAAGAGTCCTGGGAAAGATGGTGGCTTCTTACGAAGCGATTCCATTCGGCAGATTCCACGCACAAACTTTTCAGTGGGATCTGCTGGACAAATGGTCCGGATCGCATCTGCAGATGCATCAGCGGATAACCTTATCGCCACGGACAAGGGTGTCTCTTCTGTGGTGGTTGCAGAGTGCTCATCTGTTAGAGGGCCGCAGATTCGGCATACAGGACTGGGTCCTGGTGACCACGGATGCCAGTCTGAGAGGCTGGGGAGCGGTCACACAGGGAAGAAACTTCCAGGGAGTATGGTCAAGCCTGGAGATGTCTCTTCACATAAATATACTGGAGCTAAGAGCGATTTACAATGCTCTAAGCCTGGCAAAACCCCTGCTTCAGGGTCAGCCGGTGTTGATCCAGTCGGACAACATCACGGCAGTCGCCCACGTAAACAGACAGGGCGGCACAAGAAGCAGGAGAGCAATGGCAGAAGCTGCAAGGATTCTTCGCTGGGCGGAAGATCATGTGATAGCACTGTCAGCAGTGTTCATTCCGGGAGTGGACAACTGGGAAGCAGACTTCCTCAGCAGACACGATCTACACCCGGGAGAGTGGGGACTTCATCCAGAAGTCTTCCACATGATTGTGAACCGTTGGGAAAAACCAAAGGTGGATATGATGGCGTCTCGCCTCAACAAAAAACTGGACAGGTATTGCGCTAGGTCAAGAGACCCTCAGGCAATAGCTGTGGACGCTCTGGTAACACCGTGGGTGTTCCAGTCAGTGTATGTGTTTCCTCCTCTGCCTCTCATACCAAAAGTACTGAGAATTATACGGCAAAGGGGAGTAAGAACGATACTCGTGGCTCCGGATTGGCCAAGAAGAACTTGGTACCCGGAACTTCAGGAGATGCTCACGGAAGATCCGTGGCCTCTACCTCTAAGACGGGACCTGCTTCAGCAGGGACCGTGTCTATTCCAAGACTTACCGCGGCTGCGTTTGACGGCATGGCGGTTGAACGCCGAATTCTATGGGAAAAAGGCATTCCGGAAGAGGTCATTCCTACACTGGTAAAAGCCAGGAAGGAGGTGACTGCACAACATTATCACCGCATTTGGAGAAAATATGTTGCGTGGTGTGAGGCCAGGAAGGCCCCCACGGAGGAATTTCAATTGGGTCGATTCCTACATTTCCTGCAAACAGGATTGTCTATGGGCCTCAAATTGGGGTCCATTAAGGTTCAAATTTCGTCCCTGTCGATTTTCTTCCAGAAAGAATTGGCTTCAGTTCCTGAAGTCCAGACTTTTGTAAAAGGAGTACTACATATACAGCCCCCGGTTGTGCCCCCAGTGGCTCCGTGGGACCTTAATGTAGTTTTGGATTTTCTCAAATCCCATTGGTTTGAGCCACTCAAATCGGTGGATTTGAAATATCTTACATGGAAAGTAACCATGCTACTGGCCCTGGCTTCAGCCAGGAGAGTGTCAGAATTGGCGGCTTTATCGTATAAAAGCCCATATCTGATTTTCCATTCGGACAGGGCAGAACTGCGGACGCGTCCTCAGTTTCTGCCTAAGGTGGTGTCAGCGTTTCACCTGAACCAGCCTATTGTGGTGCCTGCGGCTAATAGCGATTTGGAGGATTCCAAGTTGCTGGACGTTGTCAGGGCATTGAAAATATATATTTCAAGGACGGCTGGAGTCAGAAAATCTGACTCGCTGTTTATACTGTATGCACCCAACAAGCTGGGTGCTCCTGCTTCTAAGCAGACGATTGCTCGTTGGATTTGTAGCACAATTCAACTTGCACATTCTGTGGCAGGCCTGCCACAGCCTAAATCTGTCAAGGCCCATTCCACAAGGAAGGTGGGCTCATCCTGGGCGGTTGCCCGAGGGGTCTCGGCATTACAACTCTGCCGAGCAGCTACGTGGTCGGGGGAGAACACGTTTGTAAAATTCTACAAATTTGATACCCTGGCTAAAGAGGACCTGGAGTTCTCTCATTCGGTGCTGCAGAGTCATCCGCACTCTCCCGCCCGTTTGGGAGCTTTGGTATAATCCCCATGGTCCTGACGGAGTCCCCAGCATCCACTAGGACGTCAGAGAAAATAAGATTTTACTTACCGATATTTCTCGTAGTCCGTAGTGGATGCTGGGCGCCCATCCCAAGTGCGGATTGTCTGCAATACTTGTACATAGTTATTGTTACAAAAAAATCGGGTTGTTATTGTTGTGAGCCGTCTGTTCAGAGGCTCCTACGTTTGTCATACTGTTAACTGGGTTCAGATCACAAGTTGTACGGTGTGATTGGTGTGGCTGGTATGAGTCTTACCCGGGATTCAAAATCCTTCCTTATTGTGTACGCTCGTCCGGGCACAGTATCCTAACTGAGGCTTGGAGGAGGGTCATAGGGGAGGAGCCAGTGCACACCACCTGATCCTAAAGCTTTATTTTTGTGCCCTGTCTCCTGCGGAGCCGCTAATCCCCATGGTCCTGACGGAGTCCCCAGCATCCACTACGGACTACGAGAAATAGATTTATCGGTAAGTAAAATCGTATTTTTTGTTGGTGGATTGCTCTGGCTACTGAAGTCTGATCCTCAAGTCCCAGTACCTCCTTATAGGTGGGACTCTCTAGTTTTTTTATCCCATTAAAGCTAAGAAATCTATTTCCAGGAACTGGAGATATCTGCAGTAAAGCAAGCTGCCCTGATTCCTGGAAAATGATGAATATTAAGCCCATTTTACTATCCACCCCTCCCCTGTGTATTAAACACCCCCTTCCACCCTGGAAGTCATGTACCAGGGCCCCTTCATTCAGCACAATGTCCCCTTCTACAGTTTAGCGTTCTCCTTCCTGCCCCATTTGTGCAGTAAAGGAGTAATTAGCAGAAATTATTTCTCCAGGTCCTACATGCTGAGCGGAAGATAGATCCCCCCCTACCCCCTGCGGGACATCAAAGCTGCCACTGATAGCACCCCCACCCCTACCGCTGATGGGTGGGTAGGGGCCCCAGAACATTACTGTGCCCAGGGGCCTACACTGCTGTTAAGAAGGCTCTGTGTGGACTGACTCCCTAATACTCTATAACCCATCTCTAATCCATTTGTCATGGAGTGACTATTTTTGGAGAAATATGCACATAGGGCGGTATTCAATTCTTTCCTCCCCCTTCCACACTCGTTATGTTTCTGCTGACGGGCGTGGTATCATCATTTAATTTCACTACCCCTGGGATAGCGAGGCACCCAACTCCTTTACGCTGCTAACCCTGATTACTATGATCGCGATATACGTGATAACAGAGATTACTTTGGAAAGGAGATTGGGCGTGATATATCATTTGAACACTGCCCACTGTGTGAAAAGAAACCGCTACGTGAGGTTCATATGCATGTTATATGTAAACTTACATGTAAGCACTTCCATAGAGGTCTAGAAACATGAAGTGTTCTAGTCTAGCAACATGAGGTGCCAATTGTACTTGGCCACACAGCCTGGTAGACATTTAAATATACCTTTATATGCATGTCAGCAGCATGTTGATGTAAACATTTGTGTGAGCATCTTTGGGCCTAATTCGGACCTGATCGCAGCAGCAAAATTGTTCTCTAATGGGCAAAACCATGTGCACTGCAGGTGGGGGGGGGGGGGGGGGCAAATATAACATGTGCAGAGAGTTAGATTTGGGTGGGTGTGTTCAAACTGAAATCTGAATTGCAGTGTAAAAATAAATCAGCCTGTATTTACTCTGCACAGAAACAAAGTAACTCACCCAAATGTAACTCTCCCTCTGCACATGTTATATCTGCCCCTCACCCAGTATATTATTGGCAACAACACAGGGTGACCTATGAAATAAATCCTGCACACCCATTTTTTAAGGAAAAAATTAAAAGATGTTCTGCTGATTGATAAGCACTTTAAAGACTTTGGGCCTAATTCAGACTGGAACGCTGCTGCGGCAGTCTGATGGCCGGTGAAGTGTGTGCACGCGCAGAAGCCGCACTGCGCGTGCGCACACAGTGAAATACGAAGGAATCTCACTTGTGCGATCACCCGGGCAGGATGGGGCATGTCGGCGGCGTTAAGGTGGTGTTGGGGGAGTTTGGTCCGGACAATGCAGGTGTGTCTGGACTGTTTGTGGGGTGGGCCACGGCATCTGCGTGACATCACACACAGCCACTGCGACCCTAAATATGGTGGGTAGCCTTCTGCCTTCGCAGCTAGGCTGCAAAGCAGAGGGCTACTCGACAGATGTGAAAGCATTGCCGCCGCACGATGCTTTCGCATGTCTGTGGGGGGGCTGGACCGGCACGTGGGACGGATTGCCCTGTGCTGGGTGTCCCCCCCGCATGTCAGAATTATTGATTGTAGATGTGTGTTTATTTTGACAAAATCGGGTCAGTTGAGAGGTATGCATATGTTGCCTTATACTGCACAGGAGGGTTGGGATTGCGTGACCGGCACATTTAAGTGGCCAGCGGGGGGGCGAGCACAACGAAGCAGGTTCTATTCCCACACTATGGGTGTCGTGGACACCAACGAGCGGGAATAGTTCTTGTTGGTCGGCATGTCGGCATTGGTATTATGACCAGCGGTCTCCTGACAGCCGAACACACAAATTGATTCCGCACAGGACTATGGTGTAGTGCATTGGTGTTATTCATCTGGTACATTGCATGCGCTATCAGTATCATAACTCTACAGGGGGCGTAACTGACCACGCCTCTTTATGAAACCACGCCCCTATTTAACGCCCGGGGCGCCACAAGGGCTAGAACCGGCCCTGACTGTACTGTACATGCAATTTGAGAATCTTAGTCAAAATTTTGTTGGTTGAAATACACAGCATAAAAAGGCAATAAGACAGCAGAAGCAATATAAATAAATAGTACAGTAAGCCTTTTCAGTAGCATATTGGGTAAGGCCATAGTTCAATCTTATTTCCATCTAACAACCTCGGACTCAATGTGATTTTTGTCCCCCATACATTAAAGATATATTGGGGCCATGTCCCAGTCTCCCAACTGCCGAGTCAGGAAATCAGGTATATGAAACATTTTTAAATGTGAGGATGTCATCATGTCATCATCTTGTGAGTCTCTGTACTAGGATCCGAGCACAGCGAGCGACACTGTCTGTCCCTCCCACTCCCTCCTTCTACCAGGAAGTGCCGGAACACGCGGAGTGGATTATTAATAAAGTAACTTTTTTTATTTTTTTTAAACGGTGCAGGGATTGCTTGCAGGGCCAATGGGCCCCCTTACAGTCCAGCCTCTAAAGCAAGTGCATCCCTTGCACCCTCTATAGTTATGCCACTGGTTGGAAGCACATAGAAGGATATAAACTCACTATGAAAAGCAGGGCTGCCATCACAAATTGTGGGTCCTGGGACTAACAAAATAGACAGGTCCCACCGACCCCAAAAAATAAGATTTTAAACCTACCGGTAAATCTATTTCTCCTAGTCCGTAGAGGATGCTGGGGACTCCGTAAGGACCATGGGGTATAGACGGGCTCCACAGGAGATAGGGCACCTAAAAAGAACTTTGACTATGGGTGTGCACTGGCTCCTCCCTCTATGCCCCTCCTCCAGACCTCAGTTAGAGAACTGTGCCCAGAGGAGATGGACAATACAAGGCAGGATTTAGAAATCCAAGGGCAAGATTCATACCAGCCCACACCAATCATACCATGTAACCTGGATCATACATAACCAGTTAACCGTATGAACAACAACAGTAACGGTCCAAGACCGATTTCAACTGTAACATAACCCTTATGTAAGCAACAACTATATACAAGTCTTGCAGAGTTTCCGCACTGGGACGGGCGCCCAGCATCCTCTACGGACTAGGAGAAATAGATTTACCGGTAGGTTTAAAATCTTATTTTCTCTTACGTCCTAGAGGATGCTGGGGACTCCGTAAGGACCATGGGGTTTATACCAAAGCATCCAATCGGGCGGGAGAGTGCGTATGACTCTGCAGCACCGACTGAGCAAACGCTTGGTCCTCATCAGCCAGGGTATCAAACTTGTAGAATTTAGCAAAAGTGTTTGACCCCGACCAAGTCGCCGCTCGGCAAAGTTGTAATGCCGAGACGCCTCGGGCAGCCGCCCAAGAAGAGCCCACCTTCCTAGTGGAATGGGCCTTAACCGAATTTGGTACCGGCAATCCAGCCGTAGAGTGAGCCTGCTGAATCGTATTACAGATCCAGCGAGCAATAGTCTGCTTCGAAGCAGGTGCGCCAATCTTATTGGCCGCATACAGGACAAACAGAGCCTCTGTTTTCCTAATTCTAGCCGTCCTGGCTACATAAATCTTTAAGGCCCTGACTACGTCCAGGGATCTGGAATCCTCCAGGTCACTTGTAGCCACAGGCACTACAATAGGTTGATTCACATGGAATGAAGAAACCACCTTAGGCAAAAATTGCGGACGTGTCCTCAATTCAGCTCGATCCACATGAAAAATCAAATAGGGGCTTTTGTGTGATAAAGCCGCCAATTCTGATACTCGCCTTGCTGATGCCATGGCCAACAACATGACCACCTTCCAAGTAAGAAATTCCAACTCAACCTTGTTAAGGGGTTCAAACCAGTGTGATTTTAGGAACTGCAACACCACGTTGAGGTCCCACGGTGCCACTGGAGGCACAAAAGGAGGCTGGATGTGTAGCACTCCCTTTACAAACGTCTGGACTTCTGGAAGAGAAGCCAATTCCTTCTGAAAGAAAATCGAGAGGGACGAAATCTGAACCTTAACAGAGCCTAATTTCAGGCCCATATCCACTCCTGTCTGTAGGAAGTGGAGAAAACGACCCAGATGAAAATCTTCCGTAGGTGCATTCTTGGTCTCACACCAAGACACATACTTTCGCCAGATACGGTGATAATGCTTAACCGTCACCTCCTTCCTAGCCTTTATTAAAGTAGGGATGACCTCTACCGGAATCCCCTTTTTCGCTAGGATTCGGCGTTCAACCGCCATGCCGTCAAACGTAACCGTGGTAAGTCCTGAAATACACAGGGCCCCTGTTGCAACAGGTCTTCCCTCAGAGGAAGAGGCCAGGGATCTCCTGTGAGCATCTCTTGTAGATCTGAGTACCAGACCCTTCGAGGCCAGTCTGGGACAACGAGTATCGTCTGTACTCTTCTTTGCCTTATGATCCTCAACACCTTTGTGTTGAGAGGAAGAGGAGGAAACACGTAGACCGATTTGAACACCCACGGTGTTATCAGAGCGTCTACTGCCACTGCCTGAGGGTACCGAGACCTGGCACAATACCTCCAAAGCTTTTTGTTGAGGCGTGACGCCATCATGTCTATTTGAGGAGTTCCCCAAAGACGTGTTATGTCTGCAAAGACTTCTTGATGAAGTCCCCACTCTCCTGGATGGAGATCGTGTCTGCTGAGGAAGTCTGCTTCCCAGTTGTCCACTCCCGGAATGAAGACAGCCGACAGAGCGCTTACATGATTTTCCGCCCAGCGAAGAATCCTGGTGGCTTCCGCCATTGCGACTCTGCTTCTTGTCCCGCCTTGGCGGTTCACATGAGCCACTGCTGTGACATTGTCTGATTGAATCAGAACCGGTAGGTTTCGAAGAAGACTCTCCGCTTGTCGAAGGCCGTTGTAAATGGCCCTGAGTTCCAACACATTGATGTGTAGACAGGACTCCTGGTCTGACCAAAGTCCCTGAAAATGTTTTCCCTGTGTGACCGCTCCCCATCCTCGGAGGCTCGCGTCCGTGGTAACCAGGATCCAGTCCTGAATTCCGAACTGGCGACCCTCCAGCAGGTGAGCACTTTGCAACCACCACAGAAGAGACACTCTGGCCCCTGGGGACAGAGTTATTTTCCGATGTAAGTGCAGATGGGACCCGGACCACTTGTCCAGAAGGTCCCATTGAAAAGTCCTTGCATGGAACCTTCCAAAGGGAATGGCCTCGTAGGCCGCCACCATTTTTCCGAGAACTCGAGCGCATTGGTGAACTGACACCCTTTTCGGTTTTAGCAGGTCTCTGACCATGTTCTGGATGTCCTGGGCTTTCTCTATTGGGAGGAAGACCTTCATTTGTTCCGTATCCAGTATCATACCTAGGAACGGTAGTCGAGTTGTCGGAATCAACTGTGACTTCGGTAGATTTAAAATCCAACCGTGTTGCTGGAGCACTCTCAGAGAGAGCGCCACACTGCTCAGCAATTTCTCCCTTGATCTCGCTTTTATCAGGAGATCGTACAAGTATGGGATAATTGTGACTCCATGCTTGCGCAGGACCACCATCATTTCCGTCATTATCTTGGTGAAAATCATCGGGGCCGTGGAAAGTCCAAAAGGCAACGTCTGAAATTGGTAATGACAATCCTGTACAGCGAATCTCAGGTATTCCTGATGAGGGGCATATATGGGGACATGCAGGTACGCATCCTTTATGTCCAGAGACACCATAAACTCCCCCTCCTCCATGTTGGCTATTATCGCTCTGAGTGATTCCATTTTTAATTTAAATAATTTATGTACAGGTTTAGGGATTTCAGATTCAAAATAGGTCTGACCGAACCGTTCGGTTTCGGGACCACAAATAGGGTTGAGTAGTAACCTCTTCCCTGCTGGTGCAGGGGAACCTTGATTATCACTTGCTGTATACACAGCGTTTGAATTGCAGCTTACACTACATCCCTTTCCGATGTGGAAGCTGGTAGGGCCGATTTAAAAAATCGGCGCGGGGGCACCTCCTCGAATTCCAGTTTGTACCCCTGGGAAACTATTTCCAACACCCAGGGATTCAGGTCTGATCTGACCCAGGTCTGACTGAAAAGTCGAAGACGTGCCCCCACCGGTGAGGACTCCCTCAGGGGAGCCCCAGCGTCATGCTGTGGGTTTTGGAGCAGCCGGGGAGGACTTTTGGTCCTGGGCACCTGCCGAAGCAGGTACTCTTTTGCCTCTGCCCTTACCTCTGGCGAGGAAAGAGGATCCCCGACCTCTTCTGGACTTGTGCGACCGAAAGGACTGCATCTGATAGGGTGTTACTTTCTTTTGCTGTTGGGGAATATATGGTAAAAAATTTGATTTACCTGCTGTAGCTGTGGAAACCAGGTCCGTCAGCCCATCCCCAAACAATACCTCACCCTTATAGGGTAGTACTTCCATATGTTTTTTGGAATCCGCATCACCCATCCATTGGCGAGTCCATAAGGATCTTCTCGCCGAGATAGACATGGCATTGGCCCTAGAAGCTAGCAGTCCAATGTCCCTTTGAGAATCCCTCATAAATAAGACTGCATCTTTAATATGGGCTAGAGTTAAGAATATAGTATCCTTATCCATATTATCAAATTGATCTGTCAGCTCATCTGTCCAAGCTGCAATTGTGCTACACACCCATGCCGACGCAATTGTCGGTCTTAGCACAGCACCCGTATGAGAATAAATACACTTTAAGGTAGTTTCTTGCCTGCGGTCTGCAGGGTCCTTAAGGGCCGCTGTGTCAGGAGACGGTAGCGCCACTTTCTTGGACAAGCGCGTCAGGGCCTTGTCCACAGTGGGGGGTGATTCCCAAATCTCCCTGTCCTGCTTAGGGAAGGGGTATGCCATATAAATTCTTTTGGGGATCTGCGGTCTCTTTTCCAGAGTCTCCCAAGCTTTTCCAAAGAAATCATTTAATTCATGAGATGTGGGAAAATTAATAATCTGTTTCTTTTCCTTAAACATGTGTACCCTTGTGTCGGGGACCGAGGGTTCATCCTCAATATGCAACACATCCCTTATTGCCACAATCATACACTGAATAGTTTTAGTCACCCTAGGGTGCAATTTTACTTCGTCATAGTCGACACTGAAATCAGAATCCGTGTCGGTATTAGTGTCTTGTGTTAAGGGACGCTTTTGAGACCCCGACGGGTCCTGTGAGTCGGTCCAATCCGAGGATTGACCCCCTGATGTCCCCCCTAATTCAGCCTTATCAAGCCTTTTATGTAAAGATGCCACATTTGCATTCAACATATGCCACATGTCCATCCATTCCGGAGTCGGCACAACCGACAGGGACACACCACTGATTTGCTCCACCTCCTCCTTGGAGAAGCCTTCCGCTTCAGACATGTCGACACCACGTACCGACACCCCACACACACAGGGATTAACCTACAAGGGGACAAAACCCCAACCAGGCCCTTAGGAGAGACAGAGAGAGAGTATGCCAGCACACACCCAGCGCTTAATAACACTGTGGAAAAATATGACCAGCTAGCGCTTTTTTATATAATAATATTCCAATTCCCACTCACTGCGTCGCCATTGTGCCCCCCTCCTCTTTTTTCCAGCCTGTGAAGTTCAGCAGGGGAGAGACCAGGGAGCCAGCGTTCAGCATGCAGCCTCTGTGGAGAAAATGGCGCTGGTTAGTGTTGAGGATCAAGCCCCGCCCACCCGATGGCGGGCTTCGGTCCCAGTGCTTTTTTTATTAAAATGGCGGGGGATTCTTGGATTTACTGCCTCCGCAGCCTAATCCATCTTAACATGCCCAGAAGTGAGGAATGTTGCTGCCCAGGGCGCCCCCCCCCCAGCACCCTGCACCCTTCAGTGCTGCTCTGTGTGTGTATAGTGGGAGCAATGGCGCGCAGCTTACCGCTGCGCGCCTTACCTCATGAAGATCTGATGTCTTCTGCCTTCTCATACTCACCCGGCTTCTATCTTCGGCATCTGTGAGGAGGACGGCGGCGCGGCTCCGGGACGAACCCCAGGTGAGACCTGTGTTCCGACACCCTCTGGAGCTAATGGTGTCCAGTAGCCTAGAAACAGAGCCCAACCGTAAAGCCAGCCCTGCTTCTCTCTCCTCAGTCCCACGATGCAGGGAGCCTGTTGCCAACAGGACTCCCTGAAAATAAAAAACCTAACAAAATTCTTTTAAAACAGAAAACTCTGGAGAGCTCTCTGCAGTGTACCCTTTCTCCTCTGGGCACAGAATCTAACTGAGGTCTGGAGGAGGGGCATAGAGGGAGGAGCCAGTGCACACCCATAGTCAAAGTTCTTTTTAGGTGCCCTATCTCCTGCGGAGCCCGTCTATACCCCATGGTCCTTACGGAGTCCCCAGCATCCTCTAGGACGTAAGAGAAAAATAATTCTGCCACACCACTCCACCCCTACGTGATGGAGGTGGAGGTGGAGCATTGTGGACCTGCAGGAACGATTCACGGAGCTGATGTGCAGGGAAGGCCTGTTTTAAGTCCTCCCTGTGCATCATCCCGCTATTGTTGCGCTGCCTGTGCAGCTCTCCATGTATTGGCTGTAGGAGCCAGGGCTGGGTCCCCTCTCTGTATGGGCCAGGGAATACAGTGCCCACAGTCCCCCCGATGGCTGCCCTGATGAAAAGCACCAACATGCAAGGTCAAACATTGGGTCCAATGATGAATATTAGCAGTAGGAATTTTGCATTTTAGAATGTTACATAGTAACATAGTAACATAGTATCTAAGGTTGAAAAAAGACAATTGTCCATCGGGTTCAACCTATTTGTGGTCTCCTATGCACGATTATTTTGTATAAAATTTTGATTGAAGTTGCTGACTGCCGTTCCGATTAACCCCTCTTTTTTATAATAACCATAGTGCGTGACTATGCCCCGTAACCCTGGATATCCTTATCCATTAGGAATTTATCTAACCCATTCTTAAAGGTGTTGACTGAGTTGGCCATTACAACTCCCTCAGGCAGGGAATTCCAAACACGTATCGTCCTTACCGTAAAAAAGCCTTTACGCCATATTGTGTGGAATCTCCTCTCCTCTAACCTGAGCGAGTGTCCACAAGTTCTCTGTGTTGATCTAACCAAAAACAGGTCCTGCGCAAGATCTGTATATTGTCCCCTTATATATTTGTAAATGTTGATCATGTCACCTCTTAATCTCCTCTTTTCCAGTGTAAACATGCCTAGTCTTGCAAGCCTTTCCTCGTATTCCAGCGTCTCCATACCCTTAATTAGTTTGGTCGCCCACCTTTGAACCTTTTCTAGCTCCAGGATATCCTTTTTGTAGTAAGGTGCCCAGAATTGTACACAGTATTCAAGGTGTGGCCTCACAAGTGATTTATATAACGGGAGTATAATACTCTCGTCCCTAGCATCAATTCCCCGTTTTATGCATGCTAATATCTTATTAGCCTTCTTTGCTGCAGTCCTACTTTGGGTACTACTGCTTAGTTTGCTATCTATGACGACACCTAAGTCCTTTTCTAGTACAGAATCCCCTAATTTCACCCCATTTAGTAGGTAGGTGTTATTTTTGTTCTTGTTACCACAGTGCATTACCTTACACTTGTCTGTATTGAAGCGCATTCTCCATTTCGCTGCCCAAGCTTCTAATTTAACTAAGTCATTCTGAAGCGACTCAGCATCCCCCTCCGCATTTATAACTTTACACAATTTGGTATCATCAGCAAAAATTGACACCATGCTCTCTAGACCTTCTGTTAGGTCGTTAATGAAAATATTGAACAATAGCAGTCCTAATACTGAGCCTTGCGGCACACCACTTAGCACTTCAGTCCAAGTTGAAAAAGATCCATTAACCACAACTGCTCCCTATTATCTAACCAGTTTTTGACCCAAGTGCATATTGTGCTTCCTTGCCCTATTTCTTGTAGCTTGTAGATAAGTCTCATGTTGACATATTGCCTGACAATACTGAGGTGTCAACATTATGACTGTCACTGTCAACCTTTTGACTACATCCCCATTCACAGAGTATTGCCACTAACAGATGTCTCACCTCAGGAACTAAGTATTGCACATGTGTAGCAATCATCAGGTTAGAAGTCACACCTCCTTGCCCCCACTAGCATACCTCCCATTATATGTACATTTAAATTAGGGACTCCTTGCACTTGTTGAAGGCATGTACCCAAAAAGAGGAATGGTCCCACAGGAAAGGGGGTGACCTCGTGGCACATTCCCATTTTGATCACTCTGGGGGCATGACCACCACTGCTGGTCTCGAGGCTCTCCCGTGCACCGATGACATCCACTGATGGTACCATAAGCTGGCTACACACTGGGATGACACGTTGACGGACCCAAGGTCACACCTACAGAACGGCCAATTCAGGTTAGTATACACACTTATCGATCTGCTGATCAATATGTTGTCCCCATATCACAGCTGGGCGGGCATTTGAATTTTCCCGCCCACCTGTTTCAGCGGTCCCTGCAGAAAGTGCATGGGCGGTGGTTGGACCACCTGTACATACAGTCAGATTCACCAATATAACCGCAGATATGTCGACCACTGACTGTGCTGCAGAGCCGATGCAATACATATGTCTGTGAACAACGTTGTTCACAGACATATAGATGGTACACACCCGCCGACCCACTCAAGATATATTGGGTGTTTGCAATTTAAATAGCAGCAATGCTAGCATCCCATTTGGTCGTAGCATCCCATGCTCCTGTGTGATTACTAATCAGATACCTTCCACAGACATGTTTTATCCGCATTTCTGCTTTCTAAATATATTATAATATAATATTATAATATTTACTCATTTATACAAAACAATTTGTATCATAATACTTATTTTTGCAATATTTATTTTTCCATTGATGGAAATAGAAGAAACAGAAAAAGCAATTTATGTGACATAAACAGAAACTGATATATTGTGGCGTGTGGGTGTTTTTCATTTGTAATGCAAATACTAAGGGACTGTTTTATCTTATTTGGTTTCCTTCCGTCTTTTATACAGTATTAAAAATATACATTGCTGCAGTTATTGACTTTTTTTTTTGTTTTGTTTTAACATTGAACCTATGGGTATATGAACTTATATGTGTTTCAAATTTGTGCAAGTACATGCTCAAGCAAGCCATTCTTCTGCTTCGACATACTAATGCTTGTAGAACTATGGGGGTAATTCAGACCTGATCGTAGCAGCAAATTTGTTAGCAGTTGGGCAAAACCATGGGGGTAATTCCAAGTTGATCGCAGCAGGAAATTTTTTAGCAGTTGGGCAAAACCATGTGCACTGCAGGGGGGGGCAGATATAACATTTGCAGAGAGAGTTACATTTGGGTGGGTTATTTTGTTTCTGTGCAGGGTAAATACTGGCTGCTTTATTTTTACACTGCAAATTAGATTGCAGATTGAACACACCACACCCAAATCTAACTCTCTCTGCACATGTTATATCTGCCTCCCCTGCAGTGCACATGGTTTTGCCCAATTGCTAACAGAATTCCTGCTGCGATCAACTTGGAATTACCCCCCATGTGCACTGCAGGGTGTCCTTCCCAAGCAGTGCACTGCTAACAAATTTGCTGCTACAATCAGGTCTGAATTACCCCCTATAAGTGCTAGCATTCCCCCAGGGACTGCTGGAACAAGGCATTCAGGCGAGTCTTGATTTTTATTGTTCTGACTGTGCTTAATTACATTTTCTAGCAGGCTAGCTTCCAGGGCATGCTGGTACCTGCAGTTCCTCAAGCTTTTATATGGCGATCACTGTGATGCTCCTTATATTATATGGCTGTTGCTGTGATGCTTTGCAATATATGGTATATGGTAGCCACTGCAATGTTCTCTGTCTTATATGGTTGTCACTGTAATATTTTCTGAATTACTATATTGCGGTCACTGTGATGCTCTCTGCATTATTTGTTAGTGTAATTCTTTGCTGCATTATACAGTGGTCATTGAGATGTTCTCTGCCTTATATGGTGGTCACTGTAATATTATCTACATTATACGGTAGCCACTGATGCTCTTTCTTCAGTATATGGTGGTCACTGCAATGCGCTGTGATGGGAGGTAAATGCAGCAACAAGGGCCAGATTAAGGAAGGGGGGGGGGGGGGGGGAGTTTGACAGGGATGCAAATTGCGAGTTTTAGCATACAATGCATGTGCAGATGCAAGTTAAGCATTTCTGCATTTCTCCGGATGGCTCCATGCCCCGGGCTCTCCCAATGTGTGAAATACACACCAATCACTGGTTTTACTAAATTATATTTGTATACAATAAATAAATCTTAATTTACATACCAAGGCACTCACCACCATCAAGTGAGGGCAGGTGAGGGAAAGGTCACCTGAGCACCATTTTGCACCACATCCTGTGCCTGTGCTGCCAGGGCTGCTGCTGCAGTGTGAAATTGTGAGGCTGAGTTAGATGACATGGAATGCCTACTCCTCCCCCAACTAAAGCGTCTCCTCGCAGCGCAGGGCATTGTGGGAGTCAGCTGGGAGAAACATCATGTCTCTCCCAAGTCCGGAGACACTGCAGGGGGGAGCGGATCATCTGATCCTGGCACTGGCAGTCCGAGAAGCTGGCGGCGTCAGTGCTCCCTTGCAGCAGTGGCAGCCAGTGGGAGATGGGAGGCGGCGGCGGTGGCGGGAGTGCACCAGAGATGTGTGCTGCCATATGGTGCACCCTCAGTGCATTTGCGCTGTGGGCAAGTCATCATTGGTACACACCTAGTTACGGCCCTGCAATAGTTCTATGGAAGCTCTAATTAGCATAAGTAAATAAGGCTTCCGTGGCCTCCCGCAACTCCCTTTGCCTTAGGAATGTACATAGGCAGCCCACCATCTTTCGATGTGATGGTAACTTACCATTGCATCAAAAGAATTCGATAGAATAAAAATTCATATGATTTGTACATGCACAAAAATACCTATTTGCAAATGCGCAAAACATCTGCAGCGTGGCCACCCGGGAATGGGACTGGTGGCGGGACCTAGTATAAACTGACGCGGCCGGGCCGTAAATGCAGCTCTTGGAAGACAGTCCAAATTGAGCTGCATGCACAGCCAACAGTGAGGGTCGTTAGCGACCCACGAGGCCGCACATAGCTCGGCGGCGGCATACACACTTGCCAAGAAAGTGAACGACGTCGCTCAGGAAGGGTGAAAATGAGCGACGTTGTTCACTTTCTCGGCAAGCGTGTATGCACCTTAAGTCAGTCCCACAGCGTGCTAAAGTGATTTTTTTGGGGGGTTTTTATTTATACATCACAACTGGATTTATGTCCAACTCTATGAAAATCAGGTCCTTAGTTTCCATAAAACAATAAACATGTATCAATAGGAACTGGACTGTATTTTAGAAACAATGTAAATCTCTATTCGTTACCTGGGGGTAATTGAATTTGGATTCAGTAGCTCAATTGTGTAAACAATCATATAGAAAATCAAATGTTATAATAACATCAGCGAGGACTAATATACTAATAGTGCCGTCCAGACACGAACACTGGATGGGATAAGGGACTATGGAAACCTACAATTTAGGAAATCCTCGTTTTTCTGCTACTAATGAGGCGACTGGTCCATTAATAGCACTGGAAATAAGACAAGGCAAGCTGCAGGCAGGGAAGTGACAAAGGCTGGCCATTCTACCCTGCCAGCCGAGATATACACAGAAGAGAAGAGGAGACAGGCACTGTCCTCCTCACACACCAGAGACAGAGCAGGGGGAAGGGAGGGAGAGGGAGAGGGAAGATCTCGGAGTGAGTCAGGAAGAGGGAGGAGGAATAAAGATTAAAAATGGCCACCAGCAGCTGCTGGGAACAGCAACAACTCCTGACTGTCCAGGATGGTGAGAGCGGCCTGGGCGGTTGATGGAAGAGACAAGGAGAGGGCCAGGCAATCGGCAGCAGCAGCAACTGGCACTGTACTGTGGGCATAGCAGCCAGGCACACACAGGCAGCATACACTGGATGGAAGCAGGATCACAGCCTCCTCCTACTCCTCCTCATTCCTTTCTCTTCTCACCTTGACATTTGGATGATCATATTGTTTTATTATTCTTATTGTACTAAATTGAAAAGTCACATTTGAATTTCCTTGGATTTGTCTGGGAAGGGATGGTTTGACATCAGCATGCCGGGAGGAGCAGCCAGTGCACTGCATTAAAGGAGGAGGGCAGGAAATAAATCCAAGGAGAGGAATAAAATAGCAAGCTCCATCCTGCTGCTATTCTGCAATCTACTTGTGCCACCCTGCATAGAGGTGAGTGGCCAGTGTGTCTATGTATCCCATTCCCTGGGCATGTCTATGTGTCTATGTGACTGAAGTGCCCCAGGGTGTATATACCATCACTAATTGTGTGGCTAATAGACCTGGTTTAACCCATTCCTACTAAGACAGGAGGCCTATAAGTGCCTACATTCCAGCAAGGTAAGGAATGAAAATGTCTTTATTTCAATGGCTGTGTCCTGGGCCTCTGCAGATATACAAATTCCACTGTGTGCAGAGGGATAAGGCATTTGTTACTTCTCTGTGTAAAGTGAAGACAAACACTGCACTAGTTTGTGTAGCTTGTACATGAACCTTGAACGGGTTGAGCCCAGTATAACTTGTCACCAGCACAGTGGCTTGCTCTCATACTTAGACAAGTGTATTTCTTTCTTCTTCTTCTTCTCTCTTTTTTTTGTGTGTTTTTTTTCCCCTTTTCTTTTAATGTGTCCCTTTATTAAATAGTGGGGCTGGTTATAGAGGGAACACAAATGTGTGTTAGGTGGTATTGTTAGTTACACAATCAGTGCTGCATGGCTGTCTCAGCTATTGTGCAGAGTATCTCGCTCTGTCCCTGCTGACCATCAGCCTCACGATGACCATGCAGTGTCAGAGTTTGCTGGTAAGCAGCATTAGTATTGTGTGTGTGTGTGTGTGTGTGTGTGTGTGTGTGTGTGTTTACATATAAACAGGACCAACACAATAGTCCTCCTACTTATTATATGTAAAAATAATATATTCTTAAATGGCATCATCATTTCTCCTCAGCATCATTGTAACCTAAGTATGGAGCAATAATGCAGTGTTTGGATGGTGGCATTAAGTGAGGGCTAAATTGTTTTCATTTGGGATAATGTAACATTTGCTTGTATCTCCGAAATAGTATTTTCATTGATTCGTATTTGTGTTACATTACAAAGCCATATTTAGTCCTATACCGATTGTCTGAGAAGCAGAAATGATTTATAAAGAAGCATAGATTGTACAGACTAACTAGGGCATGTATAGCTTGCGAGCAGGGCCCTCTTACCTCTCTGTCTGTTACTACCAAGTCTTGTTTTATTAGTGTTCCCAATTGTAGAGCACAATGGAATATGCTTCCATTATATTAAGTGTTAATCCAAGAGGAGGAGACTACTTAGGATTTGTGGGTAGCGTGTTTAAATATTATGTCTATCCTTGCTACAATATAACATATACAGCATAGTAGATCATTTTTATTTCTAATCTGTCTGAGATTGTTGGTGCTGTGCCTTCTAATGCTTATTCCTGTCAATATTTTGTAGAAGCTTCACACGCATGATGGTTTTGTTTTTTTCTTTCAGTTATTACAGTAAGTGTTAGTTTTTACTGTCAGTACTTGACCTCTTAAAAAATTTGCTGTGGTATTATGAATTTGATTAGTCAGGTCATGTGATGCCCAGTGGTCATGTTGCTGTGATTTCCTGTTAACTTTTTTTTTTTTTTTTTAACTGAGTGTGCAAATTCTATAGTTGCAAGCTGCAAAATCATGTTTCTTTTATGTATTCAAAATTTGTGTTGCCCTTTATGTATAATGAGCATGTAGTCATAATGTTCACAATGTCGACACTCACAATGTCTGCATTATGCACATGCCGATATGTTCAATGTCGACACTTCACAGAATGTTGACATGTTAACTTTCGACATTGTGAGTGTTGACATTTTTACTACATCCCCATTAAGCATATGAAATGTTGACATTCTGCATGGACCTGCAGCGAAGGGTTAAGGTTTGACTGCAGGATAGAAGGTTAGAGTTAGGCGCCAGGGGAGGGTTAGTGGTTAGGATTAGTCATACTTACCGCTGGAAGTCGACATCGTGACATCACTGTCGGCCCTGGAAGTCACCGCTGGACCTGCTGGACCATGTAGGTCTCCACTAGACCACCAAGGACATTTTGTTGGCATTTTGGCAGTGTTGACATGAATGTCGACACAATGTACCACAACCATATAATGTACTTGGCCTAACTCCTGTCATAAACGTAAGAGAAGTACAGTGGATGCTCCATTGGTACCATCACCAATTTTCACCTATAAGACCGGCTTTGCAGTGTAAGAAGAACCAGGCCAGCTCTGCTAATGTGGCCCAACTGTTAGATAATTGATTGGAATGCAGTAGCTTGGATGCTGCTGAGGGGATCTGGTCAGGATCCTGGTCGTCGGGATCCAGGCAGTCAAAATACCGACAGTGGAATCCAGACACTGCTCGGAGTGCCGGTATCCCGACTAGGATCACAATCCCGGCGCCGGTATCCCGAACTAGTGTCTGTGCTGGGCACTGGGGGTGGGGGGTGGGGGGGGGGTAAAATTAGGCATTCCCCAGGAAGTTTTAGGGTTAGGCTGGGGGGGGTGGACGGCTGGGTTTAGGCTGTGGGAAGGAAGGGTTAGGTGGGCATTGGGGAAAGGTAAGTATGCTTACCGTGCCCTTGTTGGCATTCTCACCATCGGGATGCTGCGGTCGGTATTCTGACCGCCAGCATATCAGACCCAACCCCTTCTGAGGGGATGCGGTCAACATCCCGCTGGACGGGATCCTGGCGGTCGAAATACCGACGCCGGAATCCCGACCGCCACAATCCCGACATAGTCTCCCTCCGTGGGTGTCCACGACACCCATAGAGGGAGAATATAATAGTGTGCCGAGCGAAGCGAGCCCGCTAGGGGCTGCGTTCCGCTCGCCACCCCTATCGGGATTGTGTGGTCGGGATTCCGTTGTCGGTATTTCGACTGCCGGGATCCCGTCCAGCGGGATTACGTACTGATCCCCTTCTGAGATCTAGGCTTATTTTGTTGCATGTTAACTCCTGTTTTTGCAATTGGGAAAGAAAGAAACTAATGTGGCTTTAATAGGAGAGAAAAATAATTAACTATTGCTTTTAAAGTGAAACAGCACACACACCTTCTACGCACAATGTGTTTTGGTCCTCGTAAATAGTGGCTTTTAATGAAGAAGACCTACAACAATTTTTGGCATCCCTGTAAACATTAGAAGTTATGGAATAAATGTAGTTGAATAATTACAGTATAGGTTAAAATGAAGGTGTCTTATATCAGTAGGTAGCCATTAGTGCCAATAAGACCTTTTCTTTCATCGACTCTTATTATGTTTTATAAATAATGCCTTTTTCCAGGACAGCTTAGCGATGCTCTACTGCCCTGGGAATACTGGCCTGGAGTAGATTGGATAATGGTCCAATCTCTGAAGATATGCACACCCATAAACTGGTTAAATGTGGGGGTAATTTCATACAAGAACCCTTTCTGTAGGACAGAACATCTTTTATTTGTCACAAGGTAAATTTCTGATAGTTATTTATTCCGCTATGCTATAAGAAAATATGCCATGTTTGTCCCCTGAATTAATATATTGGGGGGATTTCCGTTACAGGAGATGCACCATCAGACATCACCACACTGTATGTCGGCACACATATTTACATTTCCTTAGAGGTGATCATGTAAAGCAGGGGTGGGGAACCTTTGGCCCTCCAGCTGTTGTTTAACTACACATCCCAGCATGCTTTGCTACCGTTTTGCTATTTGGCCTTGCTAAAACTGTTGTAGTGGATGCTGGGATGTGTAGTTCAACAGCAGCTGGAGTGCCGAAGGTTCCCCATCCCTGATGTAAAGTATCGATGTTGTACTGAACAACACATTGTCCATCACAGTTAATTTGCCTGCTAGGTGTTACTTATGGTGATGGGAACATTGGGGGTCATTCCGAGTTGTTCGCTCGCAAGCTGCTTTTAGCAGCTTTGCAAACGCTAAACCGCCGCCTACTGGGAGTGAATCTTAGCTTATCAAAATTGCGAACGAAAGATTAGCAAAATAGCGAATAGACACTTCTTAGCAGTTTCTGAGTAGCTCCACACTTACTCGGCATCTGCGATCAGTTCAGTGTTTGTCGTTCCTGGTTTGACGTCACAAACACACCCAGCGTTCGCCCAGACACTCCTCCGTTTCTCCAGCCACTCCCGCGTTTTTCCCAGAAACGGTAGCGTTTTTTCGCACACACCCATAAAACGGCCTGTTTCCGCCCAGAAACACCCACTTCCTGTCACTTCCTGTCAATCACATTACGATCACCAGAACGAAGAAAAAACCTCGTAATGCCGTGAGTAAAATACCTAACTGCATAGCAAATTTACTTGGCGCAGTTGCACTGCGGACATTGCGCATGCGCATTAGCGACTAATCGCTCCGTTGCGAGAAAAAAATACAGAGCGAACAACTCGGAATGACCCCCATTGTTCTTAACATGAGTGATATTTTTGTTGGTTATAAAGTGGTTGACAGCTTGACATAGGTCACAAGATAATCTACTATGAAAAGTGATGTTGAAACATTCTCATATTTATGTAAATATTTATATGACATGACCAGAGATAAAATATTTGAAATTTATATGTAACATTTTCTCTTGGGGGAGATTCCATTCTCATTTATTTATTTATTTTTTGGGTGAACTCTAAGCAATGGGCACTCAGTGGAGTTATTAAATTGTTTCTTGGATTGGGCACGACTGCATAGGCGCCCATTACTTATCGCGCTTGTTGGGGCCCACAACGTTTAAAGCAGCTAAGCCCATCTAAACTATTCAGCGTGTTGTCGAAATGTCAGTTTGGGAGCCCAATAAAGGGATTTGTCACTGGTTTCTGCTTGATGCCTCAGGATGGTCAAGCAGAAATAATGGGCTCCCACAGCACTTGCTCAGCGTCTTCCATCCTGGCACATGTGCAATCTCTCTTACCAGGCGCCAAGATCTGCTTGTGCGCCTGGCCACCCTGCTGCACCTTGTACTCCTGGGAGAGCCTGCTTGGAGGAGGAGTACAGTTATACTCTGGGTACCAGCAGGTAGGGGTCTGGGGACAGCCCTTCACACCATTTGACAGCAGCAGGTGGGACCCGGCGCCAATGGCAGCGGTGCGGTGGGAGCAGAATTACAGCCTCATACAAATGTAAACCTTCTGTCTTGAGGCTGTTGCTGTAGAAACCCGGCGACCACAAGGCATTATGGGTACAGACCATAATGCTGGAGGGGGCCGCTGGGAGCACAACATCGGTGAGCGCTGAATAACAGAAGAAAAAAAGCTGGTGAGCTGGAATTAAGGCAAAGAGCAGTAATTGACAAATACCGCTTGTTAAATAAAGTAGCAAAGCAATTTTAAATGCAGGGATTACATTCAAATAGCACTGCCTTAAAACAGCTCTGGGGGACATGACAAATAAGTACATTTGTTAATTATTCTCAACGAATTTGACAAGCAAAAACTCATTGATTAATGGGGGCCTATGTATGCAGTGCAGCTACACACCTATACTCATAAAGTGTATATTCTATAACCCTGCACCTGTCACAGTCAGTGCAGTTCTTCTTTCCTGCCTGGGGTGTCACTCTCTGCTCTGGTGCTTCTATCACAATCTGGTCTGTATCTCTGTGCTAAGATACAGATCAGAGCAGAGTGTGCTAGAAGCACCAGAGCAGAGTGACATCCTAGGCAGCAGAGCCCTGTGCCAGAAATAATATTGTTGCCCCCTGCCCCACCCCCCCACATTCAAAATAGGGACATTATATAGGGGTGTGGATTTATGGGGAAGGCGCAGGGTCATAGATTAGTACCAATTCACATTACTACCCCCCCCCCCCAAAAAAAAACAAAACAAAAAAAAACCCCACTCTCACAATATACCTGCCCATTAATAACTTCCCTTCCCTATGGCTATTTTTCATTTATAACCTAACCTTCTTTAATACCACCACCCCAAAGATGCCATTATTAAATTTTATACTTTTAATAGTAAATAACATTGTACAGCAGTACAGCATTCACCCCTCAATCTCTGTGACTGCCCGCACAAATGCCACTGCTCCTTAGCGCAGGACATTGTGGAAATAAGCTGGGAGAAATGTCATGACATCTCTCCCAGTCAAAAGAATCACTGTGGGGGACGGGGGAGTCGGGAGGTGGCGGAGCATATGGACAGGCAGCTGCAGCACTGGCTGCTGTAATGTATGTAGCGGTAAGTCTGGCAGAGAAGAAACCAGGTGGATCGCTACATACATTACAGTGGGCAGCGCTGCAGCTGCCTGTCCATGTGCTCCGCACATAGTAAATAGGAAATTGAGAATGGATGCAGCGGTTATCTACCCACAAGCATATGCGCTGTGTGCCGAGCACTGTCCGCACCACCCTAGTTATGGCTCTGCCAGGCAGGAAAGAGGAATATCAGTGATTGCGATAGGTGCAGGGTGCTAGAATGAACACTTCTCCTGTGTTCATGCAGCTGACTAGTGGTAGTCCTTTGATTTACTGGCAGAAAGTATTGTTATAAAGCTTTGCATATTGGGGGTCATTCTGAATTGATTGCTCGCTAGCTAGTTTTAGCAGCCGTGCAAACGCTATGCCGCCGCCGCCCACTGGGGAGTGTATTTTAGCTTAGCAGAAATACGAAGGCATGTGCAGCCGAGCTGTACAAAAACAGTTTGTGCAGTTTCCGAGTAGCTCTGAACCTACTCGGCGCTTGCGATCAGCCTATTCGTGTCCGGATTTGACGTCCTACACCCGCCCAGCGAACGCCCAGCCATGCCTGTGTTTGTTTCAGACATGCCTGCGTTTTTACAAACACTCCCTGAAAACGGTCAGTTGACACCCAGTACCGCCCCCTTCCTGTCCATCTTCTTGCGGCCGGACAGTGTGAAGGAAAACTTCGCTAGAACCTGAGCACAACCACAAAGAGCTTTGTACCCGTATGTCGCGCGTGTGCATTGCGGGGCATACGCATGCGCAGAAATACCGTTTTTTCAACTGATCGATGCGCTGCGAAAATCGTCAGCGAGCGATCAACTCGGAATGACCCCCGTTGTGGGAGAGTAGGCAATTATGGGTAATATTGCTGTCCTTTAAACGGATCTTAATAAGTCTAAGTGAATTTGATTGAGATTGGATGATTTAATAGAATTTATCTTATACTTTTCCAAAGAATATAGAAATAGAGAGAAGCTCACCGTTACACCTCTAGGATCTTTCTCTGGTTTAGAGAGAAATTTATGGGGTAATTCACTTAGGAGCAAGCAAGCACAGCTGTATACAGCACTTACATTAGTGCCGGATTCAGATGATGTTCGCAGTCCCATAGGATGTATACAAAAAATCCATGGATTCGGGGTGATATTGGGGCTGACTGAGCTCAGCTACCATTGGCTTTGCTTATGTGCCATTACAATGGCAACTTGTCCCCCTCGCTTTTAAGTGAATGGACCCCATAGGGGGGTATCTTATTAACCAAACAAAGTTGAATATGCTGGTAAAATGTCCCACCCATTCACAATCTCACTGGCGTAAAGCAAAAAAGAGTTTCTTAGAGCAGATTTGGTTTCGCCTGCGTGAGACAGGTGATGCAAAATCCCTCATAAATGCCGGCTTCGGGGCTAATAGAATAGCCCTGGGCAAGGTAATTTGCAGCGGCTAATAGGATACCGCCCATAGGGGGTCATACCGAGTTGTTCGCTTGCTAGCAGATTTTAGCAGCATTGCACACGCTAGGCCGCCGCCCTCTGGGAGTGTATCTTATCTTAGCAGAATTGCGAATAAAAGATTAGCAGAATTGCGAATAGAAATTTCTTAGCAGTTTCTGAGTAGCTCCAGACTTACTCCTACACTGCGATCAGCTCAGGCCGTTTCGTTCCTGGTTTGATGTCACAAACACGCCCTGCGTTCGGCCAGCCACTCCCCCGTTTCTCCAGACACTCCCGCGTTTTATCGTGGCACGCCTGCGTTTTTCCGCACACTCCCAGAAAAACGGTCAGTGTCCGCCCAGAAACACCCACTTCCTGTCAATCACGCTCCGATCACTTTAACAATGGAAATTCTTCGTTTGGACGTGAGTAAACCTACTAAGTTTTGTGCTAAAATACTTAGTGCATATGCACTGCGAACCATACGCATACGCATTTTCGCCTTAATCGCTCTGTTGCGAAAATCGTCAACGAGCGAACAACTCGGAATGACCCCGATAGTGAGCTGCAGGGAGTAGTGAGAAAGCAGCTGGATGCATGTGTGGAAATACAATCATTAGAATATTTTCAAATCTGATAGGAGAAAGATACCAATGCTATGGGATGCTCTGAGCACATTCTAAGCGACTTGTGCATCTGGAATTGTTTTAAAATGCAGGTAATCTTTGGAGGGTGGGGAGATTTCATAGAGCTGGACGACCAATTAGAGGCCTCAGTCAAAGAGCACCACCTCCCCCAGCGCAGAGATAAAGTGGTGAGCTTAAAAGCTTTGCTGATCTTGTTAGATTAGGAGGTAATACAGCTTTGACAACTTTTATTTGATAGATACAAAATTTCACTTAGAAGCAAAATTAGTGTGTGTGTGTCTATACATCCTGGCAGCGACTCGGCTTATTACTTTCATTTAGAACTCATTCATTACTTACTTTTGCATCAGCATGAAAGCATAAAGCACCTTTCTGTGGAGTTTTTTAAATGTAAAATTCAAGTCGACATAATAAATCCAAGGGTTTTATTTGGTGAATGCAAGTGTCTGCTTATCTTTCGCCATTGTAGTAGATGTAACATTACTGATTGGCGAAGATAGTATGTGATGTCGTGAATAAGACACAATGGGGCAGATTTATTAATAATAAGAAGTGATAAAGCGGTGATAAATGCAAGGTGATAACACACCAGCCAATCAGCTCCAATATGTAAATTCACAGTTATGAGCTGATTGGCTGGTGCGTTATCACCTTGCACTTAATACATCTGCCCCAATGTGCCCACTTCACCACCACAGAAGAAAGCTTGTAATGAATCTGACTAATGGTATTAGTTAGGCTGGAATTCACAAAACTGACTCTTTAGGTAAATTCTCTCCACATAAATGTAAGAAAAGAATTACAAAAAGGTGAACATTTGAAATATTTATTAACCTTTACAAGTCTGCTGAAGTCCTTTTTATATTTGTTGCATGTCATATAGCAATACTTGTTCCTAGGACATAATAATGGGCTTCATATGCTGGTGTCAGATTACCAAACGTGCCCATACGGAATGAAATTGCAACATAGGCGTCTTGCGGGGAAAGCTTAAATATATAATATGGTCACATTGCTACATTACATGTGTTGGCTCTCCCTAGCAATTTTCAATCAACATTTATTTTATTTTCACGTTCAATATAGTACAAAGGCTGGTCAGCATTTCCCTGTTAATCTCTGCAGATATTAAATAAAATCTAACAACAAGAAAATAATGCTTGTTGTTATTCTTCCTTGTTTAGTGCCTATGGGTGAGATGTATCAAACCTCCTAAAGTGGGCAAGCAGAGAAGCTGCTCATAGCAATCAGCTTCTGGCTGTCATTTATCTAGTACATTCTATAAAGTGATAGCTAGAAGGTGATTGGTTGCTTTGGGCAACCCAACCACGTGTCCTCTTTAGAAGGATGATACATCTCCCCTGTAAATAACTTTTGTAGATAAAAAAATGGATTTTGTTTAAATGTGATACTACATCTCAAGCTAGCAGCCATTATTCTGATGTATGGTATCTGGTTAGAAGGTCGACATAGACAGACTATGGACTGGCATCATGCCTACATGTTCGCAATGTCCACATGTGGACTATCGCCATGTGAAATGTCCGACAGTCCGAGGATGCTGATGGTTAGGCGCTTTTGGGGGGAAGTAAGGTTGAGGCTACTGTGAGGTGGAGGAGGTATGGTTTAGAGATAGGGATAGTGGGGATAAAACTCACCGGAACACTACTGCTGACGTTGCTGCCGGAGCCTAGAAGAAGACGCTGGAGCTGCTGCAGACACCGGGGGTAGGTAAGGCACCGCTAGACCACCAGGGACCATTTGTTGACAGTACATCATATCGACATGATGAGCATGTTGACAGTTCTACCATGTCAGAATTCTCATGTTGACATAACTGTCAACCAATCATACCCAGTTCCTGATGAATATCTGTTAATGTGTACAGGGAGATTGCTATACATACAAATTTAGTACATGTTCCGAATGGATACCAGGGGCCAAATGTAATAGAGTGAGAGTTCTAAAAAGTGAGAGATTTGGTAAGGTTTTGCAGTTTGTTTGTATTTTTCAAGTGGCAATCATTTACACAGCAAGATCAACCTGGTTTTGCAGTCTAAATGATTGCCACTTTCAAAAAAAACTGAAAAACCTTACCAAATCTCTCACTTTCTGGAACTCTCACTCTATTACATTTGCATACCTCCCAACATGACCATCTCCAGGAGGGACAGAATTCTCTGCTCCTGGACTTCCCTCTTAATTTATGATTGCCATCACTTGTACTGAAACACCTTTCTTATTCATTAACCTGTTCAAAAAAAGTGACTACATAACAAAGCAGTATTTATAAAAAATCTGAGTTTGCATTTCTATTATAGGGGATATCCAATTAAGTGTGATCCGTTTTCGGTGGATCAAAATAGACTGATATCGCGATTAATGACCGATGGTCATTATCTCTGTAGCCAATTAGGCTCCGCTTTGATCGCCCGAAAACAGACCCCAGATTACGCGGAAACACATGGGATCGGGGATGAATCCCCGATTCCATGTGTTATCTCCGCTTCGGAAGCCGGTCATCGCGGATTATGGTTCGGGTGCCTGAGGCACCTGAAGCATAATCCGCAGTAAGTGCCAGCATCGGGAAGAAGAACACACAGCCCCCGGCGATGCAATTACCCGTGATCATAGGCAATTGGATACCCACCTTCCATGTGTTTATACAGTATTGCAACTATATCACTAATGTTGTTTAATTGTTAATACCTAATTTGGTTGTTTTTGGGTTTTCACCCTATAATACTGTAGTAGTCTGTAACTGCCTTTTGTCTGAATTTGATTACTATGCCGAAAAGTGCAAACGGCTAATTCTGCAGGATGCCATTCCGACAGGAAAGCAGAAACTGATGTGAAGTAACATTTATATTAATTGTACCCAGTGCTAAAATTACTTGGCATGCCAAAGCCCTTAAGCTGTCCATACTAGCCCTTTAAACTGGGACGCTCATGAATTACACAGGTTCTGTGGCCTACCAAAGCTAACTGGTAACCCAGCATGAAAACTGCTAAACAAATTGGGTGCATATTATTATTATTATTATTATTATTATTATTATTATTATTTTATTTTCTCAGCAATCCTGACCCAACGGATGCAGGGCCTGCCTTCCAGCTGTGCTTTATTGCAGCTCGTCAGCAGTGTTGGTCTCTTTAGATGTTCAGTAGAGGTGCTGTGCTGCTGTAAGGAATGCAGCCAGTGGTGCTGGAAGTTCAGAGAGAATCTGAAACTCTTCAGAACCTATTGCCAAAAGAGATGTACAGCCTGTTAGAACAAATGGCATTCACTAAAAGAGAAGGGGTGAAGGAAGCCTCTGGTTAATTTATATTATTGGACTTCAACTTGTGGCCCTCCAGCTGCTGTGGAACTATACATCCCAGCAAGCCTTAATGGCAAAACTGTGGCAGGGCATGCTAGGATGTGTAGTTCCACAGCAGCTGCAGGGCCGCAGGTTGAAGACCCATGATTCATATACTGTAAATCTGACTTGGCAAGAAAATTTATCTAATTTGGTAAACCTGTGTGCCTTAGTCCCACAGGTTGACATTTGGTGATATATATATCTATATATATATATATATATATATATATATATATATATATATATATGTATGTATGTGTGTGTATATATATATATATATATATATATATATATATATATATATATATATATATATATATTATATAGCAAAAGAGGATGGAGAAGAACAAGCGCCTATGGTGCAGTAAGTTCTTTAAAGTGTTATAATGACACTTGAGAAAATATAAATGCGTACCAGATGAAATCTTTAAACCACGCCTAATAGTAAGATGCCAGTCAGGATATTTCTCACCAACAACACCATCTATAAATCAGAGAAGACGGAATCGCCGCATAGCGTAATACTTCTGGATTAACAATAATATCCCCACAAACACCCAGTTGAGCGTACCGGATTAAGATGAAAAGTCAGCATAGACATTTAGGGGTCTTGTATCCAGAAATCTCTCATCAATAAATTCTGTAGCAAAAGAGGATGGAGAAGAACAAGCGCCTATGGTGCAGTAAGTTCTTTAAAGTGTTATAATGACACTTGAGAAAATATAAATGCGTACCAGATGAAATCTTTAAACCACGCCTAATAGTAAGATGCCAGTCAGGATATTTCTCACCAACAACACCATCTATAAATCAGAGAAGACGGAATCGCCGCATAGCGTAATACTTCTGGATTAACAATGATATCCCCACAAACACCCAGTTGAGCGTACCAGATTAAGATGAAAAGTCAGCATAGACATTTAGGGGTCTTGTATCCAGAAATCTCTCATCAATAAATTCATCAGCTTCATCGCCACATTGTCTCCGATGTAACCGCTCAGTATTTCTCACACATATTACATCTGTTACTATAGTCACGGTGTTACTGCTAAACACTCTGGTTACAGGGAGTCAGAAGTATTACGCTATGCGGCGATTCCGTCTTCTCTGATTTATAGATGGTGTTGTTGGTGAGAAATATCCTGACTGGCATCTTACTATTAGGCGTGGTTTAAAGATTTCATCTGGTACGCATTTATATTTTCTCAAGTGTCATTATAACACTTTAAAGAACTTACTGCACCATAGGCGCTTGTTCTTCTCCATCCTCTTTTGCTACAGAATTTATGCCATATACCTTTGGTACACTGAGGAACTGAGCTGCCACCCTGAAGAGTGGAAGGTGCTGACAAAGACTTATTGAAGCCTACAAAACCGCGATATCAGCCAGTTGTGGCTACTCCATTAGCAAATTTATTATATTGTTCAGACAAATAATTCTTTGTACTGTCGATCCCTAAAGAAGCGCACGAGTCTATACATTTTTTCTATATATATATATATATATATATATATGTGTATATATGTAATAATCTCTTGGTTTTTTTTTGGTCCTTGTTCTTCTCATTGCTCCATAGTCCAGTGTTTCCCAAACTCCACCTTTTAAAATCTGAACTGTAATGGCGGAGTTTGGGAAACTCTGCCGCAGTCTATAATTACCATTACCAATTTTTTTGCCATTTCAAGCTGTCTCAGTGAACATAAAGTGAGAATACTGTAGTTTACTTAACGCCACAAAATGTCAGCACTGTATATTCACACTGAATAAGGAGAAAGGGACAAAAACTTTTTACATTCTGAATAAAGTGTTATAATTGAAAAATAACAACTTTTATATGGCAGCCAAGAATCACATGGCCCATCTAGTCTACACATTTATATTTCAAAAAAAAAACTTTAGACCACCTTTTAAACCCCCGCCATTTTTTCAGATGTAACCTAGCTTTCGTCTCTTGACCATGGTATGCATATTGTGCATTTTTTAATAAGTTTTATAGTATGGACTATGCACTATTTTACCACTTCTTGTGAACAATTTCTTAGCAGGGAATTCATTTGTTTTTTGGTGCATGTAAGTAATGGGTGCTTGGTGAACTAATTCAGTTCTGCAGATGGGCAAGAGTGTTAGGCGCCTATTGCTTATGACACTTGTTGCACCCAATGCACACGTAAAGCAGCTACACTCAAGCATAGTAACTATCGAAATGGCAGTTTGGACAGCCTGACTTTTTGGGGTATTTCTGCTCTTCCACCCAGTAGTGTGCGAGCAGTAATAATAGACGCCTGCGTAACTCAGTACCATCGGCACAAACAATTGAAAAGCTTCCGTCACTTGTTTTCGCGTGCTCCAAAAAGCAATTGAATTGCCCCGTTAGATATGTGCTGACAGGATTAAGCACTGTATTGTAGGTGTGGTCTTGCTGTTGACCAATATCTTGGTGTCACAACCTCTCCAAATTGTTTGCTCTTTAAGTCATATGAAATAGTAACTCCTAGGTTTTGTGTCATTTTGTGTAACTTAATACTGTATTCAGCCTTTGAATTCTTATATATAATGTACAGTACATTATTTTGCATTTTCGTCACTGAACTATAGTTGTCACACACTTTCCTCTAATGTACCAATATCATATCATCTGTCATTTGTCTACTGTGTGACATACCTTTACATCCACTTCATCTTTTATCAACCAGATAATAAAATCAATCAGAATTGTTTGACATCGCCCAGTAAATACAGCAACTTTCTTGATAACAAAATGTATTTGAAAGAAAATAATCCGTAATACCTTTCTCTCCACCACAAGATTTTCTACCTTTTTAGTCTTACTAATCCTCCATGTGTCTTCACTCACTTCTGTATCTGAAAAAGACTTGCGGGGAGATTATTTAAGGAGCAGGTTGTCAAAGCCACCGATCATCGTTGGCTAGTGATAATGAAAATACCATAGATGTTGGTGATTAGTATGGTGGCCAATCCCAGGATCGGCGGGATCCCGGAATTTAGGCCCAAAAATGGCCGGGATTCAATCCCGGGATTGGAAGCTCCAATCCCAGGGATTGAGGGATCAGCGTTGAGCGTCCACAGGACGCTCAGACGCTGCCCGGCCTCCTCATTCCGGGTCTCCAGCGCAGCGTGAGAGGTCACGCTGCGCTGTCAGCGGCTCCCAGCAGCGATCAACGGATGTTCCCCTCCCGTCCGCCCTCGGTATATAGTAAGTTATATGTGCGGGGCGGGGTGGGGCAGCCACCTACCTAAAAGCCAATCCTGGGTATCCCGGGATTGGCCATTTTTCAATCCCGATACCCAGGATTGAAAAAATGGCCCGGGATTGGCTTCCCTAGTGATTAGAAAAGAAGTGGATGATCAAAGGCGACAACAATAAATTCAAAAGAAAATGTACAATCCAGATTCTACAATATATTACATAATAATAGTCATACAACCCATGTGGTCCACAGGGACCATATAAAAAACAAGAAACAAAAACAAAACAATGTGTAGTAGTGCTGTCAATTTTAAATCCACTGGTCTGCACCAATGCTGTTTCGATCCCTAAGGATCTTTTTCAAGGTGTCATTTTGATTTGATTTAGTAGAATTTATTAATTGGATGGTTTTCTTCAATAGAATTTTTTCTTCATTTGTATTATCCTGTAATATTTATTGATCACTGTGATGATGTAACACCCATACCCCTTTTCCATGAAAGTCCCGAGTCAGAAGCGACACTTGTCCTGTTTCCACTGCAGTGCAGACCTGGGATATACCCTGTAACAATACGTGCTGCACCCGACTCCTGTCACCATGTAGGAGGCGGCACTGCTGCCACAGGAGTCTCCGGGTGCAGGCCGCATCTGCCGATCCCCAGGGTGCAGGAAACAGGTGCCGGATTCCTAAGCCACGCCCCATCACACGTTTTGCGGCGCATGCACATGGATCCTCCTTTACTGCACCTTGGGCCTAATTCAGACTTGATCGTAGCAGCAAATTTGTTAGCAGATACACTCCCCCATAGGCGGCGACTATTTCAGCTTTGTAAGTGACGGCACAAAAAGGTTTTTTGTAGTTTCTGAGTAACTCTGGACTAACTCAGCCGCTACAATCACTTCAGTCTTTTTGGTGCCGGAATTGACATCAGACACCCTCCCTGCAAACGCTTGGACACTCCTGCGTTTTCCCAAACACTCCCAGAAAACGGTCAATTGACACCCATAAACGCCCTCTTTCTGTCAATTACCTTGCGATCGGCTGTGCGAATGGAGTCTTTGTTAAATCCATCGCCCAGCACCGATTCTCTTTGTACCCGACAATGCGCCTGCGCATTGCGGTGCATGCGCAGTTTTGCCGAGATTTAACCTGATCGCAGCTCTGCAAAAAGTTGCTAGCGAGCGATCAACTCGGAATGACCCCCTTAGGCTCCAGGTTATAGAGAGGTAAGGGATGCCACTGTTCATCATTATAACAGGGATGCCACTAGTGGTTCACCACTTAGCTTTAGCTAAAACCGCCTCTGTACCAGTCACCTATGCGCTAGGTTTATGTCAGGCATACTTGCATCTACTTACACTTATATTCAAACAGGTCATAAGCATAAGAAAATATATCAACATTTGTTTTAATAGTAAAAAATACATTCACAATTTGATTTGATTTCAAGAAAAAAATAAATCCACTGCAAATACACATGTGGTCCTGCAGTTGTTCCAGTGCATTAAATACTGCAGGTGCATGAGAACATGTCCATTTGTTGGTGGTCTTTCAAGTCTTCTTGATGGATAATAATTATTCTCTTGTTGTGTTTTGACTTTACTGAACTTGTGTTATGTTTTTTGTGATATTCATCTTGCAGCCTTGGCAAACATTGTAACTGTATCCGTGTTCATATCCTTTTTGTTTTCTCGATTCCTCTGCTCGCTCTCGTAAAAATTTCTGTGATGGTTTTAAAGGCGCATTGTACCAGTTCTGTTCCTTTTATATCTCTTGTTTTTAATTACTTTAGTGTATGTGTTCTTCTTTATATATTTCAGTTGTAGAACACTACTCTATTTTTGGTTGTACATATTGCACTTCATTGCAAACTATGGAGTCTATTTACTAAGCCTTGGATGGAGATAAAGTGGCCTGAGATAAAGTACCAGCCAATCAGCTCCTAACTACCATGTCACAGGCTGGGTTTGAAAAATGACAGGAGCTGATTGGCTGGTAATTTTAGCTCTGTCCAAGGCTTAATAAATAGACCCCTGTGTATGGTTATCTTTCTGTCTCATGTTCAGGTTTTAGTTTTGATGTTTTACTGTTTTGTTGGTTAAAGTGTTTTTCATATTTCAATGGTCCTAGAAATCCAGTGAGAGATAATAGAAGTTTTACAGCAATGATTATAAACTCTCATATGTTCCTCCTGCTCTGTGTGTTCAGATACCTTCTCTGACTGCCAGGTACACCTCTCTGGAGCATTCACCTACAGATCCAGGGGCTAATTCAGACCTGATCGCTGCTGTGCGCTTTCGCACAGCGAGCGATCAGGTCTGAACTGCGCAGGCGCCACAGTGCATTGGTGCATGCCAGAGATGTGAACGTCATCTCAGCCCAGCGATCGCCTCTGCCTGATTGACAGGCAGAGGCGTTCGCTGGGCGGGCCAACGGTGTTGGGCCGCTGTTTTGGCATCACACGCAGCCGCTGCGACCCAGAGAGCAATGGATAGCTCCCTGCCAGTGCGCAGGAGATGCGCTGTTAGGGGGCTACTCTTCAGGTACAAAAGCATCGCCGCCGTGCAATGCTTTTGTACCTGTGCGGGGAAATGGGGCAGAGCCAGACATGCGGGGCGGACTAGCCCTGTGCTGGGCGTCCCCTGCATGTCTGTGAAAGTGATCGTAGATGTGCTAAATTTAGCACATCTACGATCAAGTCTGAATTACCCCCTCAGTCAGTGTAACTGAAAATACAGTAAGCAGCAGAACGGTCTCATTAATACAGTATAAATATATAATAACCATAAACTTAAATATTACTTTATACTTACTATTAATAACATAACGATTTGGATATGTACGCAGGTTATCGCATTACCCGTTAACTGACCTCTTAGGGGGGAATTCAGTTGAATGCAATGTTGACTACCTCTTGGAATGAGTTACCGGAGCTAATTGTCTGCATTTTCCCGTCACTTAATTCGGAGGATGTAGTTTACTGAGCCTATAAACTGGATTTTCCAACTTAAGTTCAGGGCACAATGCTATTAACGCACCAGTTAAGTCGGATTTCATATACACTAGGGTTAATTATTTGATGTTAAAAGCCGATTATCCTACCAGCATGTTTTAGTATTGCGGGATGAAACCATTGTATCCATGGGAACATGCAAACCTGAGGAGCACATACAATACCTGGATACTGGCATTAAACGGATTCTGAATGCCAGCGTGTGATGTGTCTGCAAATCAGGCAGGGAGAAGCTAGAGACTGCTGCTGGTTGGCGGCAGCAGCCTCCCCGGACCCAGAAGCATGTGTCTGGCTGGGGAGGGAGACTAAAGCCCATAATTCCCCCATGTTGTGTCAAATAAACAAGTGATCCTTCATTTAATGCAGTAGGTTGTCTAATTTAGAAAATGATAGGCCTTATTGGGGAGGGGGCTGGACAGTACACCCTTATTTTAAGCATTAGAGGTGCTACCTTGATGAAACTTGCAGTGCCACACCGATAAAAAAAGTAAAATGCAGATGCGCACTCTAAGCACTAAGGGGTATGTTTTTCAAAGTGCAGGTTTTTAGAAGTGGAGGTGTTGCCCATAGCAGCCAATCAGATTCTAGCTACTATCTTCTAGAAGGTGCTATCTAAATAAATAGAATCTAATGGGTTGCTTTGGACAACATCTCCACTTCTAAAAACCCGCACTTTAGCAAATATACCACTGAGAATTCTGATCATCAAAACAATTTAATATGAAGTATAAATAAGATTCTTAGCACATATTTGCCCAAAACTGCATTCCTATGTACCACGTCAAGTTGAACGTCATCAGATGAGTAGCCTTGTTGAGCTACTATATTCTTCCTACACATAGTAAGCGTTTAAATCGCGACACATGGGTGAGAAAACCCTCAGCATGGATGGGGTTTAAGTAATTTGTCTTCTGTCCTGGCAGTTAAGTTAATACTGCAGACAGCAAGTAGTTAATCAATGCAGACATTCCTGCTAGTGGGGTGGCAGACTGTTATTGGGGAAATATAAATATATATTTATTTACAGGTTTTTTTTTTTTTAAGCTAAGAAAATATATCCACAACATTACAGTTTTTATTACAAATGATTTAGTTGTTTTTGGGGTGTGTGTGTGTGTGTGTGTGTGTGTGTGTGTGTGTGTGTGTGTGTGTGTGTTTTTTTTTTTTTTTGTCTAGGACAGTGGTTCTCAAGCTGTGTGCCGTGGCACCCTGGGTTGCCTCGGGACACTTGCGGGGGTGCCTCGGGTCAGATGTCTAGGACCAATTCAGATTATTTATGATCAATGTAATAGGCAAAACCAGTGCTGGTGACTGTCAATAATAAAATATGTGGACAAACAGAAGCCAATCCCTCACCAAATAACTGAAACTAAGGATGACATATTAACAGAATTATCTTAATTTAATATCGCTTTCTAAATTTTTTAAATAAAAAACTTTTTTGGCCTAGGAGTGCCGTGAAGAAAAAAACCCTGATCCTCTAGGGTGCCGTGATTGAAAAAAGTTTGGGAACCACTGGTCTAGGAAACTGGTTACATTGTGACACCATCTATTCAGAATCTAACTGCTGTATTACTTGTTCAGTTTGGAAAATGAAAGCTAACTTGTGATTGGTGGTTTGATTAAAACACAAATTCCAGTGCACCAGTGTCCACAATTGTGTCTGTGCCTAGTATTTTCTGTTTGCTCTCACACAACCTAACACTTCTTGTGCGAAGTGACCACAGTGCAGTCACTGGTTACGCTCCACCTCCTTATCAGTCTTCTCAGGATGGTCACACTATACCAGTAGAGCTCTGACAGCTGACAGCTTGGAGTCATCACACGCTAATTTTAGCATTTCCTGAATGCAGACACAAACCCGTTTCTACCATTGTGTTTGTTATTTCCAAATATATATATGCTGATTTGAATAATTAAGCTAAATCATCCTTGTAACTTTAATACAGCAGTTATTTAGAAAATTATTCCTTCAGATTTACTATGAATTGATTTCAACATCAAGGAAATCTAATGAGAAGCACTGTCGGGCAGATGTACTAAGCCTTGGAGAGTGATAAAGTGAAAAGAGATTAAGGGGCAGATGTATTAACTTGGAGAAGGCATAAGGAAGTGATAAACCAGTGATATGTGCAAGGTGATAAACACACCAGCCAATCAGCTCCAATATGTAAATTAACAGTTAGGATCTGATTGGCTGGTCCCTTTATCACCTTGCTTATATCACTGGTTTATCACTTCCTTATGCCTTCTCCAGGTTAATACATCTGCCCCTAAGTACCAGCCAGTCATCTACTATCTGTCATTTTTCAAACACAGCCTGTAACATGGTAGCTAGGAACTGATTGGTTTGTACTTTCTCTCTCTCCACTTTGTCATTCTCCAAGGCTTAGTACATCTCCTTGACGAGTGCGTTATCTGTGTTACCTTCTGGATGCAGTTAACTTTCCCAGGTGGTGTGCTCTGTTAGACTGATTCCGAGGCGGACGGTATCGCACAGCTGCTGCGTCTCTGTATGCAGCTGTTGTGTTTCACGGGGGCATTGCTGCGATCAGCAGCATGGCCCTAGCTGGCAATATCCCCGTCGGACTGCATGCAGGACGCTCGGGAGCGTGCATCATCAGCGACATAATACATACACACTGGACGATATCATGAACGATGTGTCCGAATCGGGCACATTGCACAAGATATTGTCTAGTATGTCTGCACCTTAACCCTCTTCTGTGACTCAGACAGTTCTTCTGCAAATTGTGGCTTCTATTTCATGGAGACACTCAGGATTGCCGGTGGTTCTTAGCTGCCAGTTCTAGTAAAGCTGCATTAGAAGACGCAGAACCTGGCCTCTGCACACCTACAAAACCCCCGTTTTCTGAATCGCTCCCTGTCACCGAATGGCTGCAGTCTGTCACTCACCTGACATCTGCAGTCGCTCTATGTCCGACGAGAGAGGACCCAACCTGCACATGCACATTTCAATAAACAACAGAGATTTACGTAAACCATCTGGTTTGCACACTTCTGAATTAGGCCCTGTGTTCCACATTTGGTACAGTATGTATTGGCATGGTTTTAGGTATGGCAACGCTTGTCTAAAATCCACAGCTCTGCCATGTGTGTTTGCTTTAAAAAATAAAAAAAAATGTGTTGTTCATTGAGGACTTGCTTGTGATGAGTGTTTTATTTTTACATTGCTTTTCTGTGACTCAGACAGTTCCTTCTGCAAATTGTGGTTTCTGTTTTGTGGAGACAGAACTGTCTGCATGAAATACTCTCCATAGGACACTGTGGGATGTGGCCTATATCACATTGCGGCTGCATGGCTTTACCACAGGGGATTCAGCTCCCTTGATTCATAAGTCTTGTGTTCACACTCCAAACAATATCTGTATGAAATTATTATGTATTATTCTAAGGGCGTGTACACACTAGGACGACATCGCAAATGACATCCACGACGGGGCCCGACATCGGCAAGTGCATATAAACTTGCTGATGACAGGTGCGGCCATGCTGCATGCGGCCTTCATCTGCAATATCGTCCATCACACCTGCATGTAGAATTGTTAGTCCTTATTTCAACTTTTTTAAGAATGATGATACATGTTGCCACAAGTTATTTTGCTGATGCCTGTGTCCAGGTAAAGCATTTTCCCTGTATGTGTCTATCTGTCTGTGGCTTAGCAAACGGTGAAATCTGTAAAGCTACATCTGTGCGTGAATATACGGTACCTGAGGATCACAGTATGTAAACACAATTCACATTTCAAGAGCTTTTATGGCTTTAGCTGAAGCTAAATAAAGAGGTTATCCTCTTGTGATGAAACTGATATCCCTCACGTCGGAGAAACGCGTTAAGGAATAAGGGACCGGAGACGCACGTTCAGGAGCCCAGATTGTTTGCATGCTCAACAGAGACAGCCGCAAGGCTGACCATCTACACCACCCATCTACCTTCAGCCGCATTCTCCCTCCCAGGGACTTCCACTCCAGTGACTCCCGCTACTGCCGTATTGCCCAGGAGCTCTGGACACGGCAGTAACGTATTCCATCAGCGGTGAGCAACGCTGCTATCAGGCGGCGGGGAGGCTGTGGCTTAAATGCAGGCTAATGGAGGATGTCAAAATACCTCCGGGTGGATGTCTATTAGATAACTTTAAAGAACACTGTGCCAACGTGATTGAGAGGAGTAAGTGGACCTGCCATGGTCTTTTTTTTTTCACTACAAAGCTACACTCAGTTGTCATTTAGGTGGGACCTTTAATATTATTTCTCCTTCTCAATCCTCGAAGATTTGAACTTTCCCTGTGTTCTCAGGATGGAACTTTAATTGTTCCTCTATTTTTGCAACTAATTGATATTCAGTGCAGTGGCGGAACTAGCGAGCGGTGGGCCCAGGTGCAACAAAATGCTTTGCCCCCCCCCCCCACATCCCATCCAAGTCCACCCCCTCACCCCTGGAGAGGATCTGGTGAGGGGGACCTGCTCAGGGCCAGAGAAATGGATACCTAGCAACAGTGCCGTAACTAGACATTTTAGCACTGTGTGCAAGGAACGGCATCGGAGCCCCACCCCTGCATGCAAAACAGGGGCAGTGCGCGCACAAAAATACATGGGGGCGTGGCTCGTGGGGAAGGGGTGTGGCCACAAAATAATACCAATTCATATAACGGTGCTTAGTAGTCTTCATTATTCAAATTATGCCGCACAGTAGCACCACTACACCAGGTAGAGACCCTTTTACACCTTACGGCGGGCAGATTCCCCTTTTTACACATTACGGAAGACAGCGTCCCCTTATTACACATTATGGCAGACAGTGTCCCCCTTATTACACATTACGGCAGATAGCGTGCACTTTTTACACATAACTGCAGACAGCGTCCCCTTTTTACACATAACTGCAGACAGCGTCCCCTTTTTACACATTACGGCAGACAGCGTCCCCTTTTTACACATTACGGCAGACAGCGTCCCCTTTCTACACATTACGGCAGACAGCGTCCCCTTGTTACACATTACGGCAGACAGCGTCCCCTTGTTACACATTACGGCAGACAGCGTCCCCTTGTTACACATTACGGCAGACAGCGTCCCCTTGTTACACATTACGGCAGACAGCGTCCCCTTGTTACACATTGCGGCAGACAGCGTCCCCTTGTTACACATTGCGGCAGACAGCGTCCCCTTGTTACACATTACGGCAGATAGCGTCCCCCTTTTTACACATTGCGGCAGACAGCGTCCCCCTTTTTACACAGAAAGAAAGAAAGAAAAATAATTATACTTGCCCTCTCCGCTGGCTCAGGCTCCTCCTTGCAGCTTCTGCCAGAGATCCCGGGCAGGAGAGAAAGAGGAGGATAGAGGTGGAGGAGGGAGCCGCAGCAGCGCTGTGTTATTGTTCTCCGCCACTGTGAATGCTGGGATGCGCTTCACAGCGACGGAAGACATCCTATAGTGAAGAAGGCGGACAGCAGCAGCAGCGCCTCAACCAGTAACAAAGCGCTGCTGAGGCTCCCTCCTCCACCTCCCTCCTCCTTCCCCCGTCCCGCTGCGCTCCTCTCCTCTCTCTCCGGGCGGCTGTGTGCTGCGGGCATTGGTTGCCCGCAGCACACAGCGGCATGTAATGTGTCAGTTTGACTCATTACATGCTTTCGGCCCCTGGACAGTGGCGGGCCCCAGTGCAACGCACTGGTTGCACTGGCGGTAGTTCCGCCTCTGATTCAGTGGTTATCCAACAGTGCGATTCTTCTTCTTCTTCTTCTTTTTTACAATGTATTATTGTGATTGAATTACAGTTGTTTTATGAATGCAACAATAAATAGTTAACTTTTAATTATACGTGCGCTCTCTTTAATTGTCTATATATTATAGACAATATTAGTTATCCTCTTGTGGCTGAAGACCAGCTACAGTTGCCACGGCTATCTACTCCATACAAGAAATAGACTGATGCACCTACTCAAAAGGAAGATGGATCTTATTGAAATCTAAAAATTCCTTTTTAAATATTTCAGAGTAGATACTGGATTTGTTCATTTCTCTTATGTCCTAGAGGATGCTGGGGACTCCGTAAGGACCATGGGGATAGACAGGCTCCGCAGGAGACATGGGCACTAAGAAAGAACTTTAGGTATGGGTGTGCACTGGCTCCTCCCTCTATGCCCCTCCTCCAGACCACAGTTTATTACTGTGCCCAGAGGAGACTGGGTGCATTACAGGGAGCTCTCCTGAGTTTTCCTGAAAAGAAAGTATTTGTTAGGTTTTTTATTTTCAGGGAGCTTGCTTGCAACAGACTCCCTGCAGCGAGGGACTGAGGGGAGAGAAACAGACCTACTTGTTAGGCTCTGTTTCTTAGGCTACTGGACACCATAAGCTCCAGAGGGAACGGAACGCAGGTCTCACCCCGCAGTTCGTCCCAGAGCCGCGCCGCCGTCCTCCTTGCAGAGCCGGAAGACAGAAGCCGGGTGAGTATGTGAAGAAAGAAGACTTCAAAGGCGGCAGAAGACTTCAGATCTTCACTGAGGTAACGCACAGCGGTAGTGCTGTGCGCCATTGATCCCACACAGCACACACAAACGGCAGTCACTGTAAGGGTGCAGGACGCAGGGGGGGCGCCCTGGGCAGCAATATGGACCTCCAAAGGTGGCAATAAACGTATATACAGGCTGGGCACTGTATATAAGATAGATCTCCCGCCATATTTTGAATTTTTAAGTGGGACCGAAGCCCGCCGCTGAGGGGGCGGAGCTTGTTCCCTGCCTGCCCCTATGTCGCAGGGACCCTCGGGGTCTTAAAAGCGCCCACTATCCCAAATAGTAGGCACTAATACCGACACGGATTCTGACTCCAGTGTCGACTACGATGATGCAAAGTTACAGCCAAAATTGGCTAAAAGTATTCAATATATGATTATTGCAATAAAGGATGTTTTGCATATCACAGAGGAACCCCCCTGTCACTGACACGAGGGTACACATGTATAGGGAAAAGAAACCTGAGGTAACCTTTACCCCTTCTCATGAGCTGAACGAGTTATTTGAAAAGGATTGGGAATCTCCAGACAAGAAACTGCAGATTCCCAAAAGGATTCTTATGGCATATCCTTTCCCGACTAAGGGCAGGATACGGTGGGAATCCTCCCCGAGGGTAGACAAACGCTTATCCAAAAAGGTAGCACTGCCATTCCAAGATACGGCTACCCTCAGGGATCCTGCTGATCGCAAGCAGGAGGCTACATTAAAGTCCATTTACACACACTCTGGTACCTTACTCAGACCGGCGATAGCGTCGGCTTGGGTTTGTAGCACTGTAGCAGCGTGGACAGATACCTTATCTGCGGAACTGGATACCCTGGATAAGGATACCATTTTATTAACCCTGGGTCATATTAAAGATGCTGCCTTATATATGAGGGATGCTCAAAGAGATATTGGCCTACTGGGTTCTAGAGTCAACGCTATGTCGATTTCTGCTAGACGAGTCCTATGGACACGGCAATGGACAGGTGATGCCGACTCAAAGAGGCATATGGAGGTTTTACCTTACAGGGGTGAGGAATTGTTTGGGGAAGGTCTCTCGGACCTGGTCTCCACTGCTACGGCAGGTAAATCTAATTTTTTGCCTTATATTCCCTCACAGCCTAAGAAAGCGCCACATTATCAAATGCAGTCCTTTCGGTCACATAAAAACAAGAGAGCACGAGGATCGTCCTTTCTTGCCAGAGGTAAGGGCAGAGGGAAAAAGCTGCCATCCACAGCTAGTTCCCAGAAGCAGAAGTCCTCCCCGGCCTCTACAAAATCCACCGCATGACGCTGGGGCTCCGCTGAGGGAGTCCGCCCCAATGGGGGCACGTTTTCGACTTATTTAGCCACATCTGGGTTCACTCACGGGTGGATCCCTGGGCAATAGAGATTGTTTCCCAGAGTTACAAGCTGGAATTCGAAGAGGTGCCTCCTCACTGGTTTTTCAAATCGGCCTTACCAGCTTCTCCCCCAGAAAGGGAGATGGTCTTAAATGCAATTCAAAAATTGTGTCTTCAACAGGTGGTGATCAAAGTTCCCCTGCTTCAACAAGGGAGGGGGTATTACTCAACCCTATTTGTAGTCCCGAAATTGGACGGTTCGGTCAGACCCATTTTAAATTTAAAATCCTTGAACCTATACTTGAAAAGGTTCAAGTTCAAGATGGAATCGCTCAGATCGGTCATCGCCAGCCTAGAAGGGGGGGATTTTATGGTGTCCCTGGACATAAAGGATGCATACCTTCATGTTCCCATATATCCACCTCAACAGGCGTACCTGAGATTTGCGGTACAGGATTGTCATTACCAATTTCAGACGTTGCCGTTTGGGCTTTCCACGGCCCCGAGGATTTTCACCAAGGTAATGGCGGAAATGATGGTGCTCCTGCGCAAGCAGGTGGTCACAATTATCCCATACTTGGACGATCTCCTAATAAAAGCGAGATCACGAGAGCAGTTGTTGAACAGCGTGTCACTTTCACTGGAGGTGTTACAGCAACACGGCTGGATTCTCAATATCCCGAAGTCACAATTAGTTCCTACGACCCGTTTGACCTTCTTAGGCATGATTCTGAATACGGACCAGAAAAGGGTTTATCTTCCGATAGAAAAGGCCCAGGAACTCATGACTCTGGTCAGGGACCTATTGAAGCGAAAACAGGTTTCTGTGCATCACTGCACTCGAGTCCTGGGAAAGATGGGGCATCTTACGAGGCCATTCCTTTCGGCAGGTTCCATGCGAGGCCCTTCCAATGGGACCTACTGGACAAGTGGTCCGGGTCACATCTACAGATTCATCAGTTGATCACCCTGTCCCCCAGGGCCAGGGTATCTCTCCTGTGGTGGCTGCAGAGTGCTCACCTTCTGGAGGGTCGCAGATTCTGCATTCAGGACTGGGTTCTGGTGACCACGGACGCGAGCCTCCGAGGTTGGGGAGCAGTCACACAGGGAAGAAACTTCCAAGGTCTTTGGTCAAGTCAAGAGACTTGTCTCCACATCAACGTCCTGGAACTAAGGGCCATATACAACGCCCTTCGTCAAGCGGAGACTTTGCTTCGCGACCTACCGGTTCTGATCCAGTGAGACAACATCACCGCAGTAGCTCATGTAAACCGCCAAGGCGGCACAAGGAGCAGAGTGGCTATGGCGGAAGCCACCAGGATTCTTCGCTGGGCGGAAAATCATGTAGGCGCACTGTCAGCAGTGTTCATTCCGGGAGTGGACAACTGGGAAGCAGACTTCCTCAGCAGACACGATCTACATCCAGGAGAGTGGGGACTTCATCAGGAAGTCTTCGCACAGATTGCAAGTCAGTGGGGCCTGCCCCAGATAGGCATGATGGCGTCCCGCCTAAACAAAAAACTACAGAAGTATTGCGCCAGGTCAAGAGACCCTCAGGCGGTGGCAGTGGACGCCCTAGTGACACCTTGGGTGTTCCAGTCGGTCTATGTGTTTCCTCCTCTTCCTCTCATCCCCAAGGTGTTGAGAATAATAAGAAAAAGAGTACAGACAATTCTCATTGTTCCAGATTGGCCACGAAGGGCCTGGTATCCGGATCTGCAGGAAATGCTCACTGAAGATCCGTGGCCTCTTCCTCTAAGACAGGACCTGCTACAACAGGGGCCCTGTCTGTTCCAAGACTTACCGCGGCTGCGTTTGACTGCATGGCGGTTGAACGTCGGATCCTAGCGGAAAAGGGCATTCCGGAGGAGGTCATTCCTACTCAGATAAAGGCTAGGAAGGACGTGACAGCTAAACATTATCACCGTATATGGCGAAAGTATGTTTCTTGGTGTGAGGCCAGGAATGCTCCTACGGAGGAATTCCATCTGGGCCGGTTTCTTCACTTCCTACAAACTGGAGTGAATTTGGGCCTAAAATTAGGCTCTATTAAGGTTCAGATTTCGGTCCTATCCATTTTATTTCAGAAAGAATTAGCTTCTCTCCCAGAAGTACAGACTTTTGTGAAGGTAGTGCTGCATACTCCGCCTCCTTTTGTACCTCCGGTGGCGCCTTGGGACCTTAACGTGGTGTTGAGTTTCCTTAAGTCGCACTGGTTTGAACCACTTCAAACAGTGGAATTAAAATATCTCACTTGGAAAGTAGTCATGTTGTTAGCCTTGGCTTCGGCTAGGCGAGTGTCGGAATTGGCGGCTTTGTCTCATAAAAGCCCCTATCTGGTTTTCCATATGGATAGAGCGGAATTGCGGACCCGTCCTTAATTCTTGCCTAAGGTAGTTTCCTCTTTTCAGATGAACCAACCTATTGTGGTGCCTGTGGCTACGCGAGACTTGGAGGATTCCGAGTCCCTTGATGTGGTCAGGGCTTTGAAAATTTACGTAGCCAGAACGGCTAGGGTCAGGAAAACAGAGGCGCTGTTTGTCCTGTATGCTGCCAACAAGGTTGGCGCTCCTGCTTCAAAGCAGACTATTGCTCGCTGGATCTGTAACACGATTCAGCAGGCTCATTCAACGGCTGGATTGCCGTTACCAAGATCGGTTAAGGCCCATTTCACTAGGAAGGTGGGCTCTTCTTGGGCGGCTGCCCGAGGGGTCTCGGCGTTGCAATTGTGCCGAGCTGCTACTTGGTCGGGTTCAAACACCTTTGCAAAGTTCTACAAGTTTGATACCCTAGCTGAGGAGGATCTCCTGTTTGCTCAGTCGGTGCTGCAGAGTCATCCGCACTCTCCCGCCCGTTTGGGAGCTTTGGTATAATCCCCATGGTCCTTACGGAGTCCCCAGCATCCTCTAGGACGTAAGAGAAAATAAGATTTTAAACCAACTGGTAAATCTTTCTCTCCTAGTCCATAGAGGATGCTGGGCGCCCATCCCAAGTGCGGACTACTTCTGCAAGACTTGTATATAGTTTTTGCTTACATAAGGGTTATGTTACAGTTTTTATCAGTCTCGGTCTGATGCTGTGTTGTTTCATACTGTTAATTGGTTCGTATATACCCTAGTTATACGGTGTGAATGGTGTGGACTGGTATGAATCTTGCCCTTGGATTAACAAAATCCTTTCCTCGTACTGTCAGTCTCCTCTGGGCACAGTTTCTCTAACTGAGGTCTGAAGGAGGGGCATAGAGGGAGGAGCCAGTGCACACCCATAGTCAAAGTTCTTTCTTAGTGCCCATGTCTCCTGCGGAGCCCGTCTATCCCCATGGTCCTTACGGAGTCCCCAGCATCCTCTACGGACTAGGAGAAAAAGATTTACCGGTAGGTTTAAAATCTTATTTTTACCAGCGTATACATTTTAGCTGCACTCTTTTTTTCTATGCTTGGTAAGCCCCTATCCATGTCTATTCCTTAGATTATTTATATGTTTTTAGAGTCCAATAATGGAATTTGACCAACATTGGTGCAGTACCCCTGGTGCCCATGAAATAAATTCTGACAAAAACTGTGCGAGTGAATGGTTTGACCCCTGCATTGGGTTATACTGTATTTAGAGTGGTTGATCTGTCATGCACAGGGGAGTATTCAATTGTTTTATTGGGCGCGATAACTAGTGACTTTTAAACAAAGCAATTCAATTGTTGCTGTGATTGGGTGCAATGAGGTGGCAAGAAATGCGTGAAAAGTTTGTGGTTTATGCACCCTGTGAAGGATTTTAGACAGGGTTAGTCGCTTTGAGTGATGGGCGCTGGATCGGAAAAACAATTGAATTGCTCCCACAGAATCATTTCTCCTGTGGCCGTGTGAACCCAATGTTCTGCGGTTCTTGCACAGAAATTCTAATAATCTTTATGTGGACCATAGTGGAAAATAGCTGAACTTTTCTAAAGTCTGTTGTTGTTGTTCTTACCTCCAGAGTTTATCATATTTTTTTTTTTTTATATATATTCTTGCTTTTTGGTGTGTCTATTAAATAATGCAGTTCTAGACCTCTCGTGCCCCTGAAAATAAGAAATAATAAAAATCTCATAAAATCTGGATAACCAGATAGAATACAGTCTGTAAAGTGTGTGTTCCAGTGATAATTAGGCTTTCCAATTGTCACTCTGAGCAAATAAGTGACAGAAATTAACAATGGGTATATTTTTAATATACTTTTAAACGAGGTGAGTGATGCTATTATGAGGATCTTTGTAATGCTGGCTTTTTTCCTGTAGCCTGCAGATAGCAAAATCAATCTTATGTTGTGACCGTTGCTGGCCTAAAAACATTATTACAGTATATGTATATTGCCCCTATGACTGTATGTTGTTTTTGCTGGGAGGAAAAAAAGCCACAGTTACATCACTCTCTTTCTTCCACTGTAAAATATGTTTGTGCAATTTGGACAATATAGAAACATAGAATTTGACGGCAGATAAGAACCACTTGGCCCATCTAGTCTGCCCATGTACACGGGCAACACGCACACTAGGGTTATTATTCTGTTGTGAGCAGCCCTGACTGTGTGGAGTTTGTATATTCTCCCTGTACTTGTGTAGGTTTTCTCTGGGTACTCCGGTTTCCTCCCACCCTCCAAAACTATAGTGGTCCCTTTGCAACCTCTTTCAATGGCAGAGTGTTTATATACATTTATATTCCCGATGTGGTTTGGTTAAAAAGGGAAGTTTTTCTATGCCACCTGTAATAAAGAAAGGTTGCCAAGACTATGAGGTGTGTGGCTTCAACGCTTCATGTAGCATATTACCTTCACCCACTGTATTTCCATGTTAGTGTGGTCCAGTTTCTGTATGGTGAGATTAATGCACACTGTGGGCCTGATTGTTCAGTCTGATGCGAAACGGCTGTGTTTGTTGCAGAAGGTTGATTTGCTACCCTGTGCTGATGCGAGTTTTTCTAGGGCTAATACGAGGGTCTGTTTGTCTTCACACAGGAAATGTGGCCACTGCTTTTCTGTCCACATCAGCAACGGTCATCATTGGTATATGGCACCTGCATGCTAGGTGTATGAGAGGGTGTAGTAGGGTATGCCGGTGGCCGGGCTCCCGGCGGCCAGCATACCAGCGCCGGAATCCCGACCGCCGGCATACTCACAGCTGGGCGATCGCAAATGAGCCCCTTGCGGGCTTGCTGCGTTCGCCACGCTGCAGCATGGATGCTATTTATTCTCCCTTCAGGGGGGTCGTGGATCCCCAAGAGGGAGAAAAAGTGTTGGTATGCCGGATGTCGGGATTCCGGCGCTGGTATACTGTGCGCCGGGATCCCGACAGCGGGCATAATGAAGACCACCCATATGGGATATGTCTGAAACAGGCTTCCCATCTTCGTATGAACGTCTCTGAATAGCCTGGAACTCATGCTATTCTCCCATGTGATCACATTGTCACAGCTAATTCCACAGAAAGGCAGATCCAGTAAAGATCCATTCGGAGAAGCACAAAACGGCATGCATTTGCATCTGTACATGCGCTGTACAGATGTGGTTTAAATCTCTGCTTAGAGATCTGTTGGACTCCTGTTTTAAACATTTCTTTAAGAAGCCATTATCTATTTTCTTTAGATCATTTTGCACACAAGTCTAAATTGATGTATGGTATAACTGTTTATTTCACTCTGCACACGTATTGGTTCTCAAATTAATTTGAACCGGTTTCTGAAAATCCACCTTAACTTCCCAATCTTTTGTTACAGAATTCAGAAGTTGAACAGGATTGATCTGGTTAGCGCAATATGAAATAAACATGCCTTCAAATGCTTTATTAATATAAAGTTTGTGTATACATACATTAATAAACACTATATTTAAAAGGAATGCCAAACTTTAAACTGTGAACTTTGACCCTGAATGACATGTCCCAAATATTGAGCTGCAAGTTTAAATTGGAGTCTACAGACCATCAGTGGTACACACGGGGAGAGGGGGACCAGCGGGTGGTGTTTCTGGGTAACCAGATATCCCCCTGACCCCCCCCCCCCCCCTTCCCCTCCCCTTATAATGCTAAAGACCCAAGAATCACTTCACAAGTGGGTAGGATCTAATTACTCAATGCACCCCTTTCCTCCCCTCATCAGTGATCTGTACTTGCTGGTCTGCTGCTGCATAAATACTGGTAAGCATGGTGGGTGGGCGTCTGTGTGTATTCAGGGAGGTGTAAAAAGACAAGTGGTGTGTATCTCAATCACCAGAAGCTGACAGATATGTTTGAGATTACATTACTTTTATGTATCTATCTACAGATGTGTCCTCATTCATCTTAGCCGCAGCTACACCAAACAGCCCCTCTTGGCATGTCAGGTCGCATAAGACTCTGCTAGTGTCGGGTGTCTTTTTTGCTGAAAACAAGTCTTAGTCGCAAGGGAATGCGACTAGGACGCACATGGATACGGTGCTGAGTAATTTGATATGACACATGTATATCTGTGTGCGACTGAGTTTCTGATTCTGTACACCAAGTGCTACAATGTAGCATCCGCAGCTTTTTTCCCCATACGAGTTCTGCTCTGCTCTGTATACAGACTCGGACAATATATAAGTGTCATATCAAATTATTCAGCACAGTCTCCCCGTGTGTCCTTGTTGCGTTGCGGTGCATTGCATTGCATTGCGACTAAGATGCATTTTCAGCAAAAAAGAAACCTGACATTATTAGAGTTGCACCGGTCCTGGCTGCTTACTCATTCCAAGCATCTTGCGCTGCATGGTGTATTGAGGCTAGATGTATGAGGACACATCTGTAGCTATATCTCTCTCTTTATCTATTACAATTATATAATCTATAATATAACGGACCTCCATATACTGGATCATCTCAGTCTCCACCCCAATACTTGCCTCCACTCCATCTAGAACCCGACGCCCCTATATATACCTCTACAAATCTAGCATTTGCCCCTGCACATTGTACTGTGAATATATTCAAGGTATTTAAAAGGAGGAAATTTGAATCTTTCAAATTGGTCAAAATTATTATTTTTAAAATTATTATTTTGCATCTCTACTCTGCTTCATAAGATAGGATACCGATATAAGTAAAAATAAAAGACAGAATTGGGAAAATAGAGTTATTTAAGAAAGATATCAGAGTTGGTGAGGCAATAGAGCAACAAAAGAATGATTCATGTAATAGTGACGTTTCAGTCAGGGGAGCTAGAGGACAGTCAGTATCCTAGGAAGTTAGGAGAGAATCTGCAACAATAGTCAGTACATACCAACACCGTGAAAGAAGATGTTGGATCTAATACCTACAAGAAGGGTTTGACCCCATAAAGCCTCTTATTTTTACGCAATGTGGTATATTTGTTAACATAATCCTTGTGATTCTTCCTACTTCCATCCAGTTCTTTTGACTTCCATCCAATTCTTTTCCACTAATAAAGATAATTTCTGATAACCCCCGCCCCCCGCTAAAACTGTAGCAGGGCATGTTGGGATATGTAGTTTCACAACAGCTGGTGAGCCACAGGTTGGCCAGGCCTGATATAAACGAATTGACCAAACACACTAATTTCCTGACCAGTGTTTTCTTTGCTTCATGTTAGTTTCAACATTGTCTGTAGCATTCTCATGTGTTACCTCTTGGAACTTCTTAAACCAGGCTGCAAAGAGGCTTTGGAAAACGCACAATGTCCTCACTTCTACCAATAAATTCAAACTGCGAAGGTGGTTCCAGGGCCATCTTAACGTATAGGCGCAATGGGCAGCTGCCCAGGGCCCCATGATTCTAGGGGCATTTGAGCAAGGGATAGGCTGGTGCTTCTGGAGCTTCTTGGCGGGCAGGTAGAGAGAGAATGCTGCCTGGCTGCTCTGATTGTGTATAATTAACAATCAGAGAAGCCAGGCAACATTCTCTACCTGCATTACAGCCTGCAGCCAGATAGGGAATGGCTGCGATCATGCTAATTGGTGGATGGCAGGAGCTGTCCACCAATCAGAGTGCTGACAGTAATTCATTGTATGGTAGCATGTGGAGAGATACTGCAGGAGTCGTAAGTTATTTGTTAAATTGTATTCCCATGTATGCTTTGGTAGTGCATTGATTTGTCCAGTGCCTACAATGCTGTTAAGATAGGTTCAGTAAGTAAGCTACGAGACCTCTCACCTGTGTAATTTTATCTATTTCATTCTAATTTCCTGCCAAGCGAGAGCAGGTAGTCCACTACTTCCCCTTGCCAGGGATGTGCAGTCAGGGGAGTCTGTGTTATAGATATTTTCTTTGTTTTGTTTTATTCTATTCATCACCCCTGTGGTGGTGATGCAGCATAGCAGGGTGGGAGGCAGCGGGAGAGGTGCCTCCCGCTGACAATAGTAAAGTTCAGCCAGTGGGGGGGCAGGCAGGGGCGAGGCCAAGCTATGGGCTGTAAGAGCCCATTAAAAATGTATGTAAAAATGGCACCAGTACAGGTGCCTCAATGACAGGAGCGTGCATTCACTCACATGAAAGCACACCTCTGTCAGTCCAGGAGATGTGACTGGCCCAGCGGATCCAGTGCTGGGTAGCGAGCGTATGCGGAGGGACACGACGTGTTCGTAACAGCGGGACCCGGCGGACATGGTGCGGCTGGCGGCAGGCCTGGATCCGGGTGGATCCTGTGATTGCTAGCCATTTTGCAGAGTTCAGCAGCGGGTACCCATTTCAAAAATGTTGCCTCAGCCTCATTTATGAAATTTAAGATGGCCGCCACGAGCCAATCACGTAATCGCCCCACCCCCTCTGGCTGACTTCTATAAGTCACCGCGAGGCAGCAGCGTCAGTCCGATGGCGGAGGTGGAGTAGTGAAGAACTCCTGAAGGCAGAAGACGTCGGGGAAGTCCTGGATGGGCGGTGGCCATACAAAAGAGCTTAAAGGCCGTCGCCCACCAGGTGAAGACTGTGAAAGCCGTGGAGCGGCGGCGGCCATGCAAAAGAGCTGAAAGGCCGCCGCCCATAGGTGAAGGTGCAGCACAATAAAATATTTCTCTGACGTCCTAGTGGATGCTGGGAACTCCGTAAGGACCATGGGGAATAGCGGCTCCGCAGGAGACTGGGCACAAAAGTAAAGCTTTAGGACTACCTGGTGTGCACTGGCTCCTCACCCTATGACCCTCCTCCAAGCCCCAGTTAGATTTTTGTGCCCGGCCGAGAAGGGTGCACACTAGGGGCTCTCCTGAGCTTCTTAGTGAAAGTTTAGTTTTAGGTTTTTTATTTTCAGTGAGACCTGCTGGCAACAGGCTCACTGCATCGAGGGACTAAGGGGAGAAGAAGCGAACCTGCCTGCTTGCAGCCAGCTTGGGCTTCTTAGGCTACTGGACACCATTAGCTCCAGAGGGACCGAACACAGGCCCAGCCTCGGAGCTCGGTCCCAGAGCCGCGCCGCCGGCCCCCTTACAGAGCCAGAAGCAAGAAGAGGTCCGGAAAAATCGGCGGCAGAAGACATCAGTCTTCAACAAGGTAGCGCACAGCACTGCAGCTGTGCGCCATTGTTACTCAGGCACACTTCACACTTCGGTCACTGAGGGTGCAGGGCGCTAGGGGGGGGCGCCCTGAGCAGCAATGTAAACACCTTGGCTGGCATAAATACACCACATATAACCCCCAGGGCTATATGGATGTATTTTAACCCCTGCCAGAACTCACCAAAAGCGGGAGAAAAGGCCGCCGAGAAGGGGGCGGAGCCTATCTCCTCAGCACACGGGCGCCATTTTCCATCACAGCTCCGCTGGAAGGACGTCTCCCTGACTCTCCCCTGCAGTCCTGCACTACAGAAAAGGGTAAAAAAGAGAGGGGGGCACTAATTTGGCGCAGTTTTAATACTAACAGCAGCTATAAAGGGAAAAGCACATTTTATAGTGGTATTCCTGTCTATATATAGCGCTCTGGTGTGTGCTGGCATACTCTCCCTCTGTCTCCCCAAAGGGCTAGTGGGGTCCTGTCCTCTATCAGAGCATTCCCTGTGTGTGTGCGGTGTGTCGGTACGATTGTGTCGACATGTTTGAGGAGGAAAATGAGATGGAGGCGGAGCAATTGCCTATTATAGAGTTGTCACCCCCTAGGGAGTCGACACCTGAGTGGATGAGCTTATGGAAGGAATTGCGTGACAGTGTCAGCTCTTTACGACAGACAGTTGACGACATGAGACAGCCGGCTACTCAGCTTGTGCCTGTCCAGGGGTCTCAAACGCCATCAGGGGCTTTAAAACGCCCGTTACCTCAAATGGCAGACACAGACACGGATACTGACTCCAGTGTCGATGATGAGGAGACAAACGTGACTTCCACTAGGGCCACACGTTACATGATTGAAGCAATGAAAAATGTATTGCATATCTCTGATAATACAAGTACCACTAAAAAGGGTATTATGTTTGGTGAGAAAAAACTGCCTGTAGTTTTTCCTGTATCCGAGGAATTAAATGAAGTGTGTGATGAGGCGTGGGTTTCCCCCGATAAAAAACTGATAATTCCTAAAAGGTTATTGGCATCGTACCCTTTCCCGCCAGAGGATAGGGCACGTTGGGAAACACCCCCTAGGGTGGATAAAGCGCTCACACGCTTGTCTAAACAGGTAGCACTACCCTCTCCTGATACGGCCGCCCTAAAGGAACCTGCCGATAGAAAGCTGGAGAATATCCTAAAATGTATATACACTCACACGGGTGTTATACTGCGACCAGCAATCGCCTCAGCCTGGATGTGCAGTGCGGGCCTGGCGTGGTCGGATTCCCTGACTGAAAATATTGATACCCTAGATAGGGACAGTATATTACTGACTATAGAGCATTTGAAGGATGCATTTCTATATATGCGTGATGCACAGAGGGATATTTGCCGACTGGCATCAAGAGTTAGCGCGCTGTCCATTTCTGCAAGAAGAGGTTTATGGACGCGGCAGTGGTCAGGTGATGCGGATTCTAAAAGGCACATGGAAGTATTGCCTTATAAGGGGGAGGAGTTATTTGGGGTAGGTCTATCAGACCTGGTAGCCACGGCAACTGCTGGAAAATCCACATTTTTACCCCAGGTAGCTTCTCAACCTAAGAAGACGCCGTATTATCAGGCGCAGTCCTTTCGGCCCCATAAGGGCAAGCGGGCAAAGGGCGCCTCATTTCTGCCCCGTGGCAGAGGGAGAGGAAAAAGGCTGCAACAAACAGCCAGTTCCCAGGAACAGAAGCCCTCTCCCGCCTCCGCAAAGTCCTCAGCATGACGCTGGGGCTTTACAAGCGGACTCAGGCACGATGGGGGCCCGTCTCAAGAAGTTCAGTGCGCAGTGGGCCCACTCGCAAGTGGACCCCTGGATCCTTCAGGTGGTATCTCAGGGGTACAAATTGGAATTCGAGACGTCTCCCCCTCGCCGTTTTCTAAAGTCTGCTTTACCGACGTCTCCCTCAGACAGGGAGGCAGTATTGGAAGCCATTCACAAGCTGTATTCCCAGCAGGTGATAATCAAGGTACCCCTCCTACAACAGGGAAAGGGGTACTATTCCACACTATTTGTGGTACCGAAGCCGGACGGCTCGGTGAGGCCAAATTTAAACCTAAAATCCTTGAACACTTACATACAAGGGTTCAAATTCAAGATGGAGTCACTCAGAGCAGTGATTGCAAACCTGGAAGAAGGGGACTATATGGTGTCTCTGGACATCAAAGATGCTTACCTACATGTCCCAATTTACCCTTCTCACCAAGGGTACCTCAGGTTTGTGGTACAGAACTGTCACTATCAGTTTCAGACGCTGCCGTTTGGATTGTCCACGGCACCCCGGGTCTTTACCAAGGTAATGGCCGAAATGATGATACTCCTTCGAAGGAAGGGAGTTTTAGTTATCCCTTACTTGGACGATCTCCTGATAAGGGCAAGATCCAGGGAACAGTTGGAAGTCGGGGTAGCACTATCTCAGATAGTGCTGCGCCAGCACGGTTGGATTCTCAATATTCCAAAATCGCAGCTGATCCCGACGACACGACTTCTATTCCTAGGGATGATCCTGGACACAGTCCAGAAAAAGGTGTTTCTCCCGGAGGAGAAAGCCAGGGAGTTATCCGAACTAGTCAGAAATCTCCTAAAACCAGGCCAAGTCTCAGTGCATCAATGCACAAGGGTCCTGGGAAAGATGGTGGCTTCTTACGAAGCAATCCCATTCGGCAGATTCCACGCAAGAACCTTCCAGTGGGATCTGCTAGACAAATGGTCCGGGTCGCATCTTCAGATGCATCAGCGGATAATCTTGTCACCAAGGACAAGGGTGTCTCTCCTGTGGTGGTTGCAGAGTGCTCATCTTCTAGAGGGCCGCAGATTCGGCATTCAGGACTGGGTCCTGGTGACCACGGATGCCAGCCTGAGAGGCTGGGGAGCAGTCACACAGGGAAGAAATTTCCAGGGCTTGTGGTCAAGCCTGGAGACATCACTTCACATAAATATCCTGGAGCTAAGGGCCATCTACAATGTTCTAAGCCTAGCAAGACCTCTGCTTCAAGGTCAGCCGGTGCTGATCCAGTCAGACAACATCACGGCAGTCGCCCACGTAAACAGACAGGGCGGCACAAGAAGCAGGAGGGCAATGGCAGAAGTTGCAAGGATTCTTCGCTGGGCGGAAAATCATGTGATAGCACTGTCAGCAGTGTTCATTCCGGGAGTGGACAACTGGGAAGCAGACTTCCTCAGCAGACACGACCTCCACCCGGGAGAGTGGGGACTTCACCCAGAAGTCTTCCACATGATTGTGAACCGTTGGGAAAAACCAAAGGTGGACATGATGGCGTCCCGCCTCAACAAAAAACTAGACAGGTATTGCGCCAGGTCAAGGGACCCTCAGGCAATAGCTGTGGACGCTCTGGTAACACCGTGGGTGTACCAGTCGGTGTATGTGTTCCCTCCTCTGCCTCTCATACCCAAGGTACTGAGAATCATAAGAAGGAGAGGAGTAAGGACTATACTCGTGGCTCCGGATTGGCCAAGAAGGACTTGGTACCCGGAACTTCAAGAGATGCTCACAGAGGACCCGTGGCCTCTACCTCTAAGAAGGGACCTGCTCCAGCAGGGACCCTGTCTGTTCCAAGACTTACCGCGGCTGCGTTTGACGGCATGGCGGTTGAACGCCGGATCCTGAAGGAAATAGGCATTCCGGAAGAAGTCATCCCTACCCTGATCAAAGCCAGGAAGGATGTAACCGTACAGCATTATCACCGTATTTGGCGTAAATATGTTGCGTGGTGCGAGGCCAGGAAGGCCCCTACAGAGGAATTTCAACTGGGTCGTTTCCTGCATTTCCTGCAAACAGGACTGTCTATGGGCCTAAAATTAGGGTCCATTAAGGTTCAAATTTCGGCCCTGTCGATTTTCTTCCAGAAAGAACTGGCTTCAGTTCCTGAAGTTCAGACGTTTGTCAAGGGGGTACTGCATATACAGCCTCCTTTTGTGCCTCCAGTGGCACCTTGGGATCTCAATGTAGTTTTGGGGTTCCTAAAATCACATTGGTTTGAACCACTCACCACTGTGGACTTAAAATATCTCACATGGAAAGTGGTAATGCTGTTGGCCCTGGCTTCAGCCAGGCGTGTCTCAGAATTGGCGGCTTTATCCTATAAAAGCCCTTACCTAATTTTTTATACGGACAGGGCAGAATTGAGGACTCGTCCTCAATTTCTCCCTAAGGTGGTTTCAGCGTTTCACTTGAACCAGCCTATTGTGGTACCTGCGGCTACTAGGGACTTGGAGGACTCCAAGTTGCTGGACGTAGTCAGGGCCCTGAAAATATGTTTCCAGGACGGCTGGAGTCAGAAAATCTGACTCGCTGTTTATCCTGTATGCACCCAACAAGCTGGGTGCTCCTGCTTCTAAGCAGACTATTGCTCGTTGGATTTGTAGTACAATTCAGCTTGCACATTCTGTGGCAGGCCTGCCACAGCCAAAATCTGTAAAAGCCCATTCCACAAGGAAGGTGGGCTCATCTTGGGCGGCTGCCCGAGGGGTCTCGGCTTTACAACTTTGCCGAGCAGCTACTTGGTCAGGGGCAAACACGTTTGCTAAATTCTACAAATTTGATACCCTGGCTGAGGAGGACCTGGAGTTCTCTCATTCGGTGCTGCAGAGTCATCCGCACTCTCCCGCCCGTTTGGGAGCTTTGGTATAATCCCCATGGTCCTTACGGAGTTCCCAGCATCCACTAGGACGTCAGAGAAAATAAGAATTTACTTACCGATAATTCTATTTCTCGTAGTCCGTAGTGGATGCTGGGCGCCCATCCCAAGTGCGGATTGTCTGCAATACTTGTACATAGTTATTGTTACAAAAATCGGGTTATTATTGTTGTGAGCCATCTTTTCAGAGGCTCCTCTGTTATCATGCTGTTAACTGGGTTCAGATCACAGGTTGTACGGTGTGATTGGTGTGGCTGGTATGAGTCTTACCCGGGATTCAAAATCCTTCCTTATTGTGTACGCTCGTCCGGGCACAGTATCCTAACTGAGGCTTGGAGGAGGGTCATAGGGGGAGGAGCCAGTGCACACCAGGTAGTCCTAAAGCTTTTCTTTTGTGCCCAGTCTCCTGCGGAGCCGCTATTCCCCATGGTCCTTACGGAGTTCCCAGCATCCACTACGGACTACGAGAAATAGAATTATCGGTAAGTAAATTCCTATTTTAAAACATATGGTGTGGTGTTTTTATCTTAATATTTTCTTTTACAGGCAGACTATCGGTGCCAGCGGGCCCATAATGTCCGGGCATGCTGGCACTTGTGGTTCTCCAAGTGCCGGCATGCTTGGGCAGGCTTGCTGTGACCTGTAGGCCACCTGTAAAGAACAATATTATCCTGCCATGAACCCCGCACCCACCGCCACCAGGGGTGCGGGGCATAGCACTGGGCTGGGGGGGGGGGGGGGTGTCCCCACTTTCTGAGGAATTCCAGCCCTGGGCTTTCCAGTTTAAGGGTGGGTAATGTGATGGCAGGGGGACCCCACAGTGAGTGTCCCTCCTGCTATGGTTGCTGGTTGTGCCTGGTGCTGGTTTTCATGACATAGCGTCCCACGGGGGTGGGGTGGGTTGTAGTTAATAAGACCAGTGCCTCCCCTGCCGTTTAACTTATCGCACGTCACTGACCCTTACAGCCATTTGACTGCGCCAGTATTGGCCAATATTAGTTGTAAGATGGCGGGGCTAGTGTAAACATGGTCAAACATTGAGGTGTGTAGTGTGATCAGATGTCTGTGTCTAAAGGGCGCATTAGCAGCTGAAATTCATCTCCAACTTGACGCGGTGCATGGTAATAGCATCATGTTACGGAAACAGGTTTGGGTTTGGTGTACTGCCTGTGGTGGACGTGCTTGGCCGGCCGGATCGCTGCTCATCTTGAACATCTGTCCTGCTGTTATGAAAGGCAGTGCACCATGGCCAAACCTGTTTCCGTGACATGACGCTATTACCGTACACCTTGACAAGTTGGAGGTGAATTTCAGCTGCTGATGTGCCCTTTAGATGCAGAAATCTGATCACACTACGTATGGTAAATTCTGTGAAAAAATATACTGTAGCATCATGCTTTTAATTGTTATGTTTTTAATGTTGAATACTCAGCTTTGATATCAGATTGTGTATCCTTAAGGGCTTGTTCTCTACATTTTGTATCTTTACATCCTTCTATTAGTTATAACACTGACTTCTGTAAACCCATTTCGGATGATGACATCATTAATGGATCTTATTGTAATAATATTGGTCTATTTACTTTGTCAAGAGTGATTCTGTCTGATTGATTACTTAGGGGGTAATTCCAAGTTGATCGCAGCAGGATTTTTGATAGCAATTGGGAAAAACCATGTGCACTGCAGGGGAGGCAGATATAACATGTGCAGAGAGAGTTAGATTTGGGTGTGGTGTGTTCAATCTGCAATCTAAATTTCAGTGTAAAAATAAAGCAGCCAGTATTTACCCTGCACAGAAATAAAATAACCCACCCAAATCTAACTCTCTCTGCACATGTTATATCTGCCTCCCCTGCAGTGCACATAGTTTTGCCCAACTGCTAACAAAATTCCTGCTGCGATCAACTCAGAATTACCCCCTTAGCTTCTGTCCAGCTCTAGTCTTTGTCACTGATGTGATGGCTTCAGTATCCAGACTACGAGGTCCATTTACTAAGCCTTGGATGGAGATAAAGTGGACGGAGATAAAGTACCAGCCAATCAGCTCCTAACTGTAATTTTCAAACCCTGCCTGTGACATGGCAGATAGGAGCTGATTGGCTGGCACTTTATCTCCATCCAAGGCTTAGTAAATAGACCCCTATATGTTGACAGTCAATAGGTTAACCACTTATGGTCGACATGGTCATTAGGCCAACATGTTAAAGGTCGATGGTGTTTATAGTTGACCGGTACAAAAGGTCGACAGCTTCAATTGGTCAACATAACAATGGGTGAAACAACTTTTGAAGGGTTCTTTTGCTTTTTTTTTCACCCTATCCATACTGTACCACTCACGTGGCCTACGATTGGGAATAGTAACCTGCCCTTGCCTGCAGCATGGCGAGTGAAGCGAGTACACCGATTGGGTTTCCCACTCCCAAAAAATAAAAAAATGTTGTGTTGACCATTTTCCATGTCAACCTTTTAATGTGTCTCAACTTTTTGTACCTGTTGACGTTTTCCATTGTCTTCCTTTTTATATGTCAATATAATGACCCTGTCGACCTTTGGACCATGTCGACCATTTCTATGTTGACCACATGGGGTCGACCTAATGATCCACACCTGGTGGCTACATAGCCATATATTGTTTATCAAGAGAATTGTTGAAACATTCCGCTGAATAGGTTTAAATTTCCTTCTGCAAGAAGGGTTGAAATTGTGTCTGGCAATGTATTAATGATCTCAGAGTAGATTTGTACCTGCAGATTACAGTGTGTATAGTTTATAATACATACCCTCCAACATTTTACACATAAAAATCGGTACAAATTAGGGAATGGCCTTTTCCTATGCTTTCAATGGAAGTTTAGAGAGCCAAAAATCAGTACGGACAATGAAAAAAAGGTACTGTACCTGCCAAAAAGGTACAGTTGGAGGGTATGTATAATACTATTTACCGGCCCATTAAAATGATGAAACAATATTACAGTAATGTCAGTGCCGGCGGCTGTACCAGAACAGAGCAACATTTGAATTGCTCCATCGGGTGCCATCTAGTGGCTGCTGGCTTGCAAAATGCTTGACTTCCCCCCATAGATGTGAGGAGCAGCGTTACCCTTTTATTATATACTGTAGGATAATATTAGATTATATTATTTAATATTTTGTGCTTTCATCATTATTTTGTTTTTTGTGTTCCAGAAGCAGTCTCCTCTTGTTTTGTATATGTATATATTTGTAAAATTGTATCTAATATTATAAAAATTACAATAGTCCAAATGACCTCTTTATAGTTTCTTATTGATTTAGCATGCTTGAAGCCAAGTGCAATACAAATCACTGAGCTTCTTATGAAACCATCTATGCTTTGATGCATTGCTTAAATCTTAAGGACATCTGAGTACTTCCATCTGCAGCCCAGTACCTCTCTCCATTTCGACTGGCTGGCAAGACGAGTGCAGTAGTCTGTGAGTGGATGTTTGGCTGGTTGCCCTGCTCAGCTTGCTACATCCTCAGATAACCCCTCCTCTTCAGGAAATGCCATGCCGAAGAATTCCCCATAGTAAACAGTGTTTTATTATTAAGGATGCTCTATGGAATTCTGATTAGTATTTCAGCTATAGTAGTGTTGCTAGGACAGGTACAAGACTTTTATCGTAAACAGGTACGTTTTTTTTATTTTTTATGTTCTTTTATTTATTTAGTGTGTCCTGTCTGTGTAGCGTTGAAGTAGTAAAACATTTCTGTTTAACATTTTATGTTAGACTCATTGCAACAATGTACGGTATGTTATCGTTTAATCACAGCATGTATAATCAGGCAATTTTAACCAATTTTTTTTTTCTTCCTGACAAACTTCATATTGATCCAGGACACAGTCAAACCTTTTTAATCCTTTTTTATATTTGGTTTCACTTCCAGAAAAAGATGTCACTTCTGATTTTTACTCTGTTTTTTTTTTTTTTTGTAACCATAAAATAAACCTACTCAATGGGGGTAATTCAACTAATGGTGATAAAGGAGATGTGACATTGGGAGGGTGTGTGAATGCCCGCATCTTCACCATTTGCACCCTAAATCTACAATTTGTGTCCCCCGTCCCCCATTCCACAAGTAGCTACATTTTCACTATATAATTTTGATGCAGTGACATTCACTTTTAGGTAGGAACAACATTTAGACTTAATTGTCATTAGTGCCAGTAGGATAAGTTGGCCGCCACTTTGACAGCCAAAGTCAGGTAATCTCTAATAATCGCAAACCACTGGGATCAGTTTAGGGCGGCTTGCTTGGCCTCATCAATATGGAAGTGCAATGGTTGAAAGTCTTGGTTTGTCACATCACCGCGCCCCAGCCTGCGTTCAGATACACCAACCTGATGCAAGTGGGCAGATGTGACGTGGATGTTACTCAAACAGCCACCACGAATAATATTAGATTGTCGCTCTTGCGTTCGCCAGACACTTAACTCACACATGCAAAATCCACAGTTATTGCACACATATGTAGCATAGGCTTTTCTAGGCACGTGAATTAATGGAGCACATAGATAACTCTGATAAACTTTTAAAAAATTTCTTGATAAATATCTCCAGGGTTAAGTTACAAAGAGAAACAATGGTAAATAAGCAAGACACTGTAAAGTCCTGAGTAATATGTGTGCGCTATATAAATAACTGGCAATAAATAAATAATAAAATAATAAGACACACAATTATGAAATATTCACAGGTTGACCTCAAGGAAATAAAAAAGGAAAAAAGTCAGAAAAACCTAAATAATCTTACGCTGAGGTCATCTGAGTGGAGGGAGACCACAGAAAGCAGAAGATGGGATCACTTCCTAATATAAAGCTTCTCCCTAGGGTCAGAGCGTGTCCTGCTTACACAGTAATGGTCTGTATATTCAGATTTCAAAACTTATGAAATAACAATATATTCAAAACTTTATTGATTTATTGATTCATACCAATATAGAGGGCAGATAATGGTTATGATGAAAACAATTTGTCTAATGTAGAAGTGGTTTATATATAGCCAATTTTACACAGTCCCATCTAGCTAGTATGCAAAGCAGACTATCCTGGCGGCCGCTCTACAATGTGCAGAACATACTAGTGATTGCTGAATTATGCAGAAAGCATCCAGTTGACTGGCTGTAAAATACACTGAAGCTCCTTGTGGCCAGTGCACAGAACCACGTATTGGCCGGCTATGCAATGCACAGGGCCACCATATTGGCTGTATATATGATGCATAAAGTCACCATACTGGCCTGCTATATGATGGCAATTCTCCCATATTGCCAGGCATATGTGATGCACAAAGCCACCGTGTAGCAAACATTCTTATACTCCCTATTTAATATACATTGCATACTAGGGGCTACTAGAGTAGAGCGACAGCTCTGAGGCTGGTGGTGATCTCATTGCTATTATAACCAAGCAACCTCTAGTCTAGTGATTGTGCACTGGGAGTAACAGAATAAAAATGGGGTATTACATGCAGTATGTGTAAATAGCAGGTCTGCCATTCCCATTACTCTGTGATAGTGCTCTTTAAAGATTGGAGCATTCATACATATGCTTGCATAACTCTGCAGCCTTTTGATTGCTAATTGACAGAAAGCACAGCTTGCGATTTATACCTAGCAGAGCCACAAAATGTTAATGCTTGCAGTAATAACCTGGTGGATGCTATTGGGCTGAAATGAAGAGGCAAATTGGCACTTCTGAAAGCAAGGCTTTCTATATGAAGTATCAGAATGGAGAAGGGGCGGAAGATAGTCTGAAACTGGGACATTGTGTAATTTTCCAAAAGTGCAGATTTCACCCATAGGATTGTCACATTAGCTCATGCAGCCTTTATAATCAAATTATAGAAATAAAATGATTTTGGCAATAAAGACAGATATGGTAGTCGCCGTATTGTACATTGGCCTCACTGTTGTAATCCCGCAGGCACTTTATTTCTGGGCTCTTGATGCTTCTCATTAATCAGGATGCACTGTGTGTATTAAAAAAAAAACAAAAAAACCCAACTCTCCTGAATTCATGCATTTTGACAGCTCCTGGAGTGCTTGCAAATGAAACATGTACTTTTTTCATGCTCTGATTGACTCCCTCTTCCTTTTAGACACACACAAATACATTTTTGCTTTGTGATTGATGAGCTTTGAAGGTGAGAACAGCAAGGTGTAAGAGCTACCACCGAGCAATTTGAATTTATGTACAAATTCTTAATTGCTGCAACAACATAAAAAGCCCACTTTTGCCAATCATAGCTTAATCTGAATAAAAGTAAATAAAAAGCAGAGGTAATAATTTTTAAGGTACACTGGGTTCTGGTAGTAACAGAATTTTCAGACCTGTATCTAGTCTTAAAGATAAATATCAATAATGGCTTGCTTGTCTGTGATGCTTGTGACACTTTATGAAAATGGGTTATAGAAATTATCATACATTTGTAGTGACCTGTTGCAAATACTCCCTACCCCCCCCCCAGGCTTGGTTTTCTATTCCCAGATATGTATGCCTGTGAATGACACATAGGGGTCAATTCAATCAGACGTGAGTTGGGTCCAGCAAGCCGCTGCGATTTCTATTTGCAATTTAATTCCAAACTTTCATTTGTTTTATGCAGGAAACGCATGATGTTTTTTTTAAGGTAAAAATGGCAGGACCTCTGGTTCACCCCTCCCACTGAATACTGTGCGTTTGGCCGGGGGTTAAATAGCATAATTTGTCCAGAAAAAACATGTCAGATTTCAGGTGAATTCCTCTAAAAAAAAAAACTCAATGTGTTAAATGATGTGGGGCAGTTAGGTGAGGGTGTGGTATTGATGGGAAAATGGTTTCTGAACTTGCAAATGAGTACAAATGTTTTTAGTTTTTTTTTCCCTTTCTTTACAAAACAACATTAAAACACTTAAATCACCACAAACTGCTAGAAAAACTGTAATTTGATGAAAAAACCTTTTAAAGCACCTTCAGCACTTGTTTTATGGCCACTAAAAACCTTCTATATGGTCCTGCCATCTCGTTTGTGGCTTTTTAGGTGTCCAAACAATTTTTTTACGCATGTCTCTCAGGTCGTATTTTTGTACTAAAGTCGCATAATCTCGCTCTGGATCCGCGCAATGTATGAGCGTTTCATAAATCGAACATGGTTTTTGCAAACTCGCCCCTAATTTGATTGACCCCATAATTTGAACTGTAGTTTTGTGCCCTGTGTACCAAACCGTTAGAGAACAGGCACATTCTAGTTTGAAACTGAGAAGGAGAGCTATGGTTAATAAAATGGGACTTATATGACCTTTTAATGGGTGGTATGCTTTTTTTTTTCTCTCTACATGCTAATTTCATCCAGTATTTAAGGAACTCTTTAAATGACTGAATATGTTACAATTAAAAAGAGGAAATCCATATCAGATGATTTGTTTGTTGTTGCTACGTACCACCTCTTATATTGTAACAGAGGGCTTCAAAAATGAACAGATCTGTATGGGAACTAAAGCATACAGTACAGGTTGAGTCTCCCTTATCTAAAATGCTTGGGACCAGAGGTATTTTGGATATGGGATTTTTCCGTATTTCTCTATCGTCCTAGTGGATGCTGGGGTTCCTGAAAGGACCATGGGGAATAGCGGCTCCGCAGGAGACAGGGCACAAAAAGTAAAGCTTTAGGATCAGGTGGTGTGCACTGGCTCCTCCCCCTATGACCCTCCTCCAAGCCTCAGTTAGATTTTTGTGCCCGGCCGAGAAGGGTGCAATCTAGGTGGCTCTCCTAAAGAGCTGCTTAGAAAAGTTTAGCTTAGGTTTTTTATTTTACAGTGAGTCCTGCTGGCAACAGGATCACTGCAACGAGGGACTTAGGGGAGAAGAAGTGAACTCACCTGCGTGCAGGATGGATTGGCTTCTTTGGCTACTGGACATTAGCTCCAGAGGGACGATCACAGGTACAGCCTGGATGGTCACCGGAGCCTCGCCGCCGGCCCCCTTGCAGATGCTGAAACAAGAAGAAGGTCCAGAATCGGCGGCATGAAGACTCCTCAGTCTTCTTAAGGTAGCGCACAGCACTGCAGCTGTGCGCCATTTCCTCTCAGCACACTTCACACGGCAGTCACTGAGGGTGCAGGGCGCTGGGAGGGGGGCGCCCTGGGAGGCAATGAAAACCTATTTTTGGCTAAAAATACCTCACATATAGCCTCCGGGGGCTATATGGAGATATTTAACCCCTGCCAGAATCCGTTAAGAGCGGGAGACGAGGCCGCCGAAAAAGGGGCGGGGCCTATCTCCTCAGCACACAGCGCCATTTTCCCTCACAGAAAGGCTGGAGGGAAGGCTCCCAGGCTCTCCCCTGCACTGCACTACAGAAACAGGGTTAAAACAGAGAGGGGGGGCACTAATTTGGCGTTAGAAATATATAAAAAAGATGCTATAAGGGAAAACACTTATATAAGGTTGTCCCTATATAATTATAGCGTTTTTGGTGTGTGCTGGCAAACTCTCCCTCTGTCTCTCCAAAGGGCTAGTAGGTCCTGTCCTCTATCAGAGCATTCCCTGTGTGTGTGCTGTGTGTCGGTACGTGTGTGTCGACATGTATGAGGACGATGTTGGTGAGGAGGCGGATAAATTGCCTGTAATGGTGATGTCACTCTCTAGGGAGTCGACACCGGAATGGATGGCTTATTTAGGGAATTACGTGATAATGTCAACACGCGGCAAGGTCGGTTGACGACATGAGACGGCCGACAAACAATTAGTACCGGTCCAGACGTCTCAAAAACACCGTCAGGGGCTTTAAAACGCCCGTTTACTTTAGTCGGTCGACACAGACACAGACAGGGACACTGAATCCAGTGTCGACGGTGAATAAACAAACGTATTCCTTATTAGGGCCACACGTTAAGGGCAATGAAGGAGGTGTTACATATTTCTGATACTACAAGTACCACAAAAGAGGGTATTATGTGGGATGTGAAAAAACTACCGTAGTTTTTCCTGAATCAGATAAATTAAATGAAGTGTGTGATGATGCGTGGGTTCCCCCCGATAGAAAATATGGGCGGTATACCCTTTCCCGCCAGAAGTTAGGGCGCGTTGGGAAACACCCCTTAGGGTGGATAAGGCGCTCACACGCTTATCAGAACAAGTGGCGGTACCGTCTATAGATAGGGCCGTCCTCAAGGAGCCAGCTGACAGGAGGCTGGAAAATATCATAAAAAGTATATACACACATACTGGTGTTATACTGCGACCAGCGATCGCCTCAGCCTGGATGTGCAGAGCTGGGGTGGCTTGGTCGGATTCCCTGACTAAAAATATTGATACCCTTGACAGGGACAGTATTTTATTGACTATAGAGCATTTAAAGGATGCATTTCTATATATGCGAGATGCACAGAGGGATATTTGCACTCTGGCATCAAGAGTAAGTGCGATGTCCATATCTGCCAGAAGATGTTTATGGACACGACAGTGGTCAGGTGATGCAGATTCCAAACGGCACAAAGGTGTATTGCCGTATAAAGGAAGAGGAGTTATTTGGGGTCGGTCCATCGGACCTGGTGGCCACGGCAACTGCTGGAAAATCCACCGTTTTTACCCTAAGTCACATCTCTGCAGAAAAAGACACCGTCTTTTCAGCCTCAGTCCTTTCGTCCCTATAAGAGTCATATCTGCCCAGGGATAGAGGAAAGGGAAGAAGACTGCAGCAGGCAGCCCATTCCCAGGAACAGAAGCGTTCCACCGCTTCTGCCAAGCTCTCAGCAGGACGCTGAGACCGTTCAGGACCCCTGGATCCTACAAGTAGTATCCCAGGGGTACAGATTGGAATGTCGAGACGTTTCCCCTGCGCAGGCTCCTGAAGTCTGGTTTACCAAGGTCTCCCTCCGACAAGGAGGCAGTATGGGAAACAATTCACGAGCTGTATTCCCAGCAGGTGATAATTAAATTACCCCTCCTACAACAAGAAAAGGGGTATTATTCCACACTATATTGTGGTACTGAAGCCAGAAGGCTAGGTGAGACCTATTCTAAATCTAAAAAAATTTGAACACTTACAAAGGTTCAAATCAAGATGGAGTCACTCAGAGCAGTGATAACGAACCGGGAAGAAGGGGACTATATGGTGTCCCGAGACATCAGGGATGCTTACCTCCATGTCCCAAATTTGCCCTTATCACTAAGGGTACCTCAGGTTCGTGGTACAGAACTGTCACTATCAGTTTCAGACGCTGCCGTTTGGATTGTCCACGGCACCCCGGGTCTTTACCAAGGTAATGGCCGAAATGATGGTTCTTCTTCGAAGAAAAGGCGTCTTAATTATCCCTTACTTGGACGATCTCCTGATAAGGGCAAAGTCCAGGGAACAGTTGGAGGTCGGAGTAGCACTATCTCGGATACTGTTACAACAGCAGGGGTGGATTCTAAATATTCCAAATTCGCAGCTGATCCCGACAACAAGTCTCCTGTGCTTAGGGATGATTCTGGACACAGTCCAGAAAAAGGTGTTTCTCCCGGAAGAGAAAGCCAGGGAGTTATCCGAGCTAGTCAGGAACCTCCTAAAATCAGTGCATCATTGCACAAGGGCCATGGTAAAAAAATGGTGACTTCCTTCGAAGCAATTCCAGTCGGCAGATTTCATGCAAGAACTTTTCAGTGGGATCTGCTGGACAAATGGTCCGGATCGCATCTTCAGATGCATCAGCGGATAACCCTATATCCAAGGACAAGGGTGTCTCTCCTGTGGTGGTTACAGAGTGCTCATCTTCTAGAGGGCCGCAGATTCGGCATTCAGTTTTGGATGTTGGTGACCACGGAGGCCAGCCCGAGAGGCTGGGGAGCAGTCACACAAGGAAAAAATTTCCAGGGAGTGTGATCAAGTCTGGAGACTTTTCTCCACATAAATATAGCTAAGGGTAAATTTATAATGCTCTACGATTAGCAAGACCTCTGCTTCAAGGTCAGCCGGTATTGATCCAGTGGGATAAAACATCACGGCAGTCGCCCACGTAAATAGACAGGGCGGCACAAGAAGCAGGAGGGCAGTGGCAAAAACTGCAAGGACTTTTCGCTGGGCGGAAAATCATGTGATAGCACTGTCAGCAGTGTTTCATTCCGGGAATGGAAACTGGGAAGCAGACTTCCTCAGTAGGCACGACCTCCACCCGGCAGAGTGGGAACTTCATGGGGAAGTTTTCCACATGATTGTAAACCGTTGGGAAATACCAAAGGTGGACATGATGGCGTCCCGTCTGAACAAAAAACGGGACAGGTATTGCGCCAGGTTAAGAGACCCTCAGGCAATAGCTGTGGACGTTCTGGTAACACCGTGGGTGTACCAGTCGGTGTATGTGTTCCATCCTCTGCTTTTCATACCTAAGGTACTGAGAATTATAAGACGTAGAGGAGTAAGAACTATACTCATGGCTCCGGATTGGCCAAGAAGGACTTGGTACCCGGAACTTCAAGAGATGCTCACAGAGGACTTATGGCCTCTGCCGCTAAGAAGGGACTTGTTTCAGCAAGTACCATGTCTGTTCCAAGACTTACCGCAGCTGCGTTTGACGGCATGGCGGTGGAACGCCGGATCCTAAGGGAAAAGGCATTCAGGAAGAGGTCATTCCTACCCTGGTCAAAGCCAGAAAGGAGGTGACCGCACAACATTATCACCACATGTGGCGAAAATATGTTGCGTGGTGTGAGGCCAGGAAGGCCCCACGAAGAAATTTCAACTCGGTCGATTCCTGCATTTCCTGCAAACAGGGGTGTCTATGGGCCTCAAATTGGGGTCCATTAAGGTTCAAATTTCGGCCCTGTCGATTTTTCTTCCAGAAAGAATTGGCTTCAGTTCCTGAAGTCCAGAAGTTTGTCAAGGGAGTATTGCATATACAACCCCCTTTTGTGCCTCCAGTGGCACTGTGGGATCTCAACGTAGTTCTGGGATTCCTCAAAACACATTGGTTTAAAACCAGTCAAATCTGTGGATTTGAAGCATCTCACATGAAAAGTGAACATGCTCTTGGACCTGGCCTGGACCAGGCGAGTGTAAAATTGGTGTTTTTTTTCTCAAAAAAGCCCATATCTGTTTGTCCATTCGGACAGGGCAGAGCTGCGGACTCGTCCCCAGTTCTCTCCCTAAGGTGGTGTCAGTGTTTCACCTGAACCAGCTTATTGTGGTGTCTTGCGCCTACTAGGGACTTGGAGGACTCCAAGTTGCTAGATGTGGTCAGGGCCCTGAAAATATAGGTTCCAGGACGGCTGGAGTCAGGAAAACTGACTTGCTGTTATCCTGTATGCACCCAACAAACTGGGTGCTCTTGCTTCTAAGCAGACTTTTGCTAGTTGGATGTGTAATACAATTCAGCTTGCACATTCTGTGGCAGGCCTGCCACAGCCAAAATATGTAAATGCCCATTCCACAAGGAAGGTGGGCTCATCTTGGGCGGCTGCCCGAGGGGTCTCGGCTTTACAACTTTGCCGAGCGGCTATTTAGTCAGGGGCAAACACGTTTGTAAACTCCTACAAATTTGATAACCTGGCTAAGGAGGACCTGGAGTTCTCTCATTCGGTGCTGCAGAGTCATCCACACTCTCCCGCCCGTTTGGGAGCTTTGGTATAATCCCCATGGTCCTTTCAGGAACCCCAGCATCCACTAGGACGATAGAGAAAATAAGAATTTACTTACCGATAATTCTATTTCTCGGAGTCCGTAGTGGATGCTGGGCGCCCATCCCAAGTGCGGATTATCTGCAATACTTGTACATAGTTACAAAAATCGGGTAATTATTGTTGTGAGCCATCTTTCAGAGGCTCCGCTGTTATCATACTGTTAACTGGGTTCAGATCACAGGTTGTACAGTGTGATTGGTGTGGCTGGTATGAGTCTTACCCGGGATTCATAAATCCTTCCTTATTGTGTACGCTCGTCCGGGCACAGTATCCTAACTGAGGCTTGGAGGAGGGTCATAGGGGGAGGAGCCAGTGCACACCACCTGATCCTAAAGCTTTACTTTTTGTGCCCTGTCTCCTGCGGAGCCGCTATTCCCCATGGTCCTTTCAGGAACCCCAGCATCCACTACGGACTCCGAGAAATAGAATTATCGGTAAGTAAATTCTTATTTTTTGAATAATTGTATACCATAATGAGATATCATGGTGATGGGACCTAAATCTAAGCACAGAATGCTTTTATGTTACATATACACCTTATACACACAGCCTGAAGGTCATTTTAGCCAATATTTTTTATAACTTTGTGCATTAAACAAAGTGTGTGTACATTCACACAATTCAGTTATGTTTCATATACACCTTATACACACAGCCTGAAGGTCATTTAATACAATATTTTTAATAACTTTGTGTATTAAACAAAGTTTGTTTACATTGAGCCATCAGAAAACAAAGGTTTCACTATCTCAATCTCACTCAAAAAAGTTTGTATTTCGGAATATTCCGTATTTCGGAATATTTGGATATGTGATACTCAACCTGTATCACCAAGAAGAAAGTTACTTTTTCTCTCTTTAATTATGTAGTAAAAGAAACATAAATGTACTAATAATTCTCTCCGTTGACTCATCCTTTCTCTGCTGTTTAGTCACTGGTCTCATCATTCTTCTGTTACCTACAGTAGATCACTGGTGTACATTGGGGTGGATAGACTTAAGAGCAACAACTCGGCTAGCATATAACGAGCTAGTAGCTGGATACTATTATGACAAATACATTTTGATTGTATTTAACTTTTTTTATTTTTTTCATTCGGTTTCCAATAATAATGTTTCGTAGAAAAAAATGTATGCCAGTATTTCCTGACATAACAAAATTTAAAGATACAGTAATTTCACATGTATTCTCAGTTGAAAAATGATTACACAGTAATAACGCCTCCAATAGCAATACCACTTTCCACACAATAATACTTTGGCATTGGAAATCTATTTCTGTAATAAAAATAAAAATAAAAAATAACCAAGAGAACAAAAAAGACCTGTTGGGAATTATGGACAAGATTAAAAAAAAAAAAAGAAGTTTTAAACAAATTGCAAACATCTAAGGTGCAAAGTGAACAGTGGATTCTGGTAGGAACAGATTCACAGAACCGTACACTCACTTGTCAGAAAAACTGAGACAGCAGCTTCCATTCCAAGCACATGCCACCACACACCCGCCTTTTGGAGTACTATATCTAGGCATATATCTCTGCAATCTGCCTATCCTCTATGTAGGAGATATAGATATATAGATGTGCAGTGAGATAAAGTGCTCAGGAGGCACTGGCTAGCACCAGAGCCAGATTTACACACAATATATGAGCCCAAGGGTTCATGTGGGCATTATACACAGGTGCAGCTGTATATACTGCTGGAAATTTGGTCAGTATTGATCAGAGATGTTTGGAAAAGGAACTGCCTCACCTGCCATAGAGTTTTGACTATAAAAATGAGTCGAATAATTCAAATAAATTATTTTTATACATTCGTTGTATTTTTCATACACTTTATATAGTAAAAGCTTAACCGCTCTAGCTTACTGTATATGTTAATATGACAGGAAAGGCACTGCCTCACCTCACTGCACGTCATATATATCTCTATCCATGTTTATAATACTTTTGTTGTTTATGGACCTGATGCAGAGTTGAAGGTAGCTCATACTATATGTGCACGGGAAACTTTCTTGTAGGTCTAGTTGTACACATTTTGTGCCCGCACCGTTGCTTATGCGTATCTGGATATTTCGTAGCTATCTATAATCAGGGCACACTTGCACCAGCCTATATTTCTGCAAAAGCTTTACCATAAAATACTGTAAATATCTTTACTCCTTTAGCCGTGCACATAACTGTTAGATGTACACACTCACATAGGGATTGCTTTGACCTCTTTATTTCACACACTAATTACACGGTCAATATGTACAAGGACACAAGCAAAGGCATCGTTTCCACTCTTCAGATGCAGCACAGATGTGCTTTCCAATGCATTTACACCACACAGCAGCAATAAATCTTCTGAAAATCTCTATGCCCTTGACTTCACCTTGCGATGCATTTATTGTAAAAGTCCCCTCCAAGCATTGCTGCAAAGTGAAATGTGTCATCTAAGCTCTGTACAATGGAATTCAATAGAGCTCCTTGTTATGCAGTCCCTTTCCTCATACATACACTTTCATTGCTTATCTGTCTTTCTTTTACTGTCATAGTGTGTAAAACAGAGAGTGACATTGTGGTCTGATGTGTTTTTGTGTATTTTCAAATAAAGGATTGGCTATTTCAGTACCTGCTCCCCTGTGTGTTTATCTTTGCAGATGAAATCTGCCTTCTCTCCAGTGGTTTATAGTAGGGAGTTATTGAGAAACCATGCCAACTGCCTGGCACTGTCTCTAAGATTGTGTGTGCAGGCTTGGACTGGCTCACAGTGGTACAGGGGAAACCACCGGTGGGCCCTACTGCCTGGGGGCCCACCTCCTGCTCTAAGGGTCAGGTTCTAGACTGTGCACTTGAATTTACATATGTTACCTTATACTGGACTATGGTGTATTTTCTACAGTGCATTGCTGTTATCTGTTATTAATCTGGTGCATTATAATGCATGCAGCAGCTGAATTTACTGTATATATTTATGAAGGGGCCCAGACGTTGCACTCTCTCTAATGGTTAGTCAAATCAATGAGGTGGCAGGCCACACCCCCTCAGTAGACTGGCCACACCCCTAAGCATGGGCCTCTACCACTGCATTCCCCCGGTGGGCCATACATGCCCCAGTCCGACACTGTGTGTGTGTGTCTGTCCATGTATATTTAGAGTTTCATGAAAACATCCCTGTGTAGAGAGAGATTGTGGTTCTGCTGCATTTGCTGGAATAGTTGACCTACTATTATGTATTTTTATAAGTTTAATTGATCTGTCACCATAATATTTAAATATACAATTATATAGTTCCTCTGATGTAGAGCTGTATTCATGGTTCCTTTTAGTGATGGCAAGTATGCCAGACCATTGTTATTCTGCAGCTCTTATTGTGGACCGTAGTGTTTTACGCTAATTTATGGTTTCCTAAAGAATCTGAATCCAACTGCTAACAATTGCCTACTAAGGACCACATGTGCCAGGGGCTGAAAATAATCAAGGGCCTATTGTGGGAAGTGCTGTGTAGGTGTGGCCAATACTATATGGGCCTTTACTACCTCTACACGATCAGCTCGTGTCTCCCTAAATTCATAAAATAGAAAAAAAATGCATAATTTTGTTATGAATATAGAAATACAATTTTAAAACCTTATGATTTATGGTTGACCATGTGGCTAGCTGGATGGCTGACCACATCATGCTGACAGGGTAATGGGCCTATATTTATTTATTTATTTATTTATTTGGAGGCCTGGAGCTATAGGGGTATATTCAATTGCGGGTGAATTCGACCGTTTTTGGATTCAACACAATTCGACAGGTGAAACTCTCTACCTGGGACCAGAATTTGACATAATCAACAAATAACGGATTCGACAGTCCCCCTGTCGAAAAACGGACCAGTTGACGAATAGTGGGCGGCCTGGATTCGACTTCATGGACATCACAAAAGTGTTGAATAAATCCTGAAAAAAATTGCGTGGGGTCCCCCCTCCTAAGCATAACCAGCCTCGGGCTCTTTGAGCCGGTCCTGGTTGCAAAAATACAGGGAAAAAATTGACAGGGGTTCCCCCATATTTTAACAACCAGCACCGGGCTCTGCGCATGGTCCTGGTGCAAAAAATACAGGGGATAAAACACGTAGGGTTCCCCCGTATTTGTAACACCAGCACCGGGCTCCACTAGTCAGAGAGATAATGCCACAGCCGGGGGACACGTTTATATAGGTCCCAGCGGCCCTGGCATTAAATCACCAACTAGTCACCCCTGGCCGGGGTACCCTGGAGGAGTGGGGAACCTTTAAATCCAGCCACCCAAGGGCCAGGGGTGAAGCCCGAGGCTGCCCCCCCCCCCATCCAAGGGCGGCGGATGGGGGGGCTGATAGCCTTTTGTGACCAAAAAAGAATATGGTTTTTTGTAGGAGAACCACAAGTCCCAGCAAGCCTCCCCCGCAAGCCGGTACTTGGAGAACCACAAGTACCAGCATGCGGGGGGGGGGAAACGGTCCCGCTGGTACCTGTAGTTCTACTAAAAAAAATACCCAACAAAAAACACCACACACACCGTGAAAGTACAACTTTATTACATACATGCACACCTACATACACACATACTTACCTATGTTGACACGAAGCAGTCGGTCCTCTTCTCCAGTAGAATCCAGGGGTACCTGTAAATAAATAAAATTATACTCGCAACAATCCAGTGTAGATCGGTCCTCTTCTTTAAGTTTGTAATCCAAGGACTTTGTAAAATAAAAAAAATAAAAACCCAATCCCCGCACTGAAAGGGGTCCCATGTTTACACATGGGACCCCTTTCCCCGACTGGCGGGACCCCCCGTGACTGCTGTCAAAGAGGGTCCCTTCAGCCAATCAGGGAGCGCCACGTCATGGCACTCTCCTGATTGGTCGTGCGCGCCTGAACTGTCAGTCAGGCGGCGCACTGGAGATACAATGGAGCGCATAGGCGCTTCACTGTATCCAATGGTGGGAACTTTGCGGTCTGCGGTAAACTGCGAGGTTAAGTGGGGACAACTACAAGAGTGACCCCACTTAACCTTGCGGTCTACCGCAGACCGCAAAGTTCCCACCATTGGATACAATGGTTTCCCCCGTATTTTTCCCCCGTATTTTTACAACCAGGACTGGCTCAAAGAGCCCAAGGCTGGTTATGCTTAGGAGGGGGGACCCCGCGCAACTTTTTTCAGGATTTTTTACACTTTCAACACCCCTTCCAACTGAAAAACATGCACTGATCTCTCCATATTATTGTAGTCAGTAAAAGAAAAAAAAAAATCTTTTAAAAAATCGATGAAACAATACTTGTGGCTCATAAATAGACAAACCAAGTAGATAATCCCTTCAAATATAAATAGATATGCTGTTAGCAATCAAAAAAAGCACCAAAAAATACGTGGTATTCAAAATTTTTATTAGATCTCGACAGAAAAATGAGGCGGAATGAAAGTGACGAAATAACTGTCGAAAGGCACTGTTGTCGAATCGACATTCTTCAATTGAATATACTTTTGTCGAAAAGCCGCATTTTTAACATTGCAGACATGTCGAATTGCAAAAAAGTCGATTTGCAAAAAGTCGAAAATGAAATGGCAGGTTTTTTTGTCAAAGTACTGTATTGAATTGTCAAATCAAATTCGACAGGTTTTTTGTGTCGAAAATGACCCGTTTTTCGACAATTTCGGTATTTCGACCGCAATTGAGTATACCCCATAGTCCTATCCACCCCGTTGCTAATCTTTCACTGAGAAAGTTCTTTAATCGTATTCATCGATTACATTCCTATTACAATGCGAGCATGGCTGTACTGTAATAGATGTGTATGACAAAATCAGTGGCAGGGAGTGATCTCATTGCACAGTATGGCCAGAGTCCTAGGTAAGGAATTAATTAGTATTTTTTTTTCTGGTGCTGTTACAGCATGCATACTTGAATATTTTATGATTACCTTCCATGCGAAAGATTGTCAATTATTTGAAAAAAAATAAAAATAAAAAAATCAGTGTGTTTGTAACATTTTTTTTTCTTTTTATATATTAATTGTGCTGGAAAACATTTGGTTGCTATCCTGTACATTGTGATAGCATCATATAAACTTTAGCTTATTACTGGCATGTCTGATCAAATGTGTGCAATATTGGTAAAATTAGAAGCATCCAGTGATTTTAGGAGGTGAAGTAAAACTTCTATTAAGATATTTAAATCTGTCATAAGTAATAAAGTTTTCATTTGCTAATACTCTGAAATCCTTTTATAGCAATGGTGACCTCTTTCCACTCAAGATTTAGTATAATGTGCTTTTTTGAATTATCCTTGTACTTAATATGTATCCAGTACTAGAAGATTATGCATTACAATGATAATTGGCATATTGGATAAAATGTGCAGTTTAATTGCATTACTGTTGAATATGGACTTTGTCTTCCAGTCAAATGTGTATAGTCATTTACCCATAATATTCTAATACAATGTGTATTCACTGAATGGATGTGTGTACAAAAGAAAAATAAGAATTTACTTACCGATAATTCTATTTCTCGGAGTCCGTAGTGGATGCTGGGGTTCCTGAAAGGACCATGGGGAATAGCGGCTCCGCAGGAGACAGGGCACAAAAAGTAAAGCTTTAGGATCAGGTGGTGTGCACTGGCTCCTCCCCCTATGACCCTCCTCCAAGCCTCAGTTAGGATACTGTGCCCGGACGAGCGTACACAATAAGGAAGGATTTTGAATCCCGGGTAAGACTCATACCAGCCACACCAATCACACTGTACAACCTGTGATCTGAACCCAGTTAACAGTATGATAACAGCGGAGCCTCTGAAAAGATGGCTCACAACAATAATAACCCGATTTTTGTAACTATGTACAAGTATTGCAGATAATCCGCACTTGGGATGGGCGCCCAGCATCCACTACGGACTCCGAGAAATAGAATTATCGGTAAGTAAATTCTTATTTTCTCTATCGTCCTAGTGGATGCTGGGGTTCCTGAAAGGACCATGGGGATAATACCAAAGCTCCCAAACGGGCGGGAGAGTGCGGATGACTCTGCAGCACCGAATGAGAGAACTCCAGGTCCTCCTTAGCCAGGGTATCAAATTTGTAGGATTTTACCAACGTGTTTGCCCCTGACTAAATAGCCGCTCGGCAAAGTTGTAAAGCCGAGACCCCTCGGGCAGCCGCCCAAGATAAGCCCACCTTCCTTGTGGAATGGGCATTTACATATTTTGGCTGTGGCAGGCCTGCCACAGAATGTGCAAGCTGAATTGTATTACACATCCAACTAGCAATAGTCTGCTTAGAAGCAAGAGCACCCAGTTTGTTGGGTGCATACAGGATAACAGCAAGTCAGTTTTCCTGACTCCAGCCGTCCTGGAACCTATATTTACAGGGCCCTGACAACATCTAGCAACCTGGAGTCCTCCAAGTCCCTAGTAGGCGCAAGGCACCAAAATAAGCTGGTTCAGGTGAAACACTGACACCACCTTAGGGAGAGAACTGGGGACGAGTCCGCAGCTCTGCCCTGTCCAAATGGACAACCAGATATGGGCTTTTTTGAGAAAAAAACCACCAATTTGACACTCGCCTGGTCCAGGCCAGGGCCAAGAGCATGGTCACTTTTCATGTGAGATGCTTCAAATCCACAGATTTGACTGGTTTTAAACCAATGTGATTTGAGGAATCCCAGAACTACGTTGAGATCCCACAGTGCCACTGGAGGCACAAAAGGGGGTTGTATATGCAATACTCCCTTGACAAGCTTCTGGACTTCAGGAACTGAATCCACTTCTTTCTGGAAGAAAATCGACAGGGCCGAAATTTGAACCTTAATGGACCCCAATTTGAGGCCCATAGACACTCCTGTTTGCAGGAAATGCAGGAATCGACCGAGTTGAAATTTCTTCGTGGGGCCTTTCTGGCCTCACACCACGCAACATATTTTTGCCACATGTGGTGATAATGTTGTGCGGACACCTCCTTTCTGGCTTTGACCAGGGTAGGAATGACCTCTTCCGGAATGCCTTTTTCCCTTAGGATCCGGCGTTCCACCGCCATGCCGTCAAACGCAGCTGCGGTAAGTCTTGGAACAGACATGGTACTTGCTGAAACAAGTCCCTTCTTAGCGGCAGAGGCCATAAGTCCTCTGTGAGCATCTCTTGAAGTTCCGGGTACCAAGTCCTTCTTGGCCAATCCGGAGCCATGAGTATAGTTCTTACTCCTCTACGTCTTATAAGTCTCAGTACCTTAGGTATGAGAAGCAGAGGATGGAACACATACACCGACTGGTACATCCATGGTGTTACCAGAACGTCCACAGCTATTGCCTGAGGGTCTCTTAACCTGGCGCAATACCTGTCCCGTTTTTTGTTCAGACGGGACGCCATCATGTCCACCTTTGGTATTTCCCAACGGTTTACAATCATGTGGAAAACTTCCCGATGAAGTTTCCATTCTGCCGGGTGGAGGTCGTGCCTGCTGAGGAAGTCTGCTTCCCAGTTTCCATTCCCGGAATGAAACACTGCTGACAGTGCTATCACATGATTTTCCGCCCAGCGAAAAGTCCTTGCAGTTTTTGCCATTGCCCTCCTGCTTCTTGTGCCGCCCTGTCTATTTACGTGGGCGACTGCCGTGATGTTTTTCCCACTGGATCAATACCGGCTGACCTTGAAGCAGAGGTCTTGCTAAGCTTAGAGTATTATAAATTTACCCTTAGCTCCAGTATATTTATGTGGAGAAAAGTCTCCAGACTTGATCACACTCCCTGGAAATTTTTTCCTTGTGTGACTGCTCCCCAGCCTCTCGGGCTGGCCTCCGTGGTCACCAGCATCCAATCCTGAATGCCGAATCTGCGGCCCTCTAGAAGATGAGCACTCTGTAACCACCACAGGAGAGACACCCTTGTCCTTGGATAGAGGGTTATCCGCTGATGCATCTGAAGATGCGATCCGGACCATTTGTCCAGCAGATCCCACTGAAAAATTCTTGCGTGAAATCTGCCGAATGGAATTGCTTCGTAGGAAGTCACCATCTTTACCAGGACCCTTGTGCAATGATGCACTGATTTTAGGAGGTTCCTGACTAGCTCGGATAACTCCCTGGCTTTCTCTTCCGGGAGAAACACCTTTTTCTGGACTGTGTCCAGAATCATCCCTAGGCACAGCAGACTTGTCGTCGGGATCAGCTGCGATTTTGGAATATTTAGAATCCACCCGTGCTGTTGTAGCAGTATCCGAGATAGTGCTACTCCGACCTCCAACTGTTCCCTGGACTTTGCCCTTATCAGGAGATCGTCCAAGTAAGGGATAATTAAGACGCCTTTTCTTCGAAGAAGAATCATCATTTCGGCCATTACCTTGGTAAAGACCCGGGGTGCCGTGGACAATCCAAACGGCAGCGTCTGAAACTGATAGTGACAGTTCTGTACCACGAACCTGAGGTACCCTTAGTGAGAAGGGCAAATTTTGGACATGGAGGTAAGCATCCCTGATGTCTCGGGACACTATATAGTCCCCTTCTTCCTGGTTCGTTATCACTGCTCTGAGTGACTCCATCTTGATTTGAACCTTTGTAAGTGTTCAAATTTTTTTAGATTTAGAATAGGTCTCACCTAGCCTTCTGGCTTCAGTACCACAATATAATGTGGAATAATACCCCTTTTCTTGTTGTAGGAGGGGTAATTTGATTATCACCTGCTGGGAATACAGCTTGTGAATTGTTTCCCATACTGCCTCCTTGTCGGAGGGAGACCTTGGTAAACCAGACTTCAGGAGCCTGCGAAGGGGAAACGTCTCGACATTCCAATCTGTACCCCTGGGATACTACATGTAGGATCCAGGGGTCCTGTACGGTCCCAGCGTCATGCTGAGAGCTTGGCAGAAGCGGTGGAACGCTTCTGTTCCTGGGAATGGGCTGCCTGCTGCAGTCTTCTTCCCTTTCCTCTATCCCTGGGCAGATATGACTCTTATAGGGACGAAAGGACTGAGGCTGAAAAGACGGTGTCTTTTTCTGCAGAGATGTGACTTAGGGTAAAAACGGTGGATTTTCCAGCAGTTGCCGTGGCCACCAGGTCCGATGGACCGACCCCAAATAACTCCTCTTCCTTTATACGGCAATACACCTTTGTGCCGTTTGGAATCTGCATCACCTGACCACTGTCGTGTCCATAAACATCTTCTGGCAGATATGGACATTGCACTTACTCTTGATGCCAGAGTGCAAATATCCCTCTGTGCATCTCGCATATATAGAAAATGCATCCTTTAAATGCTCTATAGTCAATAAAATACTGTCCCTGTCAAGGGTATCAATATTTTTAGTCAGGGAATCCGACCAAGCCACCCCAGCTCTGCACATCCAGGCTGAGGCGATCGCTGGTCGCAGTATAACACCAGTATGTGTGTATATACTTTTTATGATATTTTCCAGCCTCCTGTCAGCTGGCTCCTTGAGGACGGCCCTATCTATAGACGGTACCGCCACTTGTTTTGATAAGCGTGTGAGCGCCTTATCCACCCTAAGGGGTGTTTCCCAACGCGCCCTAACTTCTGGCGGGAAAGGGTATACCGCCCATAATTTTCTATCGGGGGGAACCCACGCATCATCACACACTTCATTTAATTTATCTGATTCAGGAAAAACTACGGTAGTTTTTTCACATCCCACATAATACCCTCTTTTGTGGTACTTGTAGTATCAGAAATATGTAACACCTCCTTCATTGCCCTTAACGTGTGGCCCTAATAAGGAATACGTTTGTTTATTCACCGTCGACACTGGATTCAGTGTCCGTGTCTGTGTCTGTGTCGACCGACTAAAGTAAACGGGCGTTTTAAAACCCCTGACGGTGTTTCTGAGACGTCTGGACCGGTACTAATTGTTTGTCGGCCGTCTCATGTCGTCAACCGACCTTGCAGCGTGTTGACATTATCACGTAATTCCCTAAATAAGCCATCCATTCCGGTGTCGACTCCCTAGAGAGTGACATCACCATTACAGGCAATTGCTCCGCCTCCTCACCAACATCGTCCTCATACATGTCGACACACACGTACCGACACACAGCACACACACAGGGAATGCTCTGATAGAGGACAGGACCCACTAGCCCTTTGGAGAGACAGAGGGAGAGTTTGCCAGCACACACCAAAAACGCTATAATTATATAGGGACAACCTTATATAAGTGTTTTCCCTTATAGCATCTTTTATATATTTCTAACGCCAAATTAGTGCCCCCCCTCTCTGTTTTAACCCTGTTTCTGTAGTGCAGTGCAGGGGAGAGCCTGGGAGCCTTCCCTCCAGCCTTTCTGTGAGGGAAAATGGCGCTGTGTGCTGAGGAGATAGGCCCCGCCCCTTTTTCGGCGGGCTCGTCTCCCGCTCTTTAATGGATTCTGGCAGGGGTTAAATATCTCCATATAGCCCCCGGAGGCTATATGTGAGGTATTTTTAGCCAAAAAAGGTTTTCATTTGCCTCCCAGGGCGCCCCCCTCCCAGCGCCCTGCACCCTCAGTGACTGCCGTGTGAAGTGTGCTGAGAGGAAATGGCGCACAGCTGCAGTGCTGTGCGCTACCTTAAGAAGACTGAGGAGTCTTCTGCCGCCGATTCTGGACCTCTTCTCGTTTCAGCATCTGCAAGGGGGCCGGCGGCGAGGCTCCGGTGACCATCCAGGCTGTACCTGTGATCGTCCCTCTGGAGCTAATGTCCAGTAGCCAAAGAAGCCAATCCATCCTGCACGCAGGTGAGTTCACTTCTTCTCCCCTAAGTCCCTCGTTGCAGTGATCCTGTTGCCAGCAGGACTCACTGTAAAATAAAAAACCTAAGCTAAACTTTTCTAAGCAGCTCTTTAGGAGAGCCACCTAGATTGCACCCTTCTCGGCCGGGCACAAAAATCTAACTGAGGCTTGGAGGAGGGTCATAGGGGGAGGAGCCAGTGCACACCACCTGATCCTAAAGCTTTACTTTTTGTGCCCTGTCTCCTGCGGAGCCGCTATTCCCCATGGTCCTTTCAGGAACCCCAGCATCCACTAGGACGATAGAGAAATAAGAATTTCATATTTGTGTGTGTGTGGGGGAGGGGGGTTGTGAAGTGAGGGTGATGACGTGTATACAGTAAAGATGTATTACAAATTGTATCTACGGAATGCTAACCGTTCATTTCTAGCATTACTAAATTGTTACTAATTCTGGAAAATTTAAAACAAAATGTCAAAGGGTTTCTGTTAATAAATAAAAAAAGCCTAATTGTGTTATGTATGCGGTATAGGATGTACAAGAATACATAGGGCGGTATCCTATTAGCAGCAGTACTTTACCGCTGCTAATAGAATTACCGGGGGCTATTCAATTAGCCACGGTGCCGACTCTGTAATCACACAATGCCGGCATTTATCTGGGATTAATGCATCGGGTACTGCATATAACACATGGGATTGGGAATTTTTCCCTGATCCCATGTGTTTTCGTGCGATTGCGGGCAATATAAATGCCCTCTAATGGGATATTGTTATAATGACCATCGGTCATTATTCGTGGTATCCGGACGGTTTTACCATAGTGTATTCTTATAGCATTAGTTTGTAGGCAGGACCAGGCAGGTTTTTGTCCAAACAGACACAGAATGTATTTGCAACTGTTTTCTTATCAATTAGATATTATTACTGCGGCCTCGTATGTGTGGAGGCTTATTTTAGCAGTTTGGATTTAATTCTCAGATTGTTTCCTGTTTTGTGTTAAAGAAGTTATTGTATCCACTAGGACTTACAGAAAGTTTGTTTTGCTATCCATATGTTGGATAAAGTCATTCCCCTCCACAAGCCCAATGTATGTCATCAGACCCCTCTGCAGGTCTCTTGTATGCCACTGCATCCCTCTACATGCCTCTTGTATGCCATTGGACGCCACCACATGCCTCTTGTATGCCATAGACCTTTCCACAGGTACCTTGTATAACATCAGACCTCTCCACAGGACCCTTGTATGCCATCAGACCCTTTCACAGGTCTTTATATTTCATAGACTGTATGCAAATCTGAATTTTACTCCTAGTTATAAATGAGACTGGAGCTCATGCACAAAGATAGGACAGTACAAGTTCCTCCTGCAACCCTCATTGGACCACACTGATTTTGAGGGAATATATATATTTATAATTTCTAATCCTGCTATCCTGTGTGTTGTTGATATGAGCAGGGAGGCAGAGATGGCACCCACACTTAAAGTTCCAAAACTGCCATTAAAGAGCAAGATAGAGCCGAGCTGGAGAACACTGGAGACTGGATGAGCAGCCTGAGGGTTCTTGTTTTGGGGGAAGTGAAAGGCAGGGGAAGGCCGGTGATGGAATAACGCCAGATTAGAGACCTTGAGAGAAAGGGAAAAGAGAGACGAGGGAGGAATAGGAGAGAAAGAGATGAGGAATATAGGCAATAAAAAAAAAAAAAAAAAAGAAACAGAAAATAGCTGTACAGACAGAGAAGGAGGTGGAAAAATGCCTGGCTGAGCAAAACAGCTAATGACCCTGCAAGTAACAGATCAGTAATAATAGCATGCATTTAAAGTTTTACAGCATGTGTTCATGTATGGTTAAAAAGTTTTTTAACTGTAAAATATGGTTGGTTAAGGAGGTACTTCTATCCAGCATATACATAGAGATTGTGTCTGCAATTAAGCGTTTTACTTGCATTAAAGTGTATTGGCCTCCGTTTTTAATACAAATCTAGATTATTATATATATATATATATATATATATATATATCTCCAAAGCGGGCAGCACACACACAACCTCTGTATAATGTACCCGATGCCTTCCGCTGGTTCTCCCAGGCAAGGAGTCCACATATAGCTATCCTCCACGGCGGCACTCAGTATCAGGAAAAAAAACACAAACAGCAGGTTAAACTGCAACGTTTCGATGATTTCATTCATCGTCTTCAGGCATAAGAAAACATAACACATACTATAATATACATATAAATCTACATACAGGGGTTAGACAAAAATATGAAGACCGCATGCTGACGACATGTGTAAACTAGATGTGAGTTTTTGTTGTCAAACCAGACGTGGCATCACCGTAGTATGTGTTTCCCGTATGAGGAGAAACCTGTTGAGGTGGTTGGAGGTTTCATTTGCAATGTCGACATTGTTCTGTGCAGGTATTAGTGAATCATATCTGAGCTCACGGACTTTTAGAGAGGGCAAATTGTTGGTGCCCACCTAGTTGGGAGTGTGTCTGTGACCGCAGTAACCAGTTAATTTGGGATATCGCGAGGAACTGTATCAAAGGTAAAGACTGCATATACCGTTTCTGGAAAAACATAATCAACTAAATACTAGCTCAGACGAAAGTGTAAACTGAGTGCCAGAGATCGAATGGCATGGAGGATGATTGTGGCCAAGAATAAGAAGACAACTGCTGCAAAAGTGACTGCTGACCTGAATTCCTGTGTTCCACATCCTGTGTCTACAAGAACAGTGAGGAGGGAACTCCACAAGTACAATATTCATGTGCGAGCTGCAGCTGCCAAACTACTAGCAAACCCAGAGAATGCCAAGAAGCAGAGAGAGTGGGGTAAATTGTGGACTGCTGTGCAATGGAAGACTGATCAGATAAATTGTCCTTCACCCTATTCCCAACCGCAGGTTGAGTTTTGTGGAGATCACCAAGCCAAGAGTACGATCAAGACTGTGTGGTGCCAAGAGTGAAGCGTGGTGGAGGGTCAGTAGTAATTTGGGCAGCCATATCATGGTACAGGTTGAGTATCCCATATCCAAATATTCCGAAATACGGAATATTCCGAAATACGGACTTTTTTGAGTGAGACTGAGATAGTGAAACCTTTGTGTTTTGATGGCTCAGTGTACACAAACTTTGTTTAATACTCAAAGTTATTAAAAATATTGTATTAAATTAACTTCAGACTGTGTGTATAAGGTGTATATGAAACATAAATGAATTCTGTGAATGTACACACACTTTGTTTAATGCACAAAGTTATAAAAAATATTGGCTAAAATGACCTTCAGGCTGTGTGTATAAGGTGTATATGAAACATAAATGCCTTCTGTGCTTAGATTTAGGTCCCATCACCATTATATCTCGTTATGGTATGCAATTATTCCAAAATACAGAAAAATCCGATATCCAAAATTCCTCTGGTCCCAAGCATTTTGGATAAGGGATACTCAACCTGTATTCTGCTGGCCCCATTATCACCATGCATTGTTCAGCCACTGCCAAGGACTATGTAGACATTTTGGCTGACCAGGTCCATCCAGTGGGGCAGAAAATGGTTCCATTACCGACCATCCAGGACTTGTATTTGTCTATTCCAAGGATAATTCAAGCCCTCTTGCATGCCAGTGGTGATCCTACACCTTATTGGGTAATGAAATCATTCTTATTCATTTATAATAGATAATAAAAATTTATGGATGTATTATTAATACAATTTAAGATTTTTTTTAGGGACTTTTTTTTAGGAAAATTTTGAACAGCTTTTAACTTTTTTTTATCTTTTAACCATAAAGGTAGATTTACCTATGGGGGGATAATATACAAAATGGTTACCATTTCTTAAATTAAGCCATGATTGGCTGTAATAAGGATGTCCTGTATAAGTGTTAACCTGTAGGGTAGAAAACAAATTCCTGAAGAAGTTAGAGACAATGAAACATGTTGGTGCGTTTCGATAATTTTTTGGACATGACTATTCAGGTTCAGTTGCAGATTCTGCTAAAAAGCAGAATCTACAACGGCTTCTCTAGCATGCTGGTGGCCGCCTAGGGCAAGGCCGCTCAGCATTCTTATTGGCGGCCAGTGATGCGATCGCAAAACAATTACGATCGCATCGCTGAGTCCAGAATTAATGATGACATCTGCATGCGCTGCCTCTGCATATACAGGCGGTTCACCACCATGTTCTTCATCGCAGACGTTGGCCGGACCACTCCTCTGCAACGGTACATCGCTGTCACTCAAAGTAAGCCTATGAATAAAAACCTTTTAGAAATACTATACTATACCATCCCCATTCCTGGGGAAGGGGAGGGGTTGGGGGGAAGGGGGGAATTGCTAAAGCTAAATGAAAGGTGGTGGATTCTAGCTATCATTTCTCTATGGCAGCCTATAAAATGAACTTGTTTGGTTACTTTGGGCAACACCAACACTTTTCCTTTTTTTAGAAGCTTTAGTAAATGTACCCCTTGGTTTTGTGTGGGTGCATGTGGTGTGCAGGTCTACTGCAGAATAGCTCTGGCCTAAGGAGGCCCTTTGGAAGATAACTTATTAGTGCTTTTTGCACTATGATAGGTATTGACAATCTCTCACTGCTGCAACTTTAACATCCAGCCATTACATGCTTTTTGCACTATGATAGGTATTGACAATTTTGTATTTTGCTAGTTGTTTCTGGGCCAGACTATAGTCTGTTCTCACTGTGTATTAGTGGGGGTATAGTGATTTGTTCACACCTTGATGTAACCTTTTGCTGTGGGTGGGGGCCAGGGACGTGCAGTCAGGGGAGGCAGGGGAGGCAGTGCCTCCCCTGTCATAATGATTAAGATAATACTAAGAAGATGCATATGACACATATTCTGTGTCATATGTATCTTCTTTATATTATTCTTTACATTTCTCCCCTCTCTATGTATTTGGGAGGCACCGATCGTGGTGCCTCCCGTTGTCACTGGGAAAAGTATGGGGAGCTAGGGGCGGGCACGGGCGGGGACTAGCCATGGGCTGTAAAAGCCCATTGAAAATGTATGGGAAAGCGGCACCATTAGTGGTGCCGCTTTCATACAGGGACGTGCTTTCAACCTATGAAAGCACGTCCCTGTCAGTGAGGCCACAGTGATTGGCCAGCGGATCCGTCACTGGATCCGCTGTCAATCACTGTGCGGGGGAGGAGGTGCGGGCGGCTGGATGCGGCGATGGTGCGGGCGGCGGGATGCGGCGGTGGAGCGGGCGTCGGCGGAGCGGGTTGCGGCGGTGGTGCGGCGGCGGAAATTACCTTTATTATGCAGAGTTTGGCAGCGGAGCGGTTCCAGTTTCAAAAATGGCGCCTCAGCGTCATTTTTGAAATTCAAGATGGCCGCCGCGAGCCAATCACGGCTCGCCGCGTCATCGCCCCGCCCCCGCCGGCTGACTTATATAAGTCAGCGCGAGGCGGAGGAGAGTCAGTCCGACGGCGGAGGAGGAGCTGTGAAGAGCTCCTGAAGCATGAAGATGCCGGAAGTCCTGGCTGGTCGGCGGCTATGCAAAAGAGCTTAGCAGCCGCCGCCCACCAGGTGAAGACGCTGGAAGCCCTGGGGGGGTGGCGCCCCCCCAGGTGAAGACGCCGGAAGCCCTGGGAAGGCGGCGGCCACGCAAAAGAGCTTAAAGGCCGCCGCCCCCAGGTGAAGACCCAGTTTAATAAAGTTTATTTTCAAGACAGTGTGGTGTTTTTATTTTAATATTTTCTTTACAGGTGGACTACAGGTGCCAGCGGGCACTTTATGTCCGGGCATGCTGGCACTTGTGGTTCTCCAAGTGCCAGCATGCTGGGGCAGGCTTGCTGGGACCTGTAGGCTACCTGTAAAGAACAATATTACTATTCTTTGCAGGTGGACTACAGGTGCCAGCAGGCCCTTTGTGTCCGGGCATGCTGGCACTTGTGGTTCTCCAAGTGCCAGCATGCTGGGGCAGGCTTGCTGGGACCTGTAGGCCACCTGTAAAGAACAATATTAACACACAATGAACCCCGCACCCACCGCCACCAGGGGTGCGGGGCATAGCACTGGGCTATCAGCCCAGTGCTGGTTATTGCTCGGGAGGGGGGACCCCATTTAGATTTTTTGGGGTTCCCACTTTCTGAGTAATTCCAACCCTGGGCTGACTGGCTGAGGGGCAGATTAATGTTATGGCAGGGGGACCCCACACTGAGTGTCTCCCCTGCTATGGCATTACTCCCCCTGGCTGGTTCTGCCTGGTGCTGGTTTTACTGGTGTGTCGGGGGACCACACGTTTTTTTTTTTCAGGTGGGGGGGGGGGGGGGGGCCTTCTTAGCTGCCAGTGCCTCCCCAACCAGTGACCTCACCGCACGTCACTGGTGGGGGCTGATATCAATTAACCCTGCATCCATGTCTGCATGGTTATTTAACTAGTATTGAAAAAGGCTGCAAGCATTCTAGGCTGCTAGCATTTTAGTTGCTAAGTATGTTAGTACAAAGTATGATGATATAATCTATGGAGATATACGGAGATGAACAGGAGAGAAACAGAGGGACAGCAGACTATCTCCCCCCGTCTCCACAAAAGAACTGCAAACAACAGACTACAGTGAGTTTCCCATACCACTACCAGTAATGCCTGCAGCCTGCACAGCCTGGACACTGAACAACCTATCTGATTAAGTAGCAGCCCTACTGCTTTCACACATTGCTCACACTCTCATTTACACAATCTACAACCACTGTGTATCCATCTCAGCCTTTCTGTTCCTACCATTATTTCTAAAAAATACTGTTTGCACTGTCTTTTGCTTACACTACACCCCACATTCTCCTTGTTCATTCTATATTACACCTACACCATTCTATTCCCCTTAACACTACTGTACCAAATTATGGCTCCTCGATCCTGTCACATACCAATCCTCACTGCAAGGTCTCACCCCCCAAATTCAAAATCACCCACAAACACTCAGAACCCAGGCAACCTTATCCCTATCTCCCCTGTCCCCTCCCTTCCTTTCTCCTGTGCACTCTGGAATGCTAGATCAATCTGCAACAAGCTGCCAACTGTCCATGACCTCTTAATCTCCCACTCTTTTTACCTTCTTGCCATCACTGAAACCTGGCTCTCCTCCTCTGACACCACCTCCCCTGCTGCCCTCTCCTACGGAGGCCTCTCCTTCACCCACACAGTCAGAACTGATGGTCGCCAGGGTGGAGGCGTGGGCGTCCTTCTCTCCCCTAACTGCACCTTTTGTGTCATCCCACCTGAGCCCTCTCTCACCTTCTCCACCTTTTGAGGTCCACACTATCCGCCTCTTCTACCCCATTCACCTCCTTGTGGCAGTGATCTACCGCCCCCCCTGGCCACTGTTCACCTTTCCTCGACAACTTTGCTGCCTGGCTTCCCCACTTTCTCTCCTCTGACCTCCCCTCTATCATCCTCGGAGACTTTAACATCCCTATTGACATCACTAATGCCGCTTCCACTAATCTTCTCGCCCTTTCCACCTCCTTTGGACTTTCTCAATGGACCTCCACCGCTACTCACAATCTCGGCCACTCCCTCGACCTTGTCTTCACCCACCGATGTGATCTCTCTGATTTCTCAAACTCTCCCTTCCCTCTCTCTGACCACCATCTGCTTTCTTTCACCCTCTCATCCTCCCTCCTCCTCTCCACGCCCAGACCCACCACCACCAGACGCAATCTTGGGTCTCTCAACCCCACTTTCATACCCTCCCTCGAGACTTTTCTCTCTCCTCTTTCCACTATGACTTGTCCCAACCAGGCAGCCACCTTCTATAACTCTTCCCTAACCACTGCTCTCGACTCTGTGGCCCCCCTCTCCTCTGTCCCCCTCCGCCGCTCCAAACCCCAACCCTGGCACACCAAGCTAACACGTTTCTTACAAAAATGCTCACGCTCCGCTGAACGCTCCTGGAGGAGATCTCGCTCTCTGGCGGACTTCCTCCATTTCAAGTTTATTCTCTCCTCCTACAGCTCTGCTCTTTCCCTCGCCAAGCAATCCTTTTTCCAAGCACTCATCTCTTCTCAGTCCTCCTGTCCATGCCGTCTCTTTGAAACTTTCAACACTCTCCTTCGCCCCCCTCCTCCTCCCCTCCCATCCTCCCTCACTGCCACTGACTTTGCCTCCTTCTTCATCTCCAAAATTGATGATATCCGACACGACATCTCACGCCGTCACCCCTCTGCTACCCCCCTGCCCCCTCTATCCCTCCCCTCCATCTATCCCACCCTGTCCTCCTTCCATCCGACTTCAGAAAAGGAAGTCCACTCCCTCATCTTATCCTCCCCCCCCCCCACCACCTGCCCCCTGGACCCCCTCCCCTCCCGTCTTCTCCGCTCCCTCTCCCCCACTGCCTGCTCCCACCTTGCTCACCTCTTTAACCTGTCCCTCTCCACCGGCATCTTCCCCTCACCATTCAAACATGCTCTGGTCTCCCCTATTCTCAAAAAACCCAACCTCGACCCCTCATCACCCACTAACTACCGCCCCATCTCTCTTCTCCCTTTCGCCTCCAAGTTACTTGAACGACTAGTCTACAGCCGTCTCACAAGCTACCTCTCTGACAACTCCATCCTCGATCCACTACAATCTGGCTTTCGCCCACTCCACTCAACTGAGACTGCCCTGGTGAAAGTCACCAATGACCTGCTTTCGGCCAAATCCAGGGGCCACTTCTCTCTGCTCATCCTTCTGGACCTCTCTGCTGCCTTTGATACCATAGATCATCCTCTCCTCCTCGGCACACTCCAAAACGCTGGCCTCTCTAGCACTGTCCTTGACTGGTTTTCTTCTTACCTCACTAACCGCTCCTTCTCCGTGTCTGCCTCAAGCACCACCTCACACCCTTCCATCCTTCCTGTTGGTGTCCCTCAGGGTTCTGTCCTTGGACCCCTTCTGTTCTCCCTGTATACCTCTTCCCTGGGTGCGCTCATTAACTCATTTGGCCTTCAATACCACCTCTATGCTGATGACACACAACTCTACCTCTCATCTCCTGATCTGTCCCCCTCTGTCCTCTCTCAGGTTTCGAGCTGCCTCTCTGCAATCTCCTCCTGGATGTCTGAACGCTCTCTAAAGCTCAACATGGACAAAACGGAACTCATCATCTTCCCCCCCATCCAGAGCATCACCCCCGACCAATATCTCCATCATTGTTGACAACACCACCATCTCCCCCGTTCCCCAACTCCGCTGCCTGGGCGTCACTCTTGACTCCTTCCTCTCCTTTGCACCCCACATCCAAGCTCTGGCACAGTCCTGTCGTTTCCAGCTACGCAACATTGCTCGTATCAGGCCATATCTCTCTCAGAGTGCAACTAAACTCATCATCCACTCACTGGTCATCTCACGTCTTGACTACTGCAATGTCCTCCTCACTGGTCTCGCTTGCTCCCATCTTGCTCCCCTCCAATCTGTCCTGAACTCCGCAGCTAGGCTTATCTTCCTCTCACGCCGCACCACATCTGCCACTCCCCTTCAACAAAATCTACACTGGCTCCCATTCCCCTACAGAATCCTCTTCAAACTCCTCACCCTTACATACAAGGCCATCTCTATTTCCACTGCTCCCTACATCTCCAACCTCCTTTCCCTTCATACTCCCTCCCGCCCCCTACTGTCGACTAATGACCGTCGCCTCTCCACCGCCCTGGTTACTGCTTCCCATGCACGAGTTCAGGATTTTGCCCGTGCTGCACCCCTTCAGTGGAACGCACTCCCCCGCTCCATTAGACTCTCCCCAACCTTGCAAAGCTTCAAACGGGCACTAAAAACCCACCTATTCATCAAAGCGTACCCTTCTGATGCATAACCCAGAGCTGATGCCGCGCCTCCACCCCCCCTGCCTCATGCCGTGAACATCTCAGCTTTGCTTGCATACTGCCATCAGGCTACCTCCCACTTGCCTGCACCTCTTGTCATCTGTCTGTCGCCCCTCCCCAATAGATTGTTAGCTCTTCAGAGCAGGGCCCTCTTTCCTCTTGTTATCTAAGCCCTCGTCTCAACACATTTCACTCACAGCTCTCCCCTACTCAACGACCATCTTTATCCTGCTAGTAAAGGCTCATCTCCATCTATGGCCACCAGCCCCTAGTAGTACGATGATCACTCCCTCAATACTTACATCTTAGCTGTACTATGTCTTGAGAACGTGTGGTGCTCTGTTACCTGTACTCTATTTCTGTTATTTATTTACTGTAATGCAATGTTTTGTCCCCTGTACTGTCCTTTGTACGGCGCTGCGAAACATATGTGGCGCCTTATAAATAAAATGTAATAATAATAGTCACAGATACTGAGATATTTCTTTGTAGAATTGACCTAAAGTATGTGTGTATGTACGTGTTTATGTCTTGCTTCAATAATATTCCATCTACACGTGTGTGTATGGAAGAATCTCGCATGGTTTTATGTAAGTGTATAAAAAATCCAAGAAAGTATGTTATAAAAAAATGAATATAAGGAAGGAGACAAGGTGGAGAATGTTTGGCTGTTTTGAAAATGCATTGGATGTTAAAGGATGCTTTTTCAAGATGGCATTAATTTGTAATGTAAGTTGAGTGGCTTTTTATTTACAACTTCTTCAGGCATGATTCCACTTAAGTACATCTTTCTACGAAATGATTATGGACCTTAGCAGATTCTAAACATCAGAGGCAGAATGTCACCAGGATGAGACACTTCTTGGCACTGCTGCATCTCCATGCAGAAGTGTGGTGTAGTTCTATTTATGTAGTTGGTGACGTTCAGTCTGATGTAGTGCAGATGGTTTCAGTACAAATTAATTCCAAAACTGAATGAAAAATAAAATGGTATTAATGTATTTTCAGACGCCTTATTTTATTGTTTTTGTGTCCATTAAGGGCACTTCAGAGCAGGTTAAACATGCGCAAAATAATTGTATCAAGGACTAATTAATTGTGTAACTGTACTCTGTCCTATTGACACCAATAATAGATCATGTATGTTTCCAGATAAATATCCAAACCATTTTTTTGTAAAAATTAAACATTATCTGCAAGACTTGTTTGTTTGTTTGTTTGTTTGTTTGTTTGTTTAACAAAAAGGGAGGTAATCTGCGCACTGGGGTGGTTTTACTGTATGGGATGTGCTGCTAGTCAAAAGGGTGTCCTTGCCCTTTGGTTCAATATGGATATCTGGTTTTCACCTGTCAGTCAGGTGAAAACCAGATATCCATATTGTTTGTTTGTTTGTTTGTTTGTTTGTTGCTATGTTGTCTTAATTGCTTACAATGTAATTAACTTTAACGGACATAGGAGATTGCTTTTAAAAATAATTGGGTTGCTCTTGTTACTGCTTGGCACGCCCATTCGTTATTGGGAAATGCATGCATCGACTTGGTAAGTAGCGGTACAAATATCAGCTGTACTCAAGCACCCACAGCGCTAAGGGGCTGATTTATTAAGCTCGGTGAAGTGATAAATTGGAAGGTGATAAAGTACCAGCCAGTCAGCTCCTAACTGTCATTTCTCTATCGTCCTAAGTGGATGCTGGGGTTCCTGAAAGGACCATGGGGAATAGCGGCTCCGCAGGAGACAGGGCACAAAAAAGTAAAGCTTTTACCAGATCAGGTGGTGTGCACTGGCTCCTCCCCCTATGACCCTCCTCCAGACTCCAGTTAGATTTTGTGCCCGAACGAGAAGGGTGCAATCTAGGTGGCTCTCCTAAAGAGCTGCTTAGAGAAAGTTTAGCTTAGGTTTTTTACTTTACAGTGAGTCCTGCTGGCAACAGGATCACTGCAACGAGGGACTTAGGGGAGAAGTAGTGAACTCACCTGCGTGCAGAGTGGATTTGCTGCTTGGCTACTGGACACTAGCTCCAGAGGGACGATCACAGGTACAGCCTGGATGGTCACCGGAGCCGCGCCGCCGGCCCCCTTGCAGACGCTGAAGAGAGAAGAGGTCCAAAATCGGCGGCTGAAGACTCCTGAGTCTTCATAAAGGTAGCGCACAGCACTGCAGCTGTGCGCCATTTTCCTCTCAGCACACTTCACACAACAGTCACTGAGGGTGCAGAGCGCTGGGGGGGGCGCTCTGAGAGGCAAATAAAAACCTTATTAGAGGCAAAAAATACCTCACATATAGCCCACAGAGGCTATATGGAGATATTTAACCCCTGCCTAACTTCAAAAATAGCGGGAGACGAGCCCGCCGTAAAAGGGGCGGGGCCTATCTCCTCAGCACACAGCGCCATTTTCTCTCACAGAAAAGCTGGAGAGAAGGCTCCCAGGCTCTCCCCTGCACTGCACTACAGAAACAGGGTTAAAACAGAGAGGGGGGGCACTGATTTTGGCGATATTGTATATATATAAAAGATGCTATAAGGGAGAAACACTTATATAAGGTTGTCCCTATATAATTATAGCGTTTTTGGTGTGTGCTGGCAGACTCTCCCTCTGTCTCCCCAAAGGGCTAGTGGGTCCTGTCCTCTGTCAGAGCATTCCCGGTGTGTGTGCTGTGTGTCGGCACGTGTGTGTCGACATGTATGAGGACGATGTTGGTGAGGAGGCGGAGAAATTGCCTGTAATGGTGATGTCACTCTCTAGGGAGTCGACACCGGAATGGATGGCTTATTTAGAGAATTACGTGAGAATGTCAACACGCTGCAAGGTCGGTTGACGACATGAGACGGCCGACAATCTATTAGGACCGGTCCAGGCGGCTCAGAAACACCGTCAGGGGTTTTAAAAACGCCCATTTACCTCAGTCGGTCGACACAGACACGGACACTGAATACAGTGTCGACGGTGAATAAACAAACGTATTTCTCATTAGGGCCACACGTTAAGGGCAATGAAGGAGGTGTTACGTGTTTCTGATACTACAAGTACCACAAGAAAGGGTATTATGTGGGAGTGGAAAAAACTACCTGTAGTTTTTCCTGAATCAGATAAAATAAAATGAAGTGTGTGATGATGCGTAGGGTTACCCCGATAGCAAATATTGGCGTTATACCCTTTCCCGCCAGAAATTAGGGTACGTTGGGAAACACCCCTTAGGGTGATAAGGCGCTCACACGCTTATCAAGTGGCGTTACCGTCTCCAGATACGGCCGCCCTCAAGGAGCCAGCTGATAGGAAGCTGGAAAAATATCCTAAAAAGTATATACACACATACGGTGGTTATACTGCGACCAGCGATCGCCATCAGCCTGGAGATGCAGTGCTGGGTTGGCTTGGTCGGATTCCCTGACTGAAAATATTTTATTCATGTAGAGCATTTAATAGGATGCATTCTATATATATGTATGTGAGATGCACAGAGGGATATTTGCTCTCTGGCATCAAGATAAGTGCGTTGTCCATATCTCCCAGAAGATGTCAGGGACACGACAGTGGTCAGGTGATACAGATCCCATACGGCAGATGGAAGTATTGCTGTATAAAGGGAAGGAGTTATTTGGGGGTCGGTCCATCGGACCTGGGGACCACAGCAACAGCTGGGAAATCCAACCTTTTTTACCCCAAGTTACATCTCAGCTAAAAAAGACACCGTCTTTTCAGCCTCAATCTTTCCTTTCCCATGAGGGCATGCAGGCAAAAGGCCAGTCATATCTGCCCAGACATAGAGGTAAGGGAAGTAGACTGCAGCAGGCAGCCCTTTCCCAGGAAAAGAAGCCCTCCACCGCGTCTGCCAAGTCCTCAGCATGACGCTGGGGCCGTGCAAGCGGACTCAAGGTGGGGGGGTAGTCTCAAGAGTCTCAGGGCGCAGTGGGATCACTCGCAAGTTGACCCCTAGATCGTACGAGTATTATCCCAGGGGTAAAGATTGGAGAGTCGAGACATCTTCTCCTCGCAGGTTCCTGAAGTCTGCTTTACCAACGGCTCCCTCCGACAGGGAGGCAGCATTGGAAACAATTCACAAGCGGTATATCCAGCAGGTGATAATCAAAGTACCCCTCCTACGAAAAGGAAAAGGGTATTATTTTTCCACACTATATTGTGGTACTGAAGCCAGACGGCTTGGTGACACATAGTCTAAATCTAAAATGTTTTGAACACTTACATAAAAGGTTCAAATCGAGATAAAGTCACTCAGAGCAGTGATAGCGAACCGGAAAAAAGGGGACTATATGGTGTCCCTGGACATCAAGGATTACCTCCATGTCCAAATTTTGTCCTTCTCATCAAGGGTACCTCTGGTTCGTGGTACAGAACTGTCAATATCAGTTTCAGACGATGCCGTTTGAATTATCCACGGCACCCCGGGCCTTTTTACCAAGGTAATGGCCGAAAAGATGTTTCTTCAAAGAAAAAAGGCATCTAAATTATCCCTTACTTGCACGACCTAAAAAGGGCAAGTTCCAGAGAACAGTTGGAGGTCGGAAGAGCACTATCTAAAGTAGGTCTTCGACGGCACGACTGGATTCTAAATATTCCAAGAATCGCAGCTGTTTTCCGACGATACGTCTGCTGTTCCTAGGGATGATTCTGGACACGGTTCAGAAAAAGGTTTTTCTTCCCGAGGAAAAAGCCAAGGAGTTATCCGACCTGTCAGGAACCTCCTAAAACCAGGAAAGGTGTCTGTACATCAATGCACAAGAGTCCTGGGAAAAATGGTGGCTTTTTACGAAGCAATTCCATTCGGCAGATTCCATGCAAGAATTTTCCAAAGGGATCTGTTGGACAAATGGTCAGGGTCGCATCCTCAGATGCACCTGCGAATAACCCTGTCGCCAAGGACAAGGGTATATCTTCTGTGGTGGTTGCAAAAGGCTCATCTATTGGAGGGCCGCAGATTCGGCATACAGGGTTTGATCCTGGTGACCACGGACGCCAGCCTGAGAGGTTGGGGAGCAGTCACACAAGGAAGAAACTTCCAGGGGGTATGGACGAACCTGGAAAAGTCTCTTCACATAAACATTCTGGTACTAAGAGCAATCTAAAATGCTCTAAGCCAGGCGGAACCACTCCTGCAAGGAAAACCGGTGTTGATTCAGTCGGACAACATCACGGCGGTCGCCCATGTAAACAGACAGGGCGGCACAAGAAGCAGGAGTGCAATGGCAGAAGCTGCCAAGATTCTTCGCTGGGCGGAGAATCACGTAATAGCACTGTCAGCAGTGTTCTTCCCGGGCGTGGACAACTGGGAAGCAGACTTCCTCAGCAGACACGATATTCACCCGGGAGAGGGGGGTCTTCATCCAGAAGTCTTCCACATGCTAATAAACTGTTGGGAAAGACCAATGGTAGACATGATGGCGTCTCGCCTCAACAAGAAACTGGACAAGTATTGCGCCAGGTCAAGAGATCCACAGGCAATAGCTGTGGACGCACTGGTAACACCTTGGGTGTACAAATCAGTATATGTGTTTCCTCCTCTGCCTCTCATACCAAAGGTATTGAAGATTATACGGTGAGGAGGAGTAAGAACAATACTAGTGGCTCCGGATTGGCCAAGAAGGACTTGGTACCCGGAACTTCAAGAGTTGGTCACGGACGACCCGTGCCCTCTACTTCTGAGAAGGGACCTGCTACAACAGGGTCCCTGTCTCTTTCAAGACTTACCGCGGCTGCGTTTGACGGCATGGCGGTTGAACGCCAGATCCTAAAAGGGAAAGGCATTCCAGAAGAAGTCATTCCTACCTTGATTAAGGCAAGGAAGGAAGTCACCGCGAAACATTATCACCGCATTTGGCGAAAATATGTCGCGTGGTGCGAGGATCGGAGTGTTCCGACGGAGGAATTTCAACTGGGTCGTTTCCTACATTTCCTACAATCAGGATTGTCTATGGGTCTCAAATTGAGATCTATTAAGGTTCAAATTTCGGCCCTGTCAATATTCTTCCAAAAAGAATTGGCCTCAGTTCCTGAGGTACAGACTTTTGTTAAAGGAGTACTGCATATACAGCCTCCTGTGGTGCCTCCGGTGGCACCGTGGGATCTAAATGTAGTTTTAGATTTCCTCAAATCCCATTGGTTTGAACCATTGAAAAAGGTGGATTTTAAATATCTCACATGGAAAGTGACTATGTTACTGGCCCTGGCTTCCGCCAGGAGAGTATCTAAATTGGCGGCTTTATCTTATAAAAGCCCTTATCTAATCTTCCATTCGGATAGGGCAGAACTGAGGACTCGTCCGCATTTTCTCCCTAAGGTGGTATCAGCGTTTCACCTGAACCAACCTATTGTGGTGCCTGCGGCCACTGGCGACTTGGAGGACTCCAAGTTGTTGGACGTTGTCAGAGCCTTAAAAATATACATTTCAAGGACGGCTGAAGTCAGAAAATCTGACTCGCTGTTGATACTATATGCACCCAACAAGTTGGGTGCCCCTGCTTCTAAGCAGACGATTGCTCGTTGGATTTGTAACACAATTCAACTTGCTCATTCTGTGGCAGGCCTGCCACAGCCTAAATCTGTTAAGGCCCATTCCACAAGGAAGGTGGGCTCATCTTGGGCGGCTGCCCGAGGGGTCTCGGCATTACAATTCTGTCGAGCAGCTACGTGGTCGGGGGAAAACACGTTTGTAAAATTCTACAAATTTGATACCCTGGCAAAAGAGGACTTGGAATTCTCTCATTCGGTGCTGCAGAGTCATCCGCACTCTCCCGCCCGTTTGGGAGCTTTGGTATAATCCCCATGGTCCTTTCAGGAACCCCAGCATCCACTTAGGACGATAGAGAAAATAAGAATTTACTTACCGATAATTCTATTTCTCGGAGTCCGTAGTGGATGCTGGGCGCCCATCCCAAGTGCGGATTATCTGCAATACTGTACATAGTTATTGTTAACAAATTCGGGTTATATTGTTAAGGAGCCATCTTTAAGAGGCTCTTTCTGTTATCATACTGTTAACTGGGTTTAGATCACAAGTTGTACGGTGTGATTGGTGTGGCTGGTATGAGTCTTACCCGGGATTCAAATTGCCTCCCTTATTGTGTACGCTCGTCCGGGCACAGTACCTAACTGGAGTCTGGAGGAGGGTCATAGGGGGAGGAGCCAGTGCACACCACCTGATCTGGTAAAAGCTTTACTTTTTTGTGCCCTGTCTCCTGCGGAGCCGCTATTCCCCATGGTCCTTTCAGGAACCCCAGCATCCACTACGGACTCCGAGAAATAGAATTATCGGTAAGTAAATTCTTATTTTTTCAAACCCAGCCTGTGACATGGTAGTTAGAATCTGATTGGCTGGTCCTTTATCACCTTCCACTTTATCACTTCACCGAGCTTAATAAATCTGCCCCTAAGTCCTTTATGTTTGGTGTTATTTCAAGGTATGGGTTGCAAAAATTTACATTCATAATGTCCTCATTCACTATGCTGACTTGGTCTGAATGCCAACATTGTGAATTCTGGCATTCGTAAATTCAGGTTCACAGTAAAACTTGATACACACTTTACAATATTTTGTACAGTACTTTCGACCAATTGGCATGACCATTGTATAGAGTGTGTACACATAACCCGTTGTTCACACCTGTCGCTCATTTCATCGTCCAATGGAACGATTCTACAGATGACGCAGTATTGTTACATGAAGCATGTAATGATATATCATGTCATCTTACAATGCATTGTGTAGTGTGTATCATGTTGCAATATATAGTTATAACGCATGGCTGGTCCGCTCCGTCGTTTTTGTGTGTACCCAGCTTGGAGACTGGCAGAAGCTAAATAGAGTAACAGGGCTGTTACAGTCATTGTGTACTTTGGACTGGCCTTAAACATTTGTATTGAGTATAAATATCACTATTGTTTACTTTGCCTGCTTGGTAAGCTGTAGCATAGGATCTCCGAGTGGTGCTTCTTTAGCTGGCTCCTTTATGAAGCAAATCTAAAATGTTTTACCAAATTTACTAATATATCCTTGTCACTCTCTATGCTGTGTATGTATGACATCACATGTAACAGAGGTTATAAATCGCTGCGCAGTTGAATCAGAACCCCATATTTCTTGAGAAACCGTTATATATTACTGTATATTTTCACACATGGCAATGAATAGATTTTATTAATGACTGCAACGGGATCCTGTCTCTAGGTCGACAGTAACTAGGTCGACCACTATTGGTCGACAGGGTCTCTGGGTCGACATGTTCTAGGTCGACAGATGACAAGGTAGACATGAGTTTTTCACAATTTTTTTTCCTTTCTCTTATGTCCTTGGGGATACTGGGAATCCATTTAGTACCATGGAGTATAGACTGGTACACTAGGAGCCATGGGCGCTATAGAAGTTTGATTAGGTGTGCTTGCTCCTCCCTCTATGCCCCTCCTACCAGACTCTGTTTAGAAAATGTGCCCGGAGGAGCCGGTCACATCTCTGGAAGCTCCTGAAGAGTTTTCTGCATTTGTTTTCTAAGTTTGTTATTTTCAGGCAGGACTGGATGGCACCAGCCTGCCTGCTTCGTGGGACTTAAAGGGAAGGGGGGGATCAACCTCTCTCAGGGTTAATGGTCTCGTTCCCTGCTGACAGGACGCTAGCTCCTGAGGGAATTAATTGCAAGCCTCACCATGGCGAGCGTACATTCCCGCAGCACGCTGCCACCCCTAACAGAGCCAGAAGAAAGAAGAGTGGTGAGTACTAACCTGTCGTAGCGGGTCACCGGCCATTATGGTGGCAAGAGATTACGGAGATGCGCGGCTTCTAAACGTGGCGCCTCCCGACAGTGTGCGGACACAGACGCTGAACAGCGAACTAGAGATGAGCGGGTTCGGTTTCTCTGAATCCGAACCCGCCCGAACTTCATGGTTTTTTTCACGGGTCCGAGCAGACTCGGATCCTCCCGCCTTGCTCGGTTAACCCGAGCGCGCCCGAACGTCATCATGACGCTGTCGGATTCTCGCGAGACTCGGATTCTATATAAGGAGCCGCGCGTCGCCGCCATTTTCACACGTGCATTGAGATTGATAGTGAGAGGACGTGGCTGGCGTCCTCTCCATTTAGATTATAAGAGAGAGAGATTTACTGGAGCTTAGGACTAGGAGGAGTACTGTAGAAGTGTAGAGAGTGCAGAGAGTTTACTAGTGAGTGACCACCAGACAGTGCAGTTTATTTAATATATCCGTTCTCTGCCTGAAAAAAGCGATACACACAGTGACTCAGTCACATACCATATCTGTGTGCACTGCTCAGGCTCAGCCCAGTGTGCTGCATCATCTATATATATATATATTATATATCTGTCTGACTGCTCAGCTCACACAGCTTATAATTGTGGGTGGGGGAGACTGGGGAGCACTGCAGTGCCAGTTATAGGTTATAGCAGGAGCCAGGAGTACATAATATTATATTAAAATTAAACAGTGCACACTTTTGCTGCAGGAGTGCCACTGCCAGTGTGACTGACCAGTGACCTGACCACACTGACCACCAGTATAGTTAGTAGTATACTTATATTGTGATTGCCTGAAAAAGTTAAACACTCGTCGTGTGACTTCACTTGTGTGTTGTTGTTTTTTTTATTCTATAAAAATAAAACTCATTCTGCTGACAGACAGTGTCCAGCAGGTCCGTCATTATATAATATATAATATATACCTGTCCGGCTGCAGTAGTGATATATATATATATTTTTTATATCATTTATCATCCAGTCGCAGCAGACACAGTACGGTAGTTCACGGCTGTGGCTACCTCTGTGTCTGCACTCGGCAGGCAGTCCGTCCATAATTGTATACCACCTAACCGTGGTTTTTTTTTCTTCTTTATACATACATACTACTACGACATCTCTTTATCAACCAGTCTATATTAGCAGCAGACACAGTACAGTACGGTAGTTCACGGCTGTGGCTACCTCTGTGTCTGCACTCGGCAGGCAGTCCGTCCATAATTGTATACCACCTAACCGTGGTTTTTTTTTCTTTCTTCTTTATACATACATAGTTACATAGACATCTCTTTATCAACCAGTCTATATTAGCAGCAGACACAGTACAGTACGGTAGTTCACGGCTGTGGCTACCTCTGTGTCTGCACTCGGCAGGCAGTCCGTCCATAATTGTATACCACCTAACCGTGGTTTTTTTTTCTTTCTTCTTTATACATACATAGTTACATAGACATCTCTTTATCAACCAGTCTATATTAGCAGCAGACACAGTACAGTACGGTAGTTCACGGCTGTGGCTACCTCTGTGTCTGCACTCGGCAGGCAGTCCGTCCATAATTGTATACCACCTAACCGTGGTTTTTTTTTCTTTCTTCTTTATACATACATAGTTACATAGACATCTCTTTATCAACCAGTCTATATTAGCAGCAGACACAGTACAGTATGGTAGTTCACGGCTGTGGCTACCTCTGTGTCTGCACTCGGCAGGCAGTCCATAATTGTATACTAGTATCCATCTCCATTGTTTACCTGAGGTGCCTTTTAGTTGTGCCTATTAAAATATGGAGAACAAAAATGTTGAGGTTCCAAAATTAGGGAAAGATCAAGATCCACTTCCACCTCGTGCTGAAGCTGCTGCCACTAGTCATGGCCGAGACGATGAAATGCCAGCAACGTCGTCTGCCAAGGCCGATGCCCAATGTCATAGTACAGAGCATGTCAAATCCAAAACACCAAATATCAGAAAAAAAAGGACTCCAAAACCTAAAATAAAATTGTCGGAGGAGAAGCGTAAACTTGCCAATATGCCATTTACGACACGGAGTGGCAAGGAACGGCTGAGGCCCTGGCCTATGTTCATGGCTAGTGGTTCAGCTTCACATGAGGATGGAAGCACTCAGCCTCTCGCTAGAAAAATGAAAAGACTCAAGCTGGCAAAAGCAGCACAGCAAAGAACTGTGCATTCTTCGAAATCCCAAATCCACAAGGAGAGTCCAATTGTGTCGGTTGCGATGCCTGACCTTCCCAACACTGGACGTGAAGAGCATGCGCCTTCCACCATTTGCACGCCCCCTGCAAGTGCTGGAAGGAGCACCCGCAGTCCAGTTCCTGATAGTCAGATTGAAGATGTCAGTGTTGAAGTACACCAGGATGAGGAGGATATGGGTGTTGCTGGCGCTGGGGAGGAAATTGACCAGGAGGATTCTGATGGTGAGGTGGTTTGTTTAAGTCAGGCACCCGGGGAGACACCTGTTGTCCGTGGGAGGAATATGGCCGTTGACATGCCAGGTGAAAATACCAAAAAAATCAGCTCTTCGGTGTGGAGGTATTTCACCAGAAATGCGGACAACAGGTGTCAAGCCGTGTGTTCCCTTTGTCAAGCTGTAATAAGTAGGGGTAAGGACGTTAACCACCTCGGAACATCCTCCCTTATACGTCACCTGCAGCGCATTCATAATAAGTCAGTGACAAGTTCAAAAACTTTGGGTGACAGCGGAAGCAGTCCACTGACCAGTAAATCCCTTCCTCTTGTAACCAAGCTCACGCAAACCACCCCACCAACTCCCTCAGTGTCAATTTCCTCCTTCCCCAGGAATGCCAATAGTCCTGCAGGCCATGTCACTGGCAATTCTGACGATTCCTCTCCTGCCTGGGATTCCTCCGATGCATCCTTGCGTGTAACGCCTACTGCTGCTGGCGCTGCTGTTGTTGCTGCTGGGAGTCGATGGTCATCCCAGAGGGGAAGTCGTAAGCCCACTTGTACTACTTCCAGTAAGCAATTGACTGTTCAACAGTCCTTTGCGAGGAAGATGAAATATCACAGCAGTCATCCTGCTGCAAAGCGGATAACTGAGGCCTTGACAACTATGTTGGTGTTAGACGTGCGTCCGGTATCCGCCGTTAGTTCACAGGGAACTAGACAATTTATTGAGGCAGTGTGCCCCCGTTACCAAATACCATCTAGGTTCCACTTCTCTAGGCAGGCGATACAGAGAATGTACACGGACGTCAGAAAAAGACTCACCAGTGTCCTAAAAAATGCAGTTGTACCCAATGTCCACTTAACCACGGACATGTGGACAAGTGGAGCAGGGCAGGGTCAGGACTATATGACTGTGACAGCCCACTGGGTAGATGTATGGACTCCCGCCGCAAGAACAGCAGCGGCGGCACCAGTAGCAGCATCTCGCAAACGCCAACTCTTTCCTAGGCAGGCTACGCTTTGTATCACCGCTTTCCAGAATACGCACACAGCTGAAAACCTCTTACGGCAACTGAGGAAGATCATCGCGGAATGGCTTACCCCAATTGGACTCTCCTGTGGATTTGTGGCATCGGACAACGCCAGCAATATTGTGTGTGCATTAAATATGGGCAAATTCCAGCACGTCCCATGTTTTGCACATACCTTGAATTTGGTGGTGCAGAATTTTTTAAAAAACGACAGGGGCGTGCAAGAGATGCTGTCGGTGGCCAGAAGAATTGCGGGACACTTTCGGCGTACAGGCACCACGTACAGAAGACTGGAGCACCACCAAAAACTACTGAACCTGCCCTGCCATCATCTGAAGCAAGAAGTGGTAACGAGGTGGAATTCAACCCTCTATATGCTTCAGAGGTTGGAGGAGCAGCAAAAGGCCATTCAAGCCTATACAATTGAGCACGATATAGTAGGTGGAATGCACCTGTCTCAAGCGCAGTGGAGAATGATTTCAACGTTGTGCAAGGTTCTGATGCCCTTTGAACTTGCCACACGTGAAGTCAGTTCAGACACTGCCAGCCTGAGTCAGGTCATTCCCCTCATCAGGCTTTTGCAGAAGAAGCTGGAGACATTGAAGGAGGAGCTAACACGGAGCGATTCCGCTAGGCATGTGGGACTTGTGGATGGAGCCCTTAATTCGCTTAACAAGGATTCACGGGTGGTCAATCTGTTGAAATCAGAGCACTACATTTTGGCCACCGTGCTCGATCCTAGATTTAAAGCCTACCTTGGATCTCTCTTTCCGGCAGACACAAGTCTGCTGGGGTTGAAAGACCTGCTGGTGACAAAATTGTCAAGTCAAGCGGAACGCGACCTGTCAACATCTCCTCCTTCACATTCTCCCGCAACTGGGGGTGCGAGGAAAAGGCTCAGAATTCCGAGCCCACCCGCTGGCGGTGATGCAGGGCAGTCTGGAGCGACTGCTGATGCTGACATCTGGTCCGGACTGAAGGACCTGACAACGATTACGGACATGTCGTCTACTGTCACTGCATATGATTCTCTCAACATTGATAGAATGGTGGAGGATTATATGAGTGACCGCATCCAAGTAGGCACGTCACACAGTCCGTACTTATACTGGCAGGAAAAAGAGGCAATTTGGAGGCCCTTGCACAAACTGGCTTTATTCTACCTAAGTTGCCCTCCCACAAGTGTGTACTCCGAAAGAGTGTTTAGTGCCGCCGCTCACCTTGTCAGCAATCGGCGTACGAGGTTACATCCAGAAAATGTGGAGAAGATGATGTTCATTAAAATGAATTATAATCAATTCCTCCGCGGAGACATTGACCAGCAGCAATTGCCTCCACAAAGTACACAGGGAGCTGAGATGGTGGATTCCAGTGGGGACGAATTGATAATCTGTGAGGAGGGGGATGTACACGGTGATATATCGGAGGGTGATGATGAGGTGGACATCTTGCCTCTGTAGAGCCAGTTTGTGCAAGGAGAGATTAATTGCTTCTTTTTTGGGGGGGGTCCAAACCAACCCGTCATATCAGTCACAGTCGTGTGGCAGACCCTGTCACTGAAATGATGGGTTGGTTAAAGTGTGCATGTCCTGTTTTGTTTATACAACATAAGGGTGGGTGGGAGGGCCCAAGGACAATTCCATCTTGCACCTCTTTTTTCTTTTCTTTTTCTTTGCATCATGTGCTGATTGGGGAGGGTTTTTTGGAAGGGACATCCTGCGTGACACTGCAGTGCCACTCCTAAATGGGCCCGGTGTTTGTGTCGGCCACTAGGGTCGCTAATCTTACTCACACAGTCAGCTACGTCATTGCGCCTCTTTTTTTCTTTGCATCATGTGCTGTTTGGGGAGGGTTTTTTGGAAGGGACATCCTGCGTGACACTGCAGTGCCACTCCTAGATGGGCCCGGTGTTTGTGTCGGCCACTAGGGTCGCTAATCTTACTCACACAGCTACCTCATTGCGCCTCTTTTTTTCTTTGCGTCATGTGCTGTTTGGGGAGGGTTTTTTGGAAGGGACATCCTGCGTGACACTGCAGTGCCACTCCTAGATGGGCCCGGTGTTTGTGTCGGCCACTAGGGTCGCTAATCTTACTCACACAGCTACCTCATTGCGCCTCTTTTTTTCTTTGCGTCATGTGCTGTTTGGGGAGGGTTTTTTGGAAGGGCCATCCTGCGTGACACTGCAGTGCCACTCCTAGATGGGCCCGGTGTTTGTGTCGGCCACTAGGGTCGCTAATCTTACTCACACAGCTACCTCATTGCGCCTCTTTTTTTCTTTGCGTCATGTGCTGTTTGGGGAGGGTTTTTTGGAAGGGACATCCTGCGTGACACTGCAGTGCCACTCCTAGATGGGCCCGGTGTTTGTGTCGGCCACTAGGGTCGCTTATCTTACTCACACAGCGACCTCGGTGCAAATTTTAGGACTAAAAATAATATTGTGAGGTGTGAGGTATTCAGAATAGACTGAAAATGAGTGTAAATTATGGTTTTTGAGGTTAATAATACTTTGGGATCAAAATGACCCCCAAATTCTATGATTTAAGCTGTTTTTTAGTGTTTTTTGAAAAAAACACCCGAATCCAAAACACACCCGAATCCGACAAAAAAAATTCGGTGAGGTTTTGCCAAAACGCGTTCGAACCCAAAACACGGCCGCGGAACCGAACCCAAAACCAAAACACAAAACCCGAAAAATTTCAGGCGCTCATCTCTACAGCGAACACAGTACCCAGACTGGCAACAAAGCCATAAAAGGAGTTGTCTCCATTTTATGCATATAGACACATACAGCCAATATAAAAAAGAGCGGGAAGACCGCACGCCATTGAAGGGGCGGGGCTTCACTATGAGCGGATCCAGCAGTTAACAAGTGCCATTTTCCCTACTCCAGTTGACACAGACGCTGACTGACAGGGACGCACAGCTCATCCGGAGAAACTCCAGATTACCTCAGCGGTACCAGGGGATCATAGCAGGGGGGTTGCAATTATTTGTGTACTAAGTCTCTAATCTAGGTACTTAGTCTGTGCAGGGCCGTCTTTTCGTATGGGCTCAATGGGCTCTTGCCCAAGGGCCCCAGTAGTATAAGGGCCCTAGGCTCATAGCTGAGGGTCCCCTCTTTCCAGGGGTACCAGATTTTTGAAAATCGGCCCTGGTGAACCGGAGATATCCGACTTTAAAGCAGTGGTCCCCATCCAAGCCTGTTAATTGTTCTTCCCAACCAGATATCTCGGGTTCTGTCTGACTTAGAGGGTATACTCCAAAAGCTGGGACTCTTCCCTTTCAGTGGACACTGACAGCTTGTCTCTACTATGCCCAGAACCAGAGATATCTGCCTTCCAGCAGCTTGTCCCTGCTCCAGCTCCACACGCCTGGGATGCAGTTTTATATTTTCGTTGGTGGATTGCACTGGCTCCTGAAATCTGATCCCGAAGTCCCCAGTACCTCCTGACAGGTGTCCCCAGTACCTCCTGAAAGTTGTCCCCAGTACCTCCTGTCCCCTTCTACAGTTTAGTGTTCTCCCTCCCGTCCCATTTGTGCAGTAAAGGAGTAATTAGCAGAAATGACTGTGCTCCAGGTCCAACATGCTGAGCGAAAGATAGAACCCCACCGGTATATTGAAGCTGCCGCTGATAGCACCCCCCACCCCTATCGCTGATGGGTGGGTAGGGGCCCCAGTGCATTGCTATGCCCAGGGGCCTACACTGCTGTTAAGACAGCTGTGAGTCTGTGACCCAGATAAGCTTGGCATTAGCGATTAGGGCGCCATTCCATACTATCTCTGTGTCTCCCTGGAAGAGCTCTTTGTGGGTTATTTGTGCATTTAACCTTTTCCTGTGTGTGTGTGCTGTCACTGTTACAGTATGTCAGGCAAAGAGTGTGTTTCATCTAAAGCACAGTGTTCCTCTTCTCCAGGGTGTTCACTAGTGTTTACCTTCCCAGGCTAGCGGAACTGAAACAACCCAGCTGGACTCCATTTGGGGAAAGATTTCCTTCATTTCTACTAAGTTATCTCGGAATGAGAAAGTGACAAAATACTTAAGACAGTCTATGACTGAGTTTATGAAAAAGGACTCCATACCCAAATGTCTCAGTCCCCTGCCATTTGTCTGCAAAAACGTACTTTGGCCCATATCCTGCAGTCTGACTCTGATGATGAGGGGTCAGAATTGGAGGAGGGTGAGGTGGACTCAGATGTGGTGGAAGGTACTCTGTTGCAGGGAATAGAAGATGTTCTGAATATTCCTGGTAAGGTGACCGAGGAGGGTGAGGAATCTTATTTTTAACATAAAGAAGAAATCCTCAGCCACTTTTCCTGTGTCAAATGAAATACCCTGTTTGAAGAGCCATGGGTTAATCCAGATAAGAAATTTCAAATCCCTAAATGGTTGTAACCTTTTCCTCCTGAGGATAGGAAAAAATGGGAGAATCCACTGGTAGTGGATGCATCGATCACCAGGCTCTCACGGAAAATTGTATTGTCTGTCCAGGGTGCGGCCTCCCTAAAAGACGCAGCTGACTGTAAAATTGAGACTACGCTCAAATCTTTGTATATAGCTGTGGCCCATAGACCCACTATAGCATGTAGGTGGATTATACGAGCCATTGCATAACCTAATTGAGGGGTTAGATTCCTTGCCTCAAGGGGAGTTTATTTTGCTCCTGCAACATATACAGGACTCTACAAACTTTATGGTGGAAGCCATAAAGGAGATAGGCTTGCTTAATGCAAGCACTACAGATATGGCAGTGTCTGCACACAGGGGTCTATGGCTACGCCAGTGGACTGAGGATGCGGACTCCAGGAAAGGCATAGAAGGCCTACCTTTCACAGACTAGGCCTTATTTGGATATGAACTAGACAAATGGATCTCCAAAGCTAATGCGGGTAAGTCCATGTACCTACCGTCTGCAGCTCCCCTAGCTAGGAAGGCCTATTCAGGATCCAACTTACAGTCATTTCGGATAGCAACTTACAGTCCTTTAGGGGCAAATTCAGAGGTTCCTCTACCGCCGCCAGACGTGCTAGAGTTAAACCATGGAAACCAGCTACCGCCGGTTTACAGGAACAGAGTTCAGACTCTACTTCCTCAAAACCTTCCGCAATGCCTGGAAGACTGTCAAGTGGGAGCCCGGCTAAACTTCTTCAGTCACATCTGGACAAGATCGTGCCAGGATCCCCGGGTCATAGACTTTATATCCCAGGGCTACAGACTGGAGTTCCAGGAGCTCCCACCTCACAGATTCTTCAAATCAGACTTACGAGTTTCACAAGATGCAAGAAAGACCTTACAGTACGCCATTCAAAAACTGTTACAGACCCAGGTCATTGTTCCAGTTCCACCTCATCTACAAAACAAGGGATACTATTCTAGCTTGTTTGTAGTACCAAAGCCTGATAGTTCGGTAAGACCGATTCTGAACCTCAAATCGTTGAACCCGTACTTACGAGTGTTCAAATTCAAGATGGAGTCTCTAAGAGCAGTGATCTCGGGTCTGGAGGAGGGGGGAATTCCTAGTGTTTCTGGATATCAAGGATGCGTACCTTCATATTCCGATCTGGCCGCCTCATCAGGCTTATCTACGGTTTGCACTGCAGGACTGTCACTACCAGTTCCAGGCCCTGCCATTTGGTCTCTCCACAGCACTGAGGGTGTTCACCAAAGTGATGGCAGAGATGTTTTTTCTACTCTGCAAACAAGGAGTGAACATAATTCTGTACCTGGACGATCTTCTGATAAAGGCACCGTCCAGGGAGCAGTTGTTGGAGAACATTGGCCTCTCAACCAGAGTACTCCTGGATCACGAGTGGATTCTGAACCTACCAAAATCTCACCTAGAACCGACAGAGGCTTCCTTTCCTGGGAATGATACTGGACACAGAGTCTCGGAAAGTATTCCTTCCCTTGGAAAAGGCAATGGTAATCCAGTCGATGGTTCGGGCTGTCCTGAAGCCAACCCGGGTCTCAGTGCATCTCTGCATCTCTGCATACGCCTTCTGGGGAAAATGGTGGCCTCTTACGAGGTGATTCAGTATGGAAGGTTTCATGCGAGGCCCTTCCAGCTGGATCTGTTGGACAAATGGTCCGGATCGCATCTTCACATGCACCAGAGGATTCGTCTGTCACCAAAAGCCAGGATCTCCATCCTGTGGTGGCTACAAACTTCTGACCTAGTCGAGAGTTGAAGGTTTGGGATTCAGAATTGGATTCTGCTAACCACAGATGCAAGCCTCAGAGGTTGTGGTGCAGTAACCCAGGGGGTGCAGTTTCAGGGAAGATGGTCAAGTCAGGAAATCGTCCTTCCAATAAACATTCTGGAACTCAGGGCTATCTACAACGCTCTTCAACAGGCCGCTTTTCTTCTTAATAAGGCTATTCAGGTCCAGTCTGACAATGTGATGGCACTGACGTACATAAACCAACAGGGCAGAATGAAAAGCAGAGCAGCAATGTCAGAGGTGTCAAGAATTCTCCTTTGGGCAGAAAAACATGCCGTGGCATTGTCGGTGGTCTTCATTCCGGAAGTAGACAACTGGGAAGCAGACTTCCTCAGCAGACATGACCTGCACTCGGGGGAATGGGGCCTTCACCCGGAGGTGTTCTGGTGGTTGACACGTCGGTGGGGTTATTCACAAATTGACATGATTGGCCTCTCGACTGCTCAACAACAAGCTCAAGCGGTATTGTTCCAGGTCGAGAGACCCACAGGTAGTGGCGGTGGATGGTCTCACCACTCCATGGGTCTGCCAGCTGGTGTACGTGTTTCCTCTACTTCCTCTCATCCCAAGAATTCTAAAAAGAATAAAAAGGGAAAAGGTTCAAGCAATCCTCATTGCTCCGGACTGGCCTCGAAGAGCCTGGTACGCCGATCTTCTCTAAATGCTGCTCGAAGATCCGTGGCCTCTACCTCTTCGTGAGGATCTTCTGCAACAGGGCCCGTTCATCTATCAAGACTTACCGCGGCTACTTTAAGGGCATGGAAGTTGAACTGCTGATTCTAGCCTGGAGGGGGATTCCTGACAAGGTCATCCCGACTATGATTCAAGCCAGGAAGGGGGTAACGTCTAAACATTACCACCGTATCTGGAAGAAATATGTCTATTGGTGTGAGAGCAGACCATATTCTGCGGTAGAATTCCGTCTGTGATGTTTCCTGCTTTTTCTCTAACGTCCTAGTGGATGCTGGGGACTCCGTAAGGACAATGGGGAATAGACGGGCTCCGCAGGAGACAGGGCACTTTAAGAAAGAATTTGGATACTGGTGTGCTCTGGCTCCTCCCTCTATGCCCCTCCTCCAGACCTCAGTTTGAATCTGTGCCCGGACGAGCTGGGTGCTACTTAGTGAGCTATCCTGAGCTTGCTATAAGAAAGTATTTTGTTAGGTTTTTTTATTTTCAGAGAGATCTGCTGGCAACAGACTCTCTGCATCGTGGGACTGAGGGGAGAGAAGCAGCCCTACTGACTGAAGATAGGTCCTGCTTCTTAGGCTACTGGACACCATTAGCTCCAGAGGGATCGTACACAGGATCTCACCCTTTGTCGTCCGATCCCGGAGCCGCGCCGCCGCCGCCCCCCTCGCAGAGCCGGAAGACAGAAGCCGGTGACAGAAGCAAGAAGACTTCAAAATCGGCGGCAGAAGACTCCAGTCTTCAAACTGAGGTAGCGCACAGCACTGCAGCTGTGCGCCATTGCTCCCACATTAAACCCACATACTCCGGTCACTGTAGGGTGCAGGGCGCAGGGGGGGGCGCCCTGGGCAGCAATTAGAACCTCTTGGCAGAAAGGGGCATATATACAGTTGGGCACTGTATATATGCATGAGCCCCCGCCATAATTTTACACAGAAACGCGGGACAGAAGCCCGCCGCTGAGGGGGCGGGGCTTCTTCCTCAGCACTTACCAGCGCCATTTTCTCTCCACAGCTCCGCTGAGAGGAAGCTCCCCAAGCTCTCCCCTGCAGATTCACGGTAGAAGAGGGTAAAAAGAGAGGGGGGGGGGGGCACATAAATTAGGCTCAAAAAACATTATATACAGCAGCTACTGGGTTAACACTAAGTTACTGTGTGATTCCTGGGACATATAGCGCTGGGGTGTGTGCTGACATACTCTCTCTCTGTCTCTCCAAAGGGCCTTGTGGGGGAACTGTCTTCAAAAAGAGCATCCCCTGTGTGTGTGGTGTGTCTGTACGCTTGTGTCGACATGTTTGACGAGGAAGGCTATGTGGAAGCAGAGCGGGAGCAAATGAATGAGGTGTCTCCGCCGACGGCGCCGACACCTGATTGGATGGATATGTGGAAGGTTTTAAATGATAATGTTAATTCCTTGCATAAAAGGTTGGATAAATCTGAAACCTTAGGACAGTCGGGGTCTCAGCCCATGCCTGATCCTATGTCGCAGAGGCCGTCAGGGTCTCAGAAGCGCCCACTATCCCAAATTGTTGACACAGATACCGACACGGATTCTGACTCCAGTGTCGACTATGATGATGCAAAGTTACAGCCTAAATTGGCTAAAGCTATACGTTATTTGATTATAGCAATGAAGGAGGTGTTGCACATCACAGAGGAAACCCCAGTCCCTGACAAGAAGGTTCATATGTATGGGGAAAAAAGGCAGGTGGTGACCTTTCCCCCTTCACATGAGTTATGTGAAAAAGCTTGGGAATCTCCAGATGATAAACTGCAGATTTCCAAACTGATGCTTATGGCGTATCCTTTCCCGCCAACGGACAGGCTACGCTGGGAATCCTCCCCTAGGGTGGACAAAGCTCTAACACGCTTATCCAAGAAGGTGGCCCTACCGTCACAGGATACGGCCACCCTAAAAGATGCTGCGGATAGAAAGCAAGAAGGTACCCTGAAGTCCATTTATACACATTCAGGTACCTTACTAAGGCCGGCAATTGCGTCGGCCTGGGTGTGTAGTGCTGTAGCAGCATGGACGGATACCTTATCTGAGGAACTTGATACCTTAGACAAGGATACTATATTAATGACCCTGGGGCATATAAAAGACGCTGTCCTATATATGAGAGATGCTCAAAGAGACATTAGCCTACTGGGCTCTAGAATAAATGCAATGTCGATTTCTGCCAGAAGGGTCCTGTGGACTCGGCAATGGACAGGCGATGCCGACTCAAAAAGGCACATGGAGGTTTTACCTTACAAGGGTGAGGAATTGTTTGGGGAGGGTCTCTCGGACCTGGTCTCCACAGCTACTGCTGGAAAGTCAAATTTTTTGCCATATGTTCCCTCACAACCTAAGAAAGCACCGTATTGCCAAATGCAGTCCTTTCGTTCACAAAAAGGCAAGAAAGTACGAGGTGCGTCCTTTCTTGCCAGAGGCAGGGGCAGAGGAAAGAAGCTGCACAACACAGCTAGTTCCCAGGAGCAGAAGTCCTCCCCGGCTTCCACTAAATCCACCGCATGACGCTGGGGCTCCACAGGCGGAGCTAGGCCCGGTGGGGGCGCGTCTCTGAAATTTCAGCCACAAGTGGGTTCACTCCCAGGTGGATCCCTGGGCAATAGAAATTGTGTCTCAGGGATACAAGCTGGAATTCGAGGAGATGCCCCCTCACCGATACCTCAAATCGGCCCTGCCAGCTTCCCCCTTAGAGAGGGAAATAGTGTTAGCTGCAATTCACAAATTGTATCTTCAACAGGTGGTGGTCAAGGTTCCCCTCCTTCAACAAGGAAAGGGTTATTATTCGACCATGTTTGTGGTACCGAAACCGGACGGTTCGGTCAGACCCATATTGAATTTAAAATCCCTGAACATATACCTGAAAAGGTACAAGTTCAAGATGGAATTGCTCAGAGCGGTCATCGCAAGCCTTGAAGGGGGTATTTTATGGTGTCTCTGGACATAAAGGATGCATACCTTCATGTCCCCATTTATCCGCCTCATCAGGCGTACCTCAGATTTGTGGTACAGGATTGTCATTACCAATTTCAAACGTTGCCGTTTGGTCTCTCCACGGCACCGAGAATATTTACCAAGGTAATGGCGGAAATGATGGTGCTCCTGTGAAAGCAAGGGGTCACAATTATCCCATACTTGGACGATCTCCTCATAAAGGCGAGGTCCAGAGAGCAGTTGCTGATCAGCGTAGCACGCTCTCGGGAAGTGTTACAACAACACGGATGATTTCTAAATATTCCAAAGTCGCAGTTGATTCCTTCGACTCGTCTGCCCTTCCTGGGCATGATTCTGGACACAGACCAGAAGAGGGTTTATCTCCTGATGGAGAAGGCTCAGGAGCTCATGACGCTGGTCAGAGACTTATTAAAACCAAAACAGGTGTCGGTGCATCACTGCACGCGAGTCCTGGGAAAGATGGTGGCATCATACGAGGCCATTCCCTTCGGCAGGTTCCATGCGAGGACCTTTCAATGGGATCTGTTGGACAAGTGGTCCGAATCACATCTACAGATGCATCGGCTGATCACCCTATCCCCCAGGGCCAGGGTGTCTCTCCTGTGGTGGCTGCAGAGTGCTCACCTGCTCGAGGGCCGCAGATTCGGCATTCAGGACTGGGTCCTGGTGACCACGGATGCAAGCCTCCGAGGGTGGGGGGCAGTCACACAGGGAAGAAATTTCCAAGGTCTGTGGTCAAGTCAGGAGACTTGCCTTCACATCAATATCCTGGAACTAAGGGCCATATACAACGCCCTAAGTCAAGCGGAGACCCTGCTTCGCGACCAATCTGTGCTGATTCAGTCAGACAACATCACCGCAGTGGCTCATGTAAACCGCCAAGGCGGCACAAGGAGCAGGGTGGCGATGGCGGAAGCCACCAGAATTCTTCGCTGGGCGGAGAATCACGTAAGAGCACCGTCAGCAGTGTTCATTCCGGGGGTGGACAACTGGGAAGCAGACTTCCTCAGCAGGCACTACCTCCACCCGGGAGAGTGGGGACTTCATCAAGAAGTCTTCACGCAGATTGCAAGTCGGTGGGAACTGCCACAGGTGGACATGATGGCATCCCGCCTCAACAAAAAGCTACAGAGGTATTGCGCCAGGTCAAGAGACCCTCAGGCGATAGCTGTAGATGCACTTGTGACACCGTGGGTGTTCCAGTCGGTTTATGTATTTCCTCCTCTTCCTCTCATATCCAAGGTGCTGAGAATCATAAGAAAAAGAGGAGTGAGAACAATACTCATTGTTCCGGATTGGCCAAGAAGGACTTTGTGAGCATTTCTTGCAGATCTGGATACGGAGGACCCATGGCCTCTGCCTCTAAGACATGACTTGTTGCAACAGGGGCCCTGTCTGTTCCAAGACTTACCGCGGCTGCGTTTGACGGCATGGCGGTTGAACGCCGGATCCTAGCAGAAAAAGGCATCCCGGATGAGGTTTTTCCTACGCTGATAAAGGCTAGGAAGGACGTGACGGCTAAACATTCTCACTGTATATGGCGAAAATATGTTGCTTGGTGTGAGGCCAGGATTGCCCCTACAGAGGAATTCCAGCTGGGCCGTTTCCTTCACTTCCTACAGTTGGGAGTGACTTTGGGCCTGAAATTGGGTTCCATTAAGGTCCAGATTTCGTCCCTATCCATTTTCTTTCAAAAAGAACTGGCTTCTCTTCCTGAAGTTCAGACGTTTGTGAAGGGAGTGCTGCATATTCAACCCCCTTTTGTGCCTCCAGTGGCACCTTGGGATCTTAACGTGGTGTTGAGTTTCCTGAAGTCACACTGGTTTGAGCCACTCAAGACCGTGGAGTTAAAATTTCTCACGTGGAAGGTGGTCATGCTATTAACCTTGGCTTCTGCTAGGCGTGTCTCAGAATTAGCGGCTTTGTCACATAAAAGCCCCTATCTGGTTTTCCATATTGACAGGGCAGAATTGCGGACCCGTCCACAATTTCTGCCAAAAGTGGTGTCATCTTTTCATATGAACCAACCTATTGTGGTACCTGTGGCTACTCGTGACTTGGAGGATTCCGAGTTACTAGATGTGGTCAGGGCTTTGAAGGTTTATGTAGCCAGAACGGCTAGAGTCAGGAAAACTGAGTCGCTGTTTATCCTGTATGCATCCAACAAGCCGGGTGCTCCTGCTTCAAAGCAGACTATTGCTCGCTGGATCTGTAACACGATTCAGCAGGCTCATTCTGCGGCAGGATTGCCGCTTCCAAAATCAGTAAAAGCCCACTCCGCAAGGAAGGTGGGCTCTTCTTGGGCGGCTGCCCGAGGGGTCTCGGCATTACAGCTTTGCCGAGCTACTACTTGGTCAGGTTCGAACACTTTTGCAAAGTTCTACAAGCTTGATACCCTGGCTGAGGAGGACCTTGTGTTTGCTCATTCGGTGCTGCAGAGTCATCCGCACTCTCCCGCCCATTTGGGAGCTTTGGTATAATCCCCATGGTCCTTATGGAGTCCCCAGCATCCACTAGGACGTTAGAGAAAATAAGATTTTACTTACCGTTAAATCTATTTCTCGTAGTCCGTAGTGGATGCTGGGCGCCCGTCCCAAGTGCGGACTTCTTCTTCAATACTTTGTATATAGTTATTGCTTAAATAAGGGTTATGTTGTGGTTGCATCAGGGTTGATCTGATGCTCCGTTGTTGTTCATACTGTTAACTGGGTAAGTTTATCACAAGTTATACGGTGTGATTGGTGTGACTGGTATGAGTCTTGCCCTGGATTCCAAAATCCTTTCCTTGTACTGTCAGCTCTTCCGGGCACAGTTTCTCTAACTGAGGTCTGGAGGAGGGACATAGAGGGAGGAGCCAGAGCACACCAGTATCCAAATTCTTTCTTAAAGTGCCCTGTCTCCTGCGGAGCCCGTCTATTCCCCATGGTCCTTACGGAGTCCCCATCATCCACTACGGACTACGAGAAATAGATTTACCGGTAAGTAAAATCTTATTTTCTGCAGTCGGGAGTGGATGTGGGCCTACATCTAGGCTCCATAAAAGTCCAGATTTCGGCCTTGTCCATTTTCTTTCAGAAACAATTGGCTTCTCTCCATGAGGTCCAGACGTTCTTGAAAGGTGTTCTGCACATCTAACCTCCCTTTGTGCCCCCCACGGTACCTTGGGATCTCAATTTGGTGCTGCAGTTCCTCCAATTGGACTTGTTTGAACCGTTACAAGAGGTAGACGTAAAGTACCTTACGTGGAAGACCGTCACACTGTTGGCCTTGACTTTAGCAAGACGTGTGTCAGAGTTGGTGGCGGTATCTTACAAGAGGCCCTACCTAATTTTCCATGAGGACAGAGCTCAGGACTCGTCTGCGATTTCTTCTTAAGGTGGTGTCTGCGTTTCACATAAACCAACTTATTGTGGTTCCGGTTGTTACGGACACCTCTACTACTTCAAAGTCCTTGGATGTTTTGAGGGCTTTGAAGGTGTATGTAAAGAGAACAGCTCGTCCCAGGAAATCTGACTCGCTGTTCGTTCTCTATGATCCCAATAAAATTGGGTGTCCTGCTTCAAAGCAGTCCATTGCACTCTGCATCAGGCTCACTATCCAGCATGCTTATTCCACGGCAGGCTTGCCGGTTCCAAAATGTTTACAGGCCCACTCTACTAGGTCAGTGGGTTCTTCTTGGGCGCCTGCCCAGGGTATCTCGGCTTTACAACTCTGCTGAGCAGCTACTTGGTCAGGTTTAAACACGTTTGCTAAGTTTTACAAGTTCGATACTTTGGCCTTTGAGGATTTTCTGTTTGGTCAATTAGTTCTGCAGGAACCTCAGCACACTCCCACCCAGTTTGGGAGCTTTGGTACTTCCCCCATGGTACTAAATGGATTCCCAGTATCCCCTAGGACGTAAGATAAAATAGGATTAGTAGTCTGTAGAGGATACTGGGCGCCCGCCCGGTGCTTCGTTCTTCCAGCTCTGTTACTTGGTTCAGTAATGTTGTTTGGTTCAGCTGTTATCCCGGTTTGCAAGTTTGGTTAGCATGGCTTTCCTTTTGTTATGGTTGTGCTGGTTCGAAATCTCACCACTTTCCTTTTTCTATATCCTTCACTCAAAGTATGTCAGTCTCCTCGGGCACAATTTCCTAGACTGAGCCTGGTAGGAGGGGCATAGAGGGAGGAGCCAGCACACTTAATCAAACTTCTATAGTGCCCATGGTACCTAGTGGACCCGTCTATACCCCATGATACTAAATGGACTCCCAGTATCCCCTACGGACTACGAGCAAAGGATTTACTGGTAGGTAATTAAAATCCTAATATATTTTTTTTACTTTTTCATACTTAACGATCCGCGTAGACTACGATTGGGAATAGTAATTTGTGCCGAGCGCAACGAGGCACCTTGCCCGAAGCTCGCTCTCCATGCGAGGGGACATGGTGCATTATTTGGGGTTCCCGGTCACTGTACGGAGAAAACGACTTCATAAAAACTCATGTAGACCTTTTGACCTGTCGACCTAGTTACTGTCGACCAATAGTGGTCGACCTAGTTACTGTCGACCTTCCATACCACACCCGACTGCAACATATACTCTGGTCTTTGAAATGAAAAAATTGATTTTCTGCAGATGTGGCTGTATGTAATACATTTTTTATTATTATTATTATTACTAGGTGATTCATCGCGCCCTACGGGCGCTCTTCACACCGTCGGTTGGGGCTACGCCCCGTTAACCCCTGCACGCCTTTGAACATACACAGGCCAGTAGATATGTGGTGAAGAGGTGCTGCGAGTGGGGAAGGGGAGGGTGTGGTAGGTCCGCGAATGGGGGAAGGCAGAGCCGGATTAAGACCATGGGGGGCCCGGGGTGCTTTAGACAGTGGGGTCCCTATTGAAGAGAGGGGTGGGGGGTGCACCTATTAACGGGGCCTAATGCCCACCATGCGCCCTCGGACCGGGAGGGCCCGACTATAAATGGCCACGGGCCGAGAGGGCCCGACTACATACCCACAGGCCGGGAGGGCCTGACTGTACCTACGGGCCTAGTGCCCGATCCCTGACGGTCTAGGGAGGAAAGGGGGGGGTGAGTGAGAAACCACCTCACTGAGGCCTCACCTGGTCCGGGTCATCTTCCAGCAGGAGCACGGCGTCTTCCGGCCTTTTCAGCGGGCACCGGAGCTCTTCTCCCTCCATCCGGCTGTTCACCGCTCTTCAGCGCGGCCTCCCTCTTCGGCTCTCGCTCGGTGTCTTCTGCGCTCTTCCGCGCGGTCGTCTTCTTCGGCTCCCGCCCGGCATCTGACGTCAGATGCCGTGGGCGGGGCCAATGACCCGGCGAGACAATCTGATTGGCCGGCGCCCCGCGAGCCATAATTTACTCGCGGACGGCGCCGGATTTGAACTCCCGCCGCCAGCGCTTCAGATTGGCTGGCAAAACGGCGCCAAGTTTGAAGCGCCGCTGCCCGTCGCCACTTCCAGTCTGGTGCAGGGAAACACCCGGTCCCTGCACCGGACACCCACCGCTTACTGACAGGCGCTGTCAGATCCCCTGCACCCTGGAGCTCTGATGTGCCCTGGAACACAGGTCACATCTCTACAGCACTACAGATCGGATCGGAAGAGAGATCCGATCTGTGGTGTGGCAGGGGGCCCTTTTGGAAAGGGGGGCCCGGGGATACGTATCCCCGGGACCCCCCCTTAATCCGGCTCTAGGGAAGGTGTGGGTGGGGGAGGGGGCCGGAGGTGCTGTGGTTGGAGGAGTGGCGGCTGCGGGGGTCCGGATGCGCTGCGGGCAGGGGAGGGGTGTGATGCGGGTGTGGCTGATACGGATGGGGGAGGGGGTGGGAGTGCCGTGGGTGTTGGAGGGACGTATGTGGGGGGTGGATGTGGTGGATGCTGTGGGTGTCGCGGGTGGGAGAGGGCTGGGTGGGGTGGAGCATGCGGGGGGGAGAGGTGGGTATGGGTGGGGAGGTGCAGGGTTGTTGCGGGTGGGGGTGTGTGCCGCGGGTGGGGGACGGATGTAGTGGATGCTCCGTGTGGGGGAGGGGCTGGTGGGGTTTGGGTGTAGCGCGGAGGAGAGGTGGGTATGGGGGGAGGGGGGAGTACCGCGGGTGGGGGGCGGATGTGGTGGATGGTGTGGGTTCGGCGGGTGGGGTGCCGCGGGTGGGGTGGAGGGTGCGTGGGTGTAGGGGGGGGGGGATGGTTGTAGGGGGGGTGCCGCGGGTGGGGGAGAGAGAGAGTGGTTTTTTTGGGTTGTGGGTGCTACGGGTGGGGGATGGATGTGGTGGGTGCCACGGGTGGGGGAGGGGTAGTTCTGCGGGTGGTGAGGGGGCGGGAATGCTGCGGGTGGTGGAGGGGCGTGTGCCGTGGATGCTGCGGGTGGGGGAGGGGTGGGGGGTGCATCAGGTGGGGGTGGGGACGGGAGTGCAGTGGTTGGGTGAGGGGTGTGTGCCGCGGGTGGGGTGGATGCTGTGGTTACCGAGGGTGTGGGGTGCCGCGGGTTGGAGGGTGCGGGGTGTCGCGGGCCATGTGGTGCGGGTGGGAGGGGGGCGCGAGCCGTGTTCCGCGGGTGGGGGACTGATGTGTTGGATGCTGTGGGTGGAAGGAGGGCCGTGCGTCGCGGATGTGGTGGATGCTGTGGGTGCCGCGGGTGGGGGAGGGGCGGTGGGGGGCAGGGGGGGGAAAGTGGGTATGGGGGTGGTGCGGGGGTGGGGGAGGGGTGGGTGGTGCGGGGGTGGGGGAGGGGTGGGGGGTGCAGCAGGTGGGGGAGGGGATGGGAGTGCAGTGGTTGGGTGAGGGGTGTGTGCCGCGGGTGGGGTGGGTGCCGTGTGCCGCGGGTGGGGGGCTGATGTGTTGGATGCTGTGGGTGGAAGGTGGGCCGTGCGGCGCGGGTGGGGTGCCGCGTGTGGGAGGAGGGCTGTGCGGCGCGGGTGGGGTGCCGCGTGTGGGAGGAGGGCCGCGCGGCGCGGGTGGGGTGGAGGGTGCGTGGGTGTAGGGGGGGTGCTGCGGGTGGGGGAGAGAGAGGGTGGGTTTTTTGGGTTGTGGGTGCTACGGGTGGGGGATGGATGTGGTGGGTGCCACGGGTGGGGGAGGGGTAAGGGGGGTTCTGCGGGTGGGGGAGGGGCGGGAGGGTGCTACAGGAGGGGACGGGAGTGCTGCGGGTGTTGGAGGGGAGTGTGGGGTGGAGGGTGCTGGTGGGGGGAGAAGTGGTATGGGGGTGGGGGAGGGGTGGGGGGTGCAGCAGGTGGGGGAGGGGACGGGAGTGCAGTGGTTGGGTGAGGGGTGTGTGCCGCGGGTGGGGTGGATGCTGTGGGTACCGCGGGTGGGAGGGTGCCGCGGGCCGTGTGGTGCGGGTGGGCGCAGGCCGTGTGCCGCGGGTGGGGGGCTGATGTGTTGGATGCTGTGGGTGGAAGGAGGGCCGTGCGCCGCGGGTGGGGTGCCGCGTGTGGGAGGAGGGCCGTGCGGCGCGGGTGGGGTGCCGCGTGTGGGAGGAGGGCCGTACGGCGCGGGTGGGGTGGAGGGTGCGTGGGTGTAGGGGGGGGGGGGGAGATGGGTGTAGGGGGGGTGCTGCGGGTGGGGGGGAGAGAGGGTGGGTTTTTTGGGTTGTGGGTGCTACGGGTGGGGGATGGATGTGGTGGGTGCCACGGGTGGGGGAGGGGTAGGGGGGGGTTCTGCGGGTGGGGGAGGGGCGGGGGGGGTGCTACAGGATGGGACGGGAGTGCTGCGGGTGTTGGAGGGGAGTGTGGGGTGGAGGGTGCGGGGGGGGGGGGGAGAAGTGGTATGGGGGTGGTGCGGGGGTGCCGCGGGTGGGGGAGGGGTGGGGGGTGCAGCAGGTGGGGTACGGGAGTGCAGTGGTTGGGTGAGGGGTGTGTGCCGTGGTTGGGTGAGGGGTGTGTGCCGCGGGTGGGAGGAGGGCCGTGCGGCGCGGGTGGGATGCGGTGTGTGCCGCGAGTGAAAGGAGGGCCGTGCGCCGCGGGTGGGGTGAATGCTGTGGGAGGGGGGGCAGCACATTGGCATTCTCCTCCGGACTGTGCGGTGACGGCGAGTCCGGCTTACAGTCCCCGCTCCCCGGCTGCAGGATCACCAGGGTACGTACAGGGAGTGTACGGGGAGGAGAGAGACAGGGCACTGGGCGGAGACGGGGCGGGGATGGGCGGACCGAGGGAGGGGACTGTTCCTGGCCTGCATGCAGCCACTGTGACTCCGCCCAGCGTTACGGGAGAGAGTCACAGACTTAGGCTAATATATAGGAGATTTTTTAGCAAGCCATCAGCTTTATGTACACAGACTGATTTGACAGAGAAAGACTGACATGGTACATTATTACCATAATAATAGATTAAAATGATTGTGTCTTTAAGATTGGATTTTAACTTGTATCGGCAGCTTAAGTGAAGTGCTGCCTGTGTGCGTTTTCTTACAGAAGTAGAGGTTTAGGAGCAAGCTTTCTGGGACATATTTATCAATAATTACCATCCTCAGACATTTTTTTCCCATCGACAGAAAAAGTGTTGTCCTGCATAACCTTCTTAAGATATTGATGGAAGCAATATTCCCTTCTCGACCAGATATTTGTCCGGGTTGTGAGGACTCAACTCCTACTGAAAATAAAAGGTAGAACAAACTTACAGATCAGAATAGAATCGGAGGAAACTCCCTTATATGGTTCTGAGTACTTTCCCAGGTAAATAGGAGTCATCCAATCATGATAATATCCATTCAATGGACACTTTTTACCTCCACTGGTAAGTAAAAGTCGCCAAAATTCTGTTTGTGGATGATCGACTCCCACTGATCCTTTAGCTATAGGCAACATTGTGCTTTGTATTACATTATTCACACTGGTATTCTGTTAATTATCTTATTCTTTAGCTATCCACTTGTACATGGTCAAATTCTGGTTTCCTTGATATCTCAATAGAAGTGTACTACCCCTTTCAGTCCGCCACCTATGAACATGGGTTATGGGTACATGAGCACGCATAACCCGTGCTCAGGTGCGGTCTGAAAGGTGCAAGGGTTGAAATACCGGGTCGAGTGACCCAGTATTTCAACCCTGGCAGTGAGCAGGGTTAAAAACATCTTCAACCCGGCTCACTATGCGGTGTGAATGGGTGCCGGGTCGATGTAACCCGTTTCCCATTCACACTCTTTGTGAACGGGCAGCGCTTGGAGATCATGCAAACTCTAAGCGCCGCCCACGCCGCGTCACCGCTGATGTCACCAACCCAGCAATATGACGGGTTGCAGTCAGCGGTAGCGGGGCGCCTGAGGCACACTGGGAGCTCCAGTATCAGGCTCCTGTGTGCGACCCACCTCAGGTGGTCTGAAAGGGGTATTACTATTCAGTATATATACCGAGAAGAAGAATTCCTTATAGTGAAATACCACTTTTATTATTGAAGAGTGGGTATAATAACAGTGACTTAAAATTCACAATAAATTCTTTTATTTTCAGTGGGAGTTAAGTCCTCACTGAGTGTACATATTCCTGAAATTGTGTATGCATCCTGACAGGTATCTGGTTGTGAAGGGAATATTGCTTTCATCTACAGTAGCAATATCATAAGAAGGTTGCACTAGACCACACTTGTTTTTCAGTCACCAGCAGTGTTATTGTGTTTTGCAGTGAAACTTACTATTATATCACTAGTATTTAACATTACTGGTCCAGTGGGGTCTCCTTTCTCAGCATTGTGCTTTCCTGTGTTGCCAACAGCCTATGGCTGTCAGCAAAGTGTTCAGTGCACATGTGCGGCAGCCGTTCATGCCTGCGCATATCTGAAAAAAATTAGTGGCTTTGCTGGTCTCATTGCCTGCTATGGTGTAAGGATTTCCACTGTTTGTTTACCCACCAATCAGCTCCTTTAAGGCATGACCCAGCCATCCTTTCACACCATAGGCTACACGGGTTGTACCTTGGATTAACCTAGGTAGCGGACTCGGGTTGCACGGCCAGGGTCGACTATTTCACACTGAGCCAGGACCCGGGTTGTGCCGTCTTGGTTAACGATAACCTGGGTTTTCTGCTTGGAGTAAGAGTGGTGTAAATGGGATATTTACGATGTGGCAGCTTTGGTTTAAACATTTTCAGTAGCACTGATAAGTGCAAAACACTTCTGTACACTTAATGTTAATATCAATTCAAATTTTGAGGTCCAACCCACTGAGAAGCCGCCACTTCTAAAAAATGTCCATTAGGGGGAAATTTGCCCAATCTTTAGGAGAGAGATAAAGTGGAGAAGTTGCCAATACCAACTAGTCGGTATCTGTCATTTTACAGGCTGTGCTAGAGAAATGACAGTTCCTGTAAGGCTGGCTATATAAGCTAAAAGACTGCATGAGCAAATTCATCACTTTATTTCTCTCCAAGATTTGATCAGATCAACCATATTTATGTGCAGGTGTGTACCAGGTAGCTCCATGATAAGGAGGAAAAGTAGCATGTTTTTTTCTTTTAATATACATTTATTTATTTTGATCAATAAAGGCAGTAATTGGCTCAAACAAGAAAATTAAATATTCTACTATATACAGTATATAGTTTACAAATACAGATGTAGCCTTGCATTATGGGACTAACATGTTACTTTTATAGAGTAGCTCTTCGCTTCCTTTTTTTTTTTTTCCATTTCCTGTTCCTCTCTTGATGATTTTGGACTAAGGGGGACATTTACTAAGCAGTGATAAGAGTGCAGAAGTGAGCCAGTGGTGAAGTGCCCATGGCAACCAATCAGCACTGAAGTAACATCTATAATTTGCATACCATAAAATTATACAGAGCTGCTGATTGGTTGATGGGGAAACTTCTCCACTGGCTCACTTCTCCGCTCTTATCACTGCTTAGTAAATGTACTCCTAAATTTCTGATTGGAGATTATTTCTGTACCAGGAATTGTTTGCTAATCGGCACATCTCTGCTTGCTGTTTTTACACTCTGTCACATGCAGTGGTGGAATTGTACAAAATAATAAAAATAAAGTTTCACCAACAACCTACCTCTGACTGTTACATACACCCTACTCCATGTAACATAATAGAATAGATTGGTTATTGCTTTCATAAATGGTGAATGTATGGAAATAGCATTAGAAAACGGTCATGGGTTTGTTGTCCATTTCCACTTGTATACAGAAGAATGCACCAAATGAAAACATTATGGGGCAGATTTAATGAGTTATATCCTTGTTATCACTAGTTACGAATGATTAATGGTGTTCCAGCTAATCATCTCCTGTCATGTGTTTTAAAAATGGCAGGAGCTGATTAGCTGGAGCACCAATTTTATCTTTTGTGATGAGAGATAACAAGAATATCGCTTGTTGTGAAATCTGCCCATCACTCTGAGTTCACAGTGTGGTGTTATTTGTGATGTTTACAAGTTTTAACAAAAAAATATTTCTACCAAGTGCTAAGAAGCCATTTTTGGATGCTAAGAATCCTATTTACTACATTGCAAACTGCAAGAGGCAGGACATCCTATTCCCACACAGTGTGAGAGGTGTAGGCAGGCAATGCTGCTGGCTGACAATCTAGCAGCCATGTGCAGCAACAGCAGCTGTGAAAAAAATAAGTGTAAAAAAAAATAAAATGGGATGATCAGCTACTGTTCGATGGTGTACAGCCATCTGGTTATATGCAATCGATGGTAAAAATATTCAATATCGGCCATAGCCCATGTCTATGAGCCCATCGGCCATAGATTTTGAATCATTGATGGTCCGTGACCTTACCTACTCCTGACTAACTGAAGGATGGCCTTTAAGGAAGAGGTTTACCCCATTCAGGGTACTTTTTTATTCAGTGTCTTTTAAATATTTTTGCTTTCTTCTGTTCTTATTTGTAACTATTTTTGCTGTCACTGGTTACAATATACTTTTTCTCACTTGATATCTGAAGTAGAGTATGAAGCAGAGAAATGTCCCAGGCAATGTAAACTGTCAACTGTGGGCCTAATTCAGACTGGATCGCTGCAGCGGCAGCGATCGCAGTCTGAATCCCTTGCTGGAGGGCGCACGCGCAGTGGCCGCACTGCATGTGTGCCCCCCGGGAGCCCAGTGAGATGCTAACAGCATCTCAGGGCTGAAATTGCCTCTGCCTGATTGACAGGCAGAGGCAGTTGCGGGGCGGGTGGGGGCGTGCCAAAGGCATTAGAACAACGTTGGCGGGACACGGTACGGACACATGCAGCCGCTGCGACCTGGGAGGTGGCAGGTAGCTTCCTGCCAGCGCAGCTAGACTTTGTGGGCAGGGAGCTGCTCGTCGGGTACAAAAGCATCGCCGCCGTGCGATGCTTTTGCACCCGTGCGGAAGGGGGGTAGGGCCTGACACGTGGGGCAGACTAGCCCTGTGCTCGCCGTTCCCCGCATGTCTTAGAAACTGATTGTAGATGTGCTAAATCTAGCACATCTACGATCAGATCTGAATTACCCCGTGTCTGAGATTTTACACACTTGATGTAAGATATGTAGCACAGTGTCTAGTAAAAGCTGCAGCAGGACACGTAAATTCCATTTGTTATATCTGCAGCAATTTTATGCAACGCACAATGCATTTGGCCATAACATAAATACCTCTTCTCCTCTCCTGGCAGCGGAAGCCCACCTACCAAACATAAGTGGGAGCTGCCGCTGGTTGCCATTTTTTTATTTTTAACCTTGGGTTTGTTTTGTGTGTTCAGTAGATGTTTGTGTAAAGTCAACTCCCATGTGGCCTAGGTAGAAGGGTATCCGGATGGTAGGTTGACAGTCAATAGATCAACCACTATTGATCAACATGACTTTAATAAAATAAAAAAATAAAAAATTATTTTTAACTTTATCATATTTTCTCTGACGTCCTAGTGGATGCTGGGGACTCCGTAAGGACCATGGGGAATAGACGGGCTCCGCAGGAGACTGGGCACTCTAAAGAAAGATTAGGTACTATCTGGTGTGCACTGGCTCCTCCCTCTATGCCCCTCCTCCAGACCTCAGTTAGAATCTGTGCCCGGCCAGAGCTGGGTGCTCCTAGTGGGCTCTTCTGAGCCTGCTAGTAAAAGAAAGTATTTGTTAGGTTTTTTATTTTCAGTGAGCTTCTGCTGGCAACAGACTCACTGCTACGTGGGACTGAGGGGAGAGAAGCAAACCTACCTATCTGCAGCTAGGTTGCGCTTCTTAGGTTACTGGACACCATTAGCTCCAGAGGGTTCGAACACAGGCACCTGTCCTCGATCGTCCGTTCCCGGAGCCGCGCCGCCGTCCCCCTCGCAGAGCCAGAAGAACAGAAGCTTGAAGACGGCGAAATCGGCGGCAGAAGACTCCTGTCTTCATTTAAGGTAGCGCACAGCACCGCAGCTGTGCGCCATTGCTCCCAGCACACTTTCACACTCCGGTCACTGTAGGGTGCAGGGCGCTGGGGGGGGAGCGCCCTGGGCAGCAATTGCAGTACCTTTTTGGCATAAAATACATATATACAGTCAGGCACTGTATATATGTAAAAACCCCCGCCATTTTTTCACACCGAAAGCGGGACAGAAGCCTGCCGCTGAAGGGGCGGGGCCTTCTTCCTCAGCACACCAGCACCATTTTCTATTCACAGCTCCACTGGAAAGAAGCTCCCCAGGCTCTCCCCTGCAGTATCCAGATACACAAAGGGTGAAAAGAGGGGGGGGGGCACATAAATTTAGGCGCAAATTTGTATATACAGCAGCTACTGGGTAAACACTGAGTTGTAGTGTAATCCCTGGGTTATATAGCGCTGGGGTGCGTGCTGGCATACTCTCTCTCTGTCTCCCCAAAGGGCCTTGTGGGGGAACTGTCTTCAAATAGAGCACACCCTGTGTGTGTGGTGTGTCGGTACGCGTGTGTCGACATGTCTGAGGTAAAAGGCTCCCCTAAGGAGGAGATAGAAAAAATATGTGTGTGAGAGGGTGTCTCCGTCGACAACGCCGACACCTGTTTGGATATGTGTAAGTGCTGAGGTGAATTTATTGCACAAAAGATTAGAGAACAGACAGGAAATCTACCCATGTCTGTCCCTGTGTCACAGAGACCTTCAGAGTCTCACAATGCTCACTATCCAAAATAATAAACACTGATATCGACACGGAGTTTGACTCCAGTGTCGACTACGATAATGCAAAGTTACAGCCAAAATGGCTGAAAGGTATTCAATATATGATTATTGTAATAAAAGATGATTTGCATATCACTGATGACTCATTTGTCCCTGACACAAGGGTACACATGTTAAGGGGAAGAAAGCTGAGGTAAATTTCCCTCCTCTCACGAGGAAAAAGGGTGGGAATCTCCAGACAAGAAACTGCAGCTTCCCACAAGGAATTCTCAGGCAGTATCCTTTCCCCACTAGGGCCAGGATGTGATGGGAATCTTCCCCTAGGGTGTCACGTTTGCCCAGACGGTAGCACTAGCTGTTCTCAGGGATCCTGCAGATAGCGTGCACATTCTAGTACACTACTCAGACCGGCAATTGTGTCGGCATGGGTTTATAGCGCTGTGGCAGCGTGGACAGGTACCTTATCAGCAGAGATTGAGACCCTAGTATGCATATATATATATATATATATATATATATATATGTATATGTGTGTGTGTGTATATATATATATATATATATATATACATATTGAAGATGCTGTCTTAAGAGATAGATATATATATAAAACATGCCCAAAGAGACATGAGTATACTGGGTCCTGGAGTCAAAGCTATGTCGATTTCTGCTTGACGTGTCCTGTAGAATATGCAATGGACAGATGATGCCGACTTAAGAGGCATATGGAAGGCTGAGGATTGTGTGGAGAAGGGTTCTCGGACCTGGTCTCCGCAGCTTTAGCTGGTAAATTCTAATATTTTGCCTTATATTCCTGCACAGCCTAGGAAAGCACGACATTATCAAATGCAGCCTTTCGAATAAAGAAACAAGAAAGTCCGAGGTGCGTCCTTTCTTGCCAGAGGCGGCGGCAGAGGAAAGAAGCTGCACAACACAGCTAGTTCCCAGGAACAGAAGTCCTCCCCGGCCTCTACAAAAATCCACCGCATGTCGCTGGGGCTCCACAGGCGGAGCTAGGCCCGGTGGGGGCACGCCTTCGTAAGTTCAGCCACAAGTGGGTTCACTCCCTGTTAGATCCCTGGGCGATCGATATTGTGTCTCAGGGATATAAGCTGGACTTTGAGAAGATGCCCCCTCACCGACGGCCCTGCCGGCTTCCCCCCACGAGAGGGATACAGTGTTAACTGCAATTCACAAATTATATCTTCAACAGGCGGTGGTCAAGAGGGGGTTATTATTCGACCATGTTGTAGTCCCGTAACCTGACGGTTCGGTCGGACCCATATTGAATTTAAAATCCGTGAACATATACCTGAAAAGGTTCAAGTTCAAGTTGGAATCGCTAAGAGCGGTTATTGCAAGCCTGAAAGGTGACTCGGGACATAAAGGATGCATACCTTCAGGTCCCCATTTATCCACCTCATCAGGCGTACCTCAGAATTACGGTACGGGATTGTCATTACCAATTTCAGAGGTTGCCGTTTGGTCTCTCCACGGCCTTGAGAATGTTCACCAAGGTAATGGCGGAAATGATGGTGCTCCTGCGGAAGCAAGGTGTCACTATTATCACGTACTTGGACGATCTCCTCATAAAAGCGAGATCAAGAGAGCAGTTGCTGAACAGCGTATCACTTTCTCTGGAAGTGTAACGGCAACACGGCTGGATTCTATATATTCCAAAGTCGCAGTGGGTTCTTACAGCTCATCTGCTTCTCCTAGGCATGATCCTAGACACAGACCAGAAAAGGGTTATCTCCCGATAGAGAGAGCTCAGGAGCTTGTGACACTGGTCAGGAATCTATTAAAACCAAAACAGGGGTCAGTGCATCACTGCACTCGAGTCCTGGGAAGGAGGGTGGCCTCATACGAGGCCATTCCCTTCGGCAGGTTCCATACGAGGTCCTTCCAATGGGACTTACTGGACAAATGGTCCGGATCACATCTTCAGATGCATCGGTTAATCACCCTATCCCCCAGGGCCAGGGTGTCTCTCCTGTGGTGGCGGCAGAGTGCTCACCTTCTCGAAGGTCGCAGATTCGGCATTCAGGTCTGGGTCCTGGTGACCACGGATGCAAGCCTCCGAGGGTGGGGGTCAGTCACACAGGGAAGAAATTTCCAGGGGCTGTGGTCAAGTCAGGTGACTTGCCTTCACATCAACTATGGGCCATATACAACGGCCTAAGTCAAGCGGAGATCCTGCTTCGCGACCAACCGGTTCTGATCCAGTCAGACCGCAGTGGCTCATGTAAACCGCCAAGGCGGCACAAGGAGCAGGGTGGCGATGGCGGAAGCCACCAGAATTCTTCGCTGGGCGGAGAATCACATAAGCGCACTGTCAGCAGTGTTCATTCCGGGAGTGGACAACTGGGAAGCGGACTTCCTCAGCAGGCACGACCTCCACCCGGGAGAGTGGGGACTTCATCAGGAAGTCTTCACGCAGATTGCAAATTGGTGGGAACTGCCACAGGTGGACATGATGGCGTCCCGCCTCAACAAAAAGCTAAAAAGGTATTACGCCAGGTCAAGGGACCCTCAGGCGATAGCTGTGGACGCACTAGTAACACCGTGGGTGTTCCAGTCGGTCTATGTTTTTCCTTCTCTTCCTCTCATACCAAAGGTGCTGAGAGTTGTAAGAAAAAGAGGAGTGAGAACAATATTCATTGCTCCGGATTGGCCAAAAGGACTTGGTACCCGGAACTGCAAGAAATGCTCACAGAGGACCCATGGCCTCTGCCTCTCAGACAGGACCTGTTACAACAGGGGCCCTGTCTGTTCCAAGACTTACCGCGGCTGTGTTTAACGGCATGGCGGTTGAACGCCGGATCCTAGTGGAAAAAGGCATTCCGGATGCAGTTATGCCTACACTGATAAAGGCTAGGAAGGGCGTGACAGCGAAGCATTATCACCGTATATGGCGAAAATATGTTGATTGCTGTGAGGCCAGGAAGGCCCCTACAGAGGAATTCCAGCTGGGTCGATTCCTATACTTCCTACAGTCAGGAGTGACTATGGGCCTAAAATTAGGGTCCATAAAGGTCCAGATTTCGTCCCTATCCATTTTCTTTCAAAAACAACTGGCTTCACTGCCTGAGGTTCAGACGTTTGTTAAGGGAGTGCTGCATATTCAGTCCCCTTTTGTGCCACCAGTGGCGCCTTAGGATCTTAACGTGGTGTTGAGTTTCCTGAAATCCCACGGGTTTGAGCCACTGAAGACCGTGGAGCTCAAGTATCTCACGTGGAAAGTGGTCATGCTGTTGGCCTTAGCCTCGGCTAGGTGTGTGTCAGAATTGGCGGCTTTGTCAGGTAAAAGCCCCTACCTGGTTTTCCATATGGACAGGGCAGAATTGCGGACTCGTCCGAAATTCCTGCAAAAGGTGGTATCATCTTTTCATTTGAACCAACCTATTGTGGTGCCGGCGGCTACTCGTGACTTGGAGGACTCCAAGTGGCTGGACGTAGTCCGGGCTTTGAAGATTTATGTATCCAGACCGGCTGGAGTCTGGAAAACTGACTCGCTGTTTATCCTGTGTGCATCCAACAAGCTGGGTGCTTCGGCTTCAAAGCAAACTATTGCTAGCTGGATCTGTAACACGATTTAGCAGGATCATTGTGCGGCTGGGTTGCCGCATCCAAAATCAGTAAAAGCCCATTCCACAAGGAAGGTGGGCTCTTCTTGGGCGGCTGCCCGAGGGGTCTCGGCTTTGCAGCTTTGCCGAGCTGCTACTTGGTCGGGTTCAAACACATTTGCAAAATTCTACAAGTTTGATACCCTGGCTGAGGAGGACCTTTTGTGTTTGCCCATGCGGTGCTGCAGAGTCATCCGCACTCTCCCGCCTGTTTGGGAGCTTTGGTATAATCCCCATGGTCCTTACGGAGTCCCCAGCATCCACTAGGACGTCAGAGAAAATAAGAATTTACTCACCGGTAATTCTATTTCTCGTAGTCCGTAGTGGATGCTGGGCGCCCGTCCCAAGTGCGGACTTTCTGCAATACGTGTATATAGTTATTGCTTAATAAAGGGTTATTGTTATGAGCCATCCGTTGAGTGATGCTCAGTTGTTGTTCATACTGTTAACTGGGTAAGGTTATCACGAGTTATACGGTGTGATTGGTGTGGCTGGTATGAGTCTTACCCTGGATTCCAAAATCCTTTCCTTGTAATGTCAGCTCTTCCGGGCACAGTTTCCCTAACTGAGGTCTGGAGGAGGGGCATAGAGGGAGGAGCCAGTGCACACCAGATAGTACCTAATCTTTCTTTAGAGTGCCCAGTCTCCTGCGGAGCCCGTCTATTCCCCATGGTCCTTACGGAGTCCCCAGCATCCACTACGGATTACGAGAAATAGAATTACCGGTGAGTAAATTCTTATTTTACCATCCATGTGGACTACGATTGGTAAAAGTAACCTGTGCCGATCACAGTGGTAGCAGAGCAATGCACCTTACCTGTAGCGAGCCATGCAACGGGGCGTGGTGCAGTAATTGGGGTTCCTGGTCATGTTACGCAGAAAAGTTTGTGTCATGTCAACCTTTTTATGTGATGCCCCGTGATAACTATTTTACTGTGTCAACCTTTTTTCCATGTTAACCATGTTAATGTCAACCTAGTCCATGTCAACCCATTGATAGATAACTGGTGGAAGGGTAGGATGGTTTTGAATTGCAGTATAGTGGGCCACCTAGAACTCTGCCCAGCCAGTGCTTCAATATAGGAACTTTTGTTCTCTGTCAATTTTCTTATAATGCCTAACACATGAGTGGGTCAAGTGCTGGTTAGTGGAGGGGGGAAGGAAACCTAACATAAGCTCGACAAGCATAAGGGATCATAGTACAAGTGAGGAGGGGGTGTAATACAAGGGTCATTAGACATTTAAATTTTGGTGGCATGCTACGCTAAAGTCATGGGAAGAAGTGTCCCTCTCTTTTGAAACTTTGGGGCAGCTTCAAAATACTTCTATGAGGGTTAGTTACACTGTTTTACTTATGCCTCTCACCACTGTTCCTGAAGACATTCAACACTGTAGCTTAATCCTGTTAAATTTTAAAATACAGAAATGGGCTTGTTGTCACCTCTATAAGTATGACACTACATTGCCAGTTAGTGTTTAAACATAATTTCTCATACGTCCTAGAGGATGCTGGGGACGCTTCAAGAACAATGGGGTATAGACGGGATCCGCAGGAGACATGGGCACTTTAAGACTTTGGGTGTGATCTGGCTCCTCCCTCTATGCCCCTCCTCCAGACTCCAGTTAGATTATGTGCCAAGTGAGACTGGATGCACTCTGAGGAGCTCTCCTGAGTTTCTCTGAAAAAGACTTTTGTTAGGTGTTTTTTTTTTCAGGGAGCACTGCTGGCAACAGTCTCCCTGCTTCGTGGGACTTAGGGGAGAGAAGTCAGACCTACTTCTGTGAGTTTCAAGGCTCTGCTTCTTTGGCTACAGGACACCATTAGCTCCTGAGGGTCTGATCGCTAGGTACGCCTAGATGCTCGTTCCCGGAGCCGCGCCGCCGTCACCCCGCTTACAGAGACAGAAGTCAGAAGAGGGGTGAGTAGTGGAAGATCAGACACACACACAGCGGCACTACAGAGTTTCTAACCTATGGGCAATTCTAGTTGCCTAACCCAAACTGCTGCAGTAAAATACTTTCATAAATTTGGACTAGGCAAGTAACTGGACAGAAAGTACACTGGAATGCCCTTGGTGGTTGTTAGTTCCAGTCCTTGTCAGTGCATAGAATCTGGTTTATGATCATTTCTATGTCTGTGTTGTCTAAGGGCAGGCAACAGTTGGGACATTGCTGGGGTAAGCTCAGGTAGCAGCTTGGGGAGTCCTGGGGGCAGGTAGCAGTGGGGTACAGGGAGTTAAGGGCAGGATGCAGTTAGGGTAGAGCTGGGGATGAGGCAGGCTGCATTTATGGCAGGGAGGGAGTAGTTGGGGTAAGGGCAGGCAGTGCTGGGTTTGAGGGTAAGTGCAGAGAGCAGCTGGGGCAGTGCTGTGGTTAAGGGCAGGCAGTACATTGCTGGGGGGTAGTGATGGGGTAAGGGCAAGTAGCAGGTGGGGCATTATTGGGGGCATGCAACAGTTGGGTTAGAGTGAGTTAAAGGCCTAAACCAGTTGGCGGAAGGCAGTGCAGAGATTCTCACCCACTGCTTGAAGCAGTTGGGAATGGAGTGCACAATGGTGTGTGTGTGTGTGTGTGTGTGTACACTGCCCCAGGCTGCTGTAGGTGGCCGTCACCACTGGCATGATAGGGTCAACAATGCAGCTGCAGCTGGTAGAGTCTCAGGGTGGCCTGGAGAAGAGTACGCAGAGCCCAACCCAGAGAGGAAAATGCAGACATGTGTTGGACATTTGTGTGTTGACCATTTTCATGTTGACCTTTTTAACCTGTCAACCTTTTGTACCTGTTGGCCCAATGCATGTTGACCGTATGATGTCAACCTACAAACTAACTAGACAGTGCAGATCTCTCATCCGGACACCTTGTCACTCTAAGGCATATTTTTGGCATTTTAGGTTCTGCCCCCTCTTGCAGTTTTCTATGAATGTGCCTCATTTTGGCAGTATGAAATGACATGAAGTTGTCATCTTTTGTTTTCTACACATTATATAAGTATTTGAGATCCTGTTAACCTCTCGTAATACTTTGCCCTTGTTTGTGATACAGGAAAACACCAATATTATTTCCATTTCACTGGATCAGCTAGTTTTAAAGAAGTCTGTAAAAAAACATATTCCCTCGTATTACGTTATATAATATGTGATAATGCGCCACCTAAAGTAAAATATAGGTTTATTAGGAGTCAGCGACATTTGGATCCCAAAATTGACTGCTGAGGAAATAGTGTCTTGAGTGACTTGTAGTCCTGTGGTCTTTATATGACAGGAAAGCAGCACTACCACTAAAAGGTAGATTTACTAAAGCTTCAAAAATAAGATTCTAGCTAAATTAAAAATGTGATTCTAGCTAAATTAAAAATGAGATTCTAGCTATCATTCTAGAAAATGATAGAATCTGATTGAGTGCTATGTGCAACACCTTCACTTGTTAGTTTTACAAGGTTTAGTAAATCTACCCCAAAATGTTAGGAGGGCTGAAAATCTGATTCAGAGATGGACGCATTCGCACAGATCTTTGTGCGCAGGAGCTGTGCTGAAATATGCTAATGCCATAGGAGAGGCGTCTCCTGCCGGCTTCTGTGATCCGCTGCTGTGTCTGAAGATGTAGCATCGGATCAGTGTGTGTGAACATCGATCATCTCTGTAACCCTTGAGTTACTCAGGGTGGCCGGTGTTTTCCCGCTTCCGGAGCCAGTGACGCTTCATCTGAGGATCCACTGAAAATCCTGTTTTCTGAGACACTGCCCACTGCTACCCATCCCTCGCTCCCAAATGGCTGCAGCATGTCAATCATGTCTCAGCTTAGGGGCCACTGCAACAGTCATCGCAAAAAGAAATCCGCACATGCACAGTATAGATCCTACACATGCGCAGATCTCAAAACATTGGAGATATACGCAAACCCAGTGGTTTGTGTACATCTCTGAATCTGTCCCGAAGCTACTTTAAAACATGCTGTGGCCCTCATTCAGCATGGATCACTTGTGCAGTCTGCTGCGCAATTTCCTGATTCTCGGGAAACTGCGCAGGTGCAGGACTTGTTCTACAGATGTGCAGAGCGGGTATTGTGTGGGGCTCGCATTTTTACAACAGCCTTTGCCTGACTGACTAGCAGGAGTGTTTGGGGGGGTGGATACAGCCGGCGTTTCCGGAAATGTGGGTGCGTTGCCCCCGTTTTCCGGCGAGTGAGGAGGCCAAGTTCTGCATCTCAGAGGCTGATTTATTGGCCTGGCAAAGACCCCTTCGACAGCCAGCCTGGGTAAGCAAGGGCTTACTGAGCTGTCAGTCTGCCGGGAACATCGATACCATCGGTAGCTATGTTGACCCCAGTCTGCGATGCAGTTGAAGCGCTGGGATCGCAAATGCAGCAAGGAGATGTTTAACACCTTTTACTGCATTTGCATTGGTAAAGATTGCATTTGCAAAACTTCCTGCAAGCAGCTTTACAATTGCGATCCAGGCTGAATGAGGGCCTATATACAGATTGCATTATACTAGTCAGTCCTGACTAATCACAAGGTTCTAGGCATAGCTGTGTAATTGTGCACCTAGCATGCTCTGAGTTCCAGGATGTTTATTGGGAGAAGTGATTCTTGATACAACTACCGTCCCTGAAAGGTTTCCCCCAGAGCAACTGCTCCCCAACCTCTTAGACTTGCATCTGTGGTTAAAAGGATCCAGTCTTGAATTCCGAACCTTCGCCCTTCCAGAAAGTGCGGAAGTTGCAGCCACCAGAGGAGTGAAATCCTGGCTTTCAGAGACAGGTGCATGTGTAGGTGAGAGCCGGACCACTGGTCCAAGAGATCCAGCTGTAAAGGTCGAGCATGAAACCTGCCGTACTGCGGAGCCTCGTAGGCGGCAACCATCTTCCCCAGAAGGCGTATGCATTGATGAACCGATATCCGGGTAGGCTTTAGGACATCCCGGACCATTGTTTGAATCACCAACGCTTTCTCCACCGGGAGAAATACCCTCTGCACTTCCGTGTCGAGGATCATTCCCAAGAAAGACAGCCGCCTTGTCAGCTCCAGATGAGACTTTGGAAGGTTCAGGATCCAACCGTGCTTCCTGAGCAGCTGTGTCGTGAGCGCGATGGACCGCAACAACCTCTCCCTGGACGACGCCTTGATCAGGAGATCGTCCAGATATGGAATTATGTTCACCCCCTGTTTGCGGAGGAGAACCATCATCTCCGCCATCACCTTGGTGAAGATCCTCGGTGCTGTGGAGAGGTCAAACGGCAGCTCCTGGAACTGATAGTGATCGTCCAACAGCACAAATCTGAGATATGCTTGATGCGGCACCCAAATGGGAATGTGGAGGTAAGCATTCTTGATGTCCAGAGACACCAGGAACTCCCCCTCCGTCAGTCCTGAGATGACAGCGCTCAGAGATTCCATCTTGAATTTGTACTCCCTGAGATAAGGGTTCAAAGACTTTAAGTTTTTAGAATAGGCCGTAACGAACCATCCGGTTTTGGTACCACAAAAAGGTTCGAATAATAACCCTTGTTGCACTGCTGAAGTGGGACCGGAACAATGACCTCTGACACTACCAATTTTCTGATGGCCTCCAGAAGAATTGTCCTGTCTGCCAGCAGGGCTGGCAAGCCTGACTTGAAGAAACGTTGAGGCGGGGGATCTTGAAACTCCAGTCTGTACCCAGGGGTCCTGACCCGACGACACCCAGACGTGACTGAACTGCCGGAGTCTTGCCCCCACCTGACCCTCCTCCACTCCTAGCTGTCCACCGTCATGCGGAGGACTTAGGGGTATCAGAAGCGGGATTCTGGGTCTGGGAACCTGCGGGAGCAGGTTTCTTTCCTTTGGCACGACCACCTCTGAAGAAGGTGTTCGAAGGTTTGTTCTTTCTAGACCTCGCAGGCCGAAAGGACTGTGACTTGGCTGATGAAAAAGGCTTCTTCGTAGCCGGTGCAGCTGAGGGGAGAAAAGGAGACTTACTCGCGGTAGCCGTGGCAATCCACGCATCCAGCGCCTCCCCAAAGAGAGCCTGACCTTTGTATGGTAGGCCCTTCACACACTTCCTGGATTCCGCGTCCGCAGACCAGTTGCGCAGCCAGAGAACCTTGCGAGCCGAGATGGACATGGAGGAGATCCCCGCAGCCATGGAACCCAGGTCCTTCATGGAATCCACCAGGAACCCTGCAGAATCCTGAATATTACGTGAAAATAAATCAACGTCACCTTTATCCAGCACAGGGCAAGGCCGTTCAGCATGCTAATAGCCACCAGCGATGCGTTCGCAATTCAAATGTGATCGCATCGCTGTCCCCACAAAACCAGAGAAGCCCGCCTGCCTGCGAAGGTAGACGCTGCACGGGCATTTTCTCCTTCGCTACGGCGGTGTGTGATGTCACGCGGCCGCCTCAAAAACGCCACACCCCCGCAATTCCTCGTCACCTCCTCCGGCTGCCCCGCGATCGCCTTTGCCTGTCAATCATGCAAAAGCGTTCGCATCAGTGCCAGGTCGGTTACATTACAATATTTCCTGGCGTTAACCTGTAGAGGTTAGGTCGTCATATGTAATGATTACACACTGCTGCTATTTAATGTGTTTTATATTTAGGCTACTAATCTCTATATCCGCTGCAAATGCAGGGCCGTAACTATGTGTGTGCCAGTGGTGCCTGGCACACAGCGCAGTCACCCTGAGGGCACAACTTTAGTCCGCAGCATTGTAATGAGTCAAACTGACTCATTACAAGCTGCTTGTGTGTGCTGCCGCCGGAGCGAGGAGCAGAGGAGCTTCGGGGGCAGGGGAGGAGGAGCAGGGGGGGACTCGGGAGCCACAGCAGTGCACTGTAATTGGTGGCGGCGCCGCTGCAGCTGTCCCTCTCCTTCCACGTAAGCTGGCCGCCGCCACTGTGAATGCTGGGATGCACTCCTCATTCACAGCGGCAGCGGCCAGCCAATGTGGAAGGAGAGGGACAGATGCAGTGGCACTGCCACCAATTACAGTGTGCTGCTGTGGCTCCTGAGTCCCCCTCCCCTGCCCGGGATCTGCCAGCAGCTGCGCTGAGGAGCCTGACTGCCTGAGCCAGTGGAGGGTCAGTAAGTAAGTATCTATCATGTATTCTGTCTATCTATTCTGTCTATCTATCTACCTACCTACTGTATATTTATCTATTTATCCAGGGCCGTACTAAGTGGCACACAACGCATATGCCTGTTTTCATGTGTAAAAGGTGGACTTTGTCTGCCATAATGTGTAAAAGGTGAACTCTGTCTGCCATGTGTAAAAAGAGGGACTATCTGCCGTAATGTGTAAAAAGGGGACTCTGGGGGTAATTCAAAGTTGATTGTAGCTGTGTTAAATTAAGCACAGCTACGATTAGGCACACTGACATGTGGGGGGATGCCAAGCACAGGGCTAGCCTGCCCCGCATGTCAGTCCCTCACTGCCCGGTGCTCCCTTTCCTTTGCTACGTGAAAAATCAATCTCTAAAAATAAATTAATTAGAAAGCAAATAAAGCTAAAGTTAACATAAAGTATAGCGATTGTACAGAAATGTGAACGGGATCAGTACGAAATCCCGCCGGACTGGATCCCGGCGGTCGGAATACCGACACCGGGATCCCGACTGGCACAATCCCGACAGGGGGGTGAGCGCAACACAGCCCCTTGCGGGCTCGCTGAGCTCGCCACGCTGCGGGCACTAATTTATTCTTCCTCTATGGGTGTCGTGGACACCCTCAGAGGGAGAATATGTTGGGATTGTGCCGGTCGGGATCCCAGTGTCGGTATTTCGAACGCCGAGATTCCGTCTGGCGGGATCTTTACTGCATCCCATGTGAACTACTCAAACCAAAGCATCAGTAATACTGTACCTGCAGTAGCAGCATATTTCTAAGTGCAGCTGCTTTACATTTGTACAGTTCTGTCAGAATGATTTGTCTGGTTACAGCTTGTACGCTTTATAAAGAAAAACCTCATGCATTGTCTTGGCTAATACTGGAGTCTCACTTTAAATGGATTAAGATTTAAATCCTATTGCTAATGTTCATTTTCTCTAATAGTCAGATGTAAAGCTAAACTATCCTAATTTGTCTGACAGCTGTTTAAGAAGAATTGAGCACTAAACTGATGCACTGTAATTGCCTTCCTTTTCTCGTTATGTATTTTATAATCCATATAGGCCTCTGTTTCACAATACTCCCCTTGTATTTTGACACAAACCTGTAGCATTGGCTAAAGCTCCTTACCATTTTCTAATGTTATTGCAATAAGTTCAGTAAGTGATCTAACATTCAGAGTAGGGTATTCAGCATCTACAGTAGCCCAGCTTTGTCAATTAATGTAGAATTATAGATTAATATTAACTTTTTCACCTCTAGTGGCTGATTCCGAGTCAGGCGCAGCAGTGTATGCGTTTATTGGCGGTGGCCTGTCTGCAACTATATGCAAATGCTGCTACAAAATATTTCCCACTGTCGGCATCTCTAGACAGGAGTGTAGAAAGTAGAGCTTGAACTCCAGGCACCGGCGGGGACAGAAGGTGCTGGCTCTCTGTAAAAGGCTGGGAGGAGAGGACTTGAAGAGAGAGAAGTGGCCACCACAGTACCTGCATGTTCCATGTTACTGACTGCAGTGTGGAGAGTCCAGTGCAGTGCAGTGCGGTTTGGTGTTGGAGGGGTGAGGGACGGTATGGAGGCTTGTCAGAAAAGGCTTCCTGGCTGTCTGGTATCTGCATTCAGGCAGTGTGGTGGCCACCCCTTCCCTCTCCTGGGTCCTTTCCTGCTACCCATGGAGGCCCATCCAGTCAATCACATAGAAGCTCCACCCCTCCAGACTGGAACGATGAGCTGCTGCCCTCTTCTTGGTGAGACTTGATGAGTGTGTATATGTGTGAGTGTCTGTGTGTGAATTTATATACGAGTGTGTGGGGGTGTGGGGGGGGGGGGTTCACTGCTCCAAGTGTCACAGTTCCACTCTACGCCTCTGTTACTAAAATACAGTTTGGCGTGTCTTTGGAAACACCGTCAGTTGCATATTGAAACTTATGGCAGGTACAGCTGTTTAGTTCGAGTATGGTCTCTTATGTGGGCAGATTAGTGTCTGTATGCAACCACTTTCACAAACACTCCCATAACTTTCCCATAAGACAGACCATCTCCATGCATGTGCTAATCCACCTTTATATCATAGCCCAGGAATGGCCATTACATTTTCAACACATTTTCAAGACCGTGCCCCTCAATGTGAACTCTGACCCTGTGTGCACGCTATATGGGTTTATGGGGGTCATTCTGAGTTGATCGCTCGCTAGCTATTTTTTGCAGTGCTACGAACAAATAGTTGCCACCTACAGGGGAGTGTATGTTTGCTTTGCAAGTGTGCGATCGCATGTGCAGCCGAACGGTACCAAAAAGTTTTGTGCAGTTTCTGAGTAGCTCAGAACTTACTCAGCCGCTGCGATCACTTCAGCCTGTCAGGTCCCGGAATTGACCCGCCCTGCAAACGCTTGGACACGCCTGCGCTTTTCCAACCACTCCCTGGAAATGGTCAGTTGACCTCTTCCTGTCAATCTTCTTGCAATCGGCTGTGCGAATGGATTCTTTGTACAATCCATTGCTCAGCCATGATCCGCTTTGTACCCGTACGACGCGCCTGCACATTGCGGTGCATACGCATGCGCAGTTCTGACCTGATCGCAGCGAAAGATCCTAGCGTGCGATCAGGTCGGAATGACCCTCTATGTGCAATGCTACATAAATGCATGTGCAGAGGAATAAAATCTCTACTGCATCCCGACATCGGCAGAATCAGACCCATAATCTCCTGACACAAATGTGCTTTGTAGCGTATACTTAGTTACCACTACAATAATTAGGGTAATTTCCTTAAAGATCAGTGTAGAGGCTTACATGGACCTGATTGAGTAAAACGCACAGCTCTGTTATTCTAGACTATTTATTTTACAAATTATAGATTTGCTAATTAGGAAGGAAAGGTACAACATTATTTGCTTCCCAGTTCCTATTTTCTAAGTCACCTTGGCACTAACTGTATACCAGACTCCCTACAGTGATTACTATAAAAAAAAGGTATCGGCAGCAACACAAATGAAAACTTTATTGCACAAGTGCACCAGCAGTGTTTTGCACCAAACATGATTTATGAAGCATAATCATCTTTAGTAGGCCTGCAGAGGGTGATATGCCCCCAAAGGGCTCATTGGTATCAATTTTTTATTTTTTTTGGCAGAGATGTTTTATTATATTTTAAAAAATATATATATTATTAATTATTCTAAGGTTGTACTTGCCCAAATGCTGCTTATGCTTTGTAGGTTACATGGGCTCTGCAGTGTGAATGAGAATAGCAGCATATCTCCCAAAATTTCTAGTAGCCAAAAGTGGACAATGACTACCACAAAAGTGATGTTACTTCACTGGAAATAAGTCATGGGAAGAGCAACAGTAGCTTGAACGGATCTGGGATATGGTCTATTTTGTTGTTTGTTTGTTTGTTGGTTTGTTTGTTTTTTCAAATTAAAAAATGTGCCATAGCTTTGTCATGTAGGTCATTGTACCCACCACCGGTCTATTGCTTGCAAGGGCCTAGCTACCATAGGTGCAGGGAGTTCAGCTGCTATGGGGCCCGGGGCTGAAAGGGGCCCATCTGCCTTGTCAGAGTTACATATGTTATATGCATTTTTCACCATTGGGTAGTACATAAGAGCCCTTACAAACTTTGCCATGATGTCTACAGTATATCTAGTTATGCCTTTGTACCTGCTTAATGTAATGTGGTATAAAAATAACAGGTGGGTATTATAATGTTACATAATATGAGCTGTGGCACAGTATGAAGTGGAGGCACTATAGTGTGGCATAATATGAATTAGGGGCACTGCATGTCCTAATGTGTATTAGGTACTGTGTAATGCATACTGGTGGCCCTACAATGTGGGGCATAATGTGGACTAGGGCACTACTATGATTCATAAAATAAACTAAAGCACTACCATGGGGTAGAACATTAAATAAAGCACTACTATATTTCAGAAAATGAACTAGAGCACTATTATGGGGCATAAAATGAACAACTGCTTCCGAGAATTCTCTCTCTAGAAGCTGGTGCCCCCCTAATGTTGCTATGGGTTCAGTTCTGGCTACGCCCCTGATTGCTTGGTACTGCTTTACCATTTTCTCCAACCCTCAGTTGTTAGATAAGGCTGGAAACATAAGAGTGGGAGATAAGTGTCAGTTTGCCATATTCTAGCCCTGGAACAGAAAGTTATAAGAGCAGTTGCTTGGTAGAGGCACTATAGAATTGTAGGAATATTTTCCATGAAGTGAACAAAATAATGAAGTATGGGTCTATAGAAGTGGTTACTTCTCATCTCCATTTTCCAGGGTACACTTTTCAGTCAATTTGGTGACCTGGCATTTATTCAGCCATAACCATGTGTTTAATTATTCAGTAACATTGTGCAACAGAGTGTGAAATGTCATAGTTAATGTCTTTAATTGTTGACTTTTTTTTAAATCTGCAATTGTTTTTGATATATTTTTTTCTTGCCTAATTATCTCTGTAAAGAAGTTGCAGGAGATAAAGAAATGTTGAACTCCTATAAACTGTTTACTAATTACCACTTTCACGCCTACAGCAAAAACACGTGCTTTGCCCATGAACGTGTATCGATCCGGGTTTTTGCTATGTGTAAACAGAAATGACCCGGGTCAGGACGACCCTGCACTGTAATACCCCTTTCAGTCCGCCACGGGTTATTGGCACATGAATGCGCATAACTGTGCGGTCTGAAAGGTGCAAGGGTTGAAATACTGGGTCGAGTGATTCGGTATTTCAACCCTGGTCGTGAGCAGGGTTGAACACGTCTTCAAGCGGGCTCACTGTGCGGTGTGAATGGGTGCCGGGTCGATGTGACCCGTTTCCCGTTCACTCTCTGTGTACTGGCGGCGCTTGGAGATCATTTGATCTTCAAACGCTGCCCCCGCCGCATCACCGTTGAAGTCACCATCCCGGCAATATGCCGGGTTGCAGTCAGCGGCTGCGGAGAGCCTGAGGCGGGTCGCACGCTGGGAGCTCCCGTGTGTGACCCGCCTCAGGCAGTCTGAAAGGGGTACAGGATTTTTCCTTGGTGTGACCTGGGTCGCCTCGAGTGTGAATGCATCCAACCCAAGTTTTTAGACCTAGGTTAGAAGAAAAGTATCTGATTGATTGTACAGCGAATGGCTATAACATAACCCAGCTAAGTTTAGACTATTACACAGAAAACTATACAAATGCTGTACACTTTACAGGAAGCTCACATACGAAAAGGGCATACCTGAAATTGAGGAATGGTAATACTGGCTGATAGCTGGGTGTGGAAGGGGAATTGTAAGTGGTGGCACCTTTTTAAGAATAAATAAAAAGAATTACTTAGAAAGTAGCACAACTTTTAAAGCAAAATGTATTTCAATAGTAAATTAAAACCACACATTTGCCATTAACAAATATCAGTGGCTGCATAATATGAAATTGTCCACTTTAAATACACACCAAATTCCAGAGCAGACGCGGGTTCAGTGTGAACACATCTGACCTGGGAATTTCCCGGGGTTTTGGTGTAGTGTGAATGGGGTCCTTGGACTGAGACCCAGGAAATTCCTGGGTTGACAGATCTGTGTCGTACCCATATATTTTCCAGGTCTCATGTCTGAAAGGGGTATAATGCATCTAGGCCAAGATTTATCAAGCCTTGGAGAGTGATAAATTGCATGGTGATAAAGTACTAAACAATCAGCTCATAACGGTCATTTTTTCAAACCCAGCCTGTAACACGAGTTAGGAGCTGATTGACTGGTACTTTATCACTCTTGGTGTTATAATTTCATAGTTGAAGTATAAAATATTATATAACAGTAATCGAAGTTGTTTTCATGCTATTCCAGCATTCCCTATTTGATCACCTTGTTTTGTGGTTTGCTGTTTTAGGATAGTCACACAGGCACTTTTAGTATAACATTCACTTCAAGTGAAAAGAATTTCTTTCTATGAGTAAAGCGTGGAGTATATAATAGGGTATATCACATGAGCGCTTTAAAATCTTTTGAGTGGGGTTTTTTTTTTTAAATGCTGACTGCATTGTTTTGTATAAGTGTCAAAAGCTCTCAACACAAAAGCCCTCCTATTGAAACGTTATATTTAAGCAGCACTTTTCTCACAGAGTATTTTCAATGTTTCTTTATAAGCTGTGAGAGTTAAAGCTACATGTTTTTCCAGCTGCAACATAAATAATTAAGCATGTGCGCTTCTTAAGTTGGGACAGAGTTGCAAGAAAAAGCACCTGTGTGACAGAGTTTTCAATCTTTAGCTTTTCATTACCTGGATGAAACTTAGTTAGGCATGTACTCGTACATCATCAACATCTAGTAAAACAGAATACTGTAGTTTAAATGCGTTCTCTCTGCAGTTTAGCTATGAGACGGTGTGTACATTTTGCAATGGCTACTGCAGTTCCATTCGGGTGTGTATCGATTTATCGGCGGCCAGGATCCCGGCCCGATTAGGTAACTACATCCCGTTCCATTCACCACACAGCGAGGAGTGATTAACTGCATTATTCACCTTGTTATTGTACTAGATCACAGGTTCTCAAACTCGGTCCTCAGGACCCCACACAGTGCATGTTTTGCAGGTCTCCTCACAGAATCACAAGTGAAATAATTAGCTCCACCTGTGGACCTTTTAAAATGTGTTAGTGAGTAATTAATACACCTGTGCACCTGCTGGGTTACCTGCAAAACATGCACTGTGTGGGGTCCTGAGGACCGAGTTTTAGAACCACTGTACTAGATAATTACATTAATGTGTTTTTAGATTTTGTTGAGTTGCATACTAAATCAGAACAGAATGTGAACACATTTACACACACCTACACTTACATTTCCAAGGATAAAGAAAAACTATTTTACCTTTCCTTTGGCAATTACCACTTCCTACGCCTAATTAATGTATTGTTTTGAGACCACATCTAATTTGCATGCTAATGTTTATTCTGGGGGCACATTAAAATGCTGAATCTCATTTTCTTTAAAGTGAGTGTCAGAAATACATGCTGATTGATTAATATACTAAATATACTCTTAACTTTTCTTTTAAAACCAGTTCTTTTTTTTTTTTTTTTTTGCTATCTATTTCAACTTTCTGTTTGTCCTTTGCAGGTGACTCCTTTCTAATGGCAATGATGTTCTATGGAGAGTAGATGGGAACCCAAGTTCAGTAGGAAACATAGTAGTCTCCGAAGAAAAAAAGACTCCTGCAACCTATAGCTTTGATGAGGAGAAGAATTAAAAGGTAATACATATATAATAGTTATTTTTTTATTTAATTTTTTTTCTATCGTGCTTACTGTACTATAGATATTGTGTTTTAAAAATTTTGGGAAAATGCTTACTGCATTAGTGCTTAAACTAGGGTGTTCAGTCTTTTGATTCAGACAGACTGCGCTGATGATTATGTAGTTCACTTATATTATGGACTCAAAGTTAATGGGCATTTTTTAAACTGATTAATGAGGAGTATCTACATGCACATTTTGATGCTTATAGTGGGCAAAATGTGTTTGTTCTTGTTCTCAAGTTCAGTCTTTGTCTGGCAGAGACTCCGTGTATTCACCAGCCATTGCTATGGTGCTTCAGATCAGCTGTTGTATCGTATTGCTGGCACAGAGAGACGACAAGGAAGCTACTGTGTGGGCTCTGACCTGACACAAGTATGTGTTTGGGCGTATGGAATGGAATTGCCTCACACAGCGTAGCTGTGCTTTATAGAGGAAGGAAGTCATCTGCTGCTTCACATCAGGAGAATATTGCATTTCACCCAGCAACCATGTTCTGTGAATGCAGTAGGTGGATGAATACGGTCATACACACGTTTTACTCACCTTCAGTGTCCAGAAAACTTACAGAGGACTTCAGGTTATATAACATTATGAAGTACATACCCTCCAACTGTACCTTTTTGGCAGGTACAGTACCTTTTTATTTTTATTGTCTGTATCGATTTTTGGCTCTCCAAACTTCCATTGAAAGTATAGGAAAAGGGGTGTTGCCATGGTACCAGTGGCCACGCCCCCTTTTAGGAATTGTACCGGTTTTTACATGTAAAATGTTGGAGGGTATGTGAAGTAGGATGAGCAGATCTTTTAAAATGGGACTATATACACGTTATAAATGAATGCTTGCTTATTGGATAAAGCTATGCAAGGATTATGTATATTATAAATGTATGCTTGCTCACTGGTTAAAGCGGTACCCGGTCTATTGATCTACACAAAAAAAGTCTACAGTCAAAAGGTTGACCACTGATGGTCGACATGTAAAAGGTAGACAGTTCAAAAGGTCGACATGACAATTGTTGACACACTTTTTTTATTTTTCAACTTTTTTCATATTTTACCATGCACGTGGACTACGATTGGAAATAGTAACCTGCCCGAAGAATGGCGAGCAAAGCAGTACACTTGTGGGGCTTTTTTTGTGGCAGAAAAGTGACAAAACACCATTTTCATGTCGACCTTTTGACCCTTTCGACCTGTTGCATGTCCACCATTAGTAGTCGATCTATTGACTGTAGACCTTTTTAGTGTAGATCTGGTTATCCACGTCTGGGTAAAGCTATGCAAGTATTATGCACATTATAAATGTATGCTTTCTCACAGGGTACAGTTATGCAAGGCTGATTAGTTTACAAAGAGATGATGTATAAATTGAGAAAAGTAGAGGACCTAAGACTGAGCCTTGCGGTACGCCAACTGAGAGGTAGAAAAGAGTAGGTAGAATCAGAGATGTGAACACTGAAAGAGCGATTAGATAGATAGGATAGGAACCAAGTAAGGGCTTGTTCCTGAAGAAACAGGGATTTTAGTGTTTGTATGAGAAGAGAGTGGTCAACAGTGTCAAAAGCAGCAGAGAGATCTAGAAGAATAAGAAGTGTGTAATTGCCTTCCGATCTAGCAGTGACCAGATCGTTCACTACTTTAGTCAATGACATCTCTGTGGAGTGTTGGGCATGAATGCTTGACTGAAGAGTGTCCAGTAAATTGTGGGAGTTAAGAAGGTGTGTAAGGTGAGTGTAGGCAAGTCTCTCAAGTAGCTTGGAGAGACATGGGAGCTGAGAGATGGGACAGTAGTTAGAGTGTTTGGGTCAGAATTGTGTTTTTTCAGAATGGGAGTAATCACTGCATGCTAAAACAGGGACAGAAAGATACCAATAGAGAGAGATTTTAGTTAAGGTTGGGATAAGCACAGGAGACAAAGATTTACTGACTTGTGAGGGTATAGGATCAAGAGGAGCGGTAGTAGAGTAGGAGGATGAAAAGAGTGTTGATACTTCCATCTTCACTTGTCGGATCAAATGAAGAGAAAGTACCAGAGGGTTCAGGTAGGGAATTGAGCAGGTTACTGGCTGATTTACAGCATACCATTTCATCTGGTATTTTATCAATCGGGTATGGGTCGTTGGGTCGACCCAATTTAGATTGACACTCATTAGGTTGACCACTGAAGGTCGACATTGCCATTAGGTCGACATGCATTAGGGCGACAGGTCAAAAGGTCGACATGAGTTTTTTTGTGTTGTTTTCTCCGTAAAGTGACGGGGAACCCAAATTAGTGCACTGTGTCCCCTCGCATGGCTCGCTTCGCTCGCCAGATTACTGTTCCAATCGTAGTCCCTGTGGATCGTTAAGGATGAAGAAAAGCCAAAAAATGAAAAAAGAAAAAAAAAAGTGAAAACCTCATGTCGACCTGTTGACCTAATGCATGTCGACCTAATGGCATTGTCGATCTTCAGTGGTCGACCTAATGAGTGTCGACCTAACGACCGTAACCCTATCAATCGTATCCTTGAAATAGGAAGCAAGTTCTTGTGCACGGATAGTAGCTAGTATGGGAGGTGAGGGAGAGTAAAGAAGTGATTTAAATTTATTAAAAAGTCGAGATTGGAAATGTGTTTGTTTGGCAGTGTCCAGGGCCTGATGATAGGAGTGGTAGGTAGTTTTATATGTGAGAAAATCACTTGGATTACGAGATTAACACCACTGACGTTCTACTGTGTGTGACAGTTTTTGTAGGTGTCTTGTTGATTTAGAGTGCCACGGTTGGCATCTAAGCCTACGTGGAGTGTGATTGGTAGCTGGAGCCACTTCATCAAGGGCACTCTCTAGAGTCTGGTGCAGGTGGGATACAGCAACCTTAGGTGAGGTAAATGTAGAAATTGGTGAGAGCAGCTGTTGCAGAGAGGTGGAAAGTTGTTGAAAATTTATATTGTTAGTATTTCTGCTAGTTAGAGGAAGCTTGCTTGGTTTTAGTGTCATAGAGTTTAGAGTAATGGAAGAGATTGAGGTGATCAGGTTGTGATCAGAGAGAATGAAAGGAATGTTAATGAATTCAGAAACTGAGCAGAGCCTGGTGAATACAAGATCAAGGTAGTGGCCCTTCTGATGAGTAGAGAAGTCAGACCATTGGGTGAGGCCAAGAGAGGAGTTTGGAGGCATGAACAGATTGTGGACTGTCAAAAGCGATATTGTAGTTGCCCATGATGATGGAGGAGATGTCAGAGGAAGAAGTAGTGTAGGAGCCAGGCAGAAAAATCTTCTAGAAATTATTGTTTGGGTTTGTGATATGCTGTGTTTGATATATCTACAGTGTTTTTATGAAAAGTAAAACTTCCACCCATAGTTATTAAAAAATTCTTGTTATGGATATTAAACTATTTGGTAAACTTTTTGCCAATCGCCTTAAAATTTTACCCCTTACTGTCATGTATTCTGACCAGGTGGGATCTGTCCCTAGTAGGGAAGCCCAGGTTAATACCACCTTTATACACCTGGCTTCCAGTAGTCCTGTCCCAGTAATCCTACTTTCCACTGAGGCTTTTGACAAGGTTGACTGGTTGTTTATGCACTGGGTCCTATCGCATCTGGACTTGTGTCCTCATTGTCTCCACAGGATTATAGTGCTTTATCATTTTCCTCACGTCGGATTAGAATTCATGGCGCTCTGTCAGACCTGGTGGGGATTAGTAGTGGTACCATTAAATACTGAGGTACATACCAATAGTTCATTTATACTTTGTCCCATTTTTAAAATGAAAATGAATTACTACATCTTCTAATTAATCCTATACAAGTTCCTATCAATTAAAAAAAAAAAAAAGTACTTTGACAGTGTAATTAATCAAGATATAAATAAAGATATAAAGTAAATTCTAATGTCACATTGTTAATGCCCTTTAGTAGCTATAATGATAATCTGTAAAAGCAAAGCCCTATAACAATCTTATTTGTTTGAATAATGCCCAGTAGGTTGCCCACTAATACAGGTAATTCCCTGTATTAGGCAGCAGTTAGAGTAATAGTCACACTCACAATAGTTACTGCACTGTAATAGAATTAATCTGCATACCTTCCAAGGAGTGGAAAGCGACAGATGGAGGTAAATTTACTAAGATGGGAGTTCTGTTTAAGATGGGAATTTGCCCATAGCAACCAATCAGATTTTACTTCTAATATATCTAGCACCTTCTAGAATATAATACCTGGAAACGGATTGGTTGCTATGGGCAGCATCCCATCTTAAATAGAACTCTCATCTTAGTAAATTTACCCCATAGAATCCTGGGGTATACAGACAGGGAAGTAGAACTATCCTCCTGAAGATAACTTCACAACAAGTTTATCTGCCCGCTACTCAATGCAGACCATTATTTTTACTCTCTGATGGAAGGGAAAGTCATTTTCTGCCTGCTCTGTTCCTCAGGCATCAGCCTTCTTTGCTGATCATCTTGTCAACAGTATGTCTGTAAATGTTGGCATTGTGACACTGTCGACAGTCTGAGTGTCGACATTGTGAATGTTGACACTCTGAGCATTGACATCATATACCGCATCCATAATATGGAGTACTTTAACTTCCTCCTTGACGGGTGTGGTATAGAAGTTAGTCATTAGGTCGACAGGGTCAAAATGTCAACAGTCAAAATGTCGGCACAAAAAAATTGTGTTTTTAAAATTAGTTTTTTTTTTAACTCAATTTTGTTGAAATGAGTCTCCTCGCGGGCTCACTTCGCAGCCCTCGCTTAGGGCTCGGTAACACTCTTCGCTCGGCACAAAGGTACTAAAGGAATTAGTTTGTGACATGGATAGTAAATGGAGCAAAAGTTGTAAATGCATTGGAAAAACCTAAATAACATGTTTCAACCTTTTGACCATGTTGACCTTTTGTCTGTCGACCATATGGTGTCGACCTAATGACTGCCTATCTTTTAACGCTCTATACATTGGAGCCCCTCCTTTACACCCTGGAGATTATCCTGTGAGGTTGGAGGAGGGTGTAGAAAAAAGAGCATTTTGGTACCTACCGGTAAATCCTTTTCTCTTAGTCCGTAGAAGATGCTGGGGACTCCGTAAGGACCATGGGGTATAGACGGATCCGCAGGAGCTTGGGCACACTATAAGGACTTAAACTGGGTGTGAACTGGCTCCTCCCTCTATGCCCCTCCTCCAGACCTCAGTTAGGAAACTGTGCCCAGGAGAGATGGACATTTCGAGGAAAGAATTTATAAACACGGTGAGTGACATACCAGCTCACACCACGAACATACCGCAGAACGTGGCATTCAGTAGAAAACCAGCCTACGGCATGAAAAATACACAGCCACATGCTGAGAGAATAAGTAACACAACCTGTGTGCCAACACAACCAATAAGAAGACACCGCATGCCATGGCATGAACAACGTCAGCAACAGTCTGACAGAGAAGAAACACCACTAGAGTGTAACCAAAAACCATAACTGCAGACACAGTACGCACTGGGACGGGCGCCCAGCATCCTCTACGGACTAAGAGAAAAGGATTTACCGGTAGGTGCCAAAATCCTATTTTCTCATACGTCCTAGAGGATGCTGGGGACTCCGTAAGGACCATGGGGATTATACCAAAGCTCCCAAACGGGCGGGAGAGTGTGGATGACTCTGCAGCACCGAATGAGCAAACATGAGGTCCTCATCAGCCAGGGTATCAAACTTGTAGAATTTTGCATCCACCCAAGAAGAGCCCATCTTCCCAGTAGAACGGGCCTCCACCGAATCAGACGTAGAACGAACATGCCAGATAGCATCCTAGGTCTAGCATGTAACAGACTGCATAACACAGTCACCCAAACCATGCTGGCAACATACCAGACAAACAGAGCCTGTTTCTCCAAACTGAGCCAAATTGGCAACCTAAATATTCAAATTCCTGGCTACATCGATAGAATTTGAATCAGCTAATGCCTAAGTAACCACCGGCATCAAAATAGACCGATTTCTGCGAAACCCAGAAACCACTCTTGGCAGAACTACTAACCGAGTTCTCTATTCCTCTCTATCCACATGAAAGATCAAACAAGGCTCTTGTGAGACAAAACCACTACTTCCGACACCCGCCTTGCGGATGTCAAAGCCAAGCGCATGACCACTTTCCAAGAGAGAAATTTTTGTAAAGAAATTATTAGTCCACACTGCACTGAAATGGAGCCCAACTTTAGGCTTGCATCCACACCGGTTTGTAACGTATGGATAAGAACGACCTAACTGAAAGCCTTCCATAGGAGCCTTCCTGGATACACCAAAACACATAGTTTTTTAATAAAGTAATTTTTATTCAGTACTCTGGAGAAAAAGGTACAGACATTGCAAAGCATCATCATATCACAAACAGTACATCAAATTATTTTGAATCAAAGCCACATTTGTGAGCAAAGTTTTCAGCAGTGGAGTATCAGGCCAAGTCAATAAGTGAATAAACAAGGATTTTCTATTATTCGGACCATTATGAACTGCAAAATCCGTAACCCAAAAATATTAGTCTCCATTAACTTTTATATTTATACCCTTAACCTAAACAGTAAGAAAAATAACAAAAGAGAGAAGCAAAGTGAGAATAAATCATCAGATTCAGGACCACAGTAGTCATGCATATATATAGGCGAACACGCAGGGCCCAACCGCCAAACATCTCAAGTAAATTACAGTAAGCATCAAGTTTTTGATATGTTAGTACTTCAGTGCCCACTATATTGGGGAACCAGGTGAGAATGGGGGGAGTCTAGCCATGGAGACCAAACCTTTTCAAATTTGGCTGATGCATTTTGTTTCATATATATGTATCTTTCCTTAGTTATTGTGTCATTGATTAAGGTCTTAAGCGCAGATATTAAAGGGCTGCTAGGGGCCATCCACAGCCTCGCAATGCAAACCTTAGCCAAGGCACATACACTGCGAGCATAAAGAGAAGTTGAGCATCCCATCCCCAAAATACAGAACTGTGGGGTAAGCAATCCGCCAGTCACTCCCGTACTCTCCAGAATTGACCTGACCCCCAACCAGAACACCCTCAACCTCGGGCAATCCCACACCAGATGCCAGAATGTTCCCACCGCCCCCCCGCATTTAGGACAAAGGCCAGATCCGCCCGTCCCAAAAGCAGCCAACCTATCTGGAGTCATATATGTTCTGTGTAAAATGAAGAATTGAATTTGCTGATATCTGAGAGATTTGGTAACTTTGGCGGGGTATTCCAGAGCAAGGACCCAGTCCTCCTCTGTTATTAAACCCATATCCTCCTCCCACTTTCCACGGAGACGTGTCAAAGGGTCCGTATGGAGCTTGGTAAGAAGATATCCATACGCAAGGGAGACCATCTTAGCCCGACCCAAAGTAGCCACAAAGGTCTTGATGGGGAATGGGAGGATTCGTGGGGAGGATTCAGCAAATTGGGACTGGAGGGCGTGACGAAGCTGGAGATATCTGAAGAAATAAGAGTTAGGTAGGTCAAACTCTTCTCTCAATTGTTGAAAGGATTTGAAATTATTATCTAGGTAGAGTTGAGAAATAGAGACCACCGATCTAGGGGCCCATACCTCCCGCCCCTCGAGTGTATGTAATTCAGGGAGCCAGTCAGAATACCAGAGTGGGGTATCCGGGTCCAGGCCATCGTACCTCAAGAGGTCTCTCAGGGCCCGCCATACCTTTAAGGCCTGGTAAATGATAGGGGGAAGAAACCGAGCCATGCTCCCACTCAGTAGCACCTGCACAGGAGAGAGGTGGGGAAAGTAGCAGCGAATAAACTCACAATGTAAGGAGTCAGCCCTATAGTCTTGCGCCCATACACTGATATGAGTCAGCTGAGCAGTGTAGTAATACATCTGAAAATTAGGCAGAGCCAGGCCACCGTCAGATCGCTGCCTGGTGAGGGTTTTCAGCTGTATCCTAGGTCGCCTGTTAGCCCAAATCAGTGAGGATAAAACACTATTTAATTTCCTAAAAAATATTGGATAAATATATACCGGGGACTGAAGAATAATGTATAAGAGTTTGGGCAGTATAATCATTTTAATGAGGTTAACCCTGCCAGACACCGTCAGTGGAAGCTTACACCAAGTCTTGGATTTGCCCATGACCCACTGCATGGTCGGGTCCAGATTCAGAGGGACAAAATCAGAAGGGTCGTTAGTTATTTGGATTCCGAGGTATTTAAATTGTAACGTCCAACATAATGGCAGGGGGATTTTGGAAACAGTAGGGGGGGGGCCTATGACTGGCATAATGTATGATTTAGGCCAGTTAATTCTAAGACCCGAGTAATCTCCAAAGCTCTCCAGCACACGCAGCAGAATGGGCATTGACTTGGTGTAATCCCGCAAAAACAACAACATGTCATCTGCGTAAAGAGCTATTCTATCCTCACGTGAACCCGTACAAATTCCCACAATATCTGGATGTGATCTTATCAAGCAGGCCAGGGGCTCGATGGCCAAGGCAAACAGCATGGGGGATAGGGGGCAGCCCTGTCTAGTACCACGGGACAGGTGAAAAGGGGGGGATACATAACCGTTCACCAAGATCCTGGCACTCGGATGTTGATACAGTAATTTAGTCCATTTGATAAAGTTGGGTCCGAAGCCCACACGAGTCATCACCTCCCATAAATAGGCCCATTCAATGCTGTCAAAGGCCTTGGCCGCATCTAACGAGACCACAGCCGAGTCAGAGGGGGAGTCATGTGGGAGTTGTAAAATGGTATACAGTCTACGTAAGTTGATAGACGTGGACTTCCCTGGCATGAAGCCAGTCTGGTCCGGGTGAACAAGGGAGGCGATCACTGTGTTAAGCCGTACTGCCAAAATCTTTGCCAGGACCTTAGCATCGGTGGGAATCAGGGATATCGGTCTATATGAGTCTGGAGACCAAGGGTCCTTACCGGGCTTTGGGATCACTATTATAACTGCCTCTGACATAGAAGGGGGAAGATCATTATTGGCAAATATATCCAGATATAGGGCATGAAGCCTGGGCCCAAAAAAATCAACATGATTTTTGTATACCTCGGAGGGAATTCCGTCACAACCCGGAGCCTTGCCATTAGGGGACATACCGATTGCCGCAGTCACCTCCTCAAGCGTCAAAGGTGCCTCCAGCAGCTCACAAGTCTCAGAGCATAGCGTGGGCAGCGGAATACCCCCCAGGTATTGTGAAAGATCTAAAGCAGAGCATGTCAATCTTGAGCTATAAACCTCAGTGTAATAAGATCGGAATAGCTGCGCAATGTCCGGTGTGGTGTCAACAAAGGAGCCATCTCCACCGGACATTTGGGTGATCGTAGTCCCAGGACGATCAAAATGTATCAGACGGGCCAGGAGGCCTCCCGTCCTGTCAGCCTGCATATAAATATTAGTGGTCTTAAAGAGGAGGGATTTAGAGTTTTTATCAGACAGGTGGGCTAACCAAGCCGACTGAGCCACTAGCCAGCGTGCCTTTGTCGCGGGGGCACCATCAGATAAATATTGGGACTCCAGTTCCCTAGCATCACCCTCAAGGACCCGTTCTCTTTCCCGTGAGGACATCTTATGGGCCGCTATACGTCCAATATATGAGCCTCTCAAGAACGCCTTGAATGAGTCCCAAACTATTGTGCCCGAAGCAGACCCTACATTGTCGTTAAAGTAACCCTCCCACTGAGTCTCCAGGTCACTGCAGTCACCTAGCTGGGCCAGCCAAGAGGGATGCAACTTCCAGTAGGAGTGCCCCCTCTGACTTTCCACAGCAAGTCATCAACTGAGGGGAGTGGTCAGAGACCCCTCTAGCCTCATAGTGGATGTCTATAATCCCAGGGACGAGGGCGGGGGATACCAACATCAGGTCAATCCTGGAGAAGGAGCCATGAGTGCTGGAAAAACAGGAAAACTGACGGGCCGCAGGGTGACGAAGCCTCCACACATCCACCCACTGCAAATTATTCAAGAAGTCAGCAAACTTGGTAGGACCACCACCTGCCAGCGCAACCCCCGGGGGGTGCCATCGGTCTAAGGATAAATCTAGGATGTTATTAAAATCGCCCAAGCAAATCACGGGGGTAGTAGGAGATGGAGCAATGAAAGAAGGAGCCTGTTGCAGCACAGCATATGAAAAAGGAGGGGGGATATATACCGCTAAAATGTAATAGGGCTGGGAACTCAGCTTGCACTCCATAAATACAAATCTTCCATATGGGTCAGTTTTAATCGATATCAGCTCAAATTGCACTGTTTTCTTAATCAGAACTGAGACACCCCTAGAAAAGGAGGAGTGAGAGGCATGATAAGCCCATCCCACCCAGGCCCGTCTTAAGGACAATAATCTATGTCCCTCCAAGTGGGTCTCACTAAGGCAGGCAATATCCGGGTCATATTTCTTAATCATATTCAGAACCAAGGATCGTTTGATTTTGTTATTCAGACCTCGGACATTCCACGCCAAAAATTTCAGGTTGAGCATGACCCCATGTAAACTCTATGTGTCCCCCGGATAGACATCACCCAAAATACATCTTGAGAATCAACAGTATAAACAACGGCAGCACATGACGTATGTAGGCCCTGCGTTCTAAGCCACTTCACCTGAAATATTAAGCATCCTTGCTTCAGAAAATACATAGATAAGAAAAATAACAAACTAAAGAAAAAAAAACAAAAACAGCAAAAGAAGGCGCAACTAGCAGCTTCCCAGCTAACCTTCCCCTCCCCGTATACCACCCCTAACTCCGGCATACTTATATCCCGAACAAACAACCCAAACTACCAAGCGCTAAAAAGGCCTAGATTCTCAGTTGAACCTCTAACCCTCTCTAACCAACACCACTTGGTCTTAAAAGTCTTGAGCCACCAATGCAAAGGAGGGGGGCTCCCCGATCCATAATCGTTCCCTCCGGCAATCTAGGCCCCAGTCTCCTCACGCAGGAGGTCAGTCCGGAGCTAGCTGCCGAGCACCCGGTGCAAATCTGTCCAGCCATTGGGCCGCCTCTCTAGGGGAATTAAAAAACATGGTCTCCCCATCCGCCACGACCCGGAGCCTTGAAGGAAACCGCATGGAGTATGAAATGTTGAGGTCTCGTAGACGCCGTTTAATAGGCATAAACTGGGCTCGGTCCCTCTGGACGTCTGCAGCAAAGTCCGGAAAGGCCGACACCTTGACTCCATTGCGGACCAACGGGCCCTTCGTACGACCTAAGCGGAGGACCGAGTCACGGTCCTTATAATGCAGGAATTTGGCGATGAAGGTGCGAGGAGGGGCACCAGGAGGTAGCGGCCGAGATGGTATCCTGTGTGCACGTTCCACCGTGAATTGGGCCGTAAAGGACTCAGCGCCATATATCTCTTTAAGCCAGGATTCGAGGAAGTCCTCCGGCTGCGACCCCTCTTCTCTTTCAGGCAGGCCTACAAATCTTACATTATTTCTGCGCAATCGCCCTTCCATGTCTAAAAGCTTGGTCTGGAGAGAGGAAACCTGCTGGGTCACCGTGGATACGGATTGCTTTAAGGGACCACACAAATCTTCCAGGTTGGAGACCCGTGTCTCCGCCTCACCCACTCTCTCACGGATTCGCTGGACATCTTGTCGGAGCAAGGAGAGATCGCACTGCACCTTCTCCATCTTATCGGAGAGACGCTGTTCACTGCCAGCTATAGCCTCCAGCACCTGTTGAATAGACGGCGCCTCCGCTGCCTCCGGGGAACTGACAGCAGACTCAGAAGGGGAGGTCGGGTGCGTCGGAGGGGTTTCCTGAGAGGGAGCCGATGTTACCCGGGGAGTGGATTGTCTGGCAAATCTTTCTAGTTTGGCCGCGGCCGCACTCTGGCCGCCCTTAACCATATTGGGCAGGAGCAGTCACACTCACCCCAGTACAGGGTTGCAGTATAGAAATATAAGTAGAAGACGGCAGCAGCGAGGGTATGTATAAGCCGCGGCGGGAACCGATCGTGCCCAGTCCGTAATTCAGAATATCAATTTTTTTAGGAGACACAGGCTTGTGTACAAGTAACAATTTGTATGAGGGAGTATCAAGTATCAAATTCCGCGAGGAAAATCCGGATATTGGTGTGTAGCACCCTGTAGGATATTAGTGCAGTACAGCAGTGTAATTAGTTCCAATCCATATGCAGCTCCTGTGTGGTATAATAGGAGAGCTGTGCAGTAGAAGTAGCTGACCCTGCCTCCAATCACAGATGTAATTCTAGCACATTTGTTAAGAGATTAGGAATGGGAGAGAGCAGCATGCAGAAAGGTCCCAGAATGCAGGGACAGTTCACAGGGCACATGAGAATCCCAGCAGGTGGTTTTACATATGTCCAGGCGTGGGCAGCAGCCTATAAGCAGCTTCTAAAATGGCCACCGTGCCTCTTCCCCTTCCCCAGGAGTACCTGTATCCTCTCCGGCTACCAGGGCCCCAGATCACAGCCCGACAGGCAGAGGAGATGTTATCCCCTGTTTCCAGACTCTCCGTGGCGTCCGGCGGCAGCAGCAACCCGCCGTTCGAGCTCGGAGCGACTCGCGGTCCGGGTCGCCGAAATCAAGGCCGGGGATCCGGAGGAGGTGCAGGCCGCAGGGCCGGAAGTCGGGAAATGCCGCTCCACGAGTCCCGGAGAGTGCGCGATGAGGTGCCCGCCGGTGCCCACAGCCTGTGGTGAAGGATTCCGGCCGGGCAGAGACACCAGAGGGGGTCAGGATTAATTGCAGGAGTTTGGTGGCCGGGGAGCTCCCGAGCTCTGCTGCCTACTCCTCAGCCGCCGTAGCCACGCCCCAACCCAAAACACATAGTTACGCCAACTACGGAGGTAAAACGTAGCCGTTACTTCTTTCTTAGCCTGAAGAATTGAGGAAACAACGTCACTGGGAACATCCTTTCGGCTTAGGATATGTCATTCAACCGCCACGACGTCAGACGCAGCCGCGGTAAGTCTTGAAACACGCCCTGATCTTGTTGTAACAGATCCTCACGTAGAGAAAGAGGGCAGGAATCTTCTATGAGTAAGTCATGAATAACTGGATAGCAAACCCACCTTGGCTAGACCGGATCCAAGAGGATCGCCTGAACCTTTGTTCATCTCACGTTTATCACCTTCAGAAAAGGTGAAAGTGGAGAGGCCACATAGGCCGACTAAAAACACCCACGGTGTCACGAGGGTGTCCACAGCTATAGCTTGAACGCCCCTTGACCTGGAACAATATCCCTGAGGCCTCTCGTTGAGGCGAGATGCCAACATATCCAATTGCGACATTCCTCAAAGAGCTGTCACGTCTCTGAAAACTTCTCGATGATGACTGAATTTCTCCCGGATGGGAGAAATTCAGCAGAGGAAATCAATTTCTCCGTCGTTCAACTCCGGAACGAAGACTGCTAATATAGTGTTTATCAGACTTTCCACCCAACGGCAAAACTGTGCATCTTCAGCCATTGCCGCTTTGCTCCTTGTTCTGCCATAGCGGTTTACTTACGCCACTGCTGACAAGTCGTCTAGCAGAACTGACACAGGCAGAACCTGAAGAATACGTTTGTCGAAACTAACTCTTAATTCAAGAAAGCTTATAGCAAACAAGCGTTCAAACTTGACCTTATCCCCAGGAAATACGTCCCTTGCAAGTACTGCTCCCTCGTCTCGGAGATCTGTATGCACGGACACCAGGATCTACACCCGGAACCCGAACCTTCATCCCTCTAGAAGGAGAGAACCGAGCAGACACCACAGGAGCGATGTCCTGGCCGTTAGGATTATATTCATGTGCGTGTGCAGGTGAGACCCGGATCACCTTTCCAACTGGTCTCTTGAAAGCCACTCTGGCATTAGACCCGCTCACCAAAAATAAAGCCTCTCAGGCCGCACCCAACCGGTTTAGTAACGGAACACATAGATGAAGTGTCACAGTAAAGCCGATCCAACTCTGAACCTTCAGACCTCTTTGCACATGGAAAAACACCGAACCTTATCCGGTCATTATCTACTCTGAAAAACACCTCCGACCTCTGTGTCGTTGGAAACAACAGTCAATCCCTGTGTTGAAGAACAGTCAGAGAGAAACAACGATATGCACCTTTATACAGGGACAACCGGACAAAGTTCTGATCCCGACACACCTCTGTATGGCGTTGCGTACTACCTTCCCTTCCAGAGTGGAATGGCAAGAACTATTAGAAAAACAGCAAGGGGAAACAACCGTAACTCAGAATGTTCCCCTTTGGATTCTATAAAAAAGCCCACAGGTCCTAGTCTATTCCTGGACCAACTGAAAATTAGTAGCCGAGTGCCCACCGGAGCGGGGACCAGCCCTATAGACTCAGCGACAAGCGGTGGATGTGGAGGAAACAGAAAACGACATCCACTACTGCGAACCTAGCAAGGCTGCAGAACTCTTACGTCTTCACCTTCCACTGACTGCACAGAAAAGGAAAAAAGAACGGTATCGAACCGGTTAAAACGACTGCATCCCACAAAAGCATGCGTCACCAACCGTTGTGAAGGAGGCTAACTCACGAAGTTAGACTTACCAGTGGTATCCGCTGAGATTGACTGAACAGAGGCCACACCAAACAGCCGTATACCTTCCTGCAGCATCCGCCGGAGACATCCTCAGGATTTTTCCGGTCACACCTCCTGCTGTCACGTGGCAGCCTGCTTCAATGATATAATGCAGAATCTACATAGGCAAGCTTACTCACTCTGTGTAGGGTAATCCTATCGGATGCCTACCCGAATACAACATTCCCTCATGTGCAGGCAATGCAAATAAGGTCAAAGTATAGAAATAAAATATCACTTAGCTTCCAGTGTATGATCCTTTGTGACCGGGCTCTGCGTCGACCAGGAGTTGACTGCCATAATTTTCTCTCCGCGTTGTGAAGAGAATAATATTCGGACTCTTTGAGAGGATCGAACACCAACTCGTCACGGCCAATCTAGAGCTTAATCAACAGAGCGACCAGCACATGATAAGAATACCATTATTTCAGCCTTCATGGATATTCATCATGTAATACACAATAAAACACATATATCCTAACCATGCATATATAAACCTATATCTACATATATACACATATAGATATAACCTATACGCAAGTGGATTGTCCAGCTGTCAGGTCCCTAGTGACAGTAATGTGTTGTGAATGTGTATGACCATGTACTGACATGCCCCCGATGTGGATCTACCAGGAACGTTATGGTCGACAGAAACTTAGTAAAAGTCGACAGCAAGGAATAGTAAGCGGGCAAAAAATAATAAAAATCTTGGAACCCCGAGGGGTCCGAGGGAAGCAAACAAATACAATTTTGATCACACTCCCCCACATATACCTATAAATATACATATATATATATATATATATATATATACAGGTACAAGGCAATAACAGCCTGATAATTTTTTACCCAGGAAATACCGTTGATGCCGACAGGGCATCCACAAACAACTGTATCTTCCACATCGTGTTTACTGATTTAAGCACACAAACACCAATCTGCTAATACTTAATCTTCCGAATCAAGTACCGCCATGCATCGGCGAAGCCGACAGTTATCCCCACTGCAGCTCGTGACAACACCCTCACACCTGCCGACATATGTCGACTAACCGATAGTGGGTAAACGCACAGGGAAACAGTGAGTTTATGTAATACAACAAGGATTATGCGTCCATTATCAAACATAATGCTATATGACACGCATATAGCATTAAAAACACTGTGCCCCCCCCTCCATCTTACTATATAGCAAGTCCTGGCTGGGATCTGAGGAAAATGGCGCTGACTCCCGTGTAAGGGCTAAGCTCTGCCCCTTCCCGGCGCGCTCTAACCCCTTATCATAAATATACAGGCTGGACTCAGATATAGTGTAGATACACTATATAGCATTGAAAACCTGCCGTTCAGGGCGCCCCCCCTGCGCCCTGCACCCAAGTCAAACGTTGGTGTGTGGGAGCACCGGCGCGGCCGCCGCTACGACTGGCGGTATCGCGTGCGGCGCCGGGGCTTACATCTACATATTCTATATACTGCCCAGGGCGCCCCCCACCCCGGCGCCCTGCACCCACGGAAGCCGGCGGCGGGGGACAAAAGGCGCACAGTGCGCGAACACGCGCTGGCGGGGGTCCGGGACACAGAGCCCCGGCAGCGCTTTTTGCCCTCAATAAAGCACATGTAACTTGCTGCTCAGGGCGCTCCCCCCCCAGCGCCCTGCACCCGTGGAAGCCGGCGGCAGGGGAGAAAAGGCGCGCAGTGCGCTAACACGCGCTGGCGGGGGTCCGGGACATGGAGCCCCGGCAGCGCTATTGTGCCCTCAACTAAGAACATATAATTTGCTGCTCAGGGCGCTCCCCCCAGTGCCCTGCACCCGTGGAAGCCGGCGGCGGGGGGTCAATGGCGCGTATCGTGCTCTCACATGCTGGCGGGGGAATGAGACAAGGTGCCCAGGCACCGAACACGCTTTTAAAGCCAGTCTTAATAAAACTACAGTAACCTGCCGCCCAGGGCGCTCCCTCTCCAGCGCCCTGCACCCTGTGAGTGCCGTTGTGTGGGAGCATGGAGCGCAGCGCGACCGCTGTACCTCCGTTACTGAAGTCTTCTGCCGTCACTGAAGTCTTCTGTTCTTCTAATACTCACCCGGCTTCTTTCTTCTGGCTCTGTGAGGGGGTTGACGGCACGGCTCCGGGAACAAGCAGCTAGGCGCACCAAGTGATCGAACCCTCTGGAGCTCATGGTGTCCAGTAGCCGAGAAGCAGAGCCCTTGAACTAAGAAGAAGTAGGTCTGCTTCTCCCCCCTCACTCCCACGCTGCAGGGAGCCTGTAGCCAGCAGGTCTCTCTGAAAATAAAAAACCTAACATAAAGTCTTTTAGAGAAACTCAGGAGAGCTCCCCTAGTGTGTGACCCATCACTCCTGGGCACAAAGTCTAACTGAGGTCTGGAGGAGGGGCATAGAGGGAGGAGCCAGTTCACACCCAGTTTAAGTCTTTATAGTGTGCCCAAGCTCCTGCGGATCCGTCTATACCCCATGGTCCTTACGGAGTCCCCAGCATCCTCTAGGACAGGGCTGGCCAAACCAGTCCTCGAGATCTACCAACAGTTCACATTTTTCAGACCACCTAGCTGGTGCACAGGTGTAGTCATTACTAATTAAGATGTGCTGCATTCATTCCTAACTGACAATTCTACAGCTCTCCAGGAGGCCTGGAAAACATGAACTGTTGGTAGATCTCGAGGACCGGTTTGGCCAGCCCTGCTCTAGGACGTATGAGAAAAGCACATTAGAATCTGCAAACAACCACAAAAGACTCCAATGGACATACTTACTAATTATCGTGTTTTAAATCTGATAATTAGAATGTCTTATTTCTGTTTTTTAAGGCAATAAGATATTAATATTCCCCCACACATAACCACACATGTGTGATAGCCATTGCCAGGGACTGTGTTTTGTGCGATCTGTAGTCCATAGCCTACAGGGCAGCAGCAGAGCTTGGTAGATCTGAAACCTATATGCGCTGTGGCTGCTGTCGGAAATGGATGGACAGGAGCAGATATCGGACATACATTTAGGGCAGTGATGGCTAACCTTGACACTACAGCTGTTGTTGAACTATATATCCCAGCATGCCCTACAGTTTTGTTATTTGGCCATGCTAAAACTGATGCAGGGCATGCTGGGATGTGTAGTTCAACAACAGCTGGAGTGTCAAGGTTAGCCATCACTGAATTTTAGGGTATCCTTAATATTTGTGAGTAACCTCTGAAAACTGGTGTTTTGGGGGAATATGCCACAATTATTCAATGATCAGTGCAAAAACCCCCCCCCCCCCCCCCATCCCCCCAGTAGCAACAGCTTTGGATGTTTCCCAAGAAAGAACTGTGCATTGTCCCAATCACAGAGATGCTAATGTGACATGACAGACCCCTTGCTCTGCTCTGAAAAGTAGCTAGAGAAGGACCTTGGAGGGTTGAGGCAGGGAAGATAGCATTGAATAAATGAACATTTCCAGGGACTTAATTTTTTATTTTGGCATGTAGGAAATCTCAAGTGAACTTAAAATCACAGAGGGACTTTGTCATATTGTCTCTTGTTTACACAGCCCTAGTGTTAGAGAACTGCAAGATGGTTGCAGTACAGTAAGCAGTCCTGGTAGTCTGTGTGTGGCTAGTCTCCCCATTGCCTTTAGTGCATGGTGTGTTGTAAATAGACTCCTGTACTCAGAAGGGCACATTTTTATGCACTTTTCTTCTGCTTTGTACTAATTTGCAGTGAAATTAAAACAATTATATTAAATACTTAACTGCAGTGCCGTAACTAGGCATTTTAGCGCTATGTGCAAGAAATGGCATTGGCGCCGCCTCCATGCAAGACGGGCAGTGCGTGCCGCAGGCGCGCAAATAATATATAGGGGCATGGCTTCACGGGGAAGGGTGTGGCCACAAAATAATACCAATTCATACTACGGTGCACAGTAGCGCCACTACACCAGGTAGAGCCCCTTTTACACATTATGGCAGGCAGCGTCCCCTTTTTACACATTATGGTAGGCAGCGTCCCCTTATTACACATTACGGCAGGCAGGGACACCTTATATATTACATGCTGCAGTGCCCACAGCTACCTGTATGCTACCCTCTCTGCCACAGCACACCAGGCAGGGACACGTTCGAGCCGCTGGATGTGCAAGTGGGGAGAAGTTGCCACCCGCCCGTGCAGAGAGCATCCCGCCGCCGGTGCCCGCTCACCTTTTGTTGCCTCCATGTCATGTTGGTGTGCTGCTTGAAGACGCAAAGCTACAGCCGGTTCTTCCGCACCCTCTCCTCCCGCTGCACCCGTTCCTGCCCCTCTCTCCCTCACTGCAGACAGACGGGCTGGGGCTGGGGGGTCTCACTAGGGTGGAGCGGACAGCAGTGTCTCTGGGATCCCGACGCTCCTCTTCCAGTAACTCGCCCGACTCCTCCTCGCTGGAAGACGGATCCAACATCCCAGCTGACTGCCTGTGGCAGCGCGCACTTTCCCTTTCAGATGCCCGATCCCTGGAGCTGGCTGAGCGCGGAAGGGGGGGGGGGGCGGTTTGGGGGGAGGGGTGGTGTTGCCGATGGTGCGCCTTCAGTGTATGTGCGCTGTGGGCAAGGCACCATCGGCACACACCTAGTTACGGCACTGCTTAACAGTGTCTTGTGTTAGAGTTGTACCGAGACATTTAGAATTGCATTTAGAATTGCTGTGTACTTTATTTTCAAGCTATTGAAAATAATTGTTCCCCATTGCACTTATCGTGTAATAGGGAACAATGATGAAAAAAAAAGCAACAACAAACAAGAAATTATAATGTGACTTTTAGATTTAAAAATACATTATTCGAGATGTGTGCATTCTCTTATTCCACTGATGCCAACTAATTTAGGGCTTTTATTTGTGATGATATTATAAGATTTGAAATAAATACAGTTTATGCTATGAATACATAAACTTCAATAAATTGTATCTGGATTGTGTGATTGTGAGTCTGATTTCATTGCAGTGAATGAGGTAAACGCATACAGTCTGGCTCTATTTTCACACTGCATTCCTGCCCATCACAACTCATCACAAGTCAGGTTGTGCATTATGTATTGCCCTCCCTGCTGCATGAAATTATATTTACAGATGCACAGTTGCACACTGCACCCATTAGCTGAAAATGCTCATGCCGCAAGTCATCCCTACAGTGTGTAATATTTGTTAGTTGTTCTGTTATGTGTTCTAGAGTTAAGTGTATCCCTTTTCCATGTAACTCTATCTGGTAAGTTTTCACTTTCTGGTCATGTTGTGTTCCGGTGACTTGTAGAGTATATGTCTTACACTTGTAACCGCATAAACAATTAACATTTTCCAATTGCTTTGGCAGACATCTAGGACCTAGCTTATAAGGAAACAGAAAAACAAGAAGACGTTCAACTGTAGTTACCAATCCATGCATTTCATTTGTGGCTTTGCAATCTTTTGACTTAACAATTAAGGAGGCCTATGTCTGAATTTAGTTAGCTGTAATTAATGCAAACTTAGTATTATTAATTGCTCCCCTTTAGTGCATGTCTGTACTGTCAGCAGTCAGATCCTGAATAATGTAACATTGTGTTTGTTTAGTGATGTTAAATATTGGCATGTTTCCAGCTTGTTTTCCGTTGAGAAAATCACAAGATGGAGGCGCTAAAGGAAACGGCGCTTTTCTAGAAAGCAATATCAGGCACTTGCTAATGGAATGCAGAATGTAAGACTGCAGTGGGCAGTGACTTAGAAGGCCATTTACAACACCAAAAACAAAATGCTGTAAAATATGTCCCTATACAATGGACTGTGCATGTTCCAGAACCAATGGCATACGATGCAGAGTCCTATTCAAACCAAACACCCCTAATTTTGACTGAACATTTGTAATGGGCTTTTCTCTTTATAGACAGTGGTAGCGAGTGCCTGGCGCCGGCCCGTGAGCCAATCAGAGCTCGCGGACCAGCAGCTGAGGCTCCTGATTGGCTGCTGGACCATGAGCTCTGATTGGCTCACGGGCCTGCGGCGAATTGAATATAGACACCACCGCTGGAGACTGAGGGGTAGGAGAGGCGCACGCTGCACTCTCCTCCTTTCACAGCAGCAGGTGAGCAGCACTTTTTTTTTTTTATGGAGGGGGGAGAGGCATTGTGGGGACATGTGTATCAGCACTGGGGGCATATCTGGCGCTGTGGGAGGCACTGTGGGGACATGTGTATCAGCACTGGGGGCATGTCTGGCGCTTTGGGAGGCACTGTGGGGACGTATATCAGCACTGGGGGCATATCTGGCACTGTGGGGAAATGTGTATCTGCACTGGGGGCATATCTGGCACTGTGGGTGCATGTGTATCTGCAATGGGGGCATATCTGGCGCTGTGGGGAAATGTGTATCTCCACTGGGGGCATATCTGGCACTGTGGGGGCATGTGTATCTACACTGGGGGCATATCTGGCACTGTGGGGAAATGTGTATCTGCACTGGGGGCATATCTGGCGCTGTGGGGAAATGTGTATCTGCACTGGGGGCATTTCTGGCGCTGTGGGGACGTATATCAGCACTGGGGGCATATCTGGCACTGTGGGGAAATGTGTATCTGCACTGGGGGCATATCTGGCACTGTGGGGAAATGTGTATCTGCACTGGGGGCATTTCTGGCGCTGTGGGGAAATGTGTATCTGCACTGGGGGCATATCTGGCACTGTGGGGAAATGTGTATCTGCACTGGGGGCATATCTAGCACTCTGGGGAAATGTGTATCTGCACTGGGGGCATATCTAGCACTCTGGGGAAATGTGTATCGGCACTGGGGGCATATCTGGCACTGTACGAAAATGTATATCTGCACTGGGGGCATATCTGGCACTGTGGGGAAATGTATATCTGCACTGGGGGCATATCTGGCACTGTGCGGAAATGTGTATCTGCACTGGGGGCATATATAGCACTGTGGTGACGTGTATCTGCACTGGGGGTATATCTGGTGCTGTGGTGACGTGTATCTGGCACTGGGGACATCAGTCACCCACTATCTCCCTGTCACCCCTGCCTCACCAGTAACCTATTATCTCCCTGTCTCCCACTATCACCCTGTACCACGGGGAGTACAATTGTGTAGCCATGCCCCTTTCTTGTAAGACCATACCCCTTTTATTCCATCAAGGGGCGCCAAAATAGATTTTTGCTTACTAAAAAAAATAAGCTTGGGCCAGCCCTGCCTGTCGGCAGAATCGAGTGCTATGCAGAGCTGAATGTAAGCTTACATTGCCTGCAAATCAGATGGAACGTTTGCACCAAGGATAGGTCGGTAGAAAGTACACTGATAATGATGATTGGTATCAAACCAAGCATGTGTATAGGGTCTATCCGACCTCAGAGATGCATACAACTCTGAATAGTGGTGAAGATATGCATGTAGTTCCATTTCTGCAATGCAAAATGGATCTACATTAAATTGTATGGCCTTACAGTGCCTTGCTAAAGTATTCACCCCCTTTGCATTTTTCATGTTTTCTTGCCTCACGACCTGGAATTAAAATGGATTGTTTGAAGGTTTGCATCATTTCATTCACAGAACATGGCTACAACTTTGAAGTTTTTTTTTTTTTTTTAAATTGTGAAGCAAACAACAAATAGGACAAAATAACAGAAAACTTCAGCGTGCATAACTATTCTCCCCCCTAAAGTCAGTACTTTGTAGAGCCACCTTTTGCGGCAATTACAACTGTAAGTCGCTTTGGATAAGTCTCCTATGAGCTTGCCACATCTTGCCACTGGGATTTTTGCCCATTCCTCAAGGGACAACTTCAAGCTCCTTCATGTTGGATGGTTTCCGCTTGTGAACAGCAATCTTCAAGTCTGACCACAGATTCTCAATTGGATTGAGATCTGAGCTTTGACTAGGCCATTCCAACACATTTAAATGTTTCCCCTTAAACCACTCAAGAGTTGCTTTAGCAGTATGCTTCAGGTAATTGTCCTGCTGGAAGGTGAACCTCCGTCCCAGTCTCAAATCACAGGCAGACTGAAACAGGTTTTGCTCAAGAATATCCCTGTATTTAGCACCATCCATTTTTCCCTCGACTCAAAACAGTTTCCCAGTCCCTGCTGCTGAAAAACATCCGCTGTCACCACCATGTTTCACTGTGGGGATGGTGTTGGGGTGATGGGATGTGTTGAGTTTGCGCCAGACATAGCGTTTTCCTTGGTGGCCGAAAAGTAAAATTTTAGTCTCATCTGACCAGAGCACCTCCCTCCACACATTTGGGGAGTCGTCCACATGCCTCTTGGCAAACTCAAAACGTGCCTTCTTACTTTTAACACTAAGTAATGGCTTTTTTCTGGCCACTCTTCCATAAAGCCCAGCTCTATGGAATGTATGGCTTATTGTGGTCACATGCGCAGATTCATCAGTCTCTGCTGTGGAACTTTGCAGCTTTTTCAGGGTTACGTTTGGTCTCTGTGCTGCCTCTCTGATTAATGCCCTCCTTGCCCGGTCTGTGAGTGTCATAGATTTGGATTTTTTTTTTTTATAACCCATCCCTGACTTGTACTTCTCAACAACTTTGTCCCTGACTTGTTTGGAGAGCGCCTTGGTCTTCATGGTGTGATGCCTCTTGCTTAGTGGTGTTGCAGCTTCTGGGGCCTTTCAGTAAAGGTGTGTTTATACTGACAGATCATGCGACACTTAGATTGCACACAGGTGAACTTCATTTAACTAATTATGTGACTTCTGAAAGTAATCGGTTGCACAGAACATATGCACATGCCAATTTTCACATTTTTATTTATAAAAATAATTTTTTATATATTTTTCTAGTTTCACTTCACCAACTTAGACTATTTTGTGCAAATCCATCACATACAATTCAGATAAAAATAAAATAAAAATTACAGGTTGTAGTGTAACAAAATAGGTAAAAAGCCAAGGGGGGCGAATATTTTAGCAAGGCACTGTATGTAAGCAAGGTGAAGGTCAGCGGCAGATCCTTCCTCTTTTGGAGGAGGGGGCATTGCCAGCCTGGTCCGAGTACCTGCAATGTATGCGCACAAGCTGCTGTGGGACTGCATATGTGGAAAACACCAGCTTCTATGGACTGCACTGATCTTTCTAATAACCGCTTAGGTGCCTATGCTAAAATCACCTTAGGCACCTCTAAGCAGCTGATTGCAGACTTGCATGTAAGAGGGAAAGCTGGAAATCGATATCCAAATTCAGATTGTAATTTACGCTTTCAGAAACCTCTGTGGCCCTGTCTTTGTCACTCTTGGGGGAATGCCAAGCGCTTTCAGAGATGTTGGGCAGCCCCCAAGCCTTGCTCTCACTGTGAATAGATGCCATGCGCATGCAGCTTCTCTCACCTGTGATACACTGCGGCTGGTGGATGGGGACGGCAGAAGGCAGACTCTTTCAATGAGGCTCCACTATAAGGGCAGGGCACATTTTGTCCATTTTAAAATCAGATAGAGTGCGGATCACCACTGTAACTGCCTAGCATGAAGACTATCTATTGATCTATCTTGTCTATCAATTGATCTATAGGTATATATATATATATATATATATATATATATATATATATAGTTCACTACGATATGCCGGCGGTCGGGCTCCCGGCGACCAGCATACCGGTGCCGGGAGCCCGACCGCCGGCTTACCGACAGTGTGGCGAGCGCAAATGAGCCCCTTGCGGGCTCGCCACGCTCCGGGCACGGTGGTGCGCTACGCGCGCCAAGCTATTTTATTCTCCCTCCAGGGGGGTCGTGGACCCCCACGAGGGAGAATAAGTGTCGGTATGCCGGCTGTCGGGATCCCGGTGCCGGTATACTGTGCGCCGGGATCCCGTCAGTCGGCATACTGAAGACCACTATATATATATATATATATATATATATATATATATATATATATATTGTGACAAGAACACTGGGATAGTGTTTGAGGGCAGGTATATTTGTCCCAGGTTCTTGTCTTACATGTTTTAGAAAATGTTAACTTCTAGGAAAAATGCTTTTTGTTTTGTCTGAACCTTTTCAGTTTGCTGTAAAAGCTGGGTAAAGGCTCTGAGAGAGAGATAAGGCGAGTTCTAGACATTGGGCCCAGTTCGGGTCTTTGGCCTCACAGAGGGCTAATCAGGGTTTCAGCTGTGTAAGAGTGATATAGTGCTTCTAACCTGATTAGTATGGGCAGACTGCCTGGGAAGGCTGCAGGATCTGTGTGTGAGAGACACGCTTTCTGATGCAAGTAAGCTATACAGTATGTACTGAAGAACTCTGTGTTTTGTTTAGTGACAGTTAGGAACATCTTATGTTTAGTTAGTGCCGGACAGGCAAGGTATTTTTATTTTGGGGTTTGTTTTATTTTCTGTTTCAATAAAACTGGCCGGGGTCAGTTGTACCAGAAACTGGACTTGTGTTGTTCCTCAGCTGCTGCGTGCTGCCATATTCCCCAGGAAAAGGCACCTTGCACCCCTACAGTGTTACAACTTGGTGGAGAATGCGAGCAGGCCGTTCTGCGCATAAGTGAAAGCAGCAGCTTTGTGAGGCCTGCAGAAAACGGTGGTTTATGCAGATACAGCCCAGTGTGAAGTTACTGAGACTCACCCCTGAGGGTTTGATATATGTCCTGAGTGAAAGCAGCTGCAAAGCCGCCTGAAAAATCTGTTGACATGGAGGATCTGCTTAAAGCCTTGCTGCAAGCTACAGCGGCTCAGCAGGAGGCCAACCGACAGCAGCAGGTGGCAATGGAGGAAAATTGGAGACTACAGCAGGAGGCCAACAGACAGCAGCAGGTGGCAATGGAGGAAAATAAGAGACAACAGCAGGCAGTTGTTGATGAACTTTACAGGCAACAGCGTCAGGATAGAGAGGCCTTAGCAGAAGTGGTGCAGAGACTTGCAGCTCGGGTTGGAGATGTGGCCGTCAGTGCTCCAACCAGCTCTAGTTCTATACGAGCCAGTCACTTCCTGCAGAAAATGACAGAGGCTGATGATGTGGAGGCCTATCTGACCACGTTTGAAAGGACTGCCGAGCGTGAGAACTGGCCGAAAGCACAGTGGGCCAGTCTGCTGGCACCTTTCCTGTCAGGTGAGCCCCAAAAAGCTTACTTTGATTTAAGCCCTGCTGAGGCTCGGGACTATGATAAACTAAAGACTGAGATCCTGACCCGCCTGGGAGTCACGCTGTCAGTACGAGCACAACGGGTGCACCGTTGGCTGTACGCCATGGAGAAGCCTCCGCGCTCCCAGATGCACGACCTTATTCAGCTAACAAAAAAATGGCTACAGCCAGAGACATTAACTGGTCCCCAGATGGTGGAAAGAGTCGTCATGGACCGCTACTTGAGATCTTTGCCCATGGTCCTGCGCAAGTGGGTGAGCCATGGAAACCCGGGTACTGCTGACCAATTAGTGGACATGGTAGAGAGGTATTTGGCAGCAGAGGAACTACTGATGACCACCCAGCAACCCATAGATCCTCGACAGCGCCCTTCAGTAAAGACTGGTAAGACTGTTCCGTGGGAAAACGTTGCTGGGCGGTTAAGAGAACGCAAGGCTGGAGAGACTGTAAACACTGGCCCTGGAAACAGGCCAATGGGGCTAGAACGGTCTATGCTGCCCAAATGGGTTGATAATCGTGTGGTTAAATGTTTTAGGTGTGGTATGCCAGGTCATGTTATTGCCAATTGCCCAGTCACGCAAGAACCCATGCAATGTGATGCTGCCTTTGAATGTCGCAGAATGTCTTTCTTTGCTAGGTTAGCCTGTACTGTGGTACCTTCACCTGAGCTGGAAAAACAAATGTGTGATGTGTTCTTAGAAGGTAACCGGGTAGAGGCCTTGCTAGATTCAGGAAGTTTAGTTACCCTCGTGAAAGCTGGGTTAGTGAACCCCTTAAAGGTCCAGCAAATACCTATTGGGGTAACTTGCATACATGGGGATACCCAACATTATGCCACTGCTGAGGTGAATATAGAAACTTGTTGTGGGTCAGCAATGGTTAAAGTGGGACTGGTCCCTACCTTGGTGCATGAGGCCATAATAGGGAGGGATTTTCCTCATGTTTGGAAACTGTGGGAATCACGGTTATCAACAGATGTGAGAAGTAAAAAGCCAGTTGATAATACCGGTGATTTTATGGATGTACGTGGGTCTTCGGAACTTTCTGGCCCTTTGCCTTTTGCTAGTTTGGCTGGGGAAGTGACAGATGGGGAGTCCAGTGAGGACCCTCTTGCCGGGAACAGAGACATAGTAGTTAGAACTGAAAGCGTGCCTGACCTGGAGGTAAAGAAGGATCTGTTTGCGTCTGAACAGTTAAAGGATCCTACCTTAATAAAGGCTAGAGAGAATGTTAAGATTGTTAATGGGGAACCTGTGGTACCAGGTGACAGGGTTACGTATCCCCACATGGCCATCTGTAATGAGCTCTTGTACCACATTGTCAAAAGGGGTGAGGATGTGGTGGAACAGCTGGTAGTTCCCCAGCCTTATCGGAGAACGGTACTAGATTTAGCTCATAGTCACGTTACCGCAGGACATTTAGGGGCAGAAAAAACCACTGAAAGAGTTTTACAAAGGTTCTTTTGGCCAGGGGTTTATAAAGAAGTGTCTGAATATTGTTCTTCCTGTCCTGAATGCCAGTATCATGCCCCTAGACCCCATTTCAGGAGCCCACTAGTTCCCATGCCTATTATAGAGGTCCCGTTTGACAGAATAGCCATGGATCTCGTGGGGCCCTTGTTAAAGTCTGCTCGGGGCCATCAGTATATCCTGGTAATTATGGACTATGCCACTCGATATCCTGAGGCTGTCCCTTTACGCACTATCACAACCAAGGCGATAGCTAGGGAGCTGGTGCAGGTATTTAGTAGAGTGGGAATACCAAAAGAAATTTTGACTGACCAAGGTACTCCATTTATGTCAAGGATCATGAAAGAATTGTGCAAGTTATTTAAGGTCACTCACCTCAGGACGTCCATCTACCATCCCCAAACTGACGGGTTGGTGGAAAGGTTTAATAAAACATTAAAAAGTATGTTAAAAAAGGTTGTTGAGAGAGATGGGAAAAACTGGGATTGTTTGTTGCCCTACTTGTTAATGGCCATCAGAGAAGTTCCTCAGTCCTCTACGGGGTTTTCTCCATTTGATTTGTTGTATGGTAGACACCCCAGAGGGCTGTTGGATGTTGCCAAAGAGACGTGGGAAGGACAGCCCACTCCTTATAGAAGCGTTATTGAGCATGTAACACAAATGCAGGATAGGATTGCAGCCGTGGTACCTGTTGTCAGAGAGCACATGGAACAGGCCCAAAGTGCTCAACAGAGGGTCTATAACCGGAGTGCCAAGATACGGGAATTTGCTCCTGGAGATAGAGTTCTTGTTTTGGTACCCACTGTGGAAAGCAAATTCCTAGCTAAATGGCAGGGTCCATTTGAGATTAGGGAAAAAATGAATGAGGTTAATTACAAAGTATACCAGCCGGGAAAGAGAAAACCCGAACAGATCTACCATGTTAACTTAATCAAACCCTGGAAAGATAGGTTGTCTCTGTCAGCGGAGCCTTGCCCTTCGGTGTCTTCACCCCGGTTGCTTCCCGCAGTGAAGGTGTCAGAGACATTATCAGCTGATCAGAACAATCAGGTTAAAGAATTTCTCATCCAAAATAGGGAGGTATTTTCAGAGCTGCCTGGCCGAACGACCATAATAAAACATGACATTGTCACAGAACCAGGGGTCAGGGTTCATTTAAAGCCATATAGGATTCCTGAAGCTCAGCGAGAAGCTATTTCTAAGGAAGTTAAAACCATGTTAGAACTTGGAGTCATAGAGGAGTCTAACAGTGAGTGGTCCAGTCCCATAGTGCTCATCCCGAAGCCCGACGGTAGCATACGCTTCTGTAATGACTTTCGTAAGTTAAATGAGGTGTCCAAGTTTGACGCATACCCCATGCCCCGTGTGGATGAGCTTGTAGAAAGGCTGGGAACAGCCAGGTTTCTCACCACATTGGACCTGACCAAAGGTTACTGGCAAATACCTTTATCTGATAGCGCCAAAGAAAAAACAGCCTTTTCGGTTCCGGAGGGGCTGTACCAGTATAAGATGTTACCCTTTGGGTTGCATGGGGCTCCAGCAACCTTTCAACGGGCGATGGATAAAATTTTGAGGCCCCATAGAAAATATGCAGCTGCCTATTTGGATGATGTGGTAATTCACAGTACAGACTGGGGGTCACATTTGGTTAAAGTACAAGCAGTACTGGACTCAATCAGAGAGGCAGGGTTAACTGCTAACCCAAAGAAGTGCTGCCTCGCAATGGAGGAGGTCAAATACTTGGGCTTCACCATAGGCAGAGGTCTGATTAGGCCCCAATTGAATAAAGTTGATGCTATTCAAAACTGGCCTCGTCCAGTGAATAAAAAACAGGTAAGGGCTTTTTTGGGAATTACTGGGTACTATAGACGGTTTATTCCTAATTTTGCGACCACAGCGGTGCCGTTGTCAGACCTTACCAAAGGGAAGCAGTCAAATGTGGTGAAATGGAACCCTGATGCAGAAAAGGCGTTCCAAGCGTTAAAAGTTGCTTTGTGTTCACAACCGGTGTTGATAACACCAGATTTTTCAAAAGAATTTGTGGTACAGACAGATGCCTCAGAGGTAGGGATAGGTGCTGTGCTGTCCCAAACCAGAGATGGGGACGAACACCCTATCATTTATTTGAGTAGGAAACTCAATGAGCATGAAAAAAGGTATGCCATTGTGGAAAAGGAGGCTTTGGCCATTAAGTGGGCACTAGATACCTTGAGATATTACCTCTTGGGTAGACAATTCAGACTAGTGACAGACCATGCCCCTTTAAAATGGATGTATGTAAATAGAGGCAAGAATGCTCGTGTAACTAGATGGTTTCTAGCGTTGCAGGACTTTAAGTTTACTGTCGAACATAGACCGGGAACACAATTGGCCAACGCAGATGCATTGTCTCGCATCTTCTGTTTGGGGGCTACAAGTGTTCCGGCCCCTAGGTCGAAACAGGGGAGGGGGATATGTGACAAGAACACTGGGATAGTGTTTGAGGGCAGGTATATTTGTCCCAGGTTCTTGTCTTACATGTTTTAGAAAATGTTAACTTCTAGGAAAAATGCTTTTTGTTTTGTCTGAACCTTTTCAGTTTGCTGTAAAAGCTGGGTAAAGGCTCTGAGAGAGAGAGATAAGGCGAGTTCTAGACATTGGGCCCAGTTCGGGTCTTTGGCCTCACAGAGGGCTAATCAGGGTTTCAGCTGTGTAAGAGTGATATAGTGCTTCTAACCTGATTAGTATGGGCAGACTGCCTGGGAAGGCTGCAGGATCTGTGTGTGAGAGACACGCTTTCTGATGCAAGTAAGCTATACAGTATGTACTGAAGAACTCTGTGTTTTGTTTAGTGACAGTTAGGAACATCTTATGTTTAGTTAGTGCCGGACAGGCAAGGTATTTTTATTTTGGGGTTTGTTTTATTTTCTGTTTCAATAAAACTGGCCGGGGTCAGTTGTACCAGAAACTGGACTTGTGTTGTTCCTCAGCTGCTGCGTGCTGCCATATTCCCCAGGAAAAGGCACCTTGCACCCCTACAGTGTTACAACTTATATATATAATATATATATATATGTAGTTAATGTACAAACACGAAAACACACACACACACACACACACACACACACACACACATATAATATACAGGGTGAGCATCCTATATCCAAATGTTCCGAAATATGAGATAGTGAAACCTTTGTTTTCTGATGGCTCCGTGTACACAGACTTTGTTTAATACACGAAGTTATTAAAAATATTGCATTAAGTGACCTTCAGGCTGTGTGTATAAGGTGTATATGAAGCATAAATGAATTGTGTGAATGTCTACACACTTTGTTTAATGCGCAAAGTTATTAAAAATATTGTGTAAAATGACCTTCAGGCTGTGTATAAGGTGTATATGAAACATAAAAGCATTCTGTGCTTAGACTTGGTTCCCATCGCCATGATATCTCATTATGGTATGCAATTATTCCAAAATACAGAACAATCCGATATCCAAAATACTTCTGGTCCCAAGCATTTTGGATAAGGGATACTCAACCTGTATATATATATTTATGTATGTAGGTTTTATTTTTTCGGACTAAGACACCATAGCCTTACTCCTAGTAATCAAATGGAAATAATTTGTAATTATCATTAACTAGAATAAAGTTGTTAACTTTTCAATGATTACATTCCGGTATGTACTTTGAGAGACTGCAGGTTATATACTACTACTATGTATGTACGTACGTACGTACGCGTGTATTGGACTTCAACAAAATGCTGGAAAAAAAATCCCAGTTTGTTCCTTTTTCAATGTTTGAGTGTAATAGCAATTAGTCTATCACCAGATTAAGTGTAATTACACCAGACCTTAATAAAATAACAGCCCCTCTAATAAGCATCACACTGCTGAGATCTGCTGCAGACTACTTGATACTTAAGTGCAGACCAGTTACTGACGCCCACTTTCGTCTTCAACTGTCATGTTTAAACATTATAATTAATTCTTTGCTATTATTCACTTATCTCCCTGCTTGACTATAATTGTGTCTTTGTTAATTCCATGGTATCTCTCCCCTCGCTCCTTTCAGCAGCATTTTCACTTTAATCACTTGCAGTTTGTTGATGTATAGTTTATTTTAAAATGTTACAAACCTCATACAGTAGCTATGCTTTATTGTTCTACTTATGTTTATTGTTCTACTTATGTATAGCTACAGTGTTTGAATGTATACTTTGTCTGGCTGTCCTAATTACTTGTCTTGTTTTGATGATGGAATTTGAAAATGGTTTGGGACTCAGCTGGTACCTGTGAAGTCAAAAAGCGTTTTTTTTAGCTTTTCTGAAACTAGATTAGAATACCACGTCACATTTTTGGTTTTGTTCCCCACAATCATTGTGTTGTCTGACAAGACTAGTGCCCTTATTTATCAATGAGAGATGAATTTCACTGTGAGTGATAAATTGCACCAGCCAATCCGCTCCGAACTTCCATGTCATAGGCTGTGTTTGAAAAATTACAGTTAGGAGCTGATTGGCAGGTGAAATTTGTCACTAACAGTGAAATTTATCACTCATTGATAAATAAGGGCATAGGGTTGGCGGTTTGCATTTCCCCCAAAAATTAAAATATCAGTATCATAGTATCTGAGGTTGAAAAAAGACAATTGTCCATCGAGTTCAACCTATTTGTGGTCTCCTATGCATGATGATTTGTCTAAAATTTTTTGACTGATGCTGATGTCAGCCGTTGCATTTTATCCCTTTTTGTAGTAACTATAATGCGTGACTATGCACCATAACCCTGGATATCCTTATCCATTAGGAATTTATCTAACCCATTCTTAAAGGTGTTGACAGATTCCGCCATTACAACTCCCTCAGGCAGGGAATTCCAAACACGTATTGTCCTTACCGTGAAAAAGCCTTTACGCCGTATTGTGCGGAATCTCCTCTCCTCTAACCTGAGCGAGTGTCCACGAGTCCTATGTGTTGATCTGGCCAAAAACAGGTCCCGCGACCTGATAAATGGTAGAAAACTCAATAGAATCTTGTAATGTTGACTTTTTTCCCATTTCATTGTTATTTTACAGTATTTAACACCTCTACAATTAATTAGCAAACCGAGTTTGCCAAAAGTGCGGAATGACGGATGATCTCTGATTTTTAATTATTTTTTAAAGCGGTAATGATTTACAGGGCAAAACCATGCCTTGTTAAAGATTCCTGCTTTAATAAAAACGTCTGAATTTGGCCGGCATCCCTCTCTTCCGACAAACTCTGACCCTATTACATATGCCCCAAAATGTTTAAATGTTGCTAAACTATTATTACTGTATTTTTGTAATAAATTAAACTAGAATTAATGCTATTGATATGAAAGATTTTGGTGCAGCAAAAGATCAAACATCAATGAGTTTTAGAACTTGGTGATCATTCTGCACAATCAATAAATATACATACATTATAGTCCGTCTAATACAATCAATGCAAATTTATTTAAATAGCAATTGGTCCAGCAGTGGATACTTGCAAAAAAAAAAAAAAAAAAAAAAGGCAAGTAGATTGCTGGATCTTTTTATACATATTGTTTTTTTCCTGAGCCACTCAGACAAAAGATGGCTTTCGTTTCCTCAGAGTTCATGGACATTAAACTATGCATTCAATGGATTCTTATTTTGTTTCGTTTAATACAAAATAGTTTCTGTTGTGTGAGTTTTGTATTATCTCTGGTCTATTGTGCTCAACTAGGTTTTGCACAATATTCAAGCTTCCCTATTATATGTTCTTCAAGGATGCACCTTGTATACTTTCAGTCAGAACAAATTGTGTTCTCATCACTTGCACTTGTATTTGTCATAAGTGCCAAAGTGCGAGCAGAGTGTCATTATTTCTGCTACAGAGGACTGTGTTTTCCTAAGAGGACAGAAATATCAGGCATCAAAGTGTACCAGTTTGTTGCATTGTATTTTGTATGACAAATGTGGAAGTGCCAACAGAATAAACTTTGCTGTGAAGAATGTTTCAATTAGTGGGCCCTTATGGTCTAAAACATATTATTATATTTTTGTATTTCTATTAACAAGAGGAACAATAAATAGGACAAACTGTAGCCCATTGTCCCTAAATAGCCACAAATTTAATTTTCTAGACATCCGTTGTTTTTGTCTGCAGTCTCTGTAATGTTTTTGCTCCTTGTGTGTCTATTGATAAATAGTATAGGAATCTCTAGTAGAAATTAATGGTCTTCTTAACTGTTTATTTTTTTATAGAGGACAGTTTCTCTCAGAGTACCTGCCCAATTTTATAAAAATAACTCTGTGAACACACACACACACACACACACACACACACACACACACACACACTATGAATTAATGATTATTCCTAAACAATACAGAAATTATTGTAAGGGGGTTTTGTTTATCCATAAGTTAGATAGTATCTATCTATCTATCTATCTATCTATCTATCTATCTATCTATCTATCTATCTATTTTAATAACAAGAAAATAGTGTCCCGATTACTAGCCGTTTTAATGGCACAGATTTTACCTACATGCATATGTGCAACATAAATAATATTTACTTAGTAATTGTTATGATCTATTTGGTTGATTTACATTCTTAACAGATTGTTATGATATTACATGTAATATAGTTTGGGACCGTTCACAAACTTGAGAGGAAGAATTTGGCAATGCATGCTATGGGAAATATCCTATAAGCTGCGGCAATTTACCACTGCTAATTACAGCCCCTGGTGCTATCCTAATTGCCCCCAATCCCAGCACTCATTGGGGATTTTTTCAGCAGGCAAAACCAAATTCGTGATAAGCATGCATTTATTTTTTTTGCGATCGCAAAAATACATACAGTAGGTCCGCAACTTTTCGGCAATCCTATGTCTTTCCACATGAAAAAGGAACATGTTCCGGGCAAAAAAGGGGGAGTGTGGGTAAATTGTATTAGCCAGAAAAATGTTTTTCTTGAAACATACCCCCCCCCCCCCCCCTGTTTTTTCGTACCCAGAATGTACGGGTATAATTGGATACACCCCTATGTAATAATGTATTACGCTTGCAAAAGCCTCTTCCAGAAATGGTCAGTAACCAAAATGTGTGAAACAGTACGTTAAATCAATTGTATAGACGGGTCAGTTGTTACTCCAAGTCCAGCCATAACTGCAAAAGATCATCAATATAATTTTTTATACAATTATATTAGAAGTTTACTAGGTATTCACATGTATTCATGTTTAAATGGGCATTCAAAGTACTGTACATTGATGTAAATAGTTGATTGTCTGCTGTAATTATTGGGCACTAAACAACGTAATTTGTTACTCATGATCTTTTTTTTGCACTGCAAATTATTAAAAAGGCACAATAACTTGAAATTAATAAATAAATTAAATATAACATAATTTTTCACATGAATTTACTTTAAATCAATTTTCGTATTTGAGAAAGATGGTGGATTTACCAACTGCATGTAAATAGTGGCCTTTAGTTAGTCTTATATTCTACAGGTTGAGTATCCCATATCCAAAATGCTTGGGACCAGACGTATTTTGGATATCGGATTATTCCGTATTTTGGAATAATTGCATACCATAATGAGATATCATGGTGATAGGACCCAAGTCTAAGCACATAATGCATTTATGTTTCATATATACCCTATACACACAGCCTGAAGGTCATTTTAGACAATATTCTTAACATCTTTGTGCATTAAACAAAGTGTGTGTACATTCACACAAATTATATGTTTGATATACACCTTTTACACACAGCCTGAAGGTCATTAAATACAATATTTTTAATAACTTTGTGTATTAAACAAAGTTTGTGTACAATGAGCCATCAGAAAACAAAGGTTTCACTATCTCACTCTCACTCAAAAAATTCCGTATTTCGGAATATTCCGTATTTCGGAATATTTGGATATGGGATACTCAACCTGTACCCCCTTTCACACCGCAAACCCGGGTCCAACGCAGTGTTTTGATCCTTGTGTCCGACCCTTTCACACTACAATTTCAACCCGGGTTATTGCAGGGTTGGCTCCTTTTTAACTCAACTCGGGTCAGCAATTAAAACACCATGGATGTCATTTTAAATGGACTTTTTTGGGCTCGGAAAGATGAGGTGCCAGAAGGGGACAAAAGGAGAGGGTGGGGACAGCTCACACCATTGCAAGAATTGTGGCTGAAAATATATTTGGGGAATACCGCACAGGATATAATAGAGATATAATTTAATCAGTACCAAAATTAGAAAATAACAAGAAAACTAAGTTTTCTAATTTTTAAACAGTTTGGTGGTGCACCCTGAGTCAGTATTAAGACATAGAACAACGGGGAGAAAAGAAGACTCTTTTTTGGGTGCACTCTTAACTTGAACAATGTATAGACTGAACGAGATGGGATATAATATTTAAAATCAATTTTTATTATCACAAAATTAAGATACTTAGTGGTTAATGAGAAAAAAGACAGTCAAAAAAGAACAATATAGATAATTAGCAAAATTGCTGATATAATAATGATGATAATAAAGTCCTGGCTGACGGAGTTAGATCTAAGTGCAGTAAATAAATAACTGGGATATTGAGTGGTACGTTCTACTAACCATAAATTAACAAAATTGAAACCCTGTCCTATATTGGTGCCAAAATAATGCCTCAATAATGATTGTAATTATTAACAGAAAAAATAACAGAGAGAGATAAGAAGGCAGAGTGAATCTGCTGTCAGTGTTAGACACTGAGCATGTAGGACCAATGCGTGCTCTACTAAACTGAGTCTTCCTCAATGGTCCCCCACTTGAGTACTGACCCAGCCCAACACTGAATAGCTTCCAAGTTCGGACGGTTTTGGGCGTTTCCAGTGTGGTATGATAGTAGGGAAAATGAACGCTAATAGGGAGCTCTGGAATCACTGATGAGCGTTCACGAATTACATAGTATCAAAGCAAAGTGACAGAAATTAACCAATAGAGGAAAATAGTTGGATCTGCTGCCAATGTTAGATGGGGATATACCCTGAATCAGTGGTGAGAGTCCATGAAATTGAGTATAGATAGAAACAAAGAAGAGGAGTACACAAAGGTACCTGTACCGATAAAGTAAATCAGGTTATCAAAAAAGAAGAAGCATATGTCCAAATGGACTAATCAGAGTTATGCATACATAGAGATATACAGTTGTTGAAATGAGACCAAATAATAATATGTGATCTCTATGCTTGTATTGATAAGGTATAGGGTACAATGTCTCCACCCAATACTAATAAAAATTACAACTGGATTGTTACTGGGCACAACAACAGTATTGCAGTCTCTGGATTAATACTAAATGTATTAAAGAGGTGTTTTGAATGATAGTATTCTTCTAAGTAAACAATGCAAAATGACAATATATCCAGTAGTATTGCTGCAAAAAAGAAGGGAGGGGGGAGAGAAGGTTGGATTGATCATATACATCAATCCAACCTTCTCTCCCCCCTCCCTTCTTCTTTTTTGCAGCAATACTACTGGATATATTGTCATTTTGCATTGTTTACTTAGAAGAATACTATCATTCAAGACACCTCTTTAATACATTTAGTATTAATCCAGAGACTGCAATACTGTTGTTGTGCCCAGTAACAATCCAGTTGTAATTTTTATTAGTATTGGGTGGAGACATTGTACCCTATACCTTATCAATACAAGCATAGAGATCACATATTATTATTTGGGCTCATTTCAACAACTGTATATCTCTATGTATGCATAACTCTGATTAGTCCATTTGGACATATGCTTCTTTTTTGATAACCTGATTTACTTTATCGGTACAGGTACCTTTGTGTACTCCTCTTCTTTGTTTCCATCTATACTCAATTTCATGGACTCTCACCACTGATTCAGGGTATATCCCCGTCTGACATTGGCAGGAGATCCATCTATTTTCCTCTATTGGCTAATTTCTGTCACTTTGCTTTGATACTATGTAATTCGTGAACTCTCATCAGTTAATCCAGAGCTCCGTATTAGCGTTCATTTTCCCTACTATCATACCACACTGGAAACGCCCAAAACCGTCCGAACTTGGAAGCTATTCAGTGTTGGGCTGGGTCAGTACTCAAGTGGGGGACCATTGAGGAAGACTCAATTTAGTAGAGCACGCATTGGTCCTACATGCTCAGTGTCTAACACTGACAGCAGATTCACTCTGCCTTCTTATCTCTCTCTGTTCTTTTTTCTATTAATAATTACAGTCATTATTGAGGCATTATTTTGGCACCAATATAGGACAGGGTTTCAATTTTGTTAATTTATGGTTGGTTAGAACGTACCACTCAATATCCCAGTTATTTATTTACTGCACTTAGATCTAACTCCGTCAGCCAGGACTTTATTATCATCATCATTATATCAGCAATTTTGCTAATTATCTATATTGTTCTTTTTTGACTGTCTTTTTTTCTCATTAACCACTAAGTATCTTAATTTTGTGATAATAAAAATTGATTTTAAATTTATATCCCATCTCGTTCAGTCTATACATTGTTCAAGTTAAGAGTGCACCCAAAAAAGAGTCTTCTTTTCTCCCTGTTGTTCTAAGAATTGTGGCTGACAGAGCTATGTTTTGATACACAATTGCATCTTTAACATACCTCCCAACGGTCCCGATTTTCACGGGACAGTCCCGTTTTTTGGGAATGTCCCGCTTTCCCAACTGCGGGCCGCAGTGTCTCGCAGTGGAGGAGGGGGGGGCGGCAGTTGGGAGGCTCCTCTCACTGCTGCTCTGCTTAGCAGAGCAGTGGTGAATAGACGCTGTGCGCATGCGTCTATTCACAGGTGACCGAGGGAGAGGGGGCATGCCAGCAGCTCAGAGAGCGCTGGGCATGCCCCCTCAGTGATGGTACAAGGGGGAGTTACTCGCGATCAAGGCTCTGTCGCGAGGCCATGCCCCTTTCATATAGGCCACGCACAAAGGTCCCTCTTTGTACTTTTAATAAGTTGGGTGGTATGCAGAAAGCTGCCTAGCAATCTCTGCCTCACCCCTAATTCTTAATAGCTCTATTGTTAATGCTCTCTGTTGCTTTCTGTCTTTATGCTCTCCTGTGTAGCAGGGCTCAGGCTGCTGACATCATAAAGGCACATAAAGAACAGCCAATCAGCACTTTTACATGAATGCAGGGTTGAATAACCCGGGTTGGACACTTTAGAGTGCACATTGACCCGGATTCAACCGTTTATAACACTGCTTTTATACCGGGTTGAAATGCAAGGTTACTCGACCCGGGATATTCAGAAGTGGTGCTTTTAGACTGCACCTCGACCCGGCAATATCCCGGGATATATTTGCGGTGTGAAAGTGGTATTAGATTTAATAAATTGGATTTGCAGACCGTTTCAATGTACAATGGATTATCATCGCACAGGTGCTCATTTTTTTTTTTTTATTAAAATGTCTGCCACAGTATAACTACTAGATTATTTATTAGCAAACCTTTATATAACACACTGCACGCACATATTCCGCTTTATAGATAATAATATTTGGTCACATCAGTCCCTGCCACAGTGGAACTTGCAATTCATGAGGCTTATTTGGTTAGGATCACTAATGTGATCCTTACTGCATTTCTCAGACGTTAGAGTCCTGAGTGTGCGAAGGACCTGTTCTGTACATGTACACAGCATCGGAAGACACAGTTTCCTTGGCCCCGCAAGCTGCACTGCAACGTCAAGGATCACATTGCAAATGCAGGGAAGAGGTGGTATACATCTGCTCCTGCATTTGCATTGCTAAGGACTGCAAATGCAAAGCTGCTGCGAGCAGCTTTGCATTTTGCGATCCTTAATGTATCAGGCCCTATATTCCACTACCACCTGTACACACACGTGTAAATTGGGATTCATTTTTTTTGTCAGAATCTAATTTAATGTACTGTGAGGCAGCAGGCTAATCAGTGTACCACTGGAGAAGCTTAGTGGATATACCACAATAGAACTGCGCTCAACCCCTAAGGTGTGTGTGTTTAGCTAACGAATGCACATCAGATGTAATAAAGGATAATGTATGAACAGACCCAAATTTGAGTTTGCACTTGGATATAGAAATCACAAAAATAACAATATGATGCGAATTAATTGTTGTGAGCCACTGTATTTATTGTATACTGGCCAATCTAAAGGTGTGCGGTTAATGCCCAGGGTGGGCGATATTGTCTCTTATAAAGTTCATGCAGGTGGGCGATATTGTCTCTTATAAAGTTCATGCAGGTTATAATACAGACTGCGGCGTCCCGCACATCTGCTGTTGAAAAGTCTTTGGGAAAAAATAATAATAATAACAAATGCTGGTGTTGGTAAAAAATCTTTTAAACCTTCACGATGCCCAGAGCTTACGGTGGTGGCATAAGTGGTGTAAAAAAGGGGGTCTCCGGACTGGTTTCCCCTCTCTGCCCCTGCTGCCCGTGGTGCGTCCTTGTTCAGACGCCCCCCGGGTGCAGGTCGGTCAGAGAGGTGGACCTGTCTAGCGGCGGGGAAAGGATTCAGATGCAGCTCTGCAGAGCGGCTAGCTGCGCCTCTCCCACCGCTTACAGAGAACTCACCTGTCGCCCGCTCCAGCTGCACGCCGCGCTCCGTCACCGACTTCCTCCGCTGTCTGGTATCCTAGCAGCGCTGCTGGCTTCCGGGTTGGTCCGGTGACGTGACCGGGTCTTTTCGACGTGGGAAAGAGTCATCCTGATGAAGTCTTTGAATCTGTAGTGGTTCTTTCTTTGTAGTTCTTCCAACGCGTTTCAACCTTTCGGTCTTCCTCTGGGTGTGCTTGAAGTGTCTAGATTGACATGATTTATATGTTTCTGAGGGGGCCATACCAGTTCTGATTGGATGAAGGATTGTCTCACTGATTGGGCCTCTGACCTGTCTATCAAACTAGACCTGTTCTGATTTGTATGTTTCTGAGTGGGCCATACTAGTTCTGATTGGATGAAGGATTGTATCACTCATTGAGCCTCTGACCTGTCTATCAAACCAGACCTGTACTGATTGGATGAAGGATTGTATCACTGATTGGGCCTCTGACCTGTCTATCAAACCATACCTGTTCTGATTTGTATGTTTCTGAGGGGGCCATACCAGTTCTGATTGGATGAAGGATTGTATAACTGATTGGGCCTCTGACCTGTCTATCAAACCAGACCTGTTCTGATTGGATGAAGGATTGTGTCACTGATTTGGCCTCTGACCTGTCTATCAAAGTCAGTGTGTTATTTCTCTAAAGTGGTAGAGTCCTATTTCCAAAATTAGAGTATGATGTGACATAGCTGATCTAGTATAATGTTTAGGAGAGATATAGAAATAAAACAGATATCTTATTTATGTATTTGTTAAATCCATGTTTGTAATGCCTCTGCATCATTATATATTAGAAATAAGTACCCTATATTAATATTTGTAGTTCTCCTGCTGATGGTGTCTAAAATGAGGAAAAGAGGTGTGTACAGTATTCGGATGATGTTGTGCTACTGTTGTAGTATCTGACCTTATTGTCTTTAAGATTATTTGCAGATGACCGACCTGACGTTGTGCTACTGTCGTAGTATCTGACCTTATTGTCTTTAAGATTATTTGCAGATGACCGACCTGATCTCAGTGTCAATATTGAGACCCCTAGGGGCTAGGGTCCCCATATTGACAATCATGCTCAATTCTTCTTTGTTGATTTTGTGAATAAAGTCCACTCCTCTCCAGTTTCTTTTCACCTCTTTTAGCCCCGTGAATTTGAGTAATGTGGGATCTGAATGATGGTAGTCCCTAAAGTGTAAAGATAACGGGTGTTCTTCCGTCCCCTTCCTGATGTTCCGTACATGCTCGGCTATTCTTGCTTTTAATGGTCTTATCGTCCTTCCTATATAGTGTTTTACGCACGGGCACTGTAATATGTATATAATGCCCTGGGTGTGGCATGTTGGCCTGTCCCTAATCCTAAATTCATAGTCATTGCTCACAGATCTCATGTTGCATGTGGGTGCAGTGCTTTTTGCGCCCGTGGTTTTGCATCCTATACAAGTCCCACAGTGGAAGAAACCTCCTTTCTTGTGCATTCCATCTATTGTGGTTTGTGTTTTGTTGGTTGGTGGTATGCAGCTGTGTACTAATTTTTGTTTTATATCGGGGGCTTTTCTGTATACCACCTTTGGCTTTGGTGGTAAGATTTTGGCTAAGGTGTCGTCTTGTAGTAATATGGGCCAGTGTTTCTCAAGAATCTTCTTCACCTTGTTCGCTTGTTGTGAGAACTGTGTAATGAATAGAGGTTCTTCAGTGCTTGTTGCCTGTTCTGGTTTCTTGTATTCTAGAAGTGGTGCTCTATCGTTTTCTCTCACTGTGGTGAAAGCCTTTTGAACTAACTCTGGGTGGTATTTCTTTTCTCTGAATCTATTGCTAAGTGTGGTCCCTTGTGTGTCACAGTCACTGATTCTGGAGCAGTTCCTCCATAATCTCTTGAACTGGCCCATTGGTATACCTTTGAGCAAGGTGGGATGGTGCCCACTGGATGCCAAGATAAAGCTGTTGACATCCACAGTCTTATTGAATGTGTTGGTGTGTATGGCACCTTCATGTATAAATATATTGAGGTCTAAGAATTCTACTGTCTTGTTGCTATAGTTGGTGGTGAATTTCAAATGCCGATCATTCTGGTTGAGGTTGGAAATGAAGTTTCTGAGTGATTCCTCACTTCCCTGGCAAATGAAGAATATATTGTCTATGTACCTGGTCCATAGGACGAGACTTGCGCCAAGCTCCGGGTCTGACCAGATGGTATCGTCTTCCCATTTGCTCATAAAGAGATTTGCGTAACTTGGCGCAAATCTCGTCCCCGTGGTTTGGAGATAGAATTGGTTGTCAAACCATGTATAGTTGTGTGTCAATATGTATTTGATGCCCTCCAAGATGAAATCTCTTTGTTCTATAGTCATATCTGGATCGGTTTCTAAAAAATGTTTTGTGCTGCAGATTCCTTGTGAGTGGTCTATTATGGAATATAGAGAGGTGACGTCGCTGGTGACTAGCCAACAGTCGTCACTCCATGTAATGGATTGTAATTTCTGTAGAATGTCTGTAGTGTCTTTGAGATGCGATTTCTGTGATTTAACATATGGCTGTAAGAAAATGTCAATGTACTGGGATAAGTTTGAACTTATGGAACCTATGCCTGATATAATGGGCCTCCCTGGGGGCTTCGTCGGATGTTTGTGTATTTTGGGTAAGTAGTAAAATACAGGTATTATAGGGTGTAGTGTATTGAGATATGTGTGTTCTTGGATTGATAGGATACCTGTGTCCAGACCTGTTTTCAGAAGGGTCTGTAGTTGTTGTTGAAAGGACTTGGTGGGGTCTCCTTTCATTTTCTGATATGTTGTAGTATCGTTCAGGATTCTGTTGGCCTCTGCCATGTAGTCGTGTTTGTTGAGTAACACTATCCCCCCTCCCTTATCAGCTGGCTTGATGATCAGGTCAGTGTTCTTGCATAGAACATTAAGGGCTTTTCTTTCATTGTTAGTGAGATTGAGTGATTTGGATTTGGTGATGGTATTGTCCAATTTCATAATGTCTTTTTCTGCCATACTGGTAAAGGTGGCTATGTTATTGCCCATCATGTAACTGGGGTAAAACTGTGATTGAGGTTTCAAGTCGGTGTGTAAAAATGGATCCTTGTTACTGGGTTTGTGTTGTGGTATCGGTGTTTTATGGAAGTATTTCTTGAGGGTTAGTTTTCTGGTGAATTTTTGAATGTCAATGTATGTCTCGAATTTATTCATAGGTGCAGTTGGGGCGAATTTAAATCCTTTGTCTAGGGCACTGATCTGGTGAGTATCTAGTGTAAGGTTGCTCAGGTTAAATATGCCCTGTCCTTTCTTGTCCATGTTGTTCATGGTCCCACAGTGCTGCATCTGGTAATGCTTTAGTATTAAGGGGCACAGCTTGACCAATGAAATACTCAATTTCTTTGTTTTCACATTTCTTATTAACTGAATTCTGGGCTGTATTGGGCATCACAGCTAATAGTAATGTAGATAATGTTATTGGGCCTAATTCAGAGGTTGAAGTTGCGCCCTGTGCTGCAAAGTACCGGATACTGGTACTTTGCACATGTGCAGGAATGATCTGATGCTGCGCCCTAGGATGCAGGTCGCATGATTACTGCATCAGGAGGCGTCTGCTTGTAATAAACGCCTCCTGCTGTATTACCAGACAGTGATATCAGTGATAGCAACTCCAACCATATCTGAATTGGGCCCATTATGCAGCGATCACATGAGTAGGTTACCTTTATGGAGAGAAACATTTTAACATTTTGCTCTTGAGTTTCACAAAACATTTCCCCGTTTTTGATGTACAGATGTGTCCTCTTACATCTTTGCTCTGTGCGCTATATTTTGCGTTACACGTAATGCGTGACTTCCAAGTGACTTGGAAGCGCAGAGCGTCTTTTTTTTTTGCGATGTTGTTTTTCCCGCAGCATATCTACAGTATATTGTGTGTGGCTACAACTGTATATGCATACAAAATGCTATGCTACAGTCTTCTGGAAAATACTGTAATGTTGCATTTCAAGTGCAGATATAGCCACAATTGCACACAGATTATAGGCATGCCGCATATCATTTTAATCAGCAGAAGCTGCTTGTGCATCCTGTTGCATTCCATAGTATCTGAGACACATTTTCACAGAAATAAAATTGCAAAAAAAAGATGCTTGGCGTACCGGGTCCTGCCACGTCATGGCGTTACTTGAAGGGCTGTTTAGCGTGCTGCAGCATGGATGTAAAAGGACACATCTGTACTGGTTGGTTGTACTCTTGTACTTTTTCTTTGGCAAACATGTGATCTCCAACCACCGCCCCCGCCACATCACCGCTAATGTCACCAAACTGGCAATATGCCAGGTTGAATTCAGCGGTGGGAAAGGGGCCTGACGCAGGGCGCGCCCGGGAGTCTCCCGTGTCAGGCTCCTGGGTGCAACCCGCACTATGCGGTGTAAAAGAGGTATTCGTTATATTGACCTACTTCCACAGAGGATGATCGTTGCGTTGTCTGTATTTATGAAAAGCAAGAAGTACAGTATTTGAAAAATGCACTGTTTCAATGACTGATATATTATACTGCTGGTAACTTTAATGAAAGTGCAAATAAAAATAAACTTTATTGGTTCTAGAAGATAAATGTAAGGTTATGAGTTTTGAGGCTGAACATGTTTCTTTATTGCCCTCACACTTGCATTTCATATCTTGCCTATCTATCTATCTATCTATCTATCTATCTATCTATCTATCTATCTATCTATCTATCTATCATGACCTAATGCACTTTTTAGATGGTTTATTTATGGAGGTTCTCTTGTCTCTCTATAGGTAAAAGGGTTGCATTGACAAAAGTGCAACCATGAATATGGTGAAGAGAATCATGGGCCGGCCTCGGCAAGAGGAATGCAGCCCGCAGGACAATGCACTTGGTTTAATGCATCTAAGGCGGCTTTTTACAGAGCTTTGTCACCCTGCCCGGCACATGACTCAGAAAGAACAAGAAGAGAAGCTTTATATGATGCTGCCAGTCTTTAACAGGGTATTTGTGACTTCATTATGAATATGTTTTTGGTAGATTTTATTTCATACGGAATAGTATTTACAGTTTTGTCCCTCCAGCACTCACATTTAGGAACCTGTTAGACTACATTAATTACTTTACCCTCATAGCAAGGCTCTACATCTGGTCCGGTGTCAATCACACCTACAAAATGCTCTCTAGCCGCCCTTCTCATCCATCAGCTGTAACTACAGACGTAAAACATGTGTATCCATTTTGATATGATATTGTTTTATTATATTTGAATACCTGGGAAAAGCTGGTAAAATATGTAATGTTAGATGTTACCCAGTTGTATTATTTGATTACTCTGCACTGTGTATAATCTCTTTAGCATGGATTTGCTTTACATGGTGTGTTTGTTTTTAGGTGTTTGGAAGTGCACCACCTAACACAATGACCGAGAAGTTCTCAGACCTTCTGCAGTTCACTACACAAGTTTCCCGACTGATGGTGACTGAGATACGAAGGAGGGCATCTAATAAGTCCACAGGTTTGTTTCTAGAATAGTAATTCTTTCAAAGGCACGGAAATCTAATTAATGCTTCATATTTTGTGGGTTCTTTAGTAATATAATTTATTATCTCTTAGTTGTAACTCGAAGACATTAATCTTTCTTGCAATATATTTCTAGATGATATTTAGATACATCCTTTAGTTAATGTAGATACCCCCTTCAGTTAATGTAGATACCCCCTTCAGTTAATGTGGTATAGATGGGTTCAAAGGAGAGAGTACACTTTAAATTTCTTCAACTGGGTGTGCGGGCTCCTCCCCTCTATGCCCCCTCCCACAGGCAGTTTAGAAAAAAGTGCCCTCAGGAGAGGATTCACACTCTGCAAGCTCCAGAGTTTTTTCTTCAATTTCATTTAAACTTTTACTTATTTCGGTATGCTGTTTGGGCAACAGCATACCTGCGCCAAGGGAGTTAGGGGAGGGGGGGGGGGGGGGACGGTCACCAGCCTCATGAGGTGCTGAGCCGCTTCTCCGCTGCAGGACTGCCGTCCTGAGAGGCTGTTTGTTCAGCGGGGCACTGCGCCTTAGCTGTCGCAGCCGCAGCTTGCCGCACACCCCTGACAGAGCCTGAAGGTGATCGTCGTGAATACAAACCGGAGGCCCCCCGGTTCATTGTGCGGCAGAAGCGTGGGTGAGGCGTACGGGTCCCTCCTGGGGGGGACCCGCAGGTGCCCCTGCGTGAGACTGGCGGGAGGTGTGTTGTACCAAGAATTTATGTGAGGCTACACAGCCTGTGGAGACCTAGCTAGTATAAAACGTATTAGTAGCTCTGGCACCATAGCGGGGGGCGGAGCTGCATCAGAGCGGGCTCAGCGGCATTTTGGCGCCTTACTCTGTATAAGCAGCAGCCTCATACAGCTCCTCCAATCGGTTACAGGATCACTGGTACCGGGTGTAGAGGGGGAGAGCCGCTATTAGTGCACAGTTTACATTCCTCTGGGGAATTTTCTGTACAGCAGTATAGCTGTTATATATTACTACATAAAACGCTGACAGTCTCACTGGGGCTGTACAGCGTTTGGTGCGCTGGTGTCCTTTCTTCTGTGTCTCCTCTCACATGCAATAGGGCAGGCTTGTATTGTATGCAGTCTGTGTTGTATGTGTATTGTTTCTGTATTTCACTATGGTGAAACAGAAGTCATGCAATGTGTGTAATGCCAGATTCTCCCCTAGTTCACCGGGCTCCATATCCTGTGAGCAGTGTAGTCAGTCATCACAAAATGCTGATAACAACATGGGGGAGAGTCCAGAGCCTTCCTGGCTGGGGGCTATACAAGCTATGATGTCGGATATGTAATCTCAGCTCACTGCCAATGCCAATAAAACACAAGAACTGCAACAAGCAGTAGCTAGCCTATCTGCCAAGGCTGATGCTTCCCATCCCCCGCTGTCTACTACAGGTGCACAAAAACGTGCTTTACCTGCAATTTTATCAGATTCTGATGATGATGTACAGGTGGATGGGGATGATGGGGATCTCATTAGAGGGGATTCCACCCCTACACAGGGTGTCGAACCCCTCATATTGTCCATACGGGATGTGTTAAAGCTCCCCCTGGAGTACGCTACTGATCAGTAGTCATTTTTCCTCCCTCAAGACAAACTGACAGTCACTTTTCATGATTCCAAGGAATTAGATGATCTATTTAAATTAGCCTGGAAAAATCCAGATAAATATCAGGTGTCCAAAAGTTTTTTAAATACCTTCCCATTTGCCCCTGAAGGTAGGAAATTCTGGGAAGAATATCCAGCAGTAGACGTCTCAGTCTCTCGCCTTTCTAAAAAGGAGCTGCTCCCTGCTTCAGGCTCTTTTACGTTAAAGGACCCGGGGGATAGGAAAATTTAAACCACTCTGAAATCTATCTACACTGCTGCAGCTGTAGCTCAAAGACCGGTCATTGCTGGTTGCTTGATGACACATGCCATTCATACATGGGCTACTTAGATTCAGGAGGGTCTTTCAGGTTTTATGACCTTGGTTACTACTGTAACTTTCCTAAAAAACATTCAGGACATGGAAAGAGTCCTCTGTGACTCCATTAAAGAGATTGGCAATATAAATGCTAGAACCACTGCTATGGCTGTGTCTGCACGCAGAGCCATATGGTTGCGTCAGTGGATGGCAGACGCTGACTCCAAACGTAATGTGGAATCTCTTCCCTTCACAGGTGATTGGCTTGGACTCAAGGATCTCCAAAGCTACTGCTGGGAAATCCACGTTTCTTCCTTCTGGGGCTCCGCCTGGTAGGAGTACCTACCCGGGACCATCTTCTCAGTCCTTTCAGTCCTCCAGATTTCGTTCTAGGGCCTGGAGTGCCTCCAATGCAGCTAGATCCTCCAGAGGTAAGCCTAAGAAATCAGCCGTTGCTGGCTCTCAGGAACAGAGCACCAGTTCAGCTTCCACAAAGACTTCGGCATGACTGTGCCCACCCACCCCGAGGAGATCTCGTGGTGGGAGCTCGGTTACGTCACTACAGCCATGTCTGGGATGGTTCCTGCCAAGATGCCTGGGTAAGGTACCTTTTCTCTCAGGGTTACAAGCTGGAGTTCGACGGTGCTCCTCCCCAACGATTTTTCAATTCAGGCTTGCCAGTTTTGAAAGATACGTGTGTTACGTTACTACTGGCCATCGACAAGTTGGTCCAGTCCCAGGTTATTGTTCCAGTACCCCTGCTACAGCAAGGACAAGGTTACTACTCCAGTTTGTTCATAGTGCCAATACCAGACGGGTCTGTGAGACCCATTTTGAATCTAAAGTATTTGAATCCTTACCTGAAGGTTTTCAAATTCAAGATGGAATTTTTGAGAGCGGTGATCTCGGGCCTCGAACAACAGGAATTCCTTGTGTCCCTGTATATCAAGGGAATCCAGGGGGTCAGCATTGTCCCTTACCTGGACGATCTCCTGATAAAAGCAAGTTCCAGGGAGCTTCTACTTCTCCATATGGATCACACTATCCAACTTCTGTCTCACCACGGGTGGATCCTCAATCTACAGAAGTCTCAACTGGAACTGTCTTAAAGGCGCCTGTTTCTGGGTATGATACTGGATACTGCAGCTCAGAGAGTGTTCCTCCCAGAGGACAGGGTGAGAACACTTCAAGAGATGGTTCGCATGGTTCTCCGACCTGCTCCAGTTTCCATTAATCTTTGCATAAAATTGTTGGGAAAAATGGTAGCCTTGTACGAGGCGATACAGTTCAGAAGGATCCTGAACAAGTGGTCCAGTTCACATCTTCAGATGCACCGGATAATTCAGTTGTCATCCCAGGCCAGGATTTCACTCCAGTGGTGGTTACAGTCTTCCAACCTGCTGGAAGGTCGACGAATCAGGATTGGTTCCTCCTCACGATGGATGCGAGCATGAGAGGATGGAGAGCTGTCACCCAGGGGGCGCAGTTCCAGGGCAGGTGGTCTGCCCAAGAGGCCCTACTTCCGATCAGCATTCTGGAACTTCGGGCTATCTACAATGCTCTGAGTCAGGCCTCCCCTCTACTCAGGTATCAGGTGATCCATGTTCAGTTGGACAACGGCATGGCAGTGGCGTACATCAATCGACAGGGAGGGACAAAAAGCAGGGACTGCATGCGAGAAGTGTCAATAATACTTCTCTGGGCGGAAAGAAATGCAAGAGCGCTGCCCGCAATTTCTCTGACGTCCTAAGTGGATGCTGGGGACTCCGTCAGGACCATGGGGAATAGCGGCTCCGCAGGAGACAGGGCACAAAAGTAAAAGCTTTAGGATCAGGTGGTGTGCACTGGCTCCTCCCCCTATGACCCTCCTCCAAGCCTCAGTTAGGTTTTTGTGCCCGGCCGAGAAGGGTGCAATCTAGGTGGCTCTCCTAAAGAGCTGCTTAGAGTAAAAGTTTTGTTAGGTTTTTTATTTTCAGTGAGTCCTGCTGGCAACAGGCTCACTGCAACGAGGGACTTAGGGGAGAAGAAGTGAACTCACCTGCGTGCAGGATGGATTGGCTTCTTAGGCTACTGGACACTAGCTCCAGAGGGACGATCACAGGTACAGCCTGGATGGGTCACCGGAGCCGCGCCGCCGACCCCCTTGCAGATGCTGACTTCTCAGTCTTCATGAGGTAGCGCACAGCACTGCAGCTGTGCGCCATTGCTCTCAGCACACTTCACACCAACGGTCACTGAGGGTGCAGGGCGCTTGGGGGGGCGCCCTGGGCAGCAATGAAAGTACCTATGCTGGCTAAAAATACATCACATATAGCCCCTGGGGCTATATGGATGTATTTAACCCCTGCCAGGTTGTCAGAAAAACGGGAGAAGAAGCCCGCCGAAAAGGGGGCGGGGCCTATTCTCCTCAGCACACAGCGCCATTTTCCTACACAGCTCCGCTGCTAGGAAGGCTCCCAGGCTCTCCCCTGCACTGCACTACAGAAACAGGGTTAAAACAGAGAGGGGGGGCACTTATTTGGCGATATTATTATATATTAAGATGCTATAAGGGAAAACACTTATATAAGGTTGTCCCTGTATAATATAGCGTTTTGGTGTGTGCTGGCAAACTCTCCCTCTGTCTCCCCAAAGGGCTAGTGGGGTCCTGTCCTCTATCAGAGCATTCCCTGTGTGTGTGCTGTGTGTTGGTACGTGTGTGTCGACATGTATGAGGACGATGTTGGTGAGGAGGCGGAGCAATTACCTGTAATGGTGATGTCACTCTCTAGGGAGTCGACACCGGAATGGATGGCTTATTTAGGGAATTACGTGATAATGTCAACACGCTGCAAGGTCGGTTGACGACATGAGACGGCCGGCAAACCAATTAGTACCTGTCCAGGCGTCTCAAACACCGTCAGGGGCTTTAAAACGCCCATTTACCTCAGTCGGTCGACACAGACACAGACACGGACACTGACTCCAGTGTCGACGGTGAAGAAACAAACGTATTTTCCATTTGGGCCACACGTTACATGTTAAGGGCAATGAAGGAGGTGTTACATATTTCTGATACTACAAGTACCACAAAAGAGGGTATTATGTGGGGTGTAAAAAAACTACCTGTAGTTTTTCCTGAATCAGATAAATTAAATGAAGTGTGTGATGATGCGTGGGTTTCCCCCGATAGAAAATTATTGGCGTTATACCCTTTCCCGCCAGAAGTTAGGGCGCGTTGGGAAACACCCCTTAGGGTGGATAAGGCGCTCACACGCTTATCAAAACAAGTGGCGTTACCGTCTCCAGATACGGCCGCCCTCAAGGAGCCAGCTGATAGGAGGCTGGAAAATATCCTAAAAAGTATATACACACATACTGGTGTTATACTGCGACCAGCGATCGCCTCAGCCTGGATGTGCAGCGCTGGGGTGGCTTGGTCGGATTCCCTGACTGAAAATATTGATACCCTTGACAGGGACAGTATTTTATTGACTATAGAGCATTTAAAGGATGCATTTCTATATATGCGAGATGCACAGAGGGATATTTGCACTCTGGCATCAAGAGTAAGTGCGATGTCCATATCTGCCAGAAGATGTTTATGGACACGACAGTGGTCAGGTAATGCAGATTCCAAACGGCACATGGAAGTATTGCCGTATAAAGGGGAGGAGTTATTTGGGGTCGGTCCATCGGACCTGGTGGCCACGGCAACAGCTGGAAAATCCACCTTTTTTACCCCAAGTCACATCTCAGCAGAAAAAGACACCGTCTTTTCAGCCTCAGTCCTTTCGTCCCCATAAGGGCAAGCAGGCAAAAGGCCAGTCATATCTGCCCAGGGATAGAGGAAAGGGAAGAAGACTGCAGCAGGCAGCCCATTCCCAGGAACAGAAGCCCTCCACCGCTTTTGCCAAGTCCTCAGCATGACGCTGGGGCCGTACAAGCGGACTCAGGTGCGGTGGGGGGTCGTCTCAAGAGTTTCAGCGCGCAGTGGGCTCACTCGCAAGTGGACCCCTGGATCCTACAAGTAGTATCCCAGGGGTACAGATTGGAAATTCGAGACGTCTCCCCCTCGCAGGTTCCTGAAGTCTGCTTTACCAACGTCTCCCTCCGACAGGGAGGCAGTATTGGAAACAATTCACAAGCTGTATTCCCAGCAGGTGATAATCAAAGTACCCCTCCTACAACAAGGAAAGGGGTATTATTCCACACTATATTGTGGTACTGAAGCCAGACGGCTCGGTGAGACCTATTCTAAATCTGAAAATACAAAGGTTAAAATCAAGATGGAGTCACTCGGAGCAGTGATAGCGAACCAGGAAGAAGGGGACTATATGGTGTCCCTGGACATCAAGGATGCTTACCTCCATGTCCCAATTTGCCCTTCTCACCAAGGGTACCTCAGGTTCGTGGTACAAAACTGTCACTATCAGTTTCAGACGCTGCCGTTTGGATTGTCCACGGCACCCCGGGTCTTTACCAAGGTAATGGCCGAAATGATGATTCTTCTTCAAAGAAAAGGCGTCTTAATTATCCCTTACTTGGATGATCTCCTGATAAGGGCAAGGTCCAGAGAACAGTTGGAGGTCGGAGTAGCACGATCTCAAGTAGTTCTACGACAGCACGGGTGGATTCTAAATATTCCAAAATCGCAGCTGTCTCCGACGACACGTCTGCTGTTCCTAGGGATGATTCTGGACACAGTCCAGAAAAAGGTGTTTCTCCCGGAGGAGAAAGCCAGGGAGTTATCCGAGCTAGTCAGGGAACCTCCTAAAACCAGGACAAGTGTCAGTGCATCAGTGCACGAGAGTCCTGGGAAAAATGGTGGCTTCTTACGAAGCGATTCCATTCGGAAGATTCCATGCAAGAACTTTTCAGTGGGATCTGCTGGACAAATGGTCCGGATCGCATCTTCAGATGCATCAGCGGATAACCCTGTCTCCAAGGACAAGGGTGTCTCTTCTGTGGTGGCTGCAGAGTGCTCATCTACTAAAGGGCCACAGATTCGGCATTCAGGACTGGGTCCTGGTGACCACGGATGCCAGCCTGAAAGGCTGGGGAGCAGTCACACAAGGAAAAAATTTCCAGGGAGTGTGATCAAGTCTGGAGACTTCTCTCCACATAAATATACTGGAGCTAAGAGCAATTTACAATGCTCTAAGCTTAGCAAGACCTCTGCTTCAAGGTCAGCCGGTATTGATCCAGTGGGACAACATCACGGCAGTCGCCCACGTAAACAGACAGGGCGGCACAAGAAGCAGGAGGGCAATGGCAGAAACTGCAAGGATTCTTCGCTGGGCGGAAAATCATGTGATAGCACTGTCAGCAGTGTTCATTCCGGGAGTGGACAACTGGGAAGCAGACTTCCTCAGCACGACCTCCACCCGGGAGAGTGGGGACTTCATCGGGAAGTCTTCCACATGATTGTGAACCGTTGGGAAAGACCAAAGGTGGACATGATGGCGTCCCGCCTGAACAAAAAAACTGGACAGGTATTGCGCCAGGTCAAGAGACCCTCAGGCAATAGCTGTGGACGTTCTGGTAACACTGTGGGTGTACCAGTCGGTGTATGTGTTCCCTCCTCTGCTTCTCATACCTAAGGTACTGAGAATTATAAGACGTAGAGGAGTAAGAACTATACTCGTGGCTCCGGTTAGGCCAAGAAGGACTTGGTACCCGGAACTTCAAGAGATGCTCGCAGAGGACTCATGGCCTCTGCCGCTAAGAAGGGACTTGCTTCAGCAAGTACCATGTCTGTTCCAAGACTTACCGCGGCTGCGTTTGACGGCATGGCGGTTGAACGCCGGATCCTAAGGGAAAAAGGCATTCCGGAAGAGGTCATTCCTACCCTGGTCAAAGCCAGGAAGGAGGTGACCGCACAACATTATCACCACATGTGGCGAAAATATGTTGCGTGGTGTGAGGCCAGGAAGGCCCCACGAAGAAATTTCAACTCGGTCGATTCCTGCATTTCCTGCAAACAGGAGTGTCTATTGGCCTCAAATTGGGGTCCATTAAGGTTCAAATTTCGGCCCTGTCGATTTTCTTCCAGAAAGAATTGGCTTCAGTTCCTGAAGTCCAGAAGTTTGTCAAGGGAGTACTGCATATACAACCCCCTTTTGTGCCTCCAGTGGCATTGTGGGATCTCAACGTAGTTCTGGGATTCCTCAAATCACATTGGTTTAAACCGCTCAAATCTGTGGATTTGAAATATCTCACATGGAAAGTGACCATGATGTTGGCCCTGGCCTCGGCCAGGCGAGTGTCAGAATTGGCGGCTTTGTCTCACAAAAGCCCATATTGTCCATTCGGACAGGGCAGAGCTGCGGACTCGTCCCCAGTTTCTCCCTAAAGTGGTGTCAGCGTTTCACCTGAACCAGCTTATTGTGGTACCTGCGGCTACTAGGGACTTGGAGGACTCCAAGTTGCTAGATGTTGTCAGGGCCCTGAAAATATAGGTTTCCAGGACGGCTGGAGTCAGGAAAACTGACTTGCTGTTATCCTGTATGCACCCAACAAACTGGGTGCTCTTGCTTCTAAGCAGACGATTGCTAGTTGGATGTGTAGTACAATTCAGCTTGCACATTCTGTGGCAGGCCTGCCACAGCCAAAATATGTAAATGCCCATTCCACAAGGAAGGTGGGCTCATCTTGGGCGGCTGCCCGAGGGGTCTCGGCTTTACAACTTTGCCGAGCTGCTACTTGGTCAGGGGCACACCCTGGCTGAGGAGGACCTGGAGTTCTCTCACTCGGTGCTGCAGAGTCATCCGCACTCTCCCGCCCGTTTGGGAGCTTTGGTATAATCCCCATGGTCCTGACGGAGTCCCCAGCATCCACTTAGGACGTCAGAGAAAATAAGAATTTACTTACCGATAATTCTATTTCTCGTAGTCCGTAGTGGATGCTGGGCGCCCATCCCAAGTGCGGATTGTCTGCAATACTTGTGCATAGTTATTGTTACAAAAATCGGGTTATTATTGTTGTGAGCCATCTTTTCAGAGGCTCCGCTGTTATCATGCTGTTAACTGGGTTCAGATCACAGGTTGTACAGTGTGATTGGTGTGGCTGGTATGAGTCTTACCCGGGATTCAAAATCCTTCCTTATTGTGTACGCTCGTCCGGGCACAGTATCCTAACTGAGGCTTGGAGGAGGGTCATAGGGGGAGGAGCCAGTGCACACCACCTGATCCTAAAGCTTTTACTTTTGTGCCCTGTCTCCTGCGGAGCCGCTATTCCCCATGGTCCTGACGGAGTCCCCAGCATCCACTACGGACTACGAGAAATAGAATTATCGGTAAGTAAATTCTTATTTTTCATTCCAGGAGTGGACAACTGGGAAGCGGACTTCCTAAATCACCACGACCTCCACCAGGGGGAGTGGGGATTACATCCTCAGGTGTTTCAACAGATTGTCGACAGGTGGGGATACCCGCAGATCGACATGATGGCGTCTCGTCTCAACAAGAAACTTCACTGCTACTGCTCGCGAACAAGAGACCCTCAGGCGAGTGCAGTGGATGCGCTGACGTCGCCTTGGCCTTACCGGCTGGTCTACCTATTCCCTCCGATTCCATTGATCCCAAAGGTGCTCCAGTGGATCAGACATCACAGAGTACAAGCAATCCTGACTGCGCTGGATTTGCCCAGAAGGGCGTGGTACACAGCTCTTCTATGGACATGTCCATAGAAGTCCCTTGGCCTCTGCCGCTAAGAAAGGATCTTCTTCAGCAAGGGCCGTTAGTCTACCTGGACTTACGGCGGCTTCATTTGATGGCATGGAAGTTGAGTGGAACATGCTAGCTCACAAAGGGCTTTCCAAAAAAGTCGTTGCCACTATGGTGCAAGCCAGAAAACCTGTGACGTCAAAACACTATCATCATATCTGGAGGAGATATGTCTCTTGGTGCAAGGAATGCAAGTATCTGCCTGCAGAGTTTCACTTGGGACATTTCCTCCATTTCCTGCAGCCTGATGTGGATAAGGGCTCACGTCTGGGTTCCATTAAGGTCCAGATTTCAGCTCTCTCAATTTTCTTTTTGAAGAAATTGGCTGTATTGCCAGAAGTTCAGACCTTCTTACAAGGGGTACTCCACATACAACCTCCCTTTGTGCCACCTACGGCACCCTGGGCTTTAGATGTAGTGTTGGAATTTCTACAGTCCTCTTGGTTTGAGCCTCTGATGACGGTAAAAGACAAGTACCTCACATGGAAGACAGTGATGTTATTGGCCCTGGCTTCTGCTAGACACATCTCAGAATTGGGGGCCTTATCGTGTAAAAGTCCATACATTTACGAGGACAGAGCGGAGTTTCCGGACTAGACAGCAGTTCCTGCTGAAGATTGTCTCCGCATTCCACCTGAATCAAACTACTGTGGTTCCGTCCTGTTCTAACGCTTTGCCTCCTCCGGAGTCTTTGGATGTTGTGCGTACTTTGAAGATCTGTGTCAGGAAGACGGATTCCTTATTCACGCTTTATGATGCGCAGAAAAAGGGTTGTCCTGCTTCTAAGCAGACCGTTGCTCACTGGATTAGGCTTACTATCCAACAGGCCTATGTGTCTGCAGCCTTTTATGTTCCTCAGTCTCTGGAGACCCACTCTACAAGGTCAGTGGGCTCTTCCTGGGCGGCTGCCCGTGGAGTCTCGGCCTTGCAACTATGCCGAGTGTCTACCTGGTCGGGGAAGAACACTTTTGTGAAATTCTACAAATTTGATACCCTGGTCAAAGAGGATACCCAGTTTGGGCAGACGGTGCTGCAGCAGTCTCTGCATGTTCTCGCCCGTTCTGGAAGCTTTGGGACGTCCCCATCATACTAATCTGTCCCCAATATCCAGAGGCATAACTAGGGCTTTTGGAGCCCAGGGCAAGATCACTAATGGCGCCCCCCCCCAAAAAACAACAACAAAAAAACATAGGAAAGTATGTGCGCACGCCACCATCACGCACTGAAAAAAATGGCCATGGCCACACACCAGAAGGGGGCGTAGACACTGAAAGTGGGATGTGTCAACATGACATACCAGCTGTTTCATGTCATACTGGGAACATTCTTTTCAATTCCACATGCACCTTAACATCATCTCCTGCACAAATAGGTGTAATTTTTGAAGGGGTGTGTGGAAAAGCGAAGGGTGAAATCATGCGCGCGCTTTCGGCGCGTGCGCTCCGGAAAAGGGGGCGTGGCCACTAAAAAGGGGCGTGTCCTTCAGTGTAGTAATACCCCTTATACTGTCTAGTACTGGTGCCCCTTTCAAATTTTAGCACACTGTAGGTGCCGAAATTCATATTGTAGCACACTGAATGAGCCGAAACTCACATTGTAGCACACTGAATGAGCCGAAATTCACATTGTAGCACACTGAATGAGCCGAAATTCACATTGTAGCACACTGAATGAGCCGAAATTCACATTCTAGCAGACTGAATGAGCCGAAATTCACATTGTAGCACAATGAATAAGCCGAAATTCACATTATACCACATTGAATGATCCGAAATTCACATTATACCACACTGAATGATCCGAAATTCACATTGTAGCACACTGAATGAGCCGAAATTCACATTCTAGCATAATGAATGAGCCGAAATTCACATTCTAGCACACGGTATGAACAGAAATTCACATTCTAGGACACGGTTTTCTAAAGGGGGGGCATGGGGGGAGATAGCAAGGGGGCATGGAGAGAGAGAGTGATACAGAGAGAAAGGAGGCATGAAGAGAGATGGGGCATTAGGAGGGAGAGAGGGGGGCTTGGAAGGGAGGGGCATGAGGAGAAAGAGGCATATGGGGGGAGAGAGCGCAAGGGAGAGAGGCAATGGGGAGAGAGATTTCAGCAGAGGAGAGGTGCTCTGGAGAGCAGTTACACATCCAGACAGTACCTTCAGGTGGGGAGGCAGCTCCGTGGTGTCACAAGCTCGGCGATCCGGTATTTGCAGTGCTCAAATGCTTCTGGACCCCGCAGCCCAGCAAAACATTATGCGGCCATGGGGGGATATAAGATAAGCGGGAGGAGGAGAAGCGGGAGGCAGGAGGAGGAGACGCGGGAGATTGACGGGGATAGGCAGAGAGAAAGGGAGATTGACTGGCATAGGCAGAGTTGCACAGCGGCTGATCCAGGAGTCCAGGACAGATTCTTCAGACTTATACTGTCCTGGACTCCTGGATCAGCCGCTGCGCAACTCTGCCTATCCCCGTGAAGTGAAGAGGAGCCGAGCCCACTTGCCTGTACAGCTTCGGGAGCGTGACGCTGTCACAGCGGTCACGCTCCCGGCTCCCAGCAGCAGCACACACAGGACGGAGGCAGGGAGCTGCATAGTGCGCCGGCGTGGTGCGGCGCTTTGGTAACAGGCGGCGGCAGCAGCGCTATAGTAACAGGCAGCAATAGCAGGGACGGGCGGGCATGATGCCCTGGCCGGCAGCGCCCCCCTCTGCTGGGCCTGCTACAGCGCCCAGGGCACGTGCCCTGCCCAACCCCCCTTAGTTACGCCTCTGCCAATATCCCTTATGTATGCTAGAGAAAATAGGATTTTAAATACCTACCGGTAAATCCTTTTCTCGTAGTCCATAAGGGATATTGGGTGCCCGCCTCTGTGCGGTGACTTTCTGCAGGTTCTCTGTAAGGTGTTACCTGTTCAGCTGTTGATGTTTTCTGTTGCCAGCTGTTGCTGGCCCAGTTATGTTATGGTGTGCTGGTGTGTGAATCTCACCACACTTGTCGTTTTTTATGTTCCATCTCTCAAGTATATCCTTTCTCCTTCGGCCACGGGCCCTCATTCCGAGTTGTTCGCTCGGTAAAAATCTTCGCATCGCAGCGATTTTCCGCTTAATGCGCATGCGCAATGTCCGCACTGCGACTGCGCCAAGTAAATTTGCTATGCATTTAGGAATTTTACTCACGACATTTTCATCGTTCTGGCGATCGTAATGTGATTGACAGGAAATGGGTGAACTGGGCGGAAACACGCCGTTTTATGGGCGTGTGGGAAAAAACGCTACCGTTTCCGGAAAAAACGCAGGAGTGGCCGGAGAAACGGGGGAGTGTCTGGGCGAGCGCTGGGTGTGTTTGTGACGTCAAACCAGGAACGACAAGCACTGAAATGATCGCAGATGCCGAGTAAGTCTGAAGCTACTCAGAAACTGCTACGAGGTGTGTAATTGCAATATTGCGAATACATCGTTCGCAATTTTAAGATGCTAAGATTCACTCCCAGTAGGCGGCGGCTTAGCATGAGCAAATCTGCTAAAATTCACTTGCGAGCGAACAACTCGGAATGAGGGCCACTGTTTTACCTATAACTGCCTGTGGGAGGGGGCATAGAGGGGAGGAGCCAGCACATCCAGTGGAAGAAATTTAAACTGCACTGGCTCCTTTGGACCCGTCTATACCCATCGTACTAATCTGTCCACAATATCCCTTATGGACTACGAGAAAAGGATTTACCTGTAGGTATTTAAAATCCTATTTTTTATGTAATGTTTGCATGTAGGTATGTTTATATACATACATACATACATACATACATACATACATACATATACACACACACACACGTAAGAAAATGTATGTAAGAAAAAACAATGGTATCTACTAAAATGAGGCATTGCTTTCACGTAGTTATTGTTTGTTTCTTATTGCAGAGGCTGCTAGTCGTGCCATTGTCCAATTTCTAGAGATCAACCAGAGTGAGGAGACCAGTAGGGGATGGATGCTTCTTACAGTAATTAACTTATTGGCCTCGTCTGGACAGGTATGTTCTTATTTACCTTATTTTTCATTGGATTTTCAAAGTATCACCACAGTTATGTAAGTTAGAACACAAGCACTATACAGTCAAGTCCCTGACTTGCATTTTTTTATTTCAACATAAATATATATGTGTTTATAGTGGGAGATTTAGCAAAGCTTAAAGTGAAGAGAGAGGATGTACTGACCAATCAGCACCTATCTCATTTTTCAAACACAGCTTGTCACATGGCAGTCAGGAGCTGATTGGTTGGTACTTTATCTCTCTCCAAGATTTGATAAATCTCTCCCATAGTGTTTTGCCCCTAAACATGGGCTAGTGTGTTTGTTGTTGTTGTGGGTTTACAGAGCATATTTGCCCATTCACATCAGTTCCCTCCCAGTTGCACTTACTATCTACAGTATATTCCCTGCCAAATGTACATGCACATATACACACAAGGGTGTTATGCACACCAGTGCCTGCAGGAAAGTACTGGTGTCAGAACTGTTATGCACTCCAGTGCCTGCAGGAATGTACTGGTGTTTGAACTGTTATGCAAAACAAATGGACTCACAGACAGACTGGGGAATATGACATAACGTACACAGAAGGTTATAGGGTAACAAAATACACACAAAGTGAACAGAGAAGCCCAGAGGCTAAGGAACTGGGTACCTCCCTTGTATTAGAAATGCTCAGATGGGAAAAGCAAGATGTTGTGTTTTAATACGTAGAGAACCCGAAATGCTGTTGCTAAGGGCAACAGCAATACCCTAAAGGGTTGCCAACGGGTGTGGCAGTAAACTCCTTGGTCAGAGATGGAATGATAGACACAAGGAGAGTCTCCACAATCCTAATTCTCACTTGCAGTGCACAGGTTCAGCTTACTGCCACTAAACTGACCCTTGACACCTAGCACAGTGAGACAGGATTAGACAGGCAAGTCTTAGAATACAGCCGCAAACTTGCTAAGTTCACAGAGTAGTAACAGAACCCCAGCAAGCTAAACGACTGACTCCAGTCTTACTGCTAGGTCTGGATTGGCAGAGTGTAATACCAAATCCCCAGGCCTATTTGCAGTAAGCAACAAACAAATACAAAGCTACACAGTACTGGCTAACTTTCAGGAACTGACTAACCAACAAAGATTCAGCAGCATCTGCTTAAACTGAGAAGAGGCCTTATAAAGCAGGTGCTGTCCACGCCCCACTCAGACCTCACAGACTGTGAGCACAAAAACCAGCACCGGATCCCCTGCCGTGCACAGAGCCTATAACCACTGCACAGCAAAAGACCCGAACCGGAGTATCAGCTGCGCTCAGGTTACTCCGCTAGCACTTGTCTCCCGGTTGCCATGACGACGTGGCAGCACAGGGCAGGAGACCCTAACAGTACCCCCCCTCTGACGAGGGGTCAAAGAACCCCTACCACCGGGTTTATCGGGGAACTGCGAGAAGAAAGAGCGTATCAGTCTGGGGTCATGAAGATCACAACTGCGCACCCACGACCGCTCCTCCGGGCCATACCCCTTCCAGTGCACCAAAAATGACAGCCGACCCCGAACCACCTTGGAGTCAAGAATCCTTTCAACAACAAACTCCCTCTGGCCACGTATCAGAAGAGGGGAAGGTCTTCCACTGGAAGAAGGATTGCTAATCGCCCGTTTTAAAAGGGAACAATGAAATGTTTTATTGATACCCAAAGAACGGGGCAGATCTAACTGAAATGCCACCGGATTGATAACCCTAGTGATCTTATAAGGGCCGATGAACCGGGGGCCTAACTTATGAGATGGCTGTCTCAACTTCAAATTCTTGGTAGACAACCAGACGAAGTCTCCTAATTTGAAGCTGCAGGGTCTTTTCCGCTTATCAAAAACCCTTTTGGTCACTAATGACACAGACACAAGGGCTTTCTTCACTTTCCGCCAAATACCTCTAAGGACCGAAACCACAGAGGAACCACCAGGCGTGGAGTCCAGGGGGTCAAAAGAATTGGCCTTAGGATGATGCCCATACACACAAAGGAAGGGAGAGATCCCTGTAGCAGAGTGAGCCGCGTTGTTATAGGCAAACTCCGCCATGGACAGATGAGCAACCCAGTCAGTCTGACACTTGGAGACATAACACCTGAGGAACTGCTCCAAGGACTGGTTCACCCTTTCAGTCTGCCCATTAGACTGCGGATGGTAGCCTGACGACAAGCTGACAGAAATCTGGAGATCGGAACAAAATGCCCTCCAGAATTTGGCCACAAACTGAGATCCGCGGTCAGAGACCACATCAAGTGGCAACCCGTGGAGACGCACAACATGCAGCATAAATAATTCAGACAGGCGTCTTGCCGATGGCAGCCCAACCAGTGGAACGAAGTGCGCCATCTTCGAAAACCTGTCAACGACAACCCAGATGGCTGTCATCCCCGAGGATTTGGGCAAGTCCACCACAAAATCCATTGAAATGTGGGTCCATGGCTTAGATGGGATAGAGAGTGGATGTAATGGGCCAACAGGAACCCCTCTAGGAGTCTTATTTCGGGCACAGATGTCACATGCCCAAACCCACTGATCCACATCCTTAGCCACCGAGGGCCACCACACCGCCCTAGATAGCAACTCCCGAGTTCTGGCAATACCCGGGTGACCTGCCGACTTCTTGGCATGGAATTCCAGGAACACTCGCTGTCTTAACCTAGGAGGCACAAACAAAAGACCTACCGGAAGGTCTGGAGGAGCCTGCTCCTGTGCTCTAAGGACTAATGATAAGAGGTCCTGGGTAATGCCCACTTTAATACATAATGGGGAAACAATGGGCAACGGCTCCTCGGTGGTCTCCTGGATTGGAGCAAAACTCCGCGAGAGCGCATCAGCCTTGATGTTTTTTGACCCAGGGCGATATGTTTTTAAAAAATTAAAGCGAGCAAAAAACAAAGCCCATCGTGCCTGCCTGGCATTGAGACGCTTTGCTGACTCTAAATATGCCAGATTCTTATGGTCAGTGAGAATTGAGACAACAAACTTAGCCCCCTCAAGCCAGTGTCTCCACTCCTCGAGTGCATCCTTAATAGCCAACAATTCCCGGTTACCCACGTCATAATTCATCTCGACAGGCAAAAATTTACGGGAAAAGTAAGCACAGGGATGAGGGCGATTATCAGACACTCCCATCTGAGAAAGCACTGCCCCAATACCCATCTCAGAGGCATCCACCTCCACCACAAAAGGACGCTCTGGATCTGGGTGTCGCAGCACCTTGGCCGAAACAAATGCCCTTTTGAGACGGGCAAAAGCCGCTTTAGCCTCACAAGACCAGTGAGCAACATCCGCCCCTTTCTTAGTGAGTGCCACCAAGGGCGCCACTATAGACGAAAATCCAGCGATAAATCGTCTATAAAAATTCGCAAAGCCCAGGAAATGCTGAAGCGCCTTCAAACTAGTGGGCTGCACCCAATCCAGGACTGCCTGTACCTTGAAACCCTCCATTTGGAAACCTTCTGGGGAGATAATATATCCTAGAAATGCGATTTGCTGAACTTCAAATTCGCACTTCTCCAGCTTCGCCCCAAGCCGGTGGTCTCTGAGTTTCTGGAGGACTAAGTGTACATGCTTCCGATGTTCCTCCAGGGAATGGGAGAAGATTAGGATGTCATCTAAGTATACAACTAAGAATCTATCCAAATATTCCCTGAGCACATCATTCATGAAATCCTGGAAGACTGCCGGGGCATTACAGAGCCCAAAAGGCATCACCAAATATTCATAATGCCCTGAGTGGGTATTAAAGGCAGTCTTCCATTCATCCCCCTCTCTTATTCGGATTAGATTGTACGCACCGCGTAGGTCAATCTTAGAAAAAATGGTGGCAGTACGAAGCTGGTCAAACAAGACCGAAATGAGAGGCAGTGGGTATGAGTTTTTAATCGTGATACGGTTCAATTCCCTGAAGTCGATGCAGGGTCGCAACGAACCGTCCTTTTTACCCACGAAGAAGAACCCCGACCCAACTGGAGACTGTGAAGGTCTGATAAATCCCTTAGCCAAGTTCTCCTGAATGTACTCTGCCATAGCCTGAGTCTCAGGACGTGACAGGGAGTACAACCTGCTCTTGGGAAGCTTAGCATTTGGCAACAAATCAATGGCACAGTCATAGGGGCGATGGGGAGGTAGTACCTCTGCAACTTTTTTGGAGAATACGTCCGCAAAATCTGCATAACACCCTGGCAAACTTAGCTGCGAGAGCCTGACTGGAAGGCTCAAGCAACTCCTGAAACAATCAGTACCCCAACTAAGAATCTCCCCAGAGACCCAGACAAATTGAGGATTGTGGGCCCTTAACCAGGGTAACCCCAACACCAATGGGGCAAAAGTACAGACAGTCACATAAAAGGACAATTTTTCAGAGTGTGTGGCTCCAATAAACAAAGAAATCTGGCTAGTGCAAGAGGTAATTTTACCTTGGGATAATGGTTCCCCGTTTAACCCACAAATCTCAATTTCCGATGCCAAGGGTACTAAGGGAACAGAGTGTTTCAGGGCGAATTGGCGGTCCATAAAAACCCCGTCGGCCCCACTGTCCACAAAGGCCTCAGTCTTGACAGTTTGACCGAGGATCTTCAAGGTCACCGGAATGATAAAAGTCTTCTTGGGAAATTCTGACTTCTGGCCTGACAGGATATTTCCCATCACCCTCAGGCCCTGAAGTTTTCCGGCTTTTCTGGGTATGATACTACCACATGACCTTTATTCCCACAGTACAAACACAACCCCTGCTGTCTCCTCCGCGTCTTCTCACGCGAGGAGAGGCGGGTAGCCCCAATCTGCATAGGCTCCTCGGAAAATTCCTCAGAGTCTGAGGTTCCCTTGGGAAGGAAGGAAATCTCAGTCTCCCTTTCAAGCCTACGCTCTCTCAGCCGTCTATCCACCCGAATGGATAACTGCATGAGCTGATCCAAGCTATCAGGCAAGGGATATTGTACCAGTTGGTCCTTTATCTGGTTAGAAAGACCTCTTCGGTACTGGTGTCTCAGGGCTGGGTCATTCCACTGGGTATCATGGGCCAACCTCCGAAACTCCGTACAGTAAACCTCAACTGGCCTTCGCCCTTGCTTAAGGATCGAAATCTGAGCCTCGGCTGAGGCTGTCTTGTCAGGGTCATCATACAACATGCCCAGTGCCGTAAAAAAAGCATCAACACTTTTAAGCGACGGACAGTCAGGCTGCAACCCATATGCCCAGACCTGTGGGTCTCCTTGTAGCAAGGAAATCACTATGCCCACCCGCTGAATCTCCGACCCAGAAGACTGAGGCCTAAGCCGGAAGTATAGCTTGCAGCTCTCCTTGAAACAAAAGAACTGCGAGCGATCTCCAGAAAAACGATCCGGGAGATTTACTTTCGGCTCCTTAACCCCTGCAGGTGCTGCTGCTGCGGGAGCTCCGCCAGCAGCCTGGGAGGTGTGCATTTTAATGGACAAATCATTAAATTGTCGAGTCAGGACCTGCACCTGATCGACCAGCTGTTGCAACGTATTTTGAGGGGTATGCTCCATATTCCCACAAAATTTCAACAGGAGTATTAGGCTGCTGAATATGTTATGCACACCAGTGCCTGCAGGAAAGTACTGGTGTCAGAACTGTTGTGCACTCCAGTGCCTGCAGGAATGCACTGGTGTCTGAACTGTTATGCAAAACAAATGGACTCACAGACAGACTGGGGAATATGACATAACGTACACAGAAGGTGATAGGGTAACAAAATACACACAAAGTGAACAGAGAAGCCCAGAGGCTAAGGAACTGGGTATCTCCCTTGTATTAGAAATGCTCAGATGGGAAAAGCAAGATGTTGTGTTTTAATACGTAGAGAACCCGAAATGCTGTTGCTAAGGGCAACAGCAAAACCCTAAAGGGTTGCCAACGGGTGTGGCAGTAAACTCCTTGGTCAGAGATGGAATGATAGACACAAGGAGAATCTCCACAATCCTAATTCTCACTTGCAGTGCACAGGTTCAGCTTACTGCCACTAAACTGACCCCTGACACCTAGCACAGTGAGACAGGATTAGACAGGCAAGTCTTAGAATACAGCCGCAAACTTGCTAAGTTCACAGAGTAGTAACAGAACCCCAGCAAGCTAAACGACTGATTCCAGTCTTACTGCTAGGTCTGGATTGGCAGAGTGTAATACCAAATCCTCAGGCCTATTTGCAGTAAGCAACAAACAAATACAAAGCTACACAGTACTGGCTAACTTTCAGGAACTGACTAACCAACAAAGATTCAGCAGCATCTGCTTAAACTGAGAAGAGGCCTTATAAAGCAGGTGCTGTCCACGCCCCACTCAGACCTCACAGACTGTGAGCACAAAAACCAGCACCGGATCCCCTGCCGTGCACAGAGCCTATAACCACTGCACAGCAAAAGACCCGAACCGGAGTATCAGCTGCGCTCAGGTTACTCCGCGAGCACTTGTCTCCCGGTTGCCATGACGACGTGGCAGCACAGGGCAGGAGACCCTAACAAAGGGTTCATTTTTGTCAAGAGGCATTTAACTTTCCAGTATGTTTTTGGATTGTGTGACGTAACTGGAGTACCCAAGCAATGGGAGAATATACAAACTCCACACAGTTAGGCTGAGAGGCAGTACTGCTTACCATTATACCAGCCATGCTGCCCCAATGTAATGTACATTTCCTGTAATGCAGAAGAAGTGATTACTGCATAGACATTCTAGACTTGTGAAATCAGAGAATGTAAAAATGAGCATTAACATTGCAAGATAAACTAGCACTTGAAAATGTATAAAATATGTCCCAACACGTTTGCAGGAAACACTCTTGATTAAAAACTAATTTTACTTTACAGCCTACATTATATTTATTATAATGGTTTTGTATTAACAGTAACTGAAGTGTTTTAGCTGTGATAATGCCATTGTGATATTTATTGATTATTAGTTTTGTTACCACATTAGCCTACATAGTAAACGGACACACTAAATTGCCAAGACATCTTCCTGCTGTAAGACCAAATCAATGTATAATTATTTTTCCATTCACGGTGTTCTCATCTTTCTTTTTAAATGTTTAAAGTTTGAAATCACTGTTTATTTTTCTGTGTCTTGCTTACCCAGAAAACCGTGGACTGCATGACAACCATGTCTGTGCCTTCCACCCTAATTAAATGCCTGTACCTGTTTTTTGACCTCCCGCACGTGCCTGAGGTGCCTGGAGGAGCTGAGAATGAACTGCCATTGGCAGAGCGGAGAACATTACTTCAGAAAGTCTTTGTTCAGGTAAACTCTACTTGCCAGGAAAACCTGACTGTACTTCCAGCTGAGTTCAGTGGTAACCCTGTTAATCAGTGTATCAATATGGATACATAGGGCAGTATTCAATTGAAGTTGGAACTGTCGTCTAGTCTAGTAATTTTTTAAAGTCGGATTGACATTTTCGAAAACGGCCAAAACTTGACGGATTTGGCCTCAAATTGAATACTGAGCTGTCAGATTCTTTCCATTCGAAAGGATTCGACATCAATTGTATACTGCCCATAGGGCAGTATTCAATGTCGGATCCTTTGCAATGCATTGACGTTGTCGGAAACGGCCACAACCTGTCGGACTTGGCCTCAAATTGAATACTGAACTGTGTAGGGCAGTGTTCAATTGATGTCGGATCCTTTCCAACGGAAAGGATCCCACAGTTCAGAATTCAATTTGAGGCCAAATCCGACAGAGTTTGGCCGTTTTCGACAATGTTAATCCAACTTTAAAAAAAGTCGGATTGACATTGTCGAAAACGGGACTAAAACCTGTCTGATTTAGCCGCAAATCCGACAAAACACGTAGATCCACAGCTAATACGCCAATCCACGTGTTTTCCGACAAGTCGGAAAAACGGCAGCCCCATTGAATAGGTCGAATCAGGATTCGACCTGAAAAAGTCGGAAACTGCCGTCTTTCTGACTAGACGGCAGCTCCGACTTCAATTGAATACTGCCCTTTGAGTGGAAACCTCATTTAGTTTGTAAACTTTTCCAATATTGAGTAGAATTTGCTAAAATAATTTCTAGTATTCTACAGCAGGCCTGGGCAATTAACATGGGCAAGCATGCTGGAAGCTTCTAGTTTCACAACACTTGTACATAAGGCCAGTTTAACCTTTTTATTCTTTGGTTTACTAGGCTTATATGTTTATCTTTTCAAGACAAGTATGAATATTTTTATAATTGTGCTTAATTAAAATAGTTAAATCTTTAATATATCAAAGCTGAGAAAGCTTCTTGCTGGAATACATTTTGCAAACCGTAAGGTATAGTTTTGGAGGAATAATGGCCTAAGGCTATTTATAATAGTTTTGCTTGGCCTTCTTTATTCCAGTGAAGGGAAATGTTAATGCCACAGCACACAATGATATTCTAGAATTATGTCGCATAGATGCACTGCTGTAGATCGACTCTGTCTGAGATTCCTGTGGACAAGTGTCCAGAGGCTGTCTAATCCCTAAATGGTGGTGTCCAGGAATAGCACAGCAGATGGGTTGCAGTGTCGGTGAAGATTGACAGTGACGTCACTAGCACTGTGAGAGCTCCTTCCACCCGCAAACGTGAGGTGAATGGCAAGTAAGACTTCAGAAGGTCACTAAGGCTGGCATATGAAGTTGGCATGATGGTGTTGAGACTGCATTTGAAAGGGACCGGGCAGGTGGCTCTGATGGTATATGGAGTGGCCATTAGTGGCTTCTAAGGCTTGTATATCAAGCGGGCTCTAATGCTGGCATTATAAGGGTACATTTTAAGGGGGTTCTGAGGCTATCATTTTAAGGTGGCTCTGTGGCCGGCATATGGAAAGGGCAGGACGGGGCTTTGAGGCTGGCATATTAAGGGGACATAAAAGGGGCTGTGACTAGCACATATGACGCTCATGTGTGAACAATGTTTCTTGTCTCCACAATGACACAGTTCACAAGCACTTGCCTGGCTGGACAGCTTTACTAGCATGATCCGGAATGTTAATTCAGAATTGGCTGCAGCTAAAAGGGAGAGACAGGTGTTGAAACATTATATTGATTCTGTGGCCAAGGCAGCAGATTCCAAGACGGTTTCTCAGCCCCATCTAGGGGTTTCACATAAACGCTCATTGCCACAGGTGCTCCAGTCTGATTCTGATCAGCCTAATGTACATAATGATGATTATATGGATGAGGACAGCTTTCTGTCTTCAGGGGTGGAGGCCATCATCTTCGCTGTGAGAGAGGCCCTTCACATACCAGATCAGGAGTCAGAGCCAGACGAGGAGTTGTATTTTAACGTTAGACCAAAGGCCTCAGTGACTTGTGTCTAAAGAGTTAAACTCCTTGGCCAGGGAGGCATGGTTAAACCCTGATAAAAAATGTAAATTTCTCTAACGTCCTAAGTGGATGCTGGGGACTCCGTCAGGACCATGGGGAATAGCGGCTCCGCAGGAGACAGGGCACAAAAATAAAGCTTTAGGATCAGGTGGTGTGCACTGGCTCCTCCCCCTATGACCCTCCTCCAAGCCTCAGTTAGGTTTTTGTGCCCGTCCGAGCAGGGTGCAATCTAGGTGGCTCTCTTAAAGAGCTGCTTAGAAAAAGTTTTTTAGGTTTTTTATTTTCAGTGAGTCCTGCTGGCAACAGGCTCACTGCATCGAGGGACTTAGGGGAGAGAATTTCAACTCACCTGCGTGCAGGATGGATTGGATTCTTAGGCTACTGGACACCATTAGCTCCAGAGGGAGTCGGAACACAGGTCTCGCCCTGGGGTTCGTCCCGGAGCCGCGCCGCCGACCCCCCTTACAGATGCTGAAGATTGAAGGTCCGGAATCAGGCGGCAGAAGGCTTTTCAGTCTTCATGAAGGTAGCGCACAGCACTGCAGCTGTGCGCCATTGTTGTCACACACTTCACACCAAGCGGTCACGGAGGGTGCAGGGCGCTGCTGGGGGCGCCCTGGGCAGCAATATTTTATTACCTTAAGGCAAAAGAATACATCACATATAGCCATTAAGGCTATATGTATGTATTTAACCCATGCCACTTATCTAAATCCACGGGAGGAAAGCCCGCCGAAATAGGGGGCGGGGCTTATTCTCCTCAGCACACAGCGCCATTTTCCTGCTCCGCTCCGCTGTGAGGAAGGCTCCCAGGACTCTCCCCTGCACTGCACTACAGAAACAGGGTAAAACAGAGAGGGGGGGCATTTTTTTTTGGCGATATACTGGATATATTTAAGCTGCTATAAGGAACAACACTTATATAAGGTTGTTCCCATATATATTATAACGCTTGGGTGTGTGCTGGCAAACTCTCCCTCTGTCTCCCCAAAGGGCTAGTGGGGTCCTGTCTTCGATAAGAGCATTCCCTGTGTGTCTGCTGTGTGTCGGTACGTGTGTGTCGACATGTATGAGGACGATGTTGGCGTGGAGGCAGAGCAATTGCCGATAATGGATGTCACCCCCCAGGGAGTCGACACCGGAATGGATGGCTTTGTTTATGGAATTACGTGATAATGTCAGCACATTACAAAAATCAGTTGACGACATGAGACGGCCGGCAAACCAGTTAGTACCTGCCCAGGCATCTCAGACACCGTCAGGGGCTGTAAAGCGCCCTTTACCTCAGTCGGTCGACACAGACTCAGACACAGACACTGAATCTAGTGTCGACGGTGATGAAACAAACGTATTTTCAAGTAGGGCCACACGTTATATGATCACGGCAATGAAGGAGGCTTTGCATATCTCTGATGCTGCAAGTACCACAAAAAGGGGTATTATGTGGGGGGTGAAAAAACTACCTGTAGTTTTTCCTGAATCAGAGGAATTAAATGATGTATGTGATGAAGCGTGGTTTAACCCAGATAGAAAAATGCTAATTTCAAAAAAGTTATTAGCATTATACCCTTTCCCGCCAGAGGTTAGGGCGCGCTGGGAAACACCCTCTAGGGTGGATAAGGCGCTCACACGCTTATCAAAACAAGTGGCGTTACCGTCTCCGGATACGGCCGCCCTCAAGGATCCAGCAGATAGGAGACTGGAAACTACCCTAAAAAGTATATACACACATACTGGTGTTATACTGCGACCGGCCATCGCCTCAGCCTGGATGTGCAGTGCTGGGGTCGTCTGGTTGGATTCCCTGACTGAAAATATTGATACCCTGGATAGGGACAGTATTTTATTGACTATAGAGCAATTAAAGGATGCTTTCCTTTATATGCGAGATGCGCAGAGAGATATTTGCACTCTGGCATCGAGAGTAAATGCGATGTCCATATCTGCCAGAAGGAGTTTATGGACGCGACAGTGGTCAGGTGATGCGGATTCCAAACGACATATGGAAGTATTGCCGTATAAAGGGGAGGAATTATTTGGCGTCGGTCTATCGGATCTGGTGGCCACGGCAACTGCCGGAAAATCCACCTTTTTACCTCAGACCCCCTCCCAACAGAAAAAGACACCGTCTTTTCAGCCGCAGTCCTTTCGGTCCTATAAGAACAAGCGGACAAAAGGACAGTCATATCTGCCTAGGGGCAGAGGAAGGGGTAAGAGAGGGCAGCAAGCAGCCCCTGCCCAGGAACAGAAGCCCTCCCAGGGTTCTGCAAAGCCCTCAGCATGACGCTGGGGCCTTACAAGCGGACTCAGGAACGGTGGGGGGTCGACTCAAGAATTTCAGCGCACAGTGGGCTTGCTCACAGGTGGACCCCTGGATTCTGCAGGTAGTATCTCAGGGTTACAGGTTGGAATTCGAGAAGTCTCCCCCTCGCCGGTTCCTAAAGTCTGCTTTGCCAACGTCTCCCTCAGACAGGGAGACGGTATTGGAAGCCATTCACAAGCTGTTTGCTCAGCAGGTGATAGTCAAGGTACCCCTCCTACAACAGGGAAAGGGGTATTACTCCACGCTATTTGTGGTACCGAAGCCGGACGGCTCGGTAAGACCTATTCTAAATCTGAAATCTTTGAACCTGTACATACAAAAATTCAAGTTCAAGATGGAGTCACTCAGAGCAGTGATAGCGAATCTGGAAGAAGGGGACTTTATGGTGTCCCTGGACATAAAGGATGCTTACCTGCATGTCCCAATTTGCCCTTCACATCAAGGGTACCTCAGGTTCGTGGTGCAAAACTGTCATTATCAGTTTCAGACGCTGCCGTTTGGATTGTCCACGGCACCTCGGGTCTTTACCAAGGTAATGGCCGAAATGATGATTCTTCTGCGAAGAAGAGGCGTATTAATTATCCCTTACTTGGACGATCTACTGATAAGGGCAAGGTCCAGAGAACAGCTGGAGGACGGAGTAGCACTAACCCAAGTAGTGCTGCAACAACACGGGTGGATTCTGAATTTTCCAAAATCTCAGTTGACCCCGACAACACGTCTGCTGTTCCTGGGAATGATTCTGGACACGGTTCAGAAAAAGGTGTTTCTTCCGGAGGAGAAAGCCAGGGAGTTATCCGAACTTGTCAGGAACCTCCTAAAACCAGGGACAGTGTCTGTACATCAATGCACAAGAGTCCTGGGAAAGATGGTGGCTTCTTACGAAGCGATTCCATTCGGCAGATTCCACGCACTAATTTTTCAGTGGGATCTGCTGGACAAATGGTCCGGATCGCATCTGCAGATGCATCAGCGGATAACCTTATCGCCACGGACAAGGGTGTCTCTTCTGTGGTGGTTGCAGAGTGCTCATCTGTTAGAGGGCCGCAGATTCGGCATACAGGACTGGGTCCTGGTGACCACGGATGCCAGTCTGAGAGGCTGGGGAGCGGTCACACAAGGAAGAAACTTCCAGGGAGTATGGTCAAGCCTGGAGATGTCTCTTCACATAAATATACTGGAGCTAAGAGCGATTTACAATGCTCTAAGTCTGGCAAAACCCCTGCTTCAGGGTCAGCCGGTGTTGATCCAGTCGGACAACATCACGGCAGTCGCCCACGTAAACAGACAGGGCGGCACAAGAAGCAGGACAGCAATGGCAGAAGCTGCAAGGATTCTTCGCTGGGCGGAAGATCATGTGATAGCACTGTCAGCAGTATTCATTCCGGGAGTGGATAACTGGGAAGCAGACTTCCTCAGCAGACACGATCTACACCCGGGAGAGTGGGGACTTCATCCAGAAGTCTTCCACATGATTGTGAACCATTGGGAAAAACCAATGGTGGATATGATGGCGTCCCGCCTCAACAAAAAACTGGACAGGTCAGGTCAAGAGATCCTCAGGCAATAGCTGTGGACGCTCTGGTAACACCGTGGGTGTTCCAGTCAGTGTATGTGTTCCCTCCTCTGCCTCTCATACCAAAAGTACTGAGAATTATACGGCAGAAGGGAGTAAGAACGATACTAGTGGCTCCGGATTGGCCAAGAAGAACTTGGTACCCGGAACTTCAAGAGATGCTCACAGAGGATCCGTGGCCTCTACCTCTAAGACGGGACCTGCTTCAGCAGGGACCGTGTCTATTCCAAGACTTACCGCGGCTGCGTTTGACGGCATGGCGGTTGAACGCCGAATTCTAAAGGAAAAAGGCATTCCGGAAGAGGTCATTCCTACACTGGTAAAAGCCAGGAAGGAGGTGACTGCACAACATTATCACCGCATTTGGAGAAAATATGTTGCGTGGTGTGAGGCCAGGAAGGCCCCCACGGAGGAATTTCAACTGGGTCGATTCCTACATTTCCTGCAAACAGGATTGTCTATGGGCCTCAAATTGGGGTCCATTAAGGTTCAAATTTCGGCCCTGTCGATTTTCTTCCAGAAAGAATTGTCTTCAGTTCCTGAAGTCCAGACTTTTGTAAAAGGAGTACTACATATACAGCCCCCGGTTGTGCCCCCAGTGGCACCGTGGGATCTTAATGTAGTCTTGGATTTTCTCAAATCCCATTGGTTTGAGCCGCTCAAATCGGTGGAGCTGAATTATCTCACATGGAAAGTAACCATGCTACTGGCCCTGGCTTCAGCCAGGAGAGTATCAGAATTGGCGGCTTTATCATATAAGAGCCCATATCTGATTTTCCATACGGACAGGGCAGAACTGCGGACGCGTCCTCATTTTCTGCCTAAGGTGGTGTCAGCGTTTCACCTGAACCAGCCTATTGTGGTGCCTGCGGCTACTAACGAGTTGGAGGATTCCAAGTTGTTGGACGTGGTCCGGGCATTGAAAATATATATTTCAAGAACGGCGGGAGTCAGAAAGTCTGACTCACTGCTTATATTGTATGCACCCAACAAGATGGGTGCTCCTGCTTCTAAGCAGACGATTGCTCGTTGGATTTGTAGCACAATTCAACTTGCACATTCTGTGGCAGGCTTGCCACAACCTAAATCTGTCAAGGCCCATTCCACAAGGAAAGTGGGCTCATCCTGGGCGGCTGCCCGGGGAGTCTCGGCATTACAACTCTGCCGAGCTGCTACTTGGTCAGGGGCAAATACGTTTGCAAAATTCTACAAATTTGATACCCTGGCTGAGGAGGACCTTGAGTTCTCTCATTCGGTGCTGCAGAGTCATCCGCACTCTCCCGCCCGTTTGGGAGCTTTGGTATAATCCCCATGGTCCTGACGGAGTCCCCAGCATCCACTTAGGACGTTAGAGAAAATAAGAATTTACTTACCGATAATTCTATTTCTCGTAGTCCGTAGTGGATGCTGGGCGCCCATCCCAAGTGCGGATTGTCTGCAATACTTGTACATAGTTATTGTTACAAAAAAATCGGGTTGTTATTTGTTGTGAGCCGTCTGTTCAGAGGCTCCTACGTTTGTCATACTGTTAACTGGGTTCAGATCACAAGTTATACGGTGTGATTGGTGTGGCTGGTATGAGTCTTACCCGGGGTTCAATATCCTTCCTTATTGTGTACGCTCGTCCGGGCACAGTATCCTAACTGAGGCTTGGAGGAGGGTCATAGGGGGAGGAGCCAGTACACACCACCTGATCCTAAAGCTTTATTTTTGTGCCCTGTCTCCTGCGGAGCCGCTATTCCCCATGGTCCTGACGGAGTCCCCAGCATCCACTACGGACTACGAGAAATAGAATTATCGGTAAGTAAATTCTTATTTTCCTCAAAGGTTTTTAACTACTTTTCCCTTCTCCGATGAGGACAGGAAGGTATGGGAAATCCACCTGTCAGTCGATACGTCTGTGTCCAGACTCTCTAAGAATTTGGTACTGTCGGTGCCAGGGGCTATATTCCTAAAAGAGCCAGCTGACCGTAAGATTGAGACGATGCTCCAGGCAGTCTATATGGTGGCAGGCGCTGCTTAACGCCCTACAATTGTTTGTATTTCCAGGGCGGTAGTCAGGTGGTCTGATCACGTTATCGACGGTTTGGACACTGCCCCGCGATGAGGTAGTTACTCTTCTGCAACATATACAGGATGCTGCAAATTTTATAAGTGAGGCTATTTAAGAGTTGTGTAAGATTAATGGCCGCGCTACGGCTATGGCTGTTCCAGCGCGCAGAGCTCTGTGGTTGCGTCCGTGGCTAATGGACGCTGATTCCAAGAACGGTGTGGAAAATCTTCCCTTTACAGGTGATACTTTGTTTGGAGACAAATTAAATAAATGGATCTCCACAACAACGGGGGGTAAGTCTACCTATCTGCTGTTGGCTGCGCTGCCTGCTAGATGTCCTTGCATAGGACCCTCCTTGCAGTCTTTTCGTGTGGCAAGGTTCAGAGGCAGGGACCAAGGGGGCCTCCACCACTTCCAGAGGATCTCGTGGTAAGTCCCGTAAACCTGCACCTGCTTTCTCCCTGGACCAGACCACCGAATCCCCTGCCGCAAAGCTTTTCACGTGACGGTTGGCCCCACCAGTGACAAGGCGATTTTCAGGTAGGTGCTCGCCTTCAACACTTTGCTCACGTGTGGGCAGAGTCCTGCCGGGATCTTTGGATGTGGGACCTCATTTCCCAAGGACACCGGCTGGAATTTCAAATGCTTCTTCCTCACAGATTTTTCAGGTCTGGCTTGCCAGCTTTACCCGCAGCAAAAGATACCTTGCAAGAGGCTTTTTAAAAACTTTTGCAAACTGGGGTGGTGGCTCCAGTACCCCCTCCGTTACGCAACAGGGGTTTTTACTCCAGTCTTTTTGTCGTTCCCAAGCCAGACGGTTTGGTGCCCATCTTGAACCTGAAGTCACTAAACCCGTATCTGCGGGTGTTCAAATTCAAGATGAAGTCCCTGTGAGTGGTGGTGTCCGCTCGGGAGGAGGGGGAGTTTCTGGTGTCTCTGGACATCAAGAATGCTTACCTGCACATTCCCATGTGGCCCCCACATCAGGCTTACCTCAGGTTCGCCATATTGGAAGACCATTTCCAGTTTCAGGCCTACAGGATTATACACAGTTCCGAGGGTCTTCAACAAGGTCATGGCGGAAATGATGCTGCAACTGCGCATGATGGGAATAAACATATTCCCATACTTGGACGATCTCCTGATAAAGGCTGTGTCCAGAGAGAGTCTGTTGCACAGCATCTGACGAGTCGCCTACTTATGGATCATGGGTGGATCCTAAATTTTCAGAAATCTCACCTTGAACCAACCCAGCGTCTTCAGTTCCTGGGAATGATACTGGATACAGTGTCTCAGAAGGTGTTTCTCCCGATGGAAATGGCCTTGACTATTAGGCTATGGTTCACACGGTGCTCAGTCGTCGCAGGGTATCCATACATCTTTGCATCCGAGTACTGGGCAAGATGGTGGCTGCTTACGAGGCAGTCCAATTTGCCAGATTTCATACCCGACCTTTTCCGCTGGATCTGCTGGACAAATGGTCGGGGTCTCACCTTCACATGCATCAGGAAGTGACCTTATCTCCGAGAGCCCGGATTTCTCTATTATGGTGGCTACAAGTTCCTCACCTAGTAGAAGGCAGGAGATGACAGATGCCAGCCTCCGAGGTTGGGGGGCTGTGACCCAAGGGGCCTAGTTCCAGGGGATATGGTTGAGACAGGAAGCTACTCTGCCGATAAACATCCTGGAACTCAGGGCAATTTACAATGCTCTTCTGCAGGCTTCTCATCTCCTGAAGGATCAGGCGATCCAGGTTCAGTCGGACAATGCCACGGTGGTATCATACATAAACCGACAAGGGGGAACAAGGAGCAGAGCAGCGATGCGAGAAGTCTCAAAAATTCTTCTCTGGGCAGAGGCCAACGCAAGGTCCATCTCAGCCATATTCATTGCAGGAGTGGACAACTGGGAAACGGACTTCCTCAGCACGCACGACCTCCATCCGGGGTAATAGGGCCTACATCCCCAGGTGTTTCAGCAGTTAATTCACCAATATGGCTGTCCACAGATCGATCTGATGGCTTCTCGACTCAACAAGAAGCTATACCGTTACTGTTACAGAACGAGGGATTCGCAGGCTGTAGCTGTGGATGCGCTGACGACACCACGGATGTACCAGTTTATGTACCTGTTTCCTCTTCTACCGCTAATCCCAAGGGTGCTAAAAAGGCTAAGAAGGGAAAGCATTCAGGCAATTCTAATTACCCCTGGTTGGCATCGACGGGCGTGGTACTCGGACCTCCTGGAAATGTCTCTGGAGGATCCCTGGCCTCTGCCGCTCCAAGATGATCTTCTTCAACAAGGTCCGTTCATCTATCCAGACTTACAGTGGCTACGTTTGACGGCTTGGAAGTTGAGAGGAAAATTCTAGCAAGAAAGGTCTTCCCTCCCGCGTTATTTCCACCATGGTCCAGGCCAAAAGATGGTTACGTCAAGACATTATCATCGTATCTGGAAAAAGTATGTTTCCTGGTGTGAAAGTAAAAGGTTTCTCCCGTGGAATTTAGAATTGGTCGCTTTCTATTTTTCCTGAAAGCGGGAGTGGATATGGACCTATGTTTAGGTTCCATCAAAGTCAAGATTTCGGCGCTCTCTATTTTATTCCAGAAACAACTTGCCAAGTACAGATTTTCCTTAAAGGTGTTCTCCATATGCAACCTCCCTTTGTACCTCCCACAGCTCTGTGGGACCTCAATGTGGTTCTGTACTTCCTCCAGTCAGATTAGTTTGAACCCTTACGTAGGGTGGAGTTTAAATTTCTTGCCTGGAAGACGGTGATGTTATTGGCATTAGCTTCTGCCAGGCATGTTTCTGAATTAGGGGCCTTATCCTGTAAGAGCCCGTATTTGATTTTTCTTGAAGACAGGGTAGAACTGAGGACCCGTCCTCCGTTTCTGCCGAAAGTGGTGTCAGCCTTTCATGTGAATCAACCTATTGTGGTTCCAGTGTCTGACTCTTCCGTTGGATGTGGTCAGGGCTCTCAAGATTTATGTCAAAAGGACGGCCCATCATCGGAAGTCTGGCTCGCTGTTTGTCCTTTATGATGCCTCCAAGATTGGTCGGCCAGCTTCTAAGCAGTCTATTGCTCGTTGGCTCAGGTTGACCATTCAACAGGCCTATACTTCGGCGGCGCTGCCGTTGCCGAACTCTATTCAGGCCTGCTCGAAGAGGTTGGTGGGGTCTTCCTGGGCGGCTGCCCGTGGTGTTTCAGCCCTTCATTTGTGCCGAACTGCAACTTGGTCTGATTCGAACACGTTTGTTAAATTCTGTAGGATCGATACCTTGTCCAAGGATGACCTACAGTTTGGTCAGGCGGTTTTGCAGGGGTCTTAGCACTCTCCCACCCGTTTGGGAGCTTTGGGACGTCCCCATGTACTAAAGTACAAGACCCCAGTATCCACTAGGACGTAAGAGAAAATAGGAATTTAATATCTACCGGTAATTCCTTTTCTCCTAGTCCGTAATGGATACTGGGTGCCCGCCTCAGTGCTTCGTTCCTGCTTACCTGTGTAAGTATTGGGTTGGACCGGCGTTGCGGTCCCATTATGTTGTTGCGATAGCTGTGCTATCCTGGTTAGGTTGGTGTTGCTATCCTCTGTTCTGGTTAGCGCCCTCCTTTCGTTTATGGTTGTTTGTTGCCTCACCGCTGTTGTAAAGTTTCTTCTCTCATATTATGACCTTCTCCTTGGGCACAGTTTTCCTAAACTGAGTCTGGTAGGAGGGGCATAGAGGGGAAGAGCCAGCACACGCATACACACACTAAAGGTTTTTAAAGTGCCAGGCTCCAGTGGACCCGATCTATACCCCATGGTACTAAAGTACAAGACCCCAGTATCCACTACGGACTAGGAGAAAAGGAATTACCGGTAGGTATTACATTTCTATTTTAAGTCTATTGTTTTCTAAATTTAACCCCTCTCAATGGAAAACAAAGTATAGACTAGTGTGGAAACAAAGACTAGATGGGGAAACATCTTAACAGTTGTTCCATATTAGCTATGCACTGTGGAGGGGTTTATCACTAGTACAGACTTATTTCTGCACAATTTAAACACAATAGTTTAACTGGAATACGTGCTATAATGGAAACCAGGTTCTGTGGAAGAAACAATCCAAGTGGCAATAATGCATTATTGTCGATAACCGTTTCTTTAGGAAGCTGGCTATCCCATTTAAATAGCTGTTTATTTACTGTATTATCCTTATTAAGGTGAACATACATGTGAGAGCACCGATTACTAATGTACTAGCTAGAAAATCCAACTTTTTACTGCAAATGCATTTTATTTTTATTTTTTTGTAGAATCTTATGCAACAATTGACCTCAAAACAAAGTTATATATCTGATCTACCACATTCAAAATAGACATACATGTCCCTTTTGGGGAATTATTTTCAATCTTCTCTTGAACTTTCAGTGTAGAATCGTGGTCATAGCTTGTGAATATTTAAAATCTAAATATTAGACTGTGATATATCATTTATCATCTTAGGCATAATTTTGGACAGGTTCATATCATTTCCAGAGGCAGTGTAGTGCGGATACTAAATAATTAACATACAGCGCTGTCTAGGTTCTCCAGTCCCCTGGCTAGCTGAGCATGGTCATTTTTCTTACCTACAGTACTTTAAATTCTCTTCTTTTTGTAATAAAGTTCAGAGAATGAAAATAGTGATTCTACATCCAACATACAAAATTGCAGCGAGCGTAATCCAGTCCTTGTTCTAAAATATGGACATTTCAGGTATTTAGAAAATAATCAGAGGATACTTGATGCTTTGGGTAATTGCCAATGTGAGCCTTATTTAGTAAAATGAGCAAATGCAGCCGGTTGATTTAATTTTTCTCCTTGGCAACATAATTTTTTATTTTTAATGATCAATGAGGCTGTATTCAAAGAAAGGCAGGCATACAGTACCATAGTCACTGACTGGGACTAGGGGATAAGGAGCCCTGTAATCCAGTATAGTTCTAACAAGAGGAGGGTGGACACTGCCATGAGAAGCTTACGTAATAAGAAGAGGGGTGAACCGATGGATGGTGAGAAGATATTAGGATAGTTTAAGAGTTGTGAGGGTGACAGGTATTATTACTGCAAAATACAAAAATAGGGAAATTGGATCATAACCAGGTTTGCCCAGGTCTGTTTATGCCCTTTAACTGGATTTGCTATAAGGCTAAGGTACCGTTTAGTAATGGACTAATTTATTGGGTCATAAGGTTATTTTTTTTGCTGCTTGCAGTACAGTATTCGTAATCACTGAAGTTTTTTAAAATACATACAGCGGCAGGTCAACTGAGGCATACCCGATTTCCTCTACAGTACTGACCCGGAGCGGTTAAGGGTGGTAAGGGTTAAGTTACTGCTTTGCTGGACCAGTTTATTCAGATATGTGTATAGATAATATACATGTAATCTGTAACTACACACAACATGCCCTCAATTAAAGTTTCCCTATCCTGTGAACTGTCTGTAGCTCTAACTAATAGACTGAAAGTATCCAAATGTATGAAGTATTGTTATTCATGGCATGGGGAGAAGGATTCCGTGGGAAAAAAAAAATGTAGTTCAGCATCTGTGTAATCTACACAGATTACACAGATGCTGAACTACATTTTTTTTCCCCCCACGGAATCCTTCTCCCCATGCCACCTTTGCAGATCTTTTGAGGGTTCGCCCACTAAGTGATTTGTCTCTGAACCTGAGCATCTGATTTTCCATGTGCAAATTGTCTCACTACAAGGCTTGACTGAGTGGCCAATTTGAAGTCCTAGGGACCTATAGGGTCTTGTCATCAAGCATTCACGAATGAGCCGTTGAGATTGTGGTTTTATATATTATTCATACTTACCATTTAGTTGAGATCCACCCCTGATGAAGTCTTGGAGAAGAGACGAAACACGTCGGGTTGTCTTCTTATGAAGCTCATGTTAAAGAAAAAGTGGATATTACAGAATATCACCTGTAAATTTCTACTGTGGTCATTGATCTGTAAAAAGGGTGAAGCGAGTTACCACTTTTTCTATGTACAAATATTGATTGTATGTTTTTACAATAATAAAAGCTTTTAGATGGAACATGTCACCATTATGTTTTAGGAGTAAAGTTTTTTTAAAAGGGTTTGATTACATTATTAAGTATTGATACGTATTGTGGGCACCAATTCTTCTGTTGTGTTATATATTCTTATTTTCTCTAACGTCCTAGTGGATGCTGGGGACTCCGAAAGGACCATGGGGAATAGCGGCTCCGCAGGAGACTGGGCACAAAAGTAAAAAGCTTTAGGACTACCTGGTGTGCACTGGCTCCTCCCCCTATGACCCTCCTCCAAGCCTCAGTTAAGATTTTGTGCCCGAACGAGAAGGGTGCAATCTAGGTGGCTCTCCTGAGCTGCTTAGAGTAAAAGTTTAAATAAAAACACCTTTTTTGGCAAAAAATACATCAAATATAGCTCCTGGGCTATATGGATGTATTTAACCCCTGCCTATTTTTACATAAAAAAGTGGGAGAAAGGCCGCCGAAAAAGGGGCGGAGCCTATCTCCTCAGCACACTGGCGCCATTTTTTCCTCACAGCTCCGTTGGAGGAAGGCTCCCTGACTCTCCCCTGCAGTCCTGCACTACAGAAACAGGGTAAAACAAGAGAGGGGGGGCACTAAATTGGCATATAAATATATACAGCAGCTATATTAGGGAAAAACACTTATATAAGGTTATCCCTGTATATATATAGCGCTCTGGTGTGTGCTGGCAAACTCTCCCTCTGTCTCCCCAAAGGGCTAGTGGGGTCCTGTCCTCTATCAGAGCATTCCCTGTGTGTGTGCTGTGTGTCGGTACGTTGTGTCGACATGTATGAGGAGGAAAATGGTGTGGAGGCGGAGCAATTGCCTGTGTTAGTGATGTCACCCCCTAGGGAGTCAACACCTGACTGGATGGTCTTATGGAAAGAATTACGTGATAGTGTCAGCACTTTACAAAAGACTGTTGACGACATGAGACAGCCGGCAAATCAGTTAATACCTGTACAGGCGTCTCAAACACCGTCAGGGGCTCTAAAGCGCCTGTTACCTCAGGTCGATACAGACACAGACACGGACACTGACTCCAGTGTCGACGGTGAGGAAACAAACGTATTTTCCAGTAGGGCCACACGTTACATGATCACGGCAATGAAGGAGGTTTTGAACATTTCTGATACTACAAGTACCACAAAAAAGGGTATTATGTGGGGTGTGAAAAAACTACCCGTAGTTTTTCCCGAATCAGATGAATTAAATGAGGTGTGTGATGAAGCGTGGGTTTCCCCCGATAAAAAAACTGCTAATTTCTAAAAAGTTATTGGCATTATACCCTTTCCCGCCAGAGGTTAGGGCGCGTTGGGAAACACCCCCTAGCGTAGATAAGGCGCTCACACGCTTATCAAAACAAGTGGCGTTACCGTCCCCTGATACGGCCGCCCTCAAGGAACCAGCTGATAGGAAGCTGGAAAATATCCTTAAAAGTATATACACACATACTGGTATTATACTGCGACCAGCAATCGCCTCAGCCTGGATGTGCAGTGCTGGGGTAGCTTGGTCGGATTCCCTGACTGAAAATATTGATACCCTGGACAGGGACAATATATTATTGACTATAGAGCATTTAAAGGATGCATTTCTATATATGCGAGATGCACAGAGGGATATTTGCACTCTGGCATCAAGAGTAAGTGCTATGTCCATTTCTGCCAGAAGAGGATTATGGACGCGACAGTGGTCAGGGGATGCGGATTCCAAACGGCATATGGAAGTATTGCCGTATAAAGGGGAGGAGTTATTTGGGGTCGGTCTATCGGACCTGGTGGCCACGGCAACGGCTGGAAAATCCACCTTTTTACCCCAAGTCACCTCGCAGCAGAAAAAGATACCGTCTTTTCAGGCTCAGTCCTTTCGTCCCCATAAGGGCAAGCGGGCAAAAGGCCACTCATATCTGCCCCGGGGCAGAGGAAGGGGAAAAAGACTGCAGCAGACAGTCTCTTCCCACGAACAGAAGCCCTCCCCCGCTTCTGCCAAGTCCTCAGCATGACGCTGGGGCCTTACAAGCGGACTCAGGCACGGTGGGGGCCCGTCTCAAGAATTTCAGCGCGCAGTGGGCTCACTCGCAAGTGGACCCCTGGATCCTGCAGGTAGTATCTCAGGGGTACAAATTGGAATTAGAGACGTCTCCCCCTCGCCGGTTCCTGAAGTCTGCTTTACCAACGTCTCCCCCCGACAGGGAGGCGGTATTGGAAGCCATTCACAAGCTGTATTCCCAGCAGGTGATAATCAAAGTACCCCTCCTACAACAGGGAAAGGGGTATTATTCCACGCTGTTTGTGGTACCGAAGCCGGACGGCTCGGTGAGACCCATTTTAAATCTGAAATCCTTGAACACTTACATAAAAAGGTTCAAGTTCAAGATGGAGTCACTCAGAGCAGTGATAGCGAACCTGGAAGAAGGGGACTATATGGTGTCTCTGGACATCAAGGATGCTTACCTCCATGTCCCAATTTGCCCTTCTCACCAAGGGTACCTCAGGTTTGTGGTACAGAACTGTCACTATCAGTTTCAGACGCTGCCGTTTGGATTGTCCACGCACCCCGGGTCTTTACCAAGGTAATGGCCGAAATGATGATTCCTCTTCGAAGAAAAGGCGTCTTAATTATCCCTTACTTGGACGATCTCCTGATAAGGGGAAGGTCCAGAGAACAGTAAGAGGTCGGAGTAGCACTATCTCAAGTAGTACTACGACAGCACGGATGGATTCTAAATATTCCAAAATCGCAGCTGATTCCGACGACACGTCTGCTGTTCCTAGGGATGATTCTGGACACAGTACAGAAAAAGGCGTTTCTCCCGGAGGAGAAGGCCAAGGAGTTATCCGACCCAGTCAGGAACCTCCTAAGACCAGGCCAAGTGTCAGTACATCAATGCACAAGGGTCCTGGGAAAGATGGTGGCTTCTTACGAAGCGATTCCATTCGGCAGATTCCACGCAAGAACTTTTCAGTGGGATCTGCTGGACAAATGGTCTGGATCGCATCTTCAAATGCATCAGCGGATAACCCTGTCTCCAAGGACAAGGGTGTCTCTCCTGTGGTGGTTACAGAGTGCTCATCTCCTAGAGGGCCGCAGATTCGGCATTCAAGATTGGGTCCTGGTGACCACGGATGCCAGCCTGAGAGGCTGGGGAGCAGTCACACAGGGAAGAAATTTCCAGGGCTTGTGGTCAAGCATGGAAACGTCACTTCACATAAATATCCTGGAACTAAGGGCCATTTACAATGCCCTAAGTCAGGCAAGGCCTCTGCTTCAGGGTCAGCCGGTGTTGATCCAGTCGGACAACATCACGGCAGTCGCCCACGTAAACAGACAGGGCGGCACAAGAAGCAGGAGGGCAATGATGGAAGTGGCAAGGATTCTTCGCTGGGCGGAGAATCATGTGATAGCACTGTCAGCAGTGTTCATTCCGGGAGTGGACAACTGGGAAGCAGACTTCCTCAGCAGACACGATCTTCACCCGGGGGAGTGGGGACTTCACCCAGAAGTCTTCCACATGATTGTGAACCGTTGGGAAAAACCAAAGGTGGACATGATGGGGTCCCGCCTCAACAAAAAAAAACTGGACAGATATTGCGCAAGGTCAAGGGACCCTCAGGCAATAGCTGTGGACGCTCTGGTAACACCGTGGGTGTACCAGTCAGTGTATGTGTTCCCTCCTCTTCCTCTCATACCAAAAGTACTGAGAATCATAAGAAGGAGAGGAGTAAAGACTATACTCGTGGCTCCGGATTGGCCAAGTAGGACTTGGTACCCGCAAATTCAAGAGATGCTCACGGAAGACCCGTGGCCTCTACCTCTAAGAAAGGACCTGCTCCAGCAGGGACCATGTCTATTCCAAGACTTACCGCGGCTGCGTTTGACGGCATGGCGGTTGAACGCCGGATCCTTAAGGAAAAAGGCATTCCGGATGAAGTCATCCCTACCCTGATCAAAGCCAGGAAGGATGTAACCGTACAACATTATCACCGTATTTGGCGCAAATATGTTGCGTGGTGCGAGGCCAGGAAGGCCCCTACAGAGGAATTTCAACTGGGTCGTTTCCTGCATTTCCTGCAAACAGGACTGTCTGGGCCTCAAATTAGGGTCCATTAAGGTTCAAATTTCGGCCCTGTCAATATTCTTCCAAAAAGAACTGGCTTCTGTTCCTGAAGTTCAGACGTTTGTCAAGGGAGTACTGCATATACAGCCTCCTTTTGTGCCTCCAGTGGCACCTTGGTATCTCAATGTTTTGGGATTCCTAAAATCACATTGGTTTGAACCACTCACCACTGTGGACTTAAAATATCTCACATGGAAAGTGGTAATGCTGTTAGCCCTGGCTTCAGCCAGGCGTGTCTCAGAATTGGCGGCTTTATCCTATAAAAGCCCTTACCTAATTTTTCATACGGACAGGGCAGATTTGAGGACTCGTCCTCAATTTCTCCCTAAGGTGGTTTCAGCTTTTCACTTAAACCAGCCTATTGTGGTGCCTGCGGCTACTAGGGACTTGGAGGATTCCAAGTTGCTGGACGTAGTCAGGGCCCTGAAAATATATGTTTCCAGGACGGCTGGAGTCAGAAAATCTGATTCGCTGTTTATCCTGTATGCACCCAACAAGCTGGGTGCTCCTGCTTCTAAGCAGACGATTGCTCGTTGGATTTGTAGTACAATTCAGCTTGCACATTCTGTGGCAGGCCTGCCACAGCCAAAATCTGTAAAAGCCCATTCCACACGGAAAGTGGGCTCATCTTGGGCGGCTGACCGAGGGGTCTCGGCTTTACAACTTTGCCGAGCAGCTACTTGGTCAGGGGCAAACACGTTTGCTAAATTCTACAAATTTGATACCCTGGCTGAGGAGGACCTGGAGTTCTCTCATTCGGTGCTGCAGAGTCATCCGCACTCTCCCGCCCGTTTGGGAGCTTTGGTATAATCCCCATGGTCCTTTCGGAGTCCCCAGCATCCACTAGGACGTTAGAGAAAATAAGAATTTACTTACCGATAATTCTATTTCTCATAGTCCGTAGTGGATGGTGGGCGCCCATCCCAAGTGCGGATTGTCTGCATTACTTGTACATAGTTATTGTTACAAAAATCGGGTTATTGTTATTGTGAGCCATCTTTTCGGAGGCTCCTTCTGTTATCATGCTGTTAACTGGGTTCAGATCACAAGTTGTACGGTGTGATTGGTGTGGCTGGTATGAGTCTTACCCGGGATTCAAAATCCTTCCTTATTGTGTACGCTCGTCCGGGCACAGTATCCTAACTGAGGCTTGGAGGAGGGTCATAGGGGGAGGAGCCAGTGCACACCAGGTAGTCCTAAAGCTTTTTACTTTTGTGCCCAGTCTCCTGCAGAGCCGCTATTCCCCATGGTCCTTTCGGAGTTCCCAGCATCCACTACGGACTATGAGAAATAGAATTATCGGTAAGTAAATTCTTATTTTCAATTCCTTCTAACAGGGAATTTAGAAGAATAAGGCCGCCATTCCTACATCCAGTGCAATAATTTGCATTAAGTATACTACACTTTTTAGAACAGAGGGAGAGTATTGTTTTGAGATATATATATATATATATAGTATGTGTGTGTGTATATGTATATATATATATATATATATATATATATATATATATAAAATATGTGTATATGTGTATATATATATATATCACAGTGCACTTTTATGCTGTGCAGTGGGAACGCCTTGTCCTTACTCAGTGCCATGGGCATAGTTTATGGCATATTCATTCAAACCATTTTTAGCATTGAAATATTTTCGATATGCATAATTGTTTTCCCAGCTTGCTGGACTTGATGGTTAATCTTGGATATTTGAAACAATTGTTTCCAGGGTCTGCAAACCATAGCAACAGTTACCAGGGTTTATCAGGCAGAAAATGATAACAAACATTTAAAGGTGGTAAATATAGCAAACATTTTAGATGTGAACAGTGGTGCAAGTGTGCGGGTACGGGTGGGTATGGCGTACCCTTAAGAATTTAGCCGTGGGTACGCCATACCCTCACTGATGGGCCACCGCTCCTTTTCCCCCCCTCCCTCTGCTGCTCCCCGCCGCACCGCCGCTGATGTGAGGGAAGGAGAGCGCAGCCTGCGCCTCTCCTTCCCCTCAGTCTCCGGCAGGTGTCTCAGTTAATTCAGCGCCGATCCGTGAGCCAATCAGAGCTGCGGCAGTGGTGAGCACGGGGGGGGGAGGCATGTATACCTGGCACTGGGGGATATCTGGCACTGGGGGGGGGGGGCATGTATACCTGGCACTGTGGGATATCTGGCACTGGGGGGGCATGTATACCTGGCACTGGGGGATATCTGGCACGGGGGAGGGGGCATGTATACCTGGCACTTGGGAGGCATGTATACCTGGCACTGGGGGATATCTGGCACTGGGGGGGGGGGGGGTATGTATACCTGGCACTGGGAGCATATCTGGCACTGGGGGGGCATGTATACCTGCCACTGGGAGCATATCTGGCACTGTGGGGCATTTCTGTATCTGGCACTGGGGGGCAATGTATATCTGACACAGTGGGGGCATTTGTGTATCTGGCACTGTGGGGCAATGTGTATCTGACACTGTGAGGCAATGTATATCTGGCACTCTGGGGGGCATTTGTGTATCTGGCACTGTGGGGCAATGTGTATCTGGCACTGTGAGGCAATGTGTATCTGGCACTCTGGGGACATTTGTGTATCTGGCACTATGGGGGCATTTGTTTATCTGGCACAGTGAGGCAATGTGTATCTGGCACTGTGGGGCAATGTATATCTGTCACTATGGGGCAATGTATATCTGGCGCTGTGGGGCAACGTGTATCTGGCACTATTGGGGTCATACGTGTATCTGCCCCTCCCCCCATATGTGTATCACGCCCCCATTTTCATTGCCCACACCCCATGTGGCATTTGGCCACCCATTTTTTTTTGCGCGCGCACCTTCGGCGCACGCACATAGTACCCGTAAGACATTTTTTCTACTTGCATCACTGGATGTGAACATATGAGAGATTATTTGCTAACTGGGTTTATAGATAGGTTGAATGACAATGAATATTTGCATTGCATTGTATGACCAATAAGCCGATTTACAGTAATTATACAGCACTTTCAAATATTTATTGTTATTATTATTACTGGAGGTTATTTATATAGCGAATCTATATTCCCTACCACATGTACGCACAGACACATTCACGCTAGGGTTAATTTTTGATGGGAGCCAGTTATCCTACCAGTATATTTTTGGATTGTGGGAGGAAATCGGAGTACCTGGAGGAAACCCACGCAAGTATATACAAATTCCACACAGTTAGGGCCATGATGGGAATCAAACCCATGACCTCAGTGCTGTGAGGCAGTAATGCTAACGGGTGGTCTTCAGGTTGCCGGCGGTCGAGGTCCCGGCGACCAGCATACCGGCGCCGGAATCCCGACCACCGGTATATCGACATCTTTTCTCCCTCTTGGTGGTCCACTACCCCCCTGGAGGGAAAATAGCGTATCGCGCCACCGTGCCCACAGCGAGCGCAGCAAGCCCGCAAGGGGCTCATTTGCGCTCTGCCAGCTGTCGGTATGCCGGCGGTCAGGATTCCGGCGCCGGTATGCTGGTCGCCGGGACCCAGACTGCCGGCAAACCATACTACACCCGTGCTAACCATTATGCCGTCTGTGATGCCCAATAGGAATACTAAAGTCTAGGGTGTGTGAGAGTAAACTTTTAAACTAGATGTGCATCCGAAATCATTATGTATACTGCTGCCTTTGCAATAGTCATTTCCATCTGGCGTCGGCAGTTATCGATCTGTTTAATATCCCCACTGCAATTTCTTAATAGAATATTTGATAAGCCATCTGCCTCAATGATGATTCCCAGTTCTAAATGAGAATTTTCAGTCCCAGTGTTTAGAACGTCCTCTTCATTAAACTCTGTGTCTGTGTTATATCTGTGTGCCTCCGCGTTATCTATTTTCTCTATAAAATGGAATCTTACTTCTACTAAATCATTGTCTTTGTATGAGGCTTCTACAAAAAAAGGACACTAATTATGATGGTGCTATTGTTTTGCTCTGTTGTGGGCACATAATGACAACGTTCTGATTTGTGATGTTAACATACTCTGAAGAAGCTGTGAATCATGATATCTACACTATTTTTTTTAACAGCTGCAGGTAGACTTTCACAAACCACAGCTATGTTTTAGAATGTTTGAGTGTTCCAATAGCATCTAAACCGGATTGGTTTTAACAGGCTATTTGCTGAAGCTCAGTTCAGTACTGTATATGAAGGCAATGTGAAGCGTCTCTAGCAATTCTTGCAAACCATAGTTTCCGCTAATGATCGCCCCAAAATGTTATGTGCTGAAAGTTCAGCCTATACAAGTACAGTGGTTTGATTGGTTGACATGTACTTAGAAAGATAAAGGATAATAAATAAGGTGAAATAAATGTAAAAATAAAATAAAGGTGGGCTTCAGTTCTTTGATCTTACTGTATGTTTTAAGGGCAAATGGATAGGTATTACTTCTGTGTTCTGTATGCAAATCTCAGCAATTGTTCTAGTTTTGCATGAAAGCACAGTACCACCTCTTTCATAGTTACTAAGGGGGAGATTTATCTTAGCTTGGAGAGAGATAAAGTACCAACCAAGCAGCTTCTGTCATTTTTCTAGCACATCATAGCAGCTAATTGGTTTTGGTACTTTATCTCTCTCCACTTTCTCTCTCCAGGCTTTGATAAATCTCTCCCTAATTTTCTTCATAATGGATGCACTGTAAATATAAGTGTATTTGTTTTGTGTTTAAAATATAGATCTCATTATCAAATAGGCTACATATTCTATACATTTGTATATGTTGTCTTCTGCTTTACCTAATATCTTTAATAATTTATTTCAGATTCTTGTGAAGTTGTGCAACTATGTGTCCCCAGCTGAGGAACTGGCTCAAAAAGATGACCTCCAACTCCTCTTCAGTGCAATAACATCCTGGTGCCCCCCTTATAATCTCCCCTGGAGAAAAAGTGCTGGTGAAGTGTTGATGACAATTTCTCGACATGGACTTAGCTTAAATGTGGTGAAATATATACATGGTACGCACCTTCATGTTCCTCAAGGGCTGCAGTTTTGGACTAGCATAATAACCTAATACAGATGGGTTCACGGTTATCTTGGCTAGTTTGCTGCGCCTAGGCACAACATGGTTTATTAACATAAACCCTTCATCTATTGTTTTCACCTGCAATACAATACAGAGAACAATACATCAGGGGATTAAGTCTGACTGCCCAGTCTCAGTTAATCCTATTAAAGGTCAAGATAAACATGGACCCATCTGTATATCTCACAGTTGTAGGTAGCATCATCATTTTGAATCTTTTTATGAGCAAGGAACATTTGAAAACAGTGTAGTACAGGTAATTGATGAGTCTGTACTCCACAAACCATATAATGTCTAATTTATGGATGTTTTTAACAGGACTCCTGGTTTTCCATGGATTATGCTAGGTAAAACCAGAGATCGATAAAAGTCATTGTATCATCCAACTTGTTTCCCTTCTATATTCCTAGTTGTTAATAGACACAGGAAAAATAAAACTAAACATTATGGATATTTTTCCATCTGCCCACAAATTAGCCTATTTCACCAATTCTTTTGTCTTGATGCTTGTTTTTCCATGGTGGAGTGAATGAGTCATTCCCCAAAGGAAATCTGCTTACCCACTGCATAACGCTATGTGAAGAAAACACTAATACAGACTGCATTTACTAAAGGATATATTTTAAATAGTTGCATTCTATCCCTCCCTTTCCCCATGTTACTGAGTTTATGTCACATGTTCTCTTTCAGAAAAAGAATGCCTGGCCACATGTGTCCAAAACATGCAGCAGTCCAATGATCTGTCCCCGCTGGAGATTGTGGAGATGTTTGCAGGGCTTTCCTGTTTTCTGAAAGACTCTAGTGATGTTTCTCAGACATTGCTGGATGACTTCAGAACGTGCCAAGGTTACGTCTTCCTCTCCGACCTCCTGCTGAGGTAGAGCCACATCAGATATGTTGTTCTTCTTATATTATTGCTAACTGTTAGTAACTTGAGTCATTTTCTGCCATTTCATAATTTATCTTTTTGATGTATTAAATTAAATGTTATCTGTTGACAATATTTATAGCCATTATGGCTCCAATGTTTTACCTGTATTGTTAATAAAAGAACCTCTCTTCTCGCTGCATCATGGAGATGACTTCTCCGTTTGTTGGCGGAAGTTGGTATCTGCGTTTGCAATGATAAACACTGTATCGCCCCCTTGTCTACTCCTACAGCCTCATTCTTCTAACGTCACTAAATTCCAAGGATCTGGAGTTCATGGGGGGGTCTTTTAAATGTATTAAAATCTATGTCATGAAATATGAAAGAAAAAAAAACAAAACTATTTTCACAGGTTTTACATTTTTCAAGGAATGGGCCATATTTCTTTCTTTAAACAATCTCTCTAAATCTGCCTTCTTATTAAGGAGATGATTGGAATATGTTTCTAGCAAATATGAAGTAATAGACCAAATAAATAATTAAATAGGAATTATTCTTGCAACAATTGTGAAATATTAGTTGCTCATCCTTTTATAGGATCAGTTGCTGCCCATCTTAAAAATAGTTCTTCCAGTGCTTTAACATAACATCTGCAATCACATTTCAAGAACCAAATGTCCACTTTAATTAAATAGCTTAGAAATCAGACCTGCATTATGTAAACGCTTTTTATTCGTAAAATATTTTTTTCTTACCTTTTTCTTTGGTATAAATTTGATTTACTATGTTGTTTTTATTTGGCATTTTGTGATTGCCTAATGGAAATATAAAGAGATAAAAACATGCGGTGATATTCCTGGAGCTTTACTAGTTGTGCTTACAGTACTAGAGTTCTGTCATTTTATTTTTTTGTCACACATCCCTCTTCTTCTAATGCCAGTTTGTTGTAAGCATTGTTTAGAATACCATTACCTGTACTATAAAATAGATTGGGAAGTTCCCTAGAAGTAGGGGCATAGCGATATATTGTTGGAGATTTGAATTGGCTTTAAAAAAACAAACATTAAATTATATAGAACAGACCAAAGGTTAATAAGACATAGGTTGGTATCGAATCCTGACGCTCAGAATGCAGACTGGCCACGGTGAGTATTTTAAACGTCCCCTCCTGTAGCCTAACCCTAATCACCCCCCCCCCCCACACACACACACACAGCCTAACCCTAACCTTCCCTCTAGTGTTTAACCCTAATCCTAAAACTAACCCTAATACTCACCTTGGGCATCCGTCAGCATTGTGAGCGTCTGGTTTCTGAACGCCTGGATCCTGACTACATCCCGACTGACATAAAACCCTAATTTACACTATGCATATACAGATTACACTATGAATATACAGAGATACCGATCTAGAGGTAAAATTTAAGAGGCCCCTGGGGCAGATGTATTAACCTGGAGAAGGCATAAGGAAGTGATAAACTAGTGATATGTGCAAGGTGATGAAGGCACCAGCCAATCAGCTCCAATATGTAAATTAACAGTTAGGAGCTGATTGGCTGCTGCCTTTATGACCTTGCACATATCGCTGGTTTATCACTTCCTTATGCCTTCTCTAGGTTAATACATCTGCCCCATTATTTGTTAAAGGGAGATGAGCCGTTTAAATCGTTAGTGACATCTAGTAGTAACTAGAAAATCTGTAGGCCCATCTGCAAGCAGGGGGTTGTTTAAAACTCACTATACATAATAAGAGTTTGTGGTTCGTTTGCCTTTAATTATCCAGTGCTCATACATGATTTGGAGAAATATATTCCGATAGTTTTTGTTTTTAATAACGTTTGCTTACTCTCCATGGAAAATTACTAGCTAGAAGTATCTGAATCATACATAACCTCTATTATTCAGCAGTTTTTAGAATCCATCATCAAATTGCTGATGTAAAGAACTCCTCACCATTACCTAACATCCACCAGCTTTACTTCACTGATAAATGTCAGTGCACACGAAGAAGCTGTTCCTTTCAATTGTTCCCAATGTTCTCTTTATCGGAACAGTGCGGTAGCCAGATTGCAAGAGCAATTATACCCTGACAAAAGCTTCTTATCACACAGGTGCCTGATGCTTTAAACTCTGAAACATAAGTCTGGTTAAAAAATGGACAGATATATATAAAGTTCAAACTGCCAGAAACCACACAGTGCTGTGCTGTGTTATTATCAGTATTAAATTCTACCTACAGATAGGCATTTCTCAGTTTGTTAGGTAGCTTTTTACGTGCACAGAATTCAAGTTGTATGTATTTAAACCAGACGGACACATATATTGGTCTCATAGATCAAATCTCCTCATGGGAATATGTTATTGAGGAAATGCCTGTTCACCTGTGTAGTCCAGCAGAGTGTTTCACATTTTACCACAAGATGTCATATGTATTTTCTTAACACACAATATTAGGTATTTTATTACAGTGTATATATCATGCTGTTTTGAGAAATATAACCTCCATAATCCAGCCTGTATAAAGAACCAGTTACCCAGTACAGTTATTATACATTATTGGAGAAAAATCTGCTCATGTGCTCATTTAGAGCCATTATACAAAATATTAAATATATACAGGTTGAGTATCCCATATACAAATATTCTGAAATACGGAATTTTGAGTGAGAGTGAGATAAGTGAAACCTTTGTTTTCTGATGGCTTAATGTACACAAACTTTGTTTAATACTAAACGTTATTAAAAATATTGTATTAAATGACCTTCAGGCTATGTGTGTATAAGGTGTATATGAAACATAAATGAATTGTGTGAATGTACTCACACTTTGTTTAATGCACAAAGTTATTAAAAATATTGGCTAAAAGTACCTTCAGGCTGTGTGTATAAGGTATATATGTAACATAAATGCATTCTGTGCTCAGACTTAGGTCCCATTACCATGATATCTCATTATGTTATGCAATTATTCCAAAATACGGAAAAATCCGATATCCAAAATACTTCTGATCCCAAGCATTTTGGATAAGGGATACTCAACCTGTACTAAAAGCAGCCAGCTTTCTATTTGCCAGGAACACTCAGCTGCTGTGTTGGTGCATCCAGGCATGTCACTATACTGGTGACTTCACAACCCTGCAATCCCCATTAGGTCATGTTTTCCCAACTTAAATACATCATACTTTTTGCTTTTAATTTTGTTTTTCAATAAATATCGACTTAGAACAGTGATGATAGAAATAGCTGTTAAGAGTAACCGCTACGTATTGCAAAGCGTAATGTTATTGGGCAAGTTGGCCCGTATTGAAATATATAGACATTATCAGGGACAGAAGTTTTCAAAATCACCTTGCAGTGTTCATGGAAACTAGGAATGATTACTAACTATAAGCTTGGTTTTAATGTCCAGCTATGTTAACAAAAGGGGATCACTACAAATGTAATTACTGCAAGTTATAAGGAAATTACAAGTCACCAAGGAGCTCTATGACCATATACATTTTTTTTTTAGCTACTGTACAGTATATACTAATACTTGCAGTACATTTTATTCATTATTCAGCGGTAAACTGCTTTATTCAGGAAAATGTTGTTAACAAGCTACCTCTTTCCAGTTTGTGAGTTTGGACTAGGGCCAGAAGACACTACATAGGTTTAGAACAGCAGGGTGTCCAGACTGAACAGAGCAATGCATGACTGAAGTGAATATAATCATATAAGACATGCTACAGCAAATGGTGCCCATACACTTGTGCGATGCCCCGCGACGCGACATCGCGGGGCATCGCACCGGCGCACCTGAACTGCCAAAAAGATTACCATGCGATCATGCGATAGATCGCATGGTAATCATGTGATGGGCACGTCACCGCCGAGTGGGAGGTGCCCATTGCACATCGCAGTGCGATATATAGCATGTGTTTCTAGAAACACATGCGATCGCACTGCGATTCGATAAATATTATGTGCAGCACATAATATCTTGAGACGCGATATTCGACCGGAGTGCCCGCGCATCGCGTCGAAAGGTACTAAAATGTGCATACAATCCTTCGATTCCTCTCACAGATGTGGTCGAAATCGAAGGATAGTACCGATTATCTCATAAGTGTACGGGCACCATAACTCCCATCCATGTGCCGAACCCTAGTAATCAGGCTACATTTCCTAGGGCAGCACAGTCATTGGTCAAACGGGAAATGGTTTTAAACTAAAGTCTTCTGCAAATATATTTGTTGTCCTTGTTAATATTTAACCATTTAGGAGCCAATTTATCAACAAGTTTTAGCTATTTATAACTCGTTGGGGGGAATTCTTATGAAAAGTCAGTTGGGTGTCTGTTTTTTCCTGTCTATTAAAACAGACACCCAACTGACTTTTCAAACATTTGAATTCCCCCCATTGTGTTAGAAAAATGGTGCTCCAGCCAATTGGCTCCCAAATGTAATTTTTCAGATACACGACAGGAGCTGATTGGCTGGAGCACTGTTTATCATACGCAACAAGTTTTAAATAGTTAAAACTCATTGATAAATGGGCCCCTATATCTGTGCTAAATATTGGCCAGGACAATAACTGATTTTAGCTGTGTAGCTAATGAGCACAGTTATTTTATGCCTTTGTGACCTAACTAGTTTTCACCAGTTTTTAGATGAACAAATAAATAGTGTAGTAGATATGAGTTCACCTAATTGGAATAGTGGAAAAAAAAACGTTTGGGAAAAAATATTTTCTCTAACGTCCTAAGTGGATGCTGGGGACTCCGTAAGGACCATGGGGAATAGCGGCTCCGCAGGAGACTGGGCACATCTAAAGAAAGCTTTAGGACTATCTGGTGTGCACTGGCTCCTCCCCCTATGACCCTCCTCCAAGCCTCAGTTAGATCTCTGTGCCCGAACGAGAAGGGTGCACACTAGGGGCTCTCCTGAGCTTCTTAGTGAAAGTTTTAGTTTAGGTTTTTTATTTTCAGTGAGACCTGCTGGCAAACAGGCTCACTGCATCGAGGGACTAAGGGGAGAAGAAGCGAACTCAACTGCGTGCAGAGTGGATTGGGCTTCTTAGGCTACTGGACATTAGCTCCAGAGGGACGATCACAGGCCCAGCTTGGATGGGTCCCAGAGCCGCGCCGCCGGCCCCCTTACAGAGCCAGAAGGCAGAAGAGGTCCGGAAAATCGGCGGCAGAAGACGTCCTGTCTTCAACAAGGTAGCACACAGCACTGCAGCTGTGCGCCATTGCTCTCAGCACACTTCACACTCCGGTCACTGAGGGTGCAGGGCGCTGGGGGGGGCGCCCTGAGACGCAATAATAAACACCTTGGATGGCAAAAAATGCATCACATATAGCTCCTGGGCTATATGGATGCATTTAACCCCTGCCAAAATACATAAAAAAACGGGTGATAAGGCCGCCGATAAGGGGGCGGAGCCTATCTCCTCAGCACACTGGCGCCATTTTCCCTCACAGCTCCAGTTGGAGGGAAGCTCCCTGGCTCTCCCCTGCAGTCACTACACTACAGAAAGGGTTAAAAAAGAGAGGGGGGCACAAATTAGGCGCAGTATTAACTATACAGCAGCTATAAGGGGAAAAACACTTATATAAGGTTATCCCTGTATATATATAGCGCTCTGGTGTGTGCTGGCAAACTCTCCCTCTGTCTCCCCAAAGGGCTAGTGGGGTCCTGTCCTCTATCAGAGCATTCCCTGTGTGTGTGCTGTATGTCGGTACTTTTGTGTCGACATGTATGAGGAGAAAAATGATGTGGAGACGGAGCAGATTGCCTGTAATAGTGATGTCACCCCCTAGGGGGTCGACACCTGAGTGGATGAACTGTTGGAAGAAATTACGTGACAGTGTCAGCTCTGTATAAAAGACAGTGGTTGACATGAGACAGCCGGCTACTCAGCTTGTGCCTGTCCAGACGTCTCATAGGCCGTCAGGGGCTCTAAAGTGCCCGTTACCTCAGATGGCAGATATAGACGCCGACACGGATACTGACTCCAGTGTCGACGGTGAAGAGACAAATGTGACTTCCAGTAGGGCCACACGTTACATGATTGAGGCAATGAAAAATGTTTTACACATTTCTGATAATACGAGTACCACCAAAAAGGGGTATTATGTTTGGTGAGGAAAAACTACCTGTAGTTTTCCTGAATCTGAGAAATTAAATGAGGTGTGTGATGATGCGTGGGTTTCCCCCGATAACAACTGATAATTTCTAAAATGTTATTGGCATTATATCCTTTCCCGCCAGAGGTTAGGGTGCGTTGGGAAACACCCCCTAGGGTGGATAAAGCGCTCACACGCTTGTAAGGGTTCTATCCTCTCCTGAGATGGCCGCCCTTAAGGATCCTGCTGATAGAAAGCAGGAGGGTATCCTAAAATGTATTTACACACATACTGGTGTTATACTGCGACCAGCAATCGCCTCAGCCTGGATGTGCAGTGCTGGGTTGGCGTGGTCGGATTCCCTGACTGAAAATATTGATACCCTAGATAGGGACAGTATATTTTTTCCTATAGAGCAATTGAAAGATGCATTTCTATATATGCGTGATGCACAGCGGAATATTTGCCGACTGGCATCAAGTCTAAGTGCGTTGTCCATTTCTACCAGTAGAGGGTTATGGACACGTCAGTGGTCAGGTGATGCGTATTCCAAACGGCATTTGGAAGTATTGCCTTATTAAGGGGAGGAGTTATTTGGGGTCGGTCTTTCAGACCTGGTGGCCACGGCAACAGCTGGGAAATCCACGTTTGTACCCCAGGTCGCCTCTCAACATGAAAAGACGCCGTATTATCAGGCGCAGTCTTTTTGTGGATAAGCGGGCAAAAGGTTCCTCATTTCTGCCCCGTGACAGAGGGAGAGGAAAAAGGCTGCAGAAATCAGCCAGTTCCCAGGAACAGAAACCCTCTCCCGCCTCTGCCAAGCCCTCAGTATACGCTGGGGCTTTACAAGCAGAATCCGGCACGGTGGGGGGCCCGTCTCAATGAATTTCAGCGCGCAGTGGGCTCACTCGCAAGTAGACCCCTGGATCCTTCAGGTGATATCTCAGGGGTACAAATTAGAATTCGAGACGTCTCCCCCTCGCCGTTTCCTAAAGTCGGCTTTACCGATGTCTCCTTCTGACAGGGAGACAGTTTTGGAAGCCATTCACAAGCTGTATTCCCAGCAGGTGATAATCAAGATACCCCTCCTGCAACAGGGAACGGGGTATTATTCCACACTGTTGTGGTACCGAAGCCGGACGGCTCGGTGAGACCGATTCTAAATCTAAAATCTTTGAACACTTACATACAGAGGTTCAAATTCAAGATTGAGTCACTCAGAGCAGTGATTGCGAACCTGGAAGAAGGGGACTACATGATGTCTCGGGACATCAAGGATGCTTACCTTCATGTCAAAATTTACCCTTCTCACCAAGGGTACCTCAGGTTTATGGTACAGAACTGTCACTATCAGTTCAGACGCTGCCGTATGGATGGTCCACGGCACCCCGGGTCTTTACCAAGGTAATGGCCGAAATGATGATATTCCTTCAAAGGAAGGGAATTTTAGTTATCCCTTACTTGGACGATTCCCTGATAAGGGTAAGATCCAGGGAACAGTTGGAGGTCGGTGTAGCACTATCTCAGGTAGTGTTGCTGCAGCACGGTTGGATTCTCAATATTCCAAAATCGCAGCTGGTTCCGACGACTTGTCTTCTGTTCCTAGGGATGATCCTGGACACAGTCCAGAAAAAGGTGTTTCTCCCGGAGGAGAAAGCCAGGGAGTTATCCGAGCTAGTCAGGAACCTCCTAAAACCGAGCCAAGTCTCAGTGCATCAATGCACAAGGGTTCTGGGTAAAATGGTGGCTTCCTACGAAGCAATCCCATTCGGCAGATTCCACGCAAGAACTTTCCAGTGGGACCTGCTGGACAAATGGTCCGGGTCGCATCTTCAGATGCATCAGCGGATAACCCTGTCACCAAGGACAAGGGTGTCCCTCCTGTGGTGGTTGCAGAGTGCTCATCTTCTAGAGGGCCGCAGATTCGGCATTCAGGACTGGGTCCTGGTAACCACGGATGCCAGCCTGCGAGGCTGGGGAGCAGTCACACAGGGAAGGAATATCTAGGACTTATGGTCAAGCCTGGAGACATCACTTCACATAAATATCCTGAAGCTAAGGGACATTTACAATGCTCTAAGCTTAGCAAGACCTCTGCTTCAAGGTCAGCCGGTGTTGATCCAGTCGGACAACATCACGGCAGTCACCCACGTAAACAGACAGGGTGGCACAAGAAGCAGGAGGGCAATGGCAGAAGCTGCAAGGATTCTTCGCTGGGCGGAAAATCATGTGATAGCACTGTCAGCAGTATTCATTCCGGGAGTGGACAACTGGGAAGCAGACTTCCTCAGCACGACCTCCACCCGGGAGAGTGGGGACTTCACCCAGAAGTCTTCCACATGATTATAAACCGTTGGGAAAAACTCGACAGGTATTGCGCCAGGTCCAGGGACCCTCAGGCAATAGCTGTAGACGCTCTGGTAATACCGTGGGTGTACCAGTCAGGGTATGTGTTCCCTCCTCTGCCTCTCATACCCAAGGTACTGAGATTGATAAGATGGAGAGGAGTAAGCACTATATTCGTGGCTCCGGATTGGCCAAGAAGGATTTGGTAACCGGAACTTCAAGAGATGCTCACGGAGGATCCGTGGCCTCTACCTCTAAGAAGGGACCTGCTTCAGCAAGGACCCTGTCTGTTCCAAGACTTACCGCGGCTGCGTTTGACTGCATGGCGGTTGAACGCCGGATCCTGAAGGAAAAAAGCCATTCCAGATGAAGTCATCCCTATCCTGATCAAAGCCAGGAAGGATGTAACCGCAAAAACATTATCACCGCAATTGGCGAAAATATGTTGCGTGGTGCGAGGCCAGTAAGGCACGACGGTGGAAATTCAACTGGGTCGATTCCTACATTTCCTGCAAACAGGAGTGTCTATGGGCCTGAAATTGGGGTCCATTAAGGTTCAAATTTCGGCCCTGTCAATTTTCTTCCAAAAAGAACTAGCTTCAGTCCCTGAAGTTCAGACGTTTGTAAAAGGGGTACTGCATATACAGCCTCCTTTTGTGCCTCCAGTGGCACTTTGGGATCTCAATGTAGTTTTGGGTTCCAAAAGTCACATTGGTTTGAACCACTTAAATCTGTGGAGTTAAAATATCTCACATGGAAAGTGGTCATGCTGTTGGCCCTGGCCTGGGCCAGGCGCGTGTCAGAATTGGCGGCTTTATCCTGAAAAGCCCTTATCTGATGTTCCATTCGGACAGGGCGGAATTGAGGACTCGTCCTCAGTTTCTCCCTAAGGTGGTTTCAGCGTTTCACCTGAACCAACCTATTTGTGGTGCCTGCGGCTACTAGGGACTTGGAGGACTCCAAGTTGCTAGACGTTGTCAGGGCCCTGAAAATATATGTTTCCAGGAGGGCTGGAGTCAGGAAATCTGACTCGCTGTTTATCCTGTATGCACCCAACAAGCTGGGTGCTCCTGCTTCTAAGCAGACTATTGCTCGTTGGATTTGTAGTACAATTCAGCTTGCACATTCTGTGGCAGGCCTGCCACAGCCAAAAATCTGTAAATGCCCACTCCACAAGGAAGGTGGGCTCATCTTGGGCGGCTGCCCGAGGGGTCTCGGCTTTACAACTTTGCCGAGCAGCTACTTGGTCAGGAGCAAATGCGTTTGTAAAATATACAAAATTGATATCCTGGCTGAGGAGGACCTGGAGTTCTCTCATTTGGTGCTGCAGAGTCATCCGCACTCTCCCGCCCGTTTGGGAGCTTTGGTATAATCCCCATGGTCCTTACGGAGTCCCCAGCATCCACTTAGGACGTTAGAGAAAATAAGAATTTACTTACCGATAATTCTATTTCTCATAGTCCGTAGTGGATGCTGGGCGCCCATCCCAAGTGCGGATTGTCTGCAATACTTGTACATAGTTATTGTTACAAAAATCGGGTTATTATTGTTGTGAGCCATCTTTCAGAGGCTCCTCTGTTATCATGCTGTTAACTGGGTTCAGATCACAGGTTATACGGTGTGATTGGTGTGGCTGGTATGAGTCTTACCCGGGATTCAAAATCCTTCCTTATTGTGTACGCTCGTCCGGGCACAGTATCCTAACTGAGGCTTGGAGGAGGGTCATAGGGGGAGGAGCCAGTGCACACCAGATAGTCCTAAAGCTTTCTTTAGATGTGCCCAGTCTCCTGCGGAGCCGCTATTCCCCATGGTCCTTACGGAGTCCCCAGCATCCACTACGGACTATGAGAAATAGAATTATCGGTAAGTAAATTCTTATTTTTACTATGGAAAAAGTCCAAATATAGGAAGAAAATTACACTCGCATGCAATCCCACCCTTCGTAGTTTTCCACAGCTAGTAAAATATATCCAGCTAATTGTAGTGTTTACAGGAATGATATGATTGCATATTCATTTGTACTGTAAGTGGCTAAGCACTGGTTTGTTATCTGGGTCTTTTAATTAAAAAAATATCTTTTATTGCATAGTCTATCACTAGGAATTTCCTCAGAGGCGGAATTCTTCTCCTGGGTTTGGGGCATTTTCCCCTGAGCTTTTCCAGTCAGTGCGCTGGAACTGTCCACTTAAATGTCCACTGCAATTCTAGCATGTGGATAGGATGTATAGCAGTTCTAGATCTCAGTATGCTGTGATGGATACCAGTTGCTGGCATTTCATACACCAAATTACTTTTATAGAGCATGATCACTTTTCTAGAAAAATTAAATGTACCTGGGTTTGTAGGTAAAGGGCCCCATACACTAGAGCGATTATGCCCGATTTCAGCCCAATTCGGGCATTTGGCCCGATATATTGTTTGAAATCGGGCATTTTTGAGGTGTCTCCGGGCCGATCCGATCGATGCGCGTTCCCGTGAGCATCTGATCGGACCCTCCAGATTGCATGTGCTGCACATTCAATCTGGTCCGACCTGGGGGCATGGCTGGGATCGCCAAGGATACATTGGATGCAAAAGGACAGCATCCGATGTATCCTGGGCGATCATGCCCCCCGGGAGGCTGCTGGGGTGATTGCCTGCGATCGCCTCCGACATGAGGTTCGGACAAGTGTATGGGGCCCTTAAGACATGTTAATTTTGTGAGAGATGGCCTAAGGTGGCCAGTATATCTAACGAGTAATATTGTGGCTTTGGTTGGAAAGGTAGGTCCTAGTACCATTTAATAACAGTACAGTCTGCCAATCTCCATGACACACTAACCAAAGATAATCTATGGCCCAGGCCTATGCATCTTGTACCCCATTTCAACATCCATTTCATAAAAAATAAATCTGTTTCTGTCTATAAACGACTTGCTTCCTATCTTTCAAGGTCTCAGTCAGTGAACCCCTTCAGCTACTCTGTCTTGCGAGCTCTACCCAGGCCCAATCTTTATAACATGGCACTCCCTTACCATTTATAATGCTGTGCCTAAAAGCCAGCTGATCTTTGCATTTCATTACAAATATATATAGCCAAATGTAACACATCAGCATTGGATCAGAACACTTAAATCTCCAGATATAAAGTTTTCAAGTAAATTCTTTACATTTTCCAAGAAGGGAAGGCATCAATTGTCCACTTTAAGAGCATTACTTTCTTCACTGTTATGATAATAATGGTCAGGAGAGGGTTAAGGTGTTTCTGTGTGTGGTCTAGATTCCAGGATGGAAAATTGGCATTCAGTAAAATAAGGGGATCTGTTGTAATATGTAAATTAAAAGTTCTGTACGGGAGACATACAAACTTTCTCTAGAAACATTGGATTTTAGGGCATTGACAAAGGTTATTATTAGGATACCTTTATCCCTCCAACATAGAGGTCAAGGGACTTCTATGGAATGCTCTGTTGGTTTCCCACCACATCATATAGGTGTCTTTATTGGCATAAATATGGTGAGGAAGGAAGTTTTTGGGGGTATGGATTAATGGGTTAACAGGGGAATCCTCTATATAAAGAGTAGAGTGAGATAAAATCCAGTCTGAGATGTAACTGAAAATGTAGCTCGGGATAAGGCAAGACTATCAGGAACTTCTAACCCACCATCTTTATGTTGTAATCTCAGCTTGGCCAGTAACATTCGAGTCTTTTTAGCAGGCCAATCTAGAAAAAAGTTTGGTACAGAGACCTATATCAGCGATAGATTATTTCATATGGAGCATCTGTACAGGATGATTTCAGAAAACAACACTTATTAGTACTGTGATAAAGGCAGGCATTTCCAATTTTCCAAAGTAGAAGCTACATTTTGTATAAGAGGGTCAAACTTAGTCATACACATATCTCTCAATTTAGTTTGTGTGTGTGTATGTATAAATATATATATATATATATATATATATATATATGTATGTATATATATATATATATATATATATATATAACACACACTCGCTTGGAAGTGGGCAGTTTAAATTGGGAAATGACAGAGACACTTTTTAAAATATTAAATAAAAAAAACAATAAAAGTAATGTTCCTAGTTTCCCTCCGCACTTTCCCCACTGTCCATTCTCTTTGTCCCCAATAGCTGGAGCCATTGGAGGAGGAGGAAGGGGGTGGAGAAAGAGAGGAAGCACCACCCAGTGTGCATGTTTGACTTCTAATATATTTTAGAAAGTTCTGAACCATATTTCACATACGTGCAAGGCTTTTTAGAAGATAGAAGTGCAGTATCAATATCTTTAGTGAGACATTTAAGCATGTTTTGTGTAGACAGAAACGTATGACTGTAAAGCTGTATGTGTTTTCCCCAGGCTCCATATGTCTTTCACTGCTGAGAAATAATATTCTGGTCTATATTTAGGTGTAATTAGATGCATACAGCAGGAAAATGTAATGCTGTTTCTCCTGTAGGCTAGATCAAGCTAAAGAGAACGAATCCAAAGATGCACTGAAGGACTTGGTTAACCTAATTACTTCTTTAACAACATATGGTGTAAACGAACTGAAACCAGCTGGTCTAACTACAGGGGCACCTTTCTTGTTGCCAGGCTTTGCTGTCCCACAGCCTGCTGGAAAAGGTAAGTGGCTCCATATTTCTGCTGCATTTACATTTTATCTACATTACAACAGTCTTGCATTCTGTACTGCTGGTAGATTACTTGTGGTAATGAATGTAAGGCACAGTATTAAATGTTTATGAGAAAAAGTGAAAGTGCTTGTGAATAATTTCTATAGTGCTTACCTTGGCGCATCCCTGGTCTGTCTAAAACTCGGCGACAATGACTGATTAGAGACTAATACATCATTATCTCTTTGTCCGGTATAATCGGTGGTACATTTGTAACAGAATAGTATAGCTGACGTATATCAAAGAATGTCAAGGCAGAGATGTTCTTCTCTGTTATAGGTACTTCTGTTGTCTTTGGCTGAAGGGAATATATATATTTTTTTTAAATTGTGTTTATTGAAAAGAAGAAATGTAACACACATGTAATAATACAATATGGAACATTAAAGGCGGACAGTCGAATCAACTGTCCGTACATTACAGTGATATGTTTGTAGAATACTAAGAAATAAAATAATAAATTCCCTAATGGTCGTGAAATACAGTATAACAATATAAAACAACTACACAAAAGTATGACAATATTTAAAGGTGGAGTGGTAGATATCTAATGGGGAGAGTCCTATTTAAAGAAACTCAGAACGGTGGAGACCCATCGGTAAGAGTTGCTACATCATACCAAGTTGTTAATATAACCACCTTACGGATACTTTCTTTGGTGAATATATATTTTTTATTTTACTCTGACACATTTTGAATTTTGCTGTGCGGTAATGGACTGTGTGACAGGGTGATCAGCTCAGATTACTGCTTTTTTAGATGTTTGGACTGCAGCAGTTATCCTAAAGATGTAAGACTGGGTACCAACTAGAGTGATCTGGCACTGACCGGGATCCTGCATCGGCAGGTGTGTAAACACTTGCAAGATGCAGGATTCGGGGGTGCAATGTGGGATGAGCATGGCATCGTTAGTGATATCTTCTGGTTGGCCGTGCAGCACGGGCAACCGGAAGATATTGTGTGCGGCTGTAGGTGCTAGCAAATCGGGCTTACACACTGAATGATCAGTTTAACCAGAAATGACCTATCGGTCCAAAATCCTTCTAGCGTGTACCCACCCTAAGAGGAGCTTCAGCGGTCTGTAATGGGTTTGGGGGTAACAAGGCAACAGTAGTATGTCAGGTGAATGTTTTGTGGATCAGACTGGCCTCAGTGTCTCACTTAGTGCCCTAATATTTTTACATTTCCAGTGCAGTGTCATTTCTTACATAAAAATAAGGATTTAAAAAAAAATGTATATATATATTTCTCTGACGTCCTAGTGGATGCTGGGAACTCCGTAAGGACCATGGGGAATAGCGGGCTCCAAAGGAGGCTGGGCACTCTAGAAAGATCTTAGACTACCTGGTGTGCACTGGCTCCTCCCACTATGACCCTCCTCCAAGCCTCAGTCAGTTAGATTTCGTGCCCGGCCGAGGTTGGATGCACACTAGGGGCTCTCCTGAGCTCTTAGAAAGAAATAGACTTAGGTTTTTTATTTTCAGTGAGACCTGCTGGCAACAGGCTCACTGCAGCGAGGGACTAAGGGGAGAAGAAGCGAACCTGCCTGCTTGCAGCCGGATTGGGCTTCTTAGGCTACTGGACACCATTAGCTCCAGAGGGATCGACCGCAGGCCCAGCCTTGATGTTCGGTCCCGGAGCCGCGCCGCCGTCCTCCTTACAGAGCCAGAAGCAAGAAGATGGTCCGGAAAATCGGCGGCATGAAGACTCTGTCTTCACCAAGGTAGCGCACAGCACTGCAGCTGTGCGCCATTGCTCCTCTCTCACACTTCACACTCCGGTCACTGAGGGTGCAGGGCGCTGGGGGGGGGCGCCCTGAGGCAGCAATAAAAACACCTTGGCTGGCAAAAATACCTCAATATATAGCCCCAGGGGCTATATATGAGGTAAATACCCCTGCCAGATTCCATAAAAAAGCGGGAGAATAGGCCGCGGAAAAGGGGCGGAGCTATCTCCCTCAGCACACTGGCGCCATTTTTCCCTCACAGCTCCGCTGGAAGGAAGCTCCCTAGCTCTCCCCTGCAGTCTACACTACAGAAAAGGGTTAAAAAAAGAGAGGGGGGGCACTAAATTTAGGCGCAGTATACATATATATATATATATATATATATATATATATATATATATATATAAAAACAGCAGCTATAGGGGACATAACTCAGTTAGTCCCTGCATTATATAGCGCTCTGGTGTGTGCTGGCATACTCTCACTCTGTCCCCCCAAAGGGCTTTTGTGGGTCCTGTCCTCGTTTAGAGCATTCCCTGTGTGTCTGCGGTGTGTCGGTACGGCTGTGTCGACATGTTGAATGAGGAGGCTTATAGGGTGACGGAGCAGAGGCCGATATATGTGATGTCGCCCCCTGTGGGGCCGACACCAGAGTGGATGGATAGGTGAAAGGTATTAACCGACAGTGTCAACTCCTTACATAAAAGGGTGGATGACGTAACAGCTGTGGGACAGCCGGCTTCTCAGCCCGCGCCTGCCCAGACGTCTCAAAGGCCATCAGGGGCTCAAAAACGCCCGCTCTCTCAGATGGCAGACACAGATGTCGACACGGAGTCTGACTCCAGTGTCGACAAGGTTGAGACATATACACAATCCACTAGGAACATCCGTGACTTGATCCCGGCAATAAAAAATGTGTTATACATTTCTGACATTAACCCAAGCACCTCTAAAAATGGGTTTTAAGTTTGGGGAGAAAAAACAGGCAGTGTTTTGTTCCCCCATCAGATGAATAAATGAAGTGTGTGAAAAGCGTGGGTTCCCCCGTTAAGAAAATGGTAATTTATAAAAAGTTACTGTTGGCGTACCCTTTCCCGCCAGGAGGATAAGTTACGCTGGGAGATATCCCCTAGGGTGGATAAGGCGCTCACACGGTTGTCAAAAAAGGTGGCACTGCCGTTTTAGGAACGGCCACTTTGAAGGTACCTGTTGATAAAAAGCAGGAGGCTATCCTGAAGTCTGTATTTACACACTCAGGTACTAGACTGAAACCTGCAGATCGTGCTACTGCAGCGTGGTCGGTGACCCTGTCAAGCATACTAGTTTGCTAATATGAGAACATATTAAAGACGTCGTCTTATATATGAGGGATGCACAGAGGGATATTTCGCCGGCTGGCATCCACTATGAATGTAATGTCCATTCTGTCAGGAGGGTATTAGAGACCTGTCACTGGACAGGTGATGCTGACTTAAAAGGCGCATGGAGATTCTGCCTTATAAGGGTGAGGAATTGTTTGGGGATGGTCTCTGGGACCTCGTATCCACAGCAACTGCTGGGAAGAAATATCTTTACCTCAGGTTTCCTCACAGACTAAGGAAGCACTGTATTATCAGGTACAGTCCTTTCGGCTTCAGAAAAGCAAGCGGGTAAAATGGCGCTTCCTTTCTGTACAGAGACAAGGGAAGAGGGAAAAAGCTGCACCAGTCAGCCTGTTCCCAGAATCAAAATTCTTCCCCCGCTTCCTGTGAGTCCACAGCATGACGCGGGGGCTCCACAGGTGTAGCCAGGTATGGTGGGGGGCCGTCTCAAAAAATTTCAGCAATTAGTGGGCTCGCTCACAGGTGGATCCCTGTTTCTTTCAAGTAGTATTTCAGGGGTACAAGCTGGAATTCGAGATGTCTCTCCCCAGCCGTTTCCTAAAATATGCCTTGCTGACAACTCCCTCAGGCAGGGAGGCTGTGCTAGAGGCAATTAATTAGCGGTATTCCCAGCAGGTAATACTCAAGGTGCCCCTACTTCAACAAGGACGGGGTTACTATTCCACACGGGTTGGGGTACCGAAACCGCATGGTTCGGTGTGACCCATTATATATTTAAAATCCTTGAACACATACATAAAAAAATTCAAGTTCAAGATGGAATCGCTCAGGGCGGTTATTGCAAGCCTGGACGAGGGGGATTACATGGTATCCCGGGACATCAAGGATGCTTACCTGCATGTCCCCATTTACCATCCTCGCCAGGAGTACCTCAGATTTGTGGTACAGGATTACCATTACCAAGTCCAGACACTGCCGTTTGGACTGTACATGGCACCGAGGGTGTTTTATCAAGGTAATGGCCGAAAGGATGATACTCCTTCGAAAAAAGAGAGTTCTAATTATCCCGTACTTGGACAATCCCCTTATAAGGGCGAGGTCCAAGGAGCAGTTGGTAGTCGGGGTAGCAAAGTGCTACAACAGCACGGTTGGATTCTAAACAGTCCAAAGTCACAGCTGGTTCCTATGACACGTCTACTGTTCCTGGGGATGGTTCTGGACATAAACCAGAAATAGTGTTTCTCCCGGAGGAGAAAGCCAAGGAGCTGTCATCTCTAGTCAGAGACCTTCTGAAGCCAAAACAGGTAGCGGTGCATCATTGCACGAGAGTCCTGGGAAAAATGGTAGCTTCCTACGAAGCAATCCCATTAGGCAGGTTCCATACAAGAACTTTTCAGAGGGACCTGTTGGACAAATGGTCCGGATCGCATCTTCCGATGCATAGGCTGATAACCCTGTCTCCAAGGACCAGGGTATCTCTACTGTGGTGGCTGCAGAGTGCCCATCTTCAAGAGGGCCGCAGGTTCGGCATACAGGACTAGGTCCTAGTGACCATGGATGCCAGCCTTTGAGGCTGGGGGGCAGTCACACAGGGAAGAAACTTCCAGGGACTTTGGTCAAGTCAGGTGATTTCCCTACACATAAATATTCTGGACCTGAGGGCCATTTACAATGCCCTGAGTCCGGCAAGGCCTCTGCTTCAAAACCAACCGGTACTGATCCAATCAGACAACATCATGGCAGTCGCCCATGTAAACCAACAGGGCGGCACAAGAAGCAGGTTGGCGATGGCAGAAGCCACAAGGATTCTCCGATAGGCGGAAAATCATGTGTTAGCACTGTCAGCAGTGTTCATTCCCGGAGTGGACAACTGGGAAGCAGATCTTCTCAGCAGACACGACACCCGGGAGAGTGGGGACTTCCTCCAGAAGTCTTCCAAAGGATTGTACACCATTGGGAAAGGCCACAGGTGGACATGATGGCGTCCCGCCTCAACAAAAAGCTATAAAAGATATTGCGCCAGGTCAAGGGACCCTCAGGCGATAGCTGGGACGTTCTGGTAACACCGTGGGTGTACCAGTCGGTTTATGTGTTCTCCCCTCTGCCTCTCATACCAAAGGTACTGAGAATAATAAGAAGGCGAGGAGTAAGACCGATACTCGTGGTTCCGGACTGGCCAAGAAGAGCTTGGTACCCAGAACTTCAAGAATTTATATCAGAGGACCCATGGCCTCTGCCACTTAGACAGGACCTGCGGCAGCAGGGGCCCTGTCTGTTCCAAGACTTACCGCGGCTACGTTTGACGGCAGGGCGGTTGAACGCCGGATCCTGAAGGAAAAGGGCATTCCGGAGGAAGTCATTCCTACGCTTATTAAAGCCAGGAAAGAGGTTACAGCAAATCATTATCACCGCATATGGCGGAAATATGTTGCATGGTGTGAGGCCGAAAGGGCCCCAACAGAGGAATTTCAACTAGGTCGATTTCTGCATTTCCTGCAAGCAGGAGTGACTATGGGCCTTAAATTAGGTTCCATTAAGGTACAGATCTCGGCTCTGTCGATTTTCTTTCAAAAAGAACTAGCTTCAGTACCTGAAGTTCAGACATTTATAAAAGGAGTGCTGCATATTCAGCCCCCGTTTGTGCCTCCTGTGGCACCTTGGGATCTCAACGTGGTGTTGAGTTTTCTTAAAATCACATTGGTTTGAGCCACTAAAGACCGTGGATCTGTAATATCTCACTTGAAAAGTGGTCATGTTATTGGCCTTGGCTTCGGCTAGGCGAGTATCAGAATTGGCGGCTTTATCATGTAAAAGCCCTTATCTGATTTTCCATATGGATAGGGCAGAATTGAGGACTCGTCCCCAGTTTCTCCCTAAGGTGGTGTCAGCGTTTCACCTGAACCAGCCTATTGTGGTGCCTGCGGCTACTAGGGGCTTGGAGGACTCCAAGTTGTTAGACGTGGTCAGGGCCCTGAAAATATATGTTTCCAGAACGGCTGGAGTCAGAAAATCTGACTCGCTGTTTATCCTATATGCACCCAACAAGCTGGGTGCTCCTGCTTCTAAGCAGACTATTGCTCGTTGGATTTGTAGTACAATTCAGCTTGCACATTCTGTGGCAGGCCTGCCACAGCCAAAATCTGTCAATGCCCATTCCACAAGGAAGGTGGGCTCATCTTGGGCGGCTGCCCGAGGGGTCTCGGCTTTACAACTTTGCCGAGCTGCTACTTGGTCAGGGGCAAACACGTTTGCAAAATTCTATAAATTTGATACCCTGGCTGAGGAGGACCTGGAGTTCTCTCATTCGGTGTTGCAGAGTCATCCGCACTCTCCCGCCCGTTTGGGAGCTTTGGTATAATCCCCATGGTCCTTACGGAGTTCCCAGCATCCACTAGGACGTCAGAGAAAATAAGAATTTACTCACCGGTAATTCTATTTCTCGTAGTCCATAGTGGATGCTGGGCGCCCATCCCAAGTGCGGTTTATCTGCAATACTTGTACATAGTTATTGTTAACTAAATCGGGTTATTGTTGAGCCATCTGTTGAGAGGCTCAGTTGTTTCATACTGTTAACTGGGTTTCATATCACGAGTTATACGGTGTGATTGGTGTGGCTGGTATGAGTCTTACCCGGGATTCAAAATCCTTCCTTATTGTGTACGCTCGTCCGGGCACGGTGTCCTAACTGAGGCTTGGAGGAGGGTCATAGTGGGAGGAGCCAGTGCAGACCAGGTAGTCTAAGATCTTTCTAGAGTGCCCAGCCTCCTTCGGAGCCCGCTATTCCCCATGGTCCTTACGGAGTTCCCAGCATCCACTACGGACTACGAGAAATAGAATTACCGGTGAGTAAATTCTTATTTTTTTCAATATGGACATGTGTTTTCATTGTGCCCTTACTTTTCTTTAATATAAGACATTTAGTAGCAACATAGTACCAAAAAATCCAGCTCATGGCTATTGGTTATTCAGCCACATTGCATTACAGCTTGGTCACTGTAAAATGTAAATATAATCTTTGGGTCGATTCAGCAGAAGCGTTGTGCCCAGTGACAGTGACATTAGCATGGTAGGCACCTTGCTTTACTTTAGCTAGCATCTCTGATGTGAGGATGGTCATCCTGTAGATCTATGGTGATGATCTGTTGAGGTGTTTACATATGAATTATGTCAGCCTCTGATTTATTTATTTTTAAATATTTTTTCCTTTTTATTGAAACTTTCACATGTGACAAGAAGGTCATTAAATTTTCAGCATAGTAAGATACAAGTACATGTGTCCAAGTCCATAACAGTATGAAGTGACAAAAGCTAGAATAGTAATAAAATCACTGTACTGACACACAAGAAGTAGAAAAATGTTATGTAACAATATACAGTTAAAAAGAAATTGGATGGTCATTAAGAAAAATTTGTGTTTCATATCATGAAGTGTTACGAAAACACCTCTTTTGTAGGAAGCGGCAGACCCTCTATGAAACTCTCCCAAATTGTGAAAAACTTCTTAGTTTGGGCCTCTTTTTAAAACGATGCCTCCAACTAGTCCATATGGAAAATGAAAAAGAACTTCACTGTAAATATTTAGATAGTTGGAGGGTTATTTTGCATCTTTCGGTGTAAGATTGTTTTGACCAGAAATTGCCCACTCAGAAGTGAGCGATGCATAATTAACTAGAAGGTTGGTAGGGAAATGCCAAAATCATTTAACAATATGGTACACCCATAAACAATGATAAAGATCTGCAGAAATTTGATTACATTTGGAGCAGGCAGAACTCTCAATAACAAATCCCCAAGAAGGAGAAATGTTTGGACGGTGGAAAATGTTAAGATACAGTAGATTACTGGGAATTTGACCGCAGGAAAGTAGTAATAGAATACAGTAACATATTAAGTAGGTCATCCATAAACAAGGAAGGGAAATGTTCTGACTGTCTTTAAAGATGAGTGTTCCACAGAGGTTCTGAGAAATCCATAATATTAAGAGATTGCTCCCTAAGATAAGGGAGGTACCAATAACAAAGCGTTCAGAGAGTTGTCCCAATCCCAAAAGTCTAGAATTTCTACTTGCATATTATAGGACCGGAATAAAGAAAAGTCAGAAATACCAATGATAGGGAATTTGGCAACTGCTTCAGAGTAAGACGTACGGTTTATGAGATCAGGAATCAATAAATTTACCCACCGTACTGAGCCCTCCAGACTCCCAGTTCAAAAAAACACGTGGAACTTCACCATTCTGAAAATGTGGATTTTGCAATAAGGGCAGGTGGATAGAATGATATGGGCTCTATTTTAAAAGTATGTCTTAATAACAACCAAGGGGGATATCCTAGTAGCCCCGGTAAAACATTGTGCGCAAAAAACTTATGTTTTTCGTGATTTTTCACGATGTTTCACCGATTTTTTTTTTTTTAACAGGCTATCCAGATTAACAGAGTGTATTCCGTGCTCTGATTACTTAAGCAGCTCAATTTAATATTACAGATTAAAAGGGGTGGAAATTTGAGCGCTACTTATGCATGGCCAATTTCCACCCCTTTTAGGCTATCCAGATTGATCGCCTGTAAAAAAAAATGCCCTTTCTCCCGAAAACACACGGGTTCAGTGAAACCTGTGTGTTTTCGTTAGAAACAGCCCATTTTCGCACGAAAACGGGGCTGTTTCTGGGGATTTGGTTTTGCATGCCCGAGGCAGGCGAAATAAAATCCCTGATGACTGGAACAACCTGCAGTGTCCCATGTCCGCTGCAGCAGCAGCAGGCAGGGACTGCAGGCATGGCGCTGCGGCCCGGAAGCTGCCACTCGGCACGGCGACCCCCGGTGGAGAAGCTGTGGCAGTTCTGTGACCGCATCCCCCCTCTCCCTCGCCCTTGGCAGTGTTCACATGATGGAGGAGCACCCATGTGACCGGGGGAGCAATTGGAGCAGCGCGGCACCGGGAGCTGTCAGCAGCCGGCACCCAGTGCAGCGTTGGGTGACCCCCGATAAGCCACCGCTCGTGCTGGCTTATTGTGGGTAATAGAATAGCCCCCGGCACGACAATTAGCCCTAGTAAATTACCGGGGCTATTTGTATATCCCCCCAAATGTTCCTTGTGGTCATAAGAAGAGTATTGACAAGAATTTCCGAAGGTATATCCGTATCAGCCATATATAAAAAATGGCCTCTGGTTTGAACCTCTTTTTTATTTTATTTTCATCTATTTGCAGGTTTGAGTGTGAGAAACATCCAAGCCTTTGCGGTCCTACAGAATGCATTTCTTAAAGCAAAGACCTGCTACCTTGCACAGATTATCCTGGATGCCATCACCAATATTTACATGTCGGACAATGCCAATTACTTTATTTTGGAGTCTCAGCACACTCTATCCCAGTTTGCAGAGAAAATTACCAAGTTGCCCGATGTGCAAGTGAAATACTTTGAGATGCTTGAGTTTGTGGTTTTCAGCTTGAACTATATACCATGCAAAGAACTGATCAGTGTCAGCATCCTTTTAAAGTCCAATGCTTCGTTCTCCTGTAGCATCATTGCCACTAAGACTCTACTGAAATTCATACGCCATCATAACATTTTTAAAGATGTTTTTAAAGAAGTGGGACTCTTAGAGGTTATGGTCAACCTTTTGCACAAGTATGCTGCTGTACTGAAAGACCCTGCCCAAGCATACATTGAACAAGGTAGGAGTTTCATGCTTTACTTTCTTTTTTATATTTCTTCAGTGAGATTGTTATTACAGTTAAGCTTTGGTTTTGTTTTTCTAGTAATAGTTTGTATTCATTTCTTGTTAAATTATATTCTTTGTGACTGTGGAAAAGTTTCAAGCCAATAACTTTGTCATGTTCTGTCATGTCACTGTGATGCCCAGGGTGCTGGGACCTGAGCGGGCACTACAATGAGGCTGCCTGAGACAAAAATTAAGGATGCCTCTGACATTCTTATCATGCTCACTGCTGGTGATGGCTGTATATTTTATAAGCTGCGGCCACCTTTTCCCCAACTACTTTTATGTATACCTACAGTGCAGCAACTGGCTCCTCTGCCCATCAGTATCATTGGCCTGCAGTAGGCAGCAGTGTGGGTGCTTGTCCTCTTACCTTTTCTTCCCCCTCTCACAGTCAATTATGCAAGCTCCACATCCCAGACAAAGAACAATGAGTAGCTGAATGAGCAACAGGATCCTGGCAAGCAAGGGAATTTCATTTCTTCTTGGTGTGTGATAGAGTTAATGGGTGCTGATTGGAGGGGTGAATTGTTTAATGGGTGCTGGGGAGTGGGTGGGTAATTTTTGCTTGGATTAATGGGTGCAAGTAGTGAATGGATTAATAGGTGGTGGGTTAATGGCTGCTGGGAGTGAATCTATTCATAGGGTCTGGATGGGCGGGGGGTGGATTAATGGATTGTGACAGTGAATGGGTTAGTAGGTGCTAAGTGGGAGGATTCATGGTGCTGGCAGAGAGGGGATAAATTACTACTGGGAATTAATTTATTAATAGGTTGGGGAGTTATAGGGTGCTGAGAGTGAATGGATAAATAGTTGCTGGGTTGGGGAAGATTAATTGGTGCTGTGAGTGTGGTTATTGAGTTCTGAGGGTGATTGGATTAATGTGTGCTGAATGAGGGTGGCCAGTGGGTATTGAAAGGGTTGACAAATGTGTTAATGGTTGCTGTAAGGGTGAATTGATTAATCAATTTTTTGGGGATATTGATTGGCCGCGGTATTTACTGCATGGATTTAGTTCCCGGTTTAACTTTTCTGAACCCCCTCAGAATTGAACAACACTCCACTTTCCGAACCATGTGCCCAGAGGCCCACTGCGCCGAGGCGTGGGCCCAGAGGCTCACTGCGCCGAGGCGTGGGCCCAGAGGCTCACTGCGCCGAGGCGTGGGCCCAGAGGCTCACTGCGCCGAGGCGTGGGCCCAGAGGCCCACTGCGCCGAGGCGTGGGCCCAGAGGCCCACTGCGCCGAGGCGTGGGCCCAGAGGCCCACTGCGCCGAGGCGTGGGCCCAGAGGCCCACTGCGCCAAGACTGCGCCGAGGCGTGGGCCCAGAGGCCCACTTGGAGAGGGATGGGGCAGAGACACATGGGTACTTGAATGGAAGCAGGCAGGGGAAGGAGGAAAGTTGGGGGCGGGGAATAGGAAGAAATGGCCTGACAGTCACTTAAGATAGGGATGGACATCAGACACCCAGTATGGAATGGTTGCCGCCTTCCAACATCAAATCAAGTGAAATCATTAAATTTGATAACAATCAGTGCTATCTTTGTAAGCATGCTCAGAAGCAGTTGGAGCTTCACGCATTCACACATAACCATACAAGGACGGGCATTGGAAAGCTGCATCTGATGGCTGCCACAACTCAAAAACCCACTTACTGATAGAAAAAGTATTTCCATAGGATCAAGAACATTGATGGTTGCTCCATCGGCTTTTGATGTCTATCTTTAAGCTAAAGTAATAGGTGGAGACTATGAGAGGGTGGCCCGGGGTACGCAACTCCTGTGCTCCTATCTAAGCCCTTTCTGCCCTGAGTGTCTGACAAGGGGCCCACAGAGCTGCTGATTCCAGCAGCAAACTGGTTCTTACTCACAGGTAGGTATCTGTCTGTGAATAAAAAGAAGTTTGCGGGAAGAATCATCTGAGCCCAGGCATAGTACATAAGTAACGGCCGTAACCCATTTGATTGTGGTCTTGCTTAATACATGAGGTAGTAAAACAGCAATTGCAGCTGTTGGTGAGGATATATGTTTATGGACTCAAGTGGACATCTGGCATCCAATATCCGGAGACAACTAGTGTCTCACAGGCAGATAGCTAGTCCTTTGTTTCAAGCAAGCAAATGATGTGCAGAGACAGGTGCAGTGCTTGTTCCTGATTCTGGGAACATGTTAAATAGTGGCTCTATGCCAATTCTAGCTCTGGGCACTTGGTGGATAGAGGGACTATGCCAATATGTGATCTGGGCACTTGGTGGATAGAGGTACTATGCCAATTTTGGCTCTGGCTTGGAGGCGCTCTGTAGTCCCTGGCTCTGGGACTGCTTAGTGCAGGTGGCAAACTGTACTAATGTGTTTACTGCTAATTATTTTTCTCAGCAAGCTTGATGCATTCATGTGTGTTCTTCATAGTCTCCTATATGGCTTTTTGGATCTCGACCAAACTTAGTTGACCAATTAAATTGTACCAACTTAAAATACTGGCAAGGTTTAAACTAAAAAAATCCACCCCTTTCAGGGCCAGGGGCTGTTTGTTTTTATGTTTGTCTATCCGGATATTCATTAGGACATCCCTGAACCGATTGGGATGAAACCATTGTGAGGTGGTCCAGTTGGATCCTGGCTAGGTTTTAGGGAGGTTAGAGTCCTGGTCGTACCTCACGGCGGAATGGGCCGGGAAGAACTTTGAGCTGGGTAGCCTGTTCTGGGCCTTCCACTGAATCGATTTGGAAGAAACCTGCACTGATTGGGATGAAACCAAAGCAAAGTGATCCAGTTGGATCCTGGACAAGTTTTAGGCCAGATAGATATATTTAGATAAAGATATATCACACTCACTCCCTCCTCAGAGAAGAATGCAGAACCATCAGCAAAAGAGAGTAGATTTTTTAAAGTTCCATCATGAACAAAGTGTACAAAACGACAGCAGAGCCCCAACAGCCTGTTTCAACTGCTCCAACACAGTGTTTGAACGATGTTGTTTACAGACATATCATTTGTACACAGCCCGCAAACGGCTCGTGCTATTTCGGCCACTGTGTACACAGCATTATACCAAAGAAGATTACTTTTGTTAAACATATTAGCCTGATGTGCTTGGCTTATATTTATTTCTAGTCTACAGACATTTTATTATTTATTTTCAATGTGCTATTTAGTTCATGATTATTTTTTGCATTTATAAATTGTCAACATTTATTGACTTTCAGAACATTTTTTATTTTTCATAGGTTGCACAATAGTAATACAGTCAACCGAGGACCAAAGGCAGTTGGCACTGGTGGTGATGGAAACTCTAACAGTTTTGCTACAGGGATCAAATACCAATGCTGGTAAAGTTATATGCTTAAAATGTAGTTTGATGTTTATTTACTTATATTCTGCGCTTATGAAGGACCCTATTTTCTGGCATGTGTCACAAAAGCCTCTGACCGTAAATAAACGGTCATTAACTTTGGAGTGACAGGTGGGCAGCCCCCGAGAATGAACCTGTAGGCTGGCTGAAGGAGAAACACTGTCCTACCCCAGGTTCCAAGCCATATTCCTCACTGCCCATTTTGAAGAGTCAACCTGACTTCCATTGTGCCTTGCTCTCATTTTCCCGTGCAGCAGCAGTTAAAAATATTTTCCAGATTTGTTGCTGGTGATGCCCTTATATATATATATATATATATATATATATATATATCTATATCAGAAAAAGCAATTCCTGAGTGCGCTGTATTGATTGTATAGATTTGACGGAAATCCTTCCCAGTGGGTATATCTTATACTGTGTAGGACGTAATTTTCTGGGTTCCTAAAATGGATAACCCCTCACCAGAAAGTTACCCAAACAAATGGCCCAAGGCCAATTAGAATAAAATATTTAATAACAAAATATTCCTAAAAAATCGTTTACATGAGATCTTTCAAAGATATTATACAGAAACCATTTTTTAATAATTCCATCAGCAAAAAAGTGTCCAGTAAGTGTTATGGATATGTAGACTCCCTCACCTTAAAAAGGTGTGAGCTCAACAAAGGGAGTATTTCCACCAACCGGATCACTAGCTAATGGCTGACAAACCCAACGCGTTTCGTCTATTACACTTCATCAGGGGTAACTTGTTTGGGAACATAGAGAAACTAATTATAATTTGTAAAAAAAATATTTTTATAAAATGTAATAAAAATAGATGATTATTGTATACCTACCATTTTTTTTTAAATTATTTCTAGTAGAAATAAATCTTATATCGTGATTCTGCATAAATGATATTATGAGCCACCTAGGTAAAAAGAGACACAAGATCTATTAAATAGTTGTGTACTCCATACAATTTGAAAAATCATAAAAAGAAAAGAAAATACCTTTAAATATAAATAGGCTCATCATATGAGAAATAAATACTTCTTAAGAATAACTTCTTATTCAGACCCTGCTTAGAGCCTTTATATCTTTAGTGGTGAATCCACCTGAAAGTGGAATGGGAATGGTCAATATGACACATATTTGACTGAGAGAAAAAAAACAAATAAACAAATATATACACATATGTATATGTATAAGTGTATATTTGAAATGTGAATGAGAGGAGAAAACACATACCTGAACAAATGGGATAGTTCAGTACACTGAGTTTGAAATTTTTATAAATGTATACAGAAGTATCTACAAAAAAAGGAGGATTAAAATCTGACTGGCATAGAGTGTATCAGCCACTGCAGTTTACATGAGATGCAAAAAATACTAAAAGTACATACCAAAATATATATCCAGAGAAAAGGATCAATAATTGTAAATACAAATCTGGATGAATAAAACTATTTCTCCGTTTATGCTGACTTGTTTTTGTCACCTCACAGGTGTTTTCAGAGAGTTTGGAGGTGCAAGATGTGTGCACAACATTGTCAAATACCCTCAGTGTAGAGAGCATGCACTCATGGTGATCCAGCAATTGATGTTGTCTCCCAGTGGAGATGACGACATGGGGACCCTTCTGGGACTGATGCACTCTGCCCCATCTACGGAGCTGCAGCTTAAGACCGACATTCTGCGGGTGAGCTGCTACCGCCTTGTGTATAAAATCTGCAGTTGCTGCTACAATATCGTGTTATTTTGAAAAATTAATTTTCCATTTAACAGCTAACAGATGGTGAGATTCACAAAAAGCATGACTGTTCTCTCACCTCACTCCCATCTAGCTTAGTCATATGATAACCTGCAGTCACACTTTTCGCATATTTTCATACTTATGTGCCGTTCATCTGAATAGAATTGGTACTTAATTATAGGTGATGCTTATTAATCTCATTATTTGTCATAAAATGACTACATTTGTGTTAATTGCAGAGCCATTAGCATAGTACATAACACAGCAGGTTCTGAGAACCAGGTGCCCTGAGTATATTAGCAGGTATGTCCAAAAATCATATATATAATTACTGAACAACTTCAGTTGTGCTTAATTGTTGTTCCTTTCTTAAGCAAAGAAATAGTAAAACATTGTGCATTAGAACAGAAGGTACAGTATTTGTGGCACTAGTAAAAAAAAGTTCTATATTCTCTATACTGTACTCCTTGCACAGCAAATACATGTATATAGGTGGTGTATATCTGGTTAGTAGGCACTCCGGAATAGATGACTATTACTAAGCTGATAATAAAAATGTCTTATGGAATCTCCAATTATTTGCAAGATATCACTCGCTGTCAAAAGTGTTTTCCTCCTGTGGCGAAAATAGATCTAAAATAACGGTTGTTGTCTTATTGTTTATAGGCACTTTTAATAGTTCTAAGAGAGAGCCACCGGACTAGGACGGTTTTTCGGAAAGTTGGAGGCTTTGTATATATAACATCTCTGTTGGTTGCGATGGAGAGGTCCTTGAGCTGTCCACCAAGGAATGGTGGGGAAAAGGTGAACCAGAACCAAGTCTTTGAACTTCTTTACACTGTTTTCTGCACTTTGACGGCGGCCATGCGCTATGAGCCTGCAAACTCTCACTTCTTCAGAACTGAGATCCAGTATGAAAAACTATCTGACGCCATTAGGCTGCTTGGCTGTTTCTCGGAATCACGGAAAATCAAACCATCAAACGTCTTCCCTTCCAATAATCAACCATTTCAGAGACTTCTAGAAGAGGACCTGGTGCAGTTGGACTCAGTGTGCCCTGTGCTGAGGCACTGCAGCAAACTTTTTGTGTATCTGTATAAAGTAGCTACAGACTCCTTTGACAGGTATGTGTAACCTTTTCAGATATCAATACTGCAGATGAATTTCTGTTTCGTTATGAATATGATAACTTATGTGCAGGAGCAATTACAAACTTTCCTCAGGAATGTAGTCTCTGAATCCCACATTGTTTTTGCCTATTTTTAGATTTTTATTTTACATTTTGCTAAAGCGTCTTTATTTACATCGGACACACCTGTATTGCAATACTGAACACTTTTCCTTTTAATGTTTTTTTATAGTACTGCCATTGCTACTGTATATGAAAAGTCGCTATGAATGCTTTAAGTTTACTTCCGGGGTTGGTCAGAAAAAAACAAAGCAAAAAAAAAATCTTCCATGTCATAAAATTGGAATTTACACACAACATGGACTAGAATACATTACGCTCTTAGCGTTGCTTCCCATGGCTTCGGAGTCATTTTTATTTCTTTGGAAAATTTGACATTAAAAAAAATGTAAGAAAAAAAAAAATCCTCAAATGAAGATAAACACCTAGTTATGGTAATTTTCATGTCTAAAGGCTCATTTATGAAAGTGCACACGCCAGACTATCATGTTATGCATCTACTTTTGGCAAATGCCCCAATAGTTGCATGTAGCTGCATGGCTTTTTAAGTAGACCATGGGGTATTCAGTTGAGGTCGGATCCATTCTGACATGCATTTGTGGGAATGGATCCGACAAGGGCTATTCAATGCCCATCTCAATTCGACTTTAAAACAGTAAAATTGAGATGAGGGACTGGAGAGGGGGGAGACCAGCGGAAAGATGGGGGACAGCCGTGGGCAGATGCGGGACAGCAGCGCTGCAGGAGGATGTGGCACAGCCGCCAGACATCACAGCAGCGTCCACTTGGCTCCAGCAAGCGGAACCTCACTTGCTGGAGCCGGGTGGACGCTGCCGTGAGCGGCGGCTGTGCCACATCCTCCTGCAGTGCTGTGCTGTAGCGCTGCTGTCCCCTGTCTGCCCGCGGCTCTCCCCCCTCTCCTTCTCTCAGGTCCCTCATCTCAGTTCGACTTCTTTTTAAGTCGAACTGAGATGGTCGGAAACGGGGCCAAATTCGACAGGTTTTGGCCCCATTTTCCTCAGAAGCACACGAATCAGCAGCTATACCGCCGATTCACTTACTATTCGACAAGTCGAATTCCCAGACTTCTCGAATAAAAATGCTGGGGACTGAATAGGTCTGAACCCCTTCTGACCTGAAAAAGTCGAAAACTGCCGTCTTTTCGTCTTGATTGAATATACCCCCATGTCTATTCTTGCCGAGGAAGGATTAGTGCTCCAGATATACAGTATTCTTTAATTGAGTTAGAAGTGTGGAGAAGGCAAATTCAAAGGACAATTCCATTGTTTGCTGGACCATGTACACACTTTTTCTACCGTGCATGTTTTCAGGTGGATCCATTCAAAAATCTACAAAGTGAGTTGTAGATTGGGTCCCCAGAACAGTTCCAGGAAATACAGTATGTGTTGTTCTTAGAATGCCATAGAACAGCCAGTATAGTTCAATACATGTTGATTGTGAAATAGTTTTTGTTTTTACAGGCTAGAAATAATTTATTCAGAAAAAGTATTTGCTGTATGACCGTTTTTAATCCAAAAATGGGGATTGTTGTTGTTGGAAGGGGAGGGTTACAGAAAAAGAAACAAAGGGGAAGGGGGGAGGAGAAGGGGAATCAGATCCCAATGAAAACCATTTTGGATTTTACAAACTATTTTATGCAGAGACATCCAGCTCTGTGCGATGGCGGCTCTAGTGGCAGTTAACATATGGCCAAGGAGATAGTGGTCAGTGTGATGATATGGATTCTCTGATCACTCAGGTAAACAGTTTAGTAAAATGGCAAATGCCCTTTATTGTAAATATACACACACAATACACTATAACATTCACAATTGCAAGCCGGGATGTTACAGTATCTTACTTACCAAGTCCCCACAGTAGTATGTGATTGCAGACACCTGCGTTCTCCTGATGTTACATGCCGGCAGTATTCCTGTGTCTCCTGCCCTGGAATACCAGCTCACACAGTGTCTTTCTCACCGGATTCTCACCACTGATGGCACCGCAATGCCTAGTCAGCGCCTGCACTTCAGAAGTACATCCACTCTCTGACCTTCTGTGCAGATCTCACACTCACCAGTAGAGCTCACTCCCCTTGTTACACCCCACCGTGTGTATTCATAACACAAGCTGGTCAGTCAGGGTGTCACAGAGGGGTGGAGACGGGGTGTCTGGGCTCCTGTACACAATGGGGTGCATAGGATCAGATTACCTGCAGCTGCAGCTCCATACATAACCGGTTTACTACTTAACCTACTCATCCTAATCACATCTGATTGTACAGCTAGGGGATTTACATTTACAATTAATTGTTTTAATTATATTAAATAATAGGAATAAGTCTATGCCAGAGTGTTAACAGTTATACACATTAAACACAGTATAACCAAATAAACTACATATTCCAAATATAACAGATAAAATATAACTCTACAATATAATAATAACACAATACAATACAATAATGCCTAGCACATAACTAATAACATATTGGCAATTAGTGGAGTCCATGGGTAGGACCAGTAACCACGTGGCATTTACCACTGTGCGACACGACGTGCAGGCAGTGTCGTCACAATCAGATTTAGGGAAATCGGCTGTGATAATTCCTGAAACAGACACCGATCCAGGGAAAAATTGATGATTCCTTTAAGAATTCGGTAAAATGTGTTGTGTTTAAAGACTCTTATATACAGTATCTGTATTTTAGAATTTATTAACAAAAGTGAATCCTTCAATTTAAAATAAAATAAATCTCACACTCCGTTGGCACTGTTTCTGGAATAAATAAAACTCCATTTTACAATTCTGAGTTTTATATTACAGTCCTTGTTGGTGGCTAATACACAGAGCAGCATCCATTCTTCATATAGTATACAATATAGTGAGTAAAGCTGACCTCCAATCTGAAGTCAATTTAATAGTCAGGGTGGCTAGTTTTATTGTAGGACCTTAAATCTCAATCTCAACCTTGAATCGGCACCAAAATGGTCAATGTGCTCAAGGTTGACATGGTCAAAAGGTCGACATGGAAATGATCAACACATGAAAAGGTTTGCCATAGCTTTTTAATTTTATTTATTTTTTGTCAAAATGTTCCTTTCAGCACGTGGGCCCCCAGTTAGTGCACCGTGTCCCCTGGGCAAGGTGCCTCACTTCCCTCGTCACAGATTACCATTTTCAGTTGTAGTCCACGTGGATGGTAATGTATGAAAAAGTCCTGAAAATGAAAAAATAATCCCCACAATCTAATTTAGACCTTTTCATGTGTTAACCATTGTCATGTTGACCTTTTGACCATGTAGACAGTTTGACCATGTCGACCATATGCACGTCAACCTATTTCTCATTGACCTTTTGACTATCAATCTATCATCTGCATACCCCATGAAGCTCATGGCTAATGTTATGGTAGGACCTGGAATCTCATGGCTAGTGTTACAATAGGACCTTTAATCTCATGGCTAGGATTATGGCAAGACATCAAGGGGGAGATGTACTATGCCTGGAAAAGTGATACATTTCATGGTGATAAAGTACTAGCCAATCAGCTCCTAACTGCCATGTTACAGGCTGTGTTTGAAAAATGACAGGTGGTGGTTGGTTAGCACTTTATCACCATGAAAAGTAGCAATTTTTAAAGCTTAGTACATCTGGCCCCTTAATCTCATGTCAAGTGTTATGGTAGGACCTCCAATTTCATTGCTAGTTTTATAGCAGGAATGGCCAAATGGCCAGTGTTATCGCAGAACATCCATACTGTTAGCTAGAGTATGACAGGACCTCTTATCTGATGGTTAGTGCAGGGATAGGCAACTCATGGCACTGAAGTATGTTTTGAATGGCATTCGCGGTGTTAGTCCCTGTCCTGTGCTGCTCTACCCCTACTAGTCCTCCATTTTACATTACAGAGGAGACCCATTTTTTTCACCAAAGAACCAAAGTATGGCCTGCATACCCAGTAAAACCAGGGCCTCTGTGGGTGAACCATGCCAAAGTTAGTGACAATAAAAATTACACTGTACATCAAATAAATACTTTTAATATGTTTCCTTTCTAAAAATAGTCATACTTTACTATTCTGAGGTAAAAAAAAAACCCAGACTATGCATGAGAGCGCTTTTCCTTTGCTTGTCGCTTGTACTCTTCTACTTGGGCATCACTTGTCACTGTCCCAATAGTAGTCAGCAAGCATAGAATTGTTTCACCTACCCTGGTGTCATTGATCTATTGCTAAATTGTCTTTGCGTAATCACTTACCTTGCTCATCACTCACCGCACAACATTTGTCAGAAGTCGAGATGAGAGTTGAAAAAGTGACATGTTGCAGCCTAATTGATGATACTTTTCTATAGAAGGTTGTTTATAATCTCAACATACTATCCATCTCTTCTGTTACCCAAGCATCCATGCACAACACCTCTAAAGGCTTCATTAATTGGGAGGAGTCAGTTGAAGTTGATTCCTTCCTTAACTGTAGCATCACTTTTAAGTGTCGCATCACCACTCACACAACCTAAATTGTCATCTAAGTGGCATCCTGGTTTTTTAATGTAAATTAGAACCACAAAACTCAAACAAATGAAAAGAGCATCACCCATAACCTTCACTTGATGCAAGCTATATGCAGACAATGTACAAAACATGTACTACAATGACTCGGCATTCCTGTATTCAGGTTTGCCAACCTATAAATTCTCTAGTATTTAACAAAATGCCCCAACATCATCATAAATAAGCTACTGTATTTCCTGGAGCCGAGAGCTGAGTTTTAAATGTCATATTCATTCTTTGCATACTGAAATCAATTAGATGTCAATTTTTTTTACTGTTTCGCAGTAGGAGAACAAATCACCTGTTTATGAATGGCCTCTGGAAGCAATGTATTGAGTTTCCATGGCTGAACAGCTACACAAAAGTCGCAGATCACCATGCGCAATGCCAAACATTGGCTGGAGTGATGTGAAGCACACCTCTGCTCTGAAGGAGTGGCTCCTTGCTGTGCAATATGGTTTAGCCCAGTGGTTCCCAAACTTTTTTGAATCACGGCGTCCTAGAGCATCAGAAAGTTTTTCGCATACCTAAAGTTTTTAATTACTATTTTTTTGCAGAATTTCTCAAATTAAGTAAATTGTGTTTAATGTCAGCCTTAGATTCAGTTATGTGGTGAGGGACAGGATTCTCTTCTGGTTGTCCAGATATGTTGTGATTGGAAGCCACCAGCACTGGTTTTGCCTATTACATTGAACATAAATAATTAGAATTGGTCCTGGACCACCAACCCAGTTCACCCCTACAAGTTCCCCAAGACACCCCAAGGAGCCACGGCGCAGTTTGGGAAACACTGCTTCAGCCAGCTGCAAATTCTACCCCCAGTTTGCATTAAACTGTAATACTGCCCTTTAAAATCTAATAAATATACCTTTACACTTGGGAGTAGTGGTGGCAGTTATATAGAAAGTTTAATAGTTTTCTTAAGGATTCTTTCCACTCTAACAAAAAATATTTCTCCATTAAACAGTGTCATATTCCATTAATATTTGGGAAGCCAAGAGAAACTGCCATAACTGGTGAGATATCTGCGGTGTCACACTGCTGGGCATGTTCTTTTTCATTTGTCACATCTTATTGAGGTGCTGCAAATGTTTAGCATTTCAGGGACGTCAAAGAAGGCAATTATTTTCTGTATTATGTAACCAGTCTCTGATCTTGTCAGTGCAGGAATACACAGGTGGATAGGGTCTTGGATTAATCATCTTATTTTATACAGTTCGTAACAGTTAAGAGAAATACGTTCCTAGGGTTCATGGAAAAGTTATTTCTGCAAATTACAATAATGATTGACAATCACATAATTACTATAGTCTCACAATAATTAACTATTGCTGAATTAAAGAAAAAAATTCCATTGAATGAGTACAGACTGCTTTGAATACAAATATTCTTCTTGTTGGCTATCCCTGGATATCAGACAATTGTTCCTCAGCTGCTGGGAATTACTGCTTGATAATAATCTGGATCATGTGGTGTAAAAGGAAGGGGGATTGGGGTTTTAAACTGAAAGATGTTTTGTTGCCAAGCATTCATAGCTCCCAGTCTGCCCACCTGTAAGAACCATGTTGGTGTTTGAAATAGTGTTGCTTAGCTGCAGAATAAATTCATGGGAAAATTGAAGAATACATTTCACCTTTCATCTATGAGAACTCATTACTTCTTAGATTTAGCTGCTGACCCTAACCCTCTGCCAAGTGCCAAACTATAACTGTTCCCTTCGGCAGCCTACCTCTAACTCTCCCCCAAGCGCCTAAACCTAACCCCAACCCCAACCATTAAAATAATGAAAACAAATGTGTTAACCTTTTGACCCTGTCGATATATTGTTCTTTTGACCATCTAGTGTCCACCTATTTACTGTCTATCTATGTACTGTCTATCTGCCATCCAGATACCAAATTCAAGAAGCCATTTTGCTTGAAAGCTCTCCACAATTACATTACTTCTACTATCAACGCACCATTTAATTTCTAACTACAATACAAGCTTAAGGAGATTACTTCATATTATTATTATTATTATTATTATTATTACATTTATAAGGCACTTCAAGTGGTTCTCAGCTCCGTACATACAGCACACATTAGAAAAATACAGGGTACATAGAACTTAACATTATAGTAATTGAAAAGCTGGTATAGACAGTCACTGAGTATGAAAGAGCTGTGAAGTGCAAGAGAAGAGGGCTGTGAGAACAGGAGGAAGGAGGAGGGCCCTGTTCCAAGGAGCTTACAGTCTTCATGGTAACCATTATCATTAATAAGGTATTTAGGCAACAAAGGCACTGGTGTGACACACACATATACACATATATAGTCACATACTGTACATACAGTCACTCACTCAAATACAGTCACGCACTTATACAGGTACATACTCATACATACAGACCCCCCCTCCTTCTTACCTTACAGGCCAGAAAGCCATCATCACTCTGGTGCACGGTCTGCAGCTGCTCCACACTTCCTCTCTCCCATGCTGCTGGTACTACCACTGACCATACAGTGCCTTTACGCCTCCCACTTAATGCAGTTCTGGGAGAGCTTGGATGGAAGGCAATCACGAGACTGCCTGTCGGGATCCCGGCGGTCACAATGCTGATGCCGGAATCCCGACAGGCAGTGAAATGCAGCCGCCGGAATACCGGCTACAAGCAAATATTGAGAAAAGAAGACTCTTGTGTGGGCGCACTCTTTTTTTATTTAAGACAAGTGAGGTAAGTATTATAGTGTTAAGACATAGGGTAAATGAGGTAAGTATTATAGTATTAAAACATAACTTTTATTATTTTTCTTATAAAATTAGTTTTTGTATCCAACCATGAGCAGACAGTCTTAACATACATTAATAAAGTTAAAAAAGGGAGTTTGTTCTGGTTTGTCTATATCAATAATAGGCAGAAAAGATATGGACACTAACAGTACTACATCCGTGTTCTGCCACACCAGTACAAGCTATGCTTGTATTGCTGAGACCTAAATTGGTCTTAGGAGCTTTATTATAATAAGGACCTCCTGCGCCCAATGCACATTATCCTTAATGCGTAATTTTCGACATTGACTGCTTACTGAATAAACAGGTCTACTTACTATTCACATATTTCTATGTTTCACATGTATCTGTTAGTGAGTATGGAAAGTTTTCCAGGTAAATAAGAAGGAAGATGCAGTGGTGATTCTGCTGTTAGTGTTGTGTTAGAATTGCCTGTACCGTATTACTACACTCTGTATTCCCTGGAGGTCCCCCTTCCAGGTACTGACCTAGCCCAACACCGTTTAGCTTCCAAGATCGGGCGAGATTGGGCACCTGCGGTGAGGTATGGTAGTAACACAATTAGACACATATTCCCGATGCACTAATGAGAGTGCATCTTAATGCGAAGTTTATGTTTTTAGACAGAGCGTCTATAAAGGTTTAGTTCACAAAAAGTAAAGAATGTGGATCTATCTGCGTTAGACAAGGGAACACTCCTCTGAATCGCAAATGAGTCCACTGAATAAGTCAAGATTTGAAAAGAAATGATTGTGTAGAGATTGCAGATACGGCAGTGTTCGAATTCCACTGTGGGATATTCTTCTGTCTACGTACATCAGTTTATCACAAGGTGCTAACCATTTTAGAGAATAAGTGACTTCTTCGATTGTGATCTAATAGACAGATAATCCTGTAGACAGTGTAAAATCTCTATCTGTTTGAACAGGGATTTTTGGTAAATTCGCAAACATATATACACAGGATCAAGCCGTTTTAAGCAGTACACAATAGATAGACCAAAACCTGTCAGTTCGAATCTGAAGCAAAAAAGTCATAAAGCATGCAGATTTCACATATAGATATTAAGTCAAAATTGATAAGCAGGTATGTCAAATTTGTAGAAATTGTAAAATTCGTTTCACATGTCTTCTCCAGTGACAAACAGAAGTGTCATTATCTATTGTGATCTAGATCCCTGGGTATAACAGTGACTGCATGTGTTTGTTCAAATGGCAGGAGTGCATACTGAAAATACTATGTATGCATTGCCCAATCAAAATAATGTAGCCAGAGGTATATAGGCTAAAGCAGAAGATTTGCATTGGTTAAGTCTGCAGATTAGAGTCAGCCTGCTATACCTATGAGGGGAACATAGTACAACCTGGCTGTGTATGCATGTTAATAAAATGGCAAACAGAAAAAAGGAAATGGTACCAGTTGCTGCCCAGGTCCCTGGGTCAGCCTAGCAGCTTGTTGATCCGTGTGGGTCCTACTGATGTTAGAGGTCCATATGGTAATGAAAACGCGTTTCACCCGTCAGAGCAGGCTTGTTCACTTCCAGTAGTGAATGAGAGATGAGCCTGCGGTTTAAATACCTTGTAATAGGTTGTCAGTCAATGGCTGCAGTCTGTGTCACTGACGTATATATCATTAGCAATTTGCTGCTGCCACAAGCGGAAGTGACATTCATCACTTCCACCGCGTTGCTAGGTGACCGATTGCATTCGCGATCGTGTGTGTGCCCTGCCTCTCTGGTGCTCAACAGAACCTATTACTTGTCCCGCTGCCTAGTGCTATCGTGAATGGGGTAATCCCAGTCGTGCTGTAAGTGTAAGATCGTGTCCGCGGTCATGTATGCGGCGGCAGAAGTAAGGCCAAAAAACGAGAGGAAGAGTAAGACCCTCAGGAAGACAAGGAGAGGTGGAAAGAAGAAACATCGGGAGAAACCGCAACTGGGACACCCCATGGACCTCAAAATATCCAGCACGACAGAGGAAAGCACGTTAAATCCCTTTCCCCCCTCCCCCCCCCCCCCCCCCAACACCTCAAAGTCTTAAACCTTACGGACAAAATAATCACCCCTGAACAAAGCAAAGTATTGAGTAAAGGATCTTTAATCTTTAACAGATTCCTATGGGAAGAAGATCTTAAGCTTTTTGGGAGGAAATTACTCCTTAAGAAATTCTTTAGCAGACAGAATCCAACACGGGCGGTTATCACAAGTGACTCCCTCTGGAACACACAGGATTTGAACATATTGGAGACCTTAGAGGAATTACAGTCAGAATCCAATGCAGAAACATCACCGAAACAACGTCCATTGTGTAAGGGTAAATCAACTTTTTCCCCTCCCAAATGCAACACCCTGGAAATCCGAGTATTTTTAGACATGGTCTTAAAGGAATTTGACATCATCAAGAACAATAATCTAAAAAAGTACTATCACTTTCCCAATAACCTGAAATTTGGGGAAAGGGAGGCACTCAAGGAAATGCAAACATGGAAAGATGTTATAATTAAACCATCTGATAAGGGCAGTAACATCATCCTATGTCCAACAGAAATGTACGTGACTGAAGCACTTCACCAATTGAAACAGACATTGTGCTACAAGAAATTACTAAACAATCCAACTCAGAGGTTCCAGAGAGAATACACCCGACTGATTGAAGAAGCTGTCACAACAGGAACAATAACTAAACAGGAACAACAATACCTGACAGTGATACACCCAAGGACACCTACCTTTTTTTCTCCTTCCCAAAATACATAAGGACATCGTAAAATCACCAGAAAGACCAGTTATGTCAGGGAATGGAGGCCTGTTGGAAGCCGTTTCATAGACTTACATCTTCTGGGGTATGTTCTGCTATTACCCTTATACCTAAAGGCTGCCTCAGACCTGCTACGTAAGATTCATGATTAACCTTTGAGGACAGCTTCTTCTTGGTGACCCGGGACATAGAGGCCTTATATAGTAGTATTGATCATCAGACATGATTGAGGGCAACTAAATACTTCCCTGACTCCGGAGAAAGGAGTGACTTCAACGATCTCCTATACAACCTACTAGAACACTTTTCAAGATCAATTTTACCTTCAAATCAGATGTATGGCTATGGGGGCAGCATGCGCACCAACCTAAGCAAATTTATTTCTAGGTTGGTGGGAGAAGATATGAGTCTTCAATGATACCAGTGACAAATATACAGAACATGTCATGCTTTGGTATTTTATTATTACCAGTTATTTATATAGCGCACACATATTCCGCAGCACTGTACAGAGAATATTTGCCCATTCACATCAGTCCCTGCCCCAGTGGAGCTTACATTCTATATTCCCTACCACATGTACACAGACACATTCATACTAGTGTTAATTTTGTTGGGAGCCAATTAACCTACCAGTATATATATTTTTGGATTGTGGGAGGAAACCGGAGTACCCGGAGGAAACCCACGCAAGTACGGGGAGAATATACAAACTCCGCACAGTTAGGGCCATGGTGGGAATCGAACCCATGACCTCAGTGCTGTGAGGCAGTAATGCTAACCATTACACCATCCGTACTGCCCCTGGTAGCGGTATATAGACGACATCTTTATCATCTGGGATGACGACAAAGATATCTTACTGGAATTTATCCAACTTATTAATTCCAAAGAGCTGAACATAAACTTAACACACACCATCAGCCAGGATAGGGTGGCATTCCTTGACATCAACATCTATAAATCATCAACTGGCACTCTGGCATTGGGACTCTACAAGAAGGAAACAATGACCAACAGCCTTCTTTTTCAGACAAGTGCACATTTTCCAACAACAACAGAAAATATCCCAAAAGGGGAATTTCTGAGACGTAATTGCTCAGCGGACCATATCTTTAAGATCAAAAGTCAGGAGTTAACCCACCGCCTGATAAAGAGGGCCTACAGCAAGAGATCTCTGAAGCGAGCCCAGAAGGAAGTGATGAAAGTACAAAGAGAGTCCCCAATCTTCCAAAACAAACTGAAGACGAACAGAGAGGAAGAGAAGATTAGATTTATAGGAACTTTCTGCCCGGAATGGAGATTGTTGAGGAAAGCAATAGAGAAACACCTACTGATTCTACATCTAGATATGGACCTTGCACCCTTATTGACAACATGATACAGATGAGTTGGCGGAGATCGAAAAATATTAAGGACCTCCTTATACGGAGCCATTTTCATAAGGTAACACCCAAACAAAATGCTCTGACAGTTTCCTTTCCATGTGGGCACTGCAAAAGCATGCCCGCAAATACTGAAAACCAATTCTGTAATAGATTGGTATGGAGAAACGATCCGAATTAGACACTTCCTTAACTGCAATACTCAAGCAATGATATATTGCTTAGTATGCAGCTGTAATCTAAAGTATATGTGAACGACAACACGGAAATTCAAGGAAAGAATTTTGGAACACATCGGGACTTGCTGCAATGCCGCCACAGATCTTACCTGCATGAGAAAGTTAATATCTGTAGCAAGACATTTCCACTCTCATCACACACATTTTTCTAAGGAATTGAAAATCTTTGGACTTGACAAAATCCAAATGGGCACAAGAGGAGGGGATGTGACCAAAGAACTCCTCAAAAGGGAAACAGAATGGATTTTCAAACTGAATACGTACAGACCTTTCGGACTCAGTGAAAGCATCAACTACAGTGCTTTCCTGTGATTGTTTTCCTTTTCTTTCCACACGTAGAAACCCATTACCAATTCAGAATCACCAAATACTAACACCTTCTAGATAACCTTTTATGTTTTCCCACCCCCTAAGAAATTTCCCTTCCCTCCCCCCTTCTCTTCCAACCCCTTTCCCCCTCATTCTTTTATTCCCCTCCCCATCCATAGCCCCCGCCCTCAAACCCCCCTACCCCCTCCTTCGCCCCTTTCCCCCACCCTAACGCTTTTGATTTGCCCAATTGTCAAAGTGCAAGCTATCATTAATACCACATTCTTCACTCATACAGTGCCTCTGGCATGTATCACTTAATTACACATATGGGATGGTAATATAGTTCTCACCCCTACCATAAATGACTCTCTCTCACTTATCCTAATTTGATTCAGGCACATAGCAATCACGGCACACTCCATGCCCAAATTTTTCTGCGTCCTTCTAACACCATATTTTTTCACACAATAATCGATCCTTCTCACTATCTATTTGAATCACCTCAACACGCGTGATAATTTTCTGTGTACTGCACCCTAGTTCACAAAAGTTGCTTTCACGCATGTTTAAGATTTCATGCTTTTACACACCACAGGCTAAAGACCCAGCTCCGTCACCTTACCTCATAATCATAATTCTAAACTAACGTGAACTTTCGAGTAGGACACTTACACTAAATCATGAATTGCCACATAAAGATTTTTTTCAAAGTTCATCCCATTTTTCACAACATCCCTCACACTCCAGCTTAAAATGCATAAAGGAATTATACTGCTTATATTGGAACTGGTTAGGCCGGCGTTACCCACACAATATTGCTTGACCCAACAAAGAAGGCATAGCTAACCAGGTTTTTAAATTAGACAGACATCCACAATAGTCTTTTTCACCATAATATTGATACCATTACCTATCAGAACTCCCAGTAGAATTGCATTATCCCTCATAATCAAAATAAGGCTCTCCCCACTCCTAAAAATAAAAACTGTGTATAATGGATTACGGTAACCATCTATAAGCATCAAACTATATAAATAAAAATACATTTTCGACCATCTCTATAATCTACCATGTCTGTATTCTCATTTTCTATATTTATACTGCCTACCCATAAATCTGTGGCCGAGCTGTGTACCTATACCTAGGTACCAGACAACCAGCTCGCTGAAACTACATTGGCATGGGCTCATATGACAAGACAGCAAGATCTCTGCCCTGCACAAGATGTACAACACTTGCAAAATTCAATACGAGACCCGGAACACATGTATAAACATATACAAATTTATTCTTGTCAGTTTGCAACCTGGTTATTAACAGCAACCAGGCTTTGGCAATACCATCTCCTGTTTTACAACAAAGGGGTGGAGGGTCTCCGCCCAAGTCACATTCTGGTCACTGACCACAGATACCCCCCATTCTATCCAACATGCGTCTGGTCACCAGGCGACACAGCAGAAGTGGATATGCTCACTTCTGCCGCCGCATACATGATCGCGGACGTGATCTGACACTTACAGCGCGACTGGGATTACCCCCGCCGGCAATAGCACTAGGCAGCGGAACAAGTAATAGGTCCTGCTGAGCCCCAGAGAGGCAGGGGGCACACACGATCGTGAACAAGATCGGTCATCTAACAACGAGGCGGAAGTGATGATTGTCACTTCCGCCGGTGGCAGCAGCAAATTGCTAAGGATATACATATCAGTGACACAGATTGCAGCCATTGACTGGCAACCTATTACAAGGTATTTATACCACATAGGCTCATCTCTCTCTCACTACTGGAAGTGAACAAGCCCGCTCTGATGGGTGAAATGCGTTTTCCCTACTATATGGACCTCTAACATCAGAAGGACCCACACGGATCCACAGGCTACTAGGCTGGCCAAGAGGACCTGGGCAGCAACTGGTACCATTCCCTTTTTTCTGTTTGTTATTTTATTAACATGCATACACAGCCAGGTTGTACTACGTTCCCCTAATAGGTATAGCAGGCTGTCTCTAATCTGCAGCCTTAATGAATGCAAATCTCTTGTGAAGCAAATTTTAACATTTCTAAAAGTTTGACATACCTGCTTATCAATTTTGACTTAATATGTATATGTGAAATCTGCATATTTTATGACTTTTTTGCTTCAGATCCAAATTGACAGGTTTACTTTTTGTGAACTACACCTTTATAGACGCACTGTCTAAAAACATAAACTTCGCATTAAGGTGCACTCTCATTAGTGCATCAGGAATATATGTCCAATTGTTTTACTACCATACCTCACCGCACAGGTGCTCAATCTCGCCCGATCTTGGAAGCTAAACAGTGTTGGGCTGGGTCAGTACCTGGAAGGGGGACGTCCAGGGAATACCGAGTGTAGTAATACGGTACAAACAATTCTAACATAATACTAACAGCATGATGACCACTGCATCTTCCTTCTTACTTACCTGGACAACTCTCCATAACAGATACGTGTGAAACATAGAAATATGTGAACAGTAAGCAGACCTGTTTATTCAGTAAGCAGTCAATGTGGACACATTGTGTGGAAAATTACGCAATAAGGATAATGTGAATTGGGCGCAGGAGGTCCTTATTATAATAAAGCTCCTAAGACCAATTTAGCTCTCGGCGATATAAGCATAGCTTGTACTGGTGTGGCAGAACACGGATGTCTTACTGTTGGTGTCTACATCTTTTCTGCCTATCTATTATTGATATAGACAAACCAGAACACACACCCTTTTTTTAACTTTATTAATGTATGTTAAGTCTGTCTGCTCACGGTTGGATACAAAAACTAATTTTATAAGAAAATTAACAATAAAAGTTATGTTTTAATACTATAATACTTACCTCATTTACCCTATGTCTTAACACTATAATACCTCACTTATCATAAATTAAAAAGAGTGCACCCACACAAGAGTCTTTTTCACAATATTTGCTTCTAGATATTTTTCTGACTCTGGACGCACCACCAGCTCCATATACAGAGATTATTCTCCTCTTGATTAGCTCAACTCTCATCAATGATCTTATCTAAATAAAACCTTTCTTTGACTTGTGCGGAATCACAAACCTCTTCTCTACAGGAATACTGGCTACACAGGCTATTCTTCCTTTGTGGGTGTCCATGCAACCCATAGAGGGAGAAAATAACCTGTGGTGAGCTCATCGAGCCACCGTGCCCGCAGCATGGTGAGCTCAGTGAGCCCGCAAGGGGCTTTCCAGCACTCGGCCCACTGCCGGCATACTGGTGGCCGGTAAATAGTATGTATTCCCTTGAGATGTATAGGTAGCGGAATAACATATGTGTCTACTGGTGGAGAAACTGATATTTTATAGCAAGCACCGGCGAATAACGTTCCTGACCAGTTGTGATTTACAGCTGGTTGAGGTGTCCATATCATGAACTGATCTTTGTTGTTATAATAAAACAGCTGCTGACAACTATATTCTGCTTCACAGTCTGTCTACCTTAACATTACGACTAGGGTCCAGCAAAAATAATAAGCATTCCAGAACCATTGTACAGTGCTCACTATGCATTGACCTGTTTACAGAGGTGTGAATTAAGAGGATGCATATAATTTACCGGCTTGTCGGGATCCGGGTGGTCAGGATACAGACGCCGGAATACTGACAGCCGACAATGCCGCCAGCTGGAATCCCGGCACAACAGGGCTATTCCCACTCCTGGTTGTCCACGACACCCACAGAGTGGGAATAGATCCTGTGGCAAGCCACCGAGCCCGCAGTGTAGTGAATGCAGTGAGCCCACAAGGGGTCTTGGCGCCCGACCCGCTGCTTGCATTTTGGATGCCAGGATGCCGCTGTCGGGATATTGACAGCCGGCATCCCGTCCGCTGGTCATCCGTACCGAACCCGAATTAAGCCTTCCAACTGGTATGTGACGTACATTCTTTCACATTTTCACTAAACAAATTATTTTACTATACTTTAGTGTGTTATGCTGCACATGCGAGTGACTCCTTGCTTTCTGTTAAAATGAACTAAAAAGAGTAACAAAAAGTTATGCAGTACTAAGTCTTGACATGATCTAGAGTGACATCTTTGCTGCACCAGTTACAGATGTGAGTAATTGGAATCGCACTATTGCTCGATAGCCTTGTATCTTGCGAACAAAGAGGTGTCTTATAATATATGGGCATGTTTGTGTTTATCTTTTATGCTCCTGTGTGTCTCTGTTCTTTGTGCTGATGCTTTACTGTAACTCTATTTTGTTTTCTCGATAACTAACATGGCTTTTCTACTTGTCTTTCTAACTTTCCTGTCCTGCCTGTCTGTTACGTCTGTAGTCGTGCAGAACAGATTCCGCCTTGCTTGACAAATGAGACTTCTCTCCCATCACCCTGGGGCACCCCTGCTTTATCCCGGAAAAGGTACTGATCTACCTCATAGGTGGTTGTGGGGCTATTCCATCTAAGTCTATTTTCCATGCTCACAAAATGATAAGTGGTAGATTCCAAAGCCAGGCCTGCTATGTTTTCAACTGAAAGTTTCTCTTGAAATTTCTGTTTTTTTTTGTGTTTTTTTTTACTTTACCAAATATGAATGTTGATCTGCTATAATGAATCCTGCACCAGGATTGTTAACATTTAAAAATGATTAGTTTGTGTTGGGTTAAATGTTATTGCAAAGTTGGTGGTAATTTAATTTCTCAACTATGTTGATGGTATGGGGTCAAGGAAGAAGGATAAGTCCTTGGAGTTTATGAGGAGCAGTAAGAACTGAAATATGTAGCATTCATACTGTTTCACGCTTAAGGAACTGTTATGTTCTCCTGAGTGAGTATTTGATGGATGGTCTATTGACACAATGCATGATGTTTTGTAAGAAACTCTATTGCAAACAAAGCAGAGTAGCCGAGGGCTATGGTGTCTATAATACTCAACTGAACGCATAGCAAGTATGAAAAAAAAATATTTCTTCTTTTTTACAATAAAACAGTATATAAAATACTGTATCTGGTTAAACTACAGAATCTTAATGAAAATATAGTTTCAAGTTAAAAATCATAATAACATTTTTTTTTATTTTGGGATTATTGATATACTCATTTTCCCCACCTTGTGCTTAGGTTTATGTGGAAAAAACGCTCTATTAAATATAAATCGCTACTCTTAGATACAGAGTGTATGTGTGCACACTGTGGACAGAGCCGTTGTGACATGGATTGCATTGCTACATCACCCACTCTTGCTGCCACTTGGAAATATATACAGGGGGGTTAATGACTCAAGTTGCAGCAAATCGTGTTATCATAGCATGTCCTCCATGCTCCCTGCACTGCCCACATGCAGTCAAACCTTATTATAATAGGCTGGACAATGGATGTCATTTTGCATAAAATGCCCAGCCAAAGGCTTGTTGTCAGCAGTGCATCTTCTTAAGCTAACTCAGTAGATACATTGTAGTGATGAGTCATATTTTGAGTGGTGCATATGTTTCATATAAGTGGTCATCACTTTGGGTACATACTATAGCAAAGAAATGCACCTGAGAATGTAAAAGACAAAGTATTGAAATGGAGGATAAACAGCACTTACTGTGTGTCCTCGGTTATTATAAAAATTTAGTTAAGAGGCTATGTGGTTGCAAATGGAACAGTTCAAGCAATGACTTGGCTTGAGATACAGTAGTGGTGGTAGAATATCTGTCCCCACCAATTATTCTTCAATTTTGGGCCTCCTTGGTACCGAATTTTAGGAGGATGTTGTCCATAAAACAGTAAATGACATCCTGTATATTTGGTGCACCAATTCTGAGTGAATGATGTTTTGAACAAAGGGGGTAATTCCAAGTTGATCGCAGCAGGATTTTGGTTAGCAGTTGGGCAAAACCAGATATAACATGTGCAGAGAGAGTTAGATTTGGGTGTGGTGTGTTCAATCTGCAATCTAATTTGCAGTGTAAAAATAAAGCAGCCAGTATTTACCCTGCACAGAAACAAAATAACCCACCCAAATCTAATTCTCTCTGCACATGTTAAATCTGCCTCCCCTGCAGTGCACATGGTTTTGCCCAACGGCTAACCAAAATCCTGCTGCGATCAACTTGGAATTACCCCCAAAGTTACTTGCACAAGATTATCTTGACTCGACCTCATTTGGCTGTAGATTCTACAACCAGATTAATGTTGAAGGGTCACATTTGCACCATATGGAACTCAAATTAACAGGTCGGGGTGAATGTTAGACGATTAGTGTGTGTAGAAGTTGATGTCTTGTAGGTATTAGGAAAGTTAATGTCAAACAACTACACTGTTTAACGGAGTGTGACGAAGGGACTTGAGACTTGTAAACTACTCAACACAGGCTGAAAAAGCCTCATGAAATCCTCAGCGTAATGAGAATGCCACATTAGAAAACATGGCTAAGCCCAAGGTCTAATGTCCTTTTCAACCTTCAGATTATTTTGAAATAAATGTGAAATATAAATCAATCAAAATGTCCACAGCAGGGCCATCTTTCCACCCTGTTGTGACCGTCAACAAATATATTTTTCCAAAGACAGACCGCAATAAATGTAACATCTGAGTGGCAGGTAGCGTCTCCCAAATATAATGACCTGTTCTGTACATGAGATTGGAAGAAAGGATCAATATAGAGGATGTGGAAATTGTATTTTTGTCAAAATAATGGGGAATCCTGGCTGGCAGCCAAGATCTTTGTATTTAAACTTTCTTCTAAAGGGTTTTTCAGTATTTTCAGACTTAACAGTCCAAGAAAGATAAGTCTTTAGTTTTACAGCAGAGTTATTATTAGGAAATATTTCATGAATGCAAAAAAGAAATCGGCTTCACTTAGTAACAGTAATACTTAGCTTTTTTTTTTTTTTGTAAAGGACTAAAGCAGTCCCCCAGCTTGTGTTCTTAAGGGGCCCATTTATCAATGATCACATTTGTCCCCGAAAACAGGTGTTTTGGGGACATAGCCGCAAATACTGTTTGATAAATGGGACCCTAAGTAAGTTTTAAAGAGCATTAGCTACTATACCTTTATTAACCTTTGTCAATCACTAATGGTTTGATAATCACTTATTCAATATGGCAAACATTTATGTGAAAAGAAGGGGACTGGTTCAGCTTAATGGTAGGAGTGATTGTGAGAATCTAGGATCTAATAGAAGTGGCCCTTAAAAAAATAATTATTGACAGAATGGGAGGGTTCTCTTTATCCAATGTATTATTGACTTGCCAGATGATTCAGTGGCAGATGTGGATTAGTCAGGGTGAAGAACACAGCAACTAGACTCACTGAAAAGTGGTCTCAAAACAGAAGAAAAGAGTTCCACGTTTTATTAGTAGGTTCAGTCCTCCGAGATATTGAGTAATGTGCAGTCTATATTTTTCATCCGCAATCCTACTGCAGTCTCTGGCAGAGGTAAGAGCTGTAGAGTGTATTAGCACTTCTGTATCTCAAATCTGACACTGATAAATTGTTGGCCTACAAAGTCAATAGGCAGCTTTAATTTGATGCTGCTATAATAATTTATATAGAAAACCTACTATAACAGACATCAATGTCGGTCCCTTCCAAGTGTCCATTGGTTTTTAGCCCTAAAACACTTTTTTAACTTCACTAAAATATTGTGAGAGGCACTAATCTTGCCAGTCTATACGCCAACTTGTGTGGCAATTAACAAGTTTGGGGCCTAGGTAGAAAACAATTAGAAGGTGACAGATGCATGCGTTGGACCATAGCAGTCATCCAGGCATATCAGAATGGGTGGAGGTGGAACTTTAATGAAGAACAAGAGCTGATGCACTTGAGATCGAGAAACTAGCATGGCTACCGTCTAGACAGAACATTCTTGTACAGTAGCATAAGGTCAGGAAGCACACACATGCTTAAAAAACCACCCACAGCACCTTAAGCATGTGGATGTAAATCTAGACAAAAACGAATGAAGGAAAACAATGTGAAACTAACAAAATAATTGCGCTACATGCAAACAATAGTAGTATATATAGTGTTATTTCTCCTCCTCTGTGGGAAAATTTTTATGTTGATATACAAAAACCTAATGACTGTAATGTACATTATACTGCTTCATTTTATATTGTTAGGCACTCTAATATTACTTATACCGGTCTGGTATTTTCTTCTCTTTCGCAGCTTCCTGTGAAACTAAATTCATACAGTAGATATTAATTGGTATCTTCCCTTTCTGTTTTACAGTGCATAAAAAATATTCTAAATGCTTAGAGAAAGTAGAAAACACAGATGTAAAGACAGTTCTAAATAATGCAGCAGATTTTCATTTGATTAAATATTTAAGCTGGTTATATTTTTAGCAAGACCTTATTTTCCCTGGATGAGCAGGCTCTCAAGTACAAGGGTTTATATTATTAATGCCGCTAACCAAAGCTTTTTACTATTTCTTAATAAGAGATTATCATTTTGTCAGAGATAAGCTGAACATGTGCTGTATCGCATTTTTCGTCACTAATGTAAAATCTACAATTCTTTGTTCATGATTTCTGAGATATATATGTGTGTGTGTGTGTGTGTGTATATATATGTATATATATATATATATATATATATATATATAATTAATATATTTCTGCAGCTGGAAACCTAAGTGAGAACTCTGGGATGCTTCACACTAAAAAATACTAGCACATTTATAGGCTATTCATTTTAAAGGAGATGGACTCTCAAATTATAATTTTTAATTTCCCAAGTTTTATATTAAATGTGCTGCTAGAATTACAGCATAGCGTTATAGTTCTAGTTTACCAAGCTTTCTGGCTGCTGCAGGCAGCACTAAAATAGATGCAGTGCATTTGCCTGTCAGAAAGTATGTACGTATAGTTCCATTTACATGCATTATTATTTAGACTATCCACATTAAGGGGGATATTTATTAAAGCATGAAGAGAGATCAAGTGGAGAAATAAAAAGCACTAACCATTCAGCTTCTAAGTTTCATTTTATAGGCTGTTTATGAAAAATGACATCTGATTGGTTAGGGATTTATTTATTTACTTTCTTTTCATGCTTTGATAAATATACCCCTAAAACGTATTTGCAAGGCTTTAAATGTTTAAAATTCATGTCCGATGCCTTGGTTATTAACAATCCGTTTCATGGCGGATATTTTCATTTTTATGAGCATATCCCTGCTATGTAGTAAGTGAAATCTGCAGGGACAGCGCTTCCCTTGCGAGTTACTTACCAAGCATTTTATAGGAGTCTTTCTTATTTGTGAAGGACTTGTCCGGGGAAGAAGCTTTAAGAAGTGTTAAAAAGAGCAAAACATTTTTTAAAGGTAATGACCTTTTTTAAGGGGTCTATTTACTAAGTCTTGGATGGAGATAAAATCGCTGGAGATAAAGTACCAGCCAATCGGCTTCTAACTGTCATTTCTCTATCGTCCTAGTGGATGCTGGGGTTCCTGAAAGGACCATGGGGAATAGCGGCTCCGCAGGAGACAGGGCACAAAAAGTAAAGCTTTCCGATCAGGTGGTGTGCACTGGCTCCTCCCCCTATGACCCTCCTCCAAGCCTCAGTTAGATTTTTGTGCCCGGCCGAGAAGGGTGCAATCTAGGTGGCTCTCCTAAAGAGCTGCTTAGAGAAAGTTTAGCTTAGGTTTTTTATTTTACAGTGAGTCCTGCTGGCAACAGGATCACTGCAACGAGGGACTTAGGGGAGAAGAAGTGAACTCACCTGCGTGCAGGATGGATTGGCTTCTTGGCTACTGGACATCAGCTCCAGAGGGACGATCACAGGTACAGCCTGGATGGTCACCGGAGCCTCGCCGCCGGCCCCCTTGCAGATGCTGAAACATGAAGAGGTCCAGAATCGGCGGCAGAAGACTCCTCAGTCTTCTAAAGGTAGCGCACAGCACTGCAGCTGTGCGCCATTTTCCTCTCAGCACACTTCACACGGCAGTCACTGAGGGTGCAGGGCGCTGGGAGGGGAGCGCCCTGGGAGGCAAATGAAAACCTATTTGGCTAAAAAATACCTCACATATAGCCTCCGGGGGCTATATGGAGATATTTAACCCCTGCCAGAATACACTAAAGAGCGGGAGACGAGCCCGCCGAAAAAGGGGCGGGGCCTATCTCCTCAGCACACAGCGCCATTTTCCTTACACAGCTCCGCTGGTCAGGGCGGCTCCCAGGTCTCTCCCCTGCACTGCACTACAGAAACAGGGTAAAACAAGAGAGGGGGGGCAAAATAGTGGCAAAAATTATATTATAAAAGCAGCTATACAGGGAGCACTTATTATAAGGCTATCCCTGTCATATATAGCGCTTTTGGTGTGTGCTGGCAAACTCTCCCTCTGTCTCCCCAAAGGGCTAGTGGGGTCCTGTCTTCGTTAAGAGCATTCCCTGTGTGTCTGCTGTGTGTCGGTACGTGTGTGTCGACATGTATGAGGACGATATTGGTGTGGAGGCGGAGCAATTGCCAAATATGGGGATGTCACCTCCTAGGGGGTCGACACCAGAATGGATGCCTTTATTTATGGAATTACGGGATAGTGTCAACACGCTAAAGCAGTCGTTTGACGACATGAGACGGCCGGACAATCAGTTAGTGCCTGTCCAGGCGCCTCAAACACCGTCAGGGGCTGTAAAACGCCCTTTGCCTCAGTCGGTCGACACAGACCCAGACACAGGCACTGATTCCAGTGGCGACGGTGACGAATCAACCGTATTTTCCAGTAGGGCCACACGTTATATGATTTTGGCAATGAAGGAGGCGTTACATTTAGCTGATACTACAGGTACCACTAAACAGGGTATTATGTGGGGTGTGAAAAAACTACCTATAGTTTTTCCTGAATCAGAAGAACTAAATGATGTATGTGATGAAGCGTGGGTTGCCCCCGATAAAAAGATGCTAATTTCAAAGAAGTTATTGGCTTTATACCCTTTCCCGCCAGAGGTTAGGGCGCGCTGGGAAACACCTCCTAGGGTGGACAAGGCGCTCACACGCTTATCTAAACAAGTGGCGTTACCCTCTCCTGAGACGGCCGCACTTAAAGATCCAGCAGATAGGAGGATGGAAAATATCCAAAAAAGTATATACACACATACAGGTGTTATACTACGACCAGCTATAGCGACAGCCTGGATGTGCAGTGCTGGAGTAGCTTGGTCAGAGTCCCTGATTGAAAATATTGATACCCTGGATAGGGACAATGTTTTACTGTCTTTAGAGCAAATAAAGGATGCATTTCTTTATATGCGTGATGCACAGAGGGATATCTGCACACTGGCATCACGGGTAAGTGCTATGTCCATTTCGGCCAGAAGAAGTTTATGGACGCGACAGTGGTCAGGCGATGCGGACTCAAAACGGCATATGGAAGTTTTGCCGTATAAAGGGGAGGAGTTATTTGGAGTCGGTCTATCAGATTTGGTGGCCACGGCTACAGCCGGGAAATCCACCTTTTTACCTCAAGCTACTCCCCAACAGAAAAAGACACCGACTTTTCAACCGCAGCCCTTTCGTTCCTTTAAAAACAAGAGAGCAAAGGGATATTCATATCTGCCACGAGGCAGAGGAAGGGGGAAGAGACACCAACAGGCAGCTCCTTCCCAGGAACAGAAGCCCCCCCCCGCTTCTACAAAATCCTCAGCATGACGCTGGGGCTTCTCAAGCGGACTCGGGGGCGGTGGGCGGTCGTCTCAAGAATTTCAGCACGCAGTGGGCTCACTCGCAGGTAGATCCCTGGATCCTGCAGATAATATCTCAGGGGTACAGGTTGGAACTAGAGACAGATCCGCCTCGCCGTTTCCTGAAGTCTGCTTTACCAACGTCCCCCTCCGAAAGGGAGACGGTTTTGGAAGCCATTCACAAGCTGTACTCTCAGCAGGTGATAGTCAAGGTACCTCTTCTACAACAGGGAAAGGGGTATTATTCCACTCTATTTGTGGTACCGAAGCCGGACGGCTCGGTAAGACCTATTCTAAATCTGAAGTCCTTGAACCTGTACATAAAGAAGTTCAAGTTCAAAATGGAGTCACTCAGAGCAGTGATAGCGAACCTGGAAGAAGGGGACTTTATGGTGTCCTTGGACATCAAGGATGCGTACCTCCACGTTCCAATTTACCCCTCACACCAGGGGTACCTCAGGTTCGTTGTACAAAACTGTCACTATCAGTTTCAGACGCTGCCGTTCGGATTGTCCACGGCACCTCGGGTCTTTACAAAGGTAATGGCCGAGATGATGATTCTTCTTCGAAGAAAAGGCGTATTAATTATCCCATACTTGGACGATCTCCTAATAAGGGCAAGGTCCAGAGAACAGCTAGAGATGGGATTAGCACTGTCTCAAGAAGTGCTAAAACAGCACGGCTGGATTCTGAATATTCCAAAATCCCAGTTAATGCCGACAACTCGTCTGCTGTTCCTAGGGATGATTCTGGACACGGTTCAGAAAAAGGTTTTTCTCCCGGAGGAAAAAGCCAAGGAGTTATCCGAGCTTGTCAGGAACCTCCTAAAACCAGGAAAGGTGTCTGTACATCAATGCACAAGAGTCCTGGGAAAAATGGTGGCTTCTTACGAAGCAATTCCATTCGGCAGATTCCATGCACGAATTTTCCAGAGGGATCTGTTGGACAAATGGTCAGGGTCGCATCTTCAGATGCACCAGCGGATAACCCTGTCTCCAAGGACAAGGGTATCTCTTCTGTGGTGGTTGCAGAGTGCTCATCTATTGGAGGGCCGCAGATTCGGCATACAGGATTGGATCCTGGTGACCACGGACGCCAGCCTGAGAGGCTGGGGAGCAGTCGCACAAGGAAGAAACTTCCAGGGAGTGTGGACGAGCCTGGAAACGTCTCTTCACATAAACATTCTGGAACTAAGAGCAATCTACAATGCTCTAAGCCAGGCAGAACCTCTGCTTCAAGGAAAACCGGTGTTGATCCAGTCGGACAACATCACGGCAGTCGCCCATGTAAACAGACAGGGCGGCACAAGAAGCAGGAGTGCAATGGCAGAAGCTGCAAGGATTCTTCGCTGGGCAGAGAATCATGTGATAGCACTGTCAGCAGTGTTCATCCCGGGAGTGGACAACTGGGAAGCAGACTTCCTCAGCAGACACGACCTTCACCCGGGAGAGTGGGGACTTCATCCGGAAGTCTTCCACATGCTGGTAACCCGTTGGGAAAGACCAATGGTGGACATGATGGCGTCTCGCCTCAACAAAAAACTGGACAGGTATTGCGCCAGGTCAAGAGATCCGCAGGCAATAGCTGTGGACGCGCTGGTAACGCCTTGGGTGTACCAGTCGGTGTATGTGTTTCCTCCTCTGCCTCTCATACCAAAAGTATTGAGAATTATACGGCAAAGAGGCGTAAGAACGATACTAGTGGTTCCGGATTGGCCAAGAAGGACTTGGTACCCGGAACTTCAAGAGATGATCACGGAAGATCCGTGGCCTCTACCTCTAAGGAGGGACTTGCTTCAGCAGGGTCCCTGTCTGTTTCAAGACTTACCGCGGCTGCGTTTGACGGCATGGCGGTTGAACGCCGGATCCTAAAGGAAAAAGGCATGCCGGAAGAAGTCATTCCTACTTTGATTAAAGCAAGGAAGGAAGTAACCGTGCAACACTATCACCGCATTTGGCGAAGATATGTTGCGTGGTGCGAGGATCGGAGTGCTCCGACGGAGGAATTTCAACTGGGTCGATTCCTACATTTCCTGCAATCAGGATTGTCTATGGGTCTCAAATTGGGATCTATTAAGGTTCAAATTTCGGCCCTGTCGATTTTCTTTCAAAAAGAATTGGCTTCAGTTCCTGAAGTCCAGACTTTTGTTAAGGGAGTGCTGCATATACAGCCTCCTGTGGTGCCTCCAGTGGCACCGTGGGATCTCAATGTGGTTTTGGAATTTCTAAAATCTCATTGGTTTGAACCACTAAAAAAGGTGGATTTAAAATATCTCACATGGAAAGTGACCATGTTACTAGCCCTGGCTTCGGCCAGGAGAGTGTCAGAACTGGCAGCTTTATCTTACAAAAGTCCATATCTGATTTTCCATTCGGACAGGGCAGAACTGCGGACTCGTCCGCATTTTCTCCCTAAGGTGGTGTCAGCATTTCATCTGAACCAGCCTATTGTAGTGCCTGCGGCTACAAGTGACTTGGAGGACTCCAAGTTACTGGACGTTGTCAGAGCATTAAAAATATATATTGCAAGGACAGCTGGAGTCAGAAAATCTGACTCGTTGTTTATATTGTATGCACCCAACAAGATGGGTGCTCCTGCGTCTAAGCAGACGATTGCTCGTTGGATCTGTAGCACAATCCAACTTGCACATTCTGTGGCAGGCCTGCCACAGCCTAAATCTGTAAAGGCCCACTCCACAAGGAAGGTGGGCTCATCTTGGGCGGCTGCCCGAGGGGTCTCGGCATTACAACTTTGCCGAGCAGCTACGTGGTCAGGGGAGAACACGTTTGTAAAATTTTACAAATTTGATACTCTGGCTAAGGAGGACCTGGAGTTCTCTCATTCGGTGCTGCAGAGTCATCCGCACTCTCCCGCCCGTTTGGGAGCTTTGGTATAATCCCCATGGTCCTTTCAGGAACCCCAGCATCCACTAGGACGATAGAGAAAATAAGAATTTACTTACCGATAATTCTATTTCTCGGAGTCCGTAGTGGATGCTGGGCGCCCATCCCAAGTGCGGATTATCTGCAATAATTGTACATAGTTATTGTTAACTAATTCGGGTTATTGTTTAGGAAGCCATCTTTCAGAGGCTCCTCTGTTATCATACTGTTAACTGGGTTTGATCACAAGTTGTACGGTGTGATTGGTGTGGCTGGTATGAGTCTTACCCGGGATTCAAAATTCCTCCCTTATTGTGTACGCTCGTCCGGGCACAGTACCTAACTGAGGCTTGGAGGAGGGTCATAGGGGGAGGAGCCAGTGCACACCACCTGATCGGAAAGCTTTACTTTTTGTGCCCTGTCTCCTGCGGAGCCGCTATTCCCCATGGTCCTTTCAGGAACCCCAGCATCCACTACGGACTCCGAGAAATAGAATTATCGGTAAGTAAATTCTTATTTTTCCAAACACAGTCTATGACATAGCAGTCAGGAGCCAAATGGCTAGTCCTTTATCTCCAGCGACTTTATCTCCATCCAAGGCTTAGTAAATAGACCCCTATGTGCCAGAATTTTAAATTGCTTAACAGGCATGTGGAAGGTTGGTATCCTCTTATTGTGTGTACAGCAGTTCCCAAGGGTGTGTAATAGGTCCCCTTTTAGTTTCCTTGTACTTATAGGATTGTGTGTCAAGAAAGAAACCAACTTTTTTGTAAAAATTTGCAGAGGACACCACAATAGTGGGCTTGATTAGCAATGGGGATGAGAACAGTTAAATGGAAGAAGCAGAGCAACTTGTAAAGTGGGGAGAGGAAAACAAGGTGCTTTTCAACAGCAAGAAACCCAAGGATGTGGTAATAGATTTTAGAGGAACTAGGAAACTTCTTTTTGACCTTTACGGAGGTAGAGATGGTTAGCGTAATTAAGTTTCTGGGAATTAATTTTTCTGATGATCTATTGTGGTTCTAAGGTATTTCAACTATAAGGCTGTGAAGGCTCAGCAATACTTTTTTTTTCTTAAGAAGACTCCAAACAATTGGTTTACCTAGGCTGATTCTGGTAAATTTTTACTGCGGTATAAATCTTTTAACAACGCCCTTACCGTATGGCATGTGAATTCCAAATGATCAGATTGTAGATCATTCGCTTTAGTGATTAAAGCGGCTGAAAGAACCATTGGCCAATCCTTGCCTAAAATGGAGAAACGTTTCACTAACAGGTGCCTATTAAAAGCAGACAAGATCATTGCTGATCCTAACCACCCGAGTCACTCTCTCTTCTGTTTCCCTCTGGAAAACGTTTTAGGTATATTGGGTGCTGTACTAGCAGGTTGCGGCATTGCTTCTTTCCATCAGCCATTGTTAATTTAATTCTTGTTTGTTTTATGTCATTTTATCAAGTTGTGAGTTTTTGCATTATAATCTCGCTGATACATTTTTGTAATGTGGAAGTGACCGTAAATTATTCTGTTCTGTTCTATAGATGTCCTAGTTAGGTCTGTTAAACTCTTCCTAGTACTGTGTGTTTGGACAAAAGAACTTTAATTTTTCTTTCATAAATATGTCCTGTGTTTTCCTTTTTTGCAGACATGTCTATCATACAGTAGCCACATCTTCCCTAATCCCTCCTAAAAACATCAGTGATATGAAATTTCATCCAGGAACATCCCCTCTGACGAGTTCAGATGCAGTCATCATACATCCGGGTGCCATGGTTTCTATGCTTGATCTCCTGGCGTCTGTTGATTCAGATTCCCAACCAGAAGTAGGTGTCTCACAGTTGTAAACTAAACTCATTCTCTTGTGAAATTTGATTATTTTCGTTAATCCTTTTTACTCTATTTATGGCTGAGACAGTTAGTGTTTTATTATATAGGATATAGAAAACAAACGCTGCTCCTTACTTCTATGGGGGGGGGGGGGGGACTCAAGTATTTTGCTCGCCACAGGGCACTAGATGGTGCCAGAAGGAGAAATTCAAGTGTGGCTCCTTTCAGGTGGGCACAGCCGCCGATGCTGACATTACTGTTCTGTCATTTTGACGTCTGGCAACTAGTTTGCAATATTTAGGCACGTATGGATGCTAAAGCTAAATATTGTGGGGTTTGAATAAAATACATTATTCACATTTTGGTGTAAATTAGTTAATTTACTACATTGCTGCTATTTTATGTAACAAACAATCTCTTCAGATTTCCCAAAACACAAACACCACTGTCCACAGCAATGTAATTGTGTAGGATTATCCTTACATTTCAAGGCGCCTTTTCTAAACCATTATTTTATTATGTGAGATGTCATAGGTCTTTATTATTTTTCTTTACAATTAGGTACAATGCAATCTTAGACCTGGTATTAACAAACAATGGGGATTTGGTATCAGGTATTATAGTAGGGGAACCCATAGGAAACAGCGACCACAATATGGTCACATTCAATATCCGTTTCCATAAACAGCCCTATACTGGCCCAACTAGGACTCTAAACTTTAGCAAAGCAAATTTTGAAAAGATGAGGGTATTTTTCAGGGATATTGAATGGGAAGGTTTGTTTTTAGGAAAAAATACTACGGAGAAATGGGAGGTACTAAAATTCCTGCTAGCTAAAAATACACTCAAATTTATTCCTATGAGCAGCAAAAAAAGGAATAAAAATCATAAACCGATGTGGCTTAACAAAAAGATTAAGGAACTTATGGGCAAGAAAAGGCGAGCATTTAAAAATTACAAATCTGACGGGGAAGCAGAGTCATTTCAGCACTATAAGGAATGTAACAAAATAAGCAAAAAGGAAATAAGAGCGGCTAAAGTAGAAACTGAAAAACCAGTAGCAAAGGAAAGCAAAGCGAATCCCAAAAAAATCTTTAAATAAATTAATAGCAAGAGATTAAAGAAGGAGAGTATAGGCCCTTTAAAAGACAAGTTGGGAGTCTTAAGCAAAAATGATGACATAGCGGACACACTAAATGGGTTTTTTTCAACAGTATTTACTAGAGAGGACCCAATTCAGGGACTAACATATAATCTTAATAATGAGAATATCCCACTGATAGATACTTATTTAAGCGAGGAAGTAGTCTGTGACCGATTAAAACATTTAAAGATTAATAAGTCACCAGGTCCCGGTGGTATTCACCCAAGGGTTCTAATGGAGCTTCATTCTGAACTTGCAAAACCGCTATTTTTGATCTTTAAGGATTCAGTAATATCAGGTATGGTTCCCAAAGACTGGCGTATAGCGGAAGTAGTGCCTATATTCAAAAAGGGAAGTAAAGCTGAACCAGGTAATTATAGACCAGTTAGTCTTACATCTATAGTGGGGAAAGTATTGGAAGGTATTCTAAGAGATAGTATTCAGAAGTTCCTTGAAGTCAATAAGGTCATTAAAAGGAATCAACATGGGTTTATGAATGACAGATCCTGTCAAACCAACTTACTTGGCTTTTATGAAACAGTAAGCGCAAACCTAGATCAGGGTAAAGAGGTGGATGTAATCTTTTTAGATTTTGCCAAAGCGTTCGATACTGTACCACACATGAGACTTATCTACAAGCTACAAAAATCAGGGCTAGGAAGCACAATATGCACTTGAGTCAAAAACTGGTTAGATAATAGGGAGCAGCGCGTTGTGGTTAATGGATCTTTTTCAACTTGGACTGAAGTGCTAAGTGGTGTGCCGCAAGGCTCAGTATTAGGACCGCTATTGTTCAATATTTTCATTAACGACCTAACAGAAGGTCTAGAGAGCATGGTGTCAATTTTTGCAGATGATACCAAATTGTGTAAAGTTATAAATGCGGTGGGGGATGCTGAGTCGCTTCAGAATGACTTAGTTAAATTAGAAGCTTGGGCAGTGAAATGGAGAATGCGCTTCAATACAGACAAGTGTAAGGTAATGCACTGTGGTAACAAGAACAAAAATAACACCTACCTACTAAATGGGGTAAAATTAGGGGATTCTGTACTGGAAAAGGACTTAGGTGTCCTCATAGATCGCAAACTAAGCAGTAGTACCCAAAGTAGGACTGCAGCAAAGAAGGCTAATAAGATATTAGCATGCATAAAGCGGGGAATTGATGCTAGGGACGAGAGTATTATACTCCCGTTATATAAATCACTTGTGAGGCCACACCTTGAATACTGTGTACAATTCTGGGCACCTTACTACAAAAAGGATATCCTGGAGCTAGAAAAGGTTCAAAGGCGGGCGACCAAACTAATTAAGGGTATGGAGACGCTGGAATACGAGGAAAGGCTTGCAAGACTAGACATGTTTACACTGGAAAAGAGAAGATTAAGAAGGGACATAATCAACATTTACAAATATATATGGGGACAATATACAGATCTTGCGCAGGACCTGTTTTTGGTTAGATCAACATAGAGAACTCGTGGACACTCGCTCAGGTTAGAGGAGAGGAGATTCCACACAATACGGCGTAAAGGCTTTTTTACGGTAAGGACGATACGTGTTTGGAATTCCCTGCCTGAGGGAGTTGTAATGGCCAACTCAGTCAAGACCTTTAAGAATGGGTTAGATAAATTCCTAATGGATAAGGATATCCAGGGTTACGGGGCATAGTCACGCACTATGGTTATTATAAAAAAGAGGGGTTAATCGGAACGGCAGTCAGCAACTTCAGTCAAAATTTTATATAAAATAATCGTGCATAGGAGACCACAAATAGGTTGAACCCGATGGACAATTGTCTTTTTTTCAACCTTAGATACTATGTACTATGTTACTATGTATTTATTTGTAAACTGAATGGCATTATACATTATTTTTATGGAATTTCAAAACACCATTTTAAAAGTCAATTCTGTTTTTGCTATGGCTTGTCTCCTAAAACCGGGGAAAATAGATGAGTGCTATGAGGGCGTTCCTGTCTGTGGCTTACCGTTTCTAAAATGTTACAGCTCAATCACATATGAAGGAATTGCACAGAACTTGTATTTGTGTAAAACTAGCAACATGGGTGAACAGGAGAACCTGCCATTTTGGCCACACACCTGAACAACATTCAATCTTTGGCTTACAAACCTCATTTGAGCCGTTTAGTGGAGTTCAAAATGAACATACACACTGACCTACCAACTAAAGTACATTACACAAAAGTTTCGATCGTCTGGTGAACTTGTCTATGGTTCTGAACTGTTATGGCCTTAAGTGATCCAGTCTACATAGATATACTAGACGATTGCCATCAGGTATTTAAAAATAGATTTTTCCAATTTTAGATTACAATTTTGAGAAATCCTAATCTTTTTTTTATATTTTATTTGTATTTGTCTAATGTAAATATTAAAAGAGTAATGTATAATACCCATACTTTACTAAGGTGTTATGAAGTGCTGCTAGATCAGTTGCTTCTTTCCCTAGTCCCTTACCTTCTCAAAATGTAACACCAATCATTCTTAATTATCTATTAAAGGTAGGTGGTGTTGTGTCATAAGAATGTCGCTACTCAGTTAAACCAAGATGGTGACGGGATGATGCACTTAACATTAGAATATGCAATCAGATATGATAAAATATCTTATTTAATAAAGAAGTGGAGATGTATATGAAAGCAATGTTACACAGAAAGTGACAATAAAAACATTTTTAAGAGACAGTAAAAACATTTTTAATGTTTTTATTGTCCCTTTCTGTGTGACATTGCTTTCATATACATGTCCACTTGTTTATTAAATAAGATATTTTATCATATCTGATTGCATATTCTAATGTTAAGTGCATCATCCCGTCACCATCTTGGTTTAACTGAGTAGCGCCATTCTTATGACACAACCACATCTGTCTTTAATACGCAATTCAGGTTACACTGGGGAAGCTTAACACACACACACACACACACACACACACACACACACACACACAGTGGCGTAACTAGAAATTTTTCTCCCCCAAGCCAAAAAATTCTTCGGCGCCCCCCCCCCCTCCTTCATGCTCCATAATTGGGAGCAAGAAAGGGATAAATATGTGCGCGCCTTCAAAGGGGCGTGGTTTCGTTGGAATGGGCGTGGTTTCGCATAAAGGGGCGTGGCATTGCAGGAAAAGACTACCTTATACCCCAGTTTTGCAACCTGCACGCCCATACGTTGGCCACCACAGGAAAGAAAAATAATCCTGATTCATGCCCCTTACATTATTTGTCATTTTTCCTCCTTATAGTAATGCCCAGTATACATTATGCCACATACTGCAATGGCCCTTAGACATTATGCCGCACACAATAATGCACATGACACAATATGCACACACTGTAATGCCCCCGACACATTATGCCACACAACGTAATGCCTGTGACACATTATGCCACACACCGTAATGCCTGTGACACATTATGACAGGAATCGCAATGCCCGTTATACATTATGCTACACACTGCAATGCCCCTGATACATTATAGCACATACAATGTCTGTGACACATTATGACGCACACCGCAATGTCCGTGATACATTATGCCACACACTGCAGTGACCCTGAGACATTATACCACATATCACAATGCCCGCGATATAGTATACCATACACCGTAATGCCTGTGACACATTATGACACACACCGCAATGTCCGTGATACATTATGCCACACACCGTAATGCCCATTACACATTAAGTCCTACAGTAAGGCTTCTAATTACTTTTCAATTACCTGCTCGTTGTCAGGGGTTTCATGCACTGGGTGTCATGCTCGTTGCCAGGGGTTTCATGCTCTTGGTTCCATGCACGGTGCCAGGGGTTTTCATGCTCATGGTGTCATGCTCGTTGCCAGGTGTTTCATGCACTGGGTGTCATGCTCGTTGCCAGGTGTTTCATGCACTGGGTGTCATGCTTGTTGCTAGGAGGTAGTCCTTGTTGCTAGGGCTGTGCTCCCAGTGCCACGTATGTCCCCAGTGCCAGATATTCCCCCACGGTGCCAGGTACTCACATGCCCCAGTGCCAAATATAGCCCCCCCATGTGCCAGGTACACATATCCCCCCCCAGTGCCACATATGCCCCCAGTGCCAGATATTCCCCCCCAGTGCCACATATGCCCCCAGTGCCAGATATGCCCCCAGTGCCATATATTCCCCCCCCCCAGTGCCATATATGCCCCCAGTGCCATATATGCCCCCAGTGCCATATATGCCCCCAGTGCCAGATATTCCCCCCCCCCAGTGCCATATATGCCCCCAGTGCCAGATATTCCCCCCCAGTGCCATATATGCCCCCAGTGCCATATATGCCCCCCGTGCCAGATATTCCCCCCGTGCCATATATGCCCCCAGTGCCAGATATTCCCCCCAGTGCCATATATGCCCCCAATGCCAGATATTCCCCCCCAGTGCCACATATGCCCCCGTGCCATATATTCCCCCCCAGTGCCAAATATGCCCCCAGTGCCACATATGCCCCCAGTGCCAGATATTCCCCCCCAGTGCCATATATGCCCCCCAGTGCCATATATGCCCCCCAGTGCCAGATATTCCCCCCGTGCCATATATGCCCCAGTGCCAGATATTCCCCCCCAGTGCCATATATGCCCCCAGTGCCATATATGCCCCCAGTGCCAGATATTCCCCCCCAGTGCCATATATGCCCCAGTGCCAGATATTCCCCCCAGTGCCATATATGCCCCAGTGCCAGATATTCCCCCCAGTGCCAGATATTCCCCCCCCAGTGCCATATATGCCCCCAGTGCCAGATATTCCCCCCCCCAGTGCCATATATGCCCCAGTGCCAGATATTCCCCCCAGTGCCATATATGCCCCAGTGCCAGATATTCCCCCCCCCCCAGTGCCATATATGCCCCCAGTGCCAGATATTCCCCCCCAGTGCCATATATGCCCCCAGTGCCATATATGCCCCCCGTGCCAGATATTCCCCCCGTGCCATATATGCCCCCAGTGCCAGATATTCCCCCCAGTGCCATATATGCCCCCAATGCCAGATATTCCCCCCCAGTGCCACATATGCCCCCGTGCCATATATTCCCCCCCAGTGCCAAATATGCCCCCAGTGCCACATATGCCCCCAGTGCCAGATATTCCCCCCCAGTGCCATATATGCCCCCCAGTGCCATATATGCCCCCCAGTGCCAGATATTCCCCCCGTGCCATATATGCCCCAGTGCCAGATATTCCCTCCCAGTGCCATATATGCCCCCAGTGCCATATATGCCCCCAGTGCCAGATATTCCCCCCCAGTGCCATATATGCCCCAGTGCCAGATATTCCCCCCAGTGCCATATATGCCCCAGTGCCAGATATTCCCCCCAGTGCCAGATATTCCCCCCCCAGTGCCATATATGCCCCCAGTGCCAGATATTCCCCCCCCAGTGCCATATATGCCCCAGGGCCAGATATTCCCCCCAGTGCCATATATGCCCCAGTGCCAGATATTCCCCCCAGTGCCATATATGCCCCAGTGCCAGATATTCCCCCCAGTGCCAGATCCCCCCCCCCCCCGCCCCCCGCTTTTTGGAGGGACACGGAGGGCACAGCTCACCTCTCCTGTGTCCCTCCTGCTGCATCATCTCCGGCGGCCGCGGGTCTAATAGGGGGAAGTGCCGGTTCGTGAGCCAATTAGAGCTCACGGAGACACGGACGGCACTTTCCCCTATTAGACCCGCGGCCGCCGGAGATGATGCAGCAGGAGGGACACAGGGAGGCGCGCTGTGCCCTCTGGGTTGGTTCTAGGAAGGAGACTGCAGACTGACATGCGGACGCTCGTCCGCATGTCAGTCTGCTGTAAATCAGTGGCGCCCCCGCAGCCCCTCGCCCCCAAGCCACCGCGAGGGCTGCGGGGGCAGTAGTTACGCCACTGCGCGCACGCACGCACGCACGCACACACACACACACACACACACATATACTTTGTATTCTTAATTATGTACCCATACAAAATCTTTGTACATAGCCTAATGGAAAGGTGTAGAACCAGTGTCATTAGGGATATAGCCAGTTAGAGAAAAAACAGAGCAAGCAAGGTGGAGACTTAACACTTAATTTCTCTGGCATCCATAAGGGATACTGGGGCTCACTTAATATGATGGGGTATAAAAGGGGTCCAAAGGAGCCAGTGCACTCTAAATTTCTTCAACTGGGTGTGCTGACTCCTCCCCTCTATGCCCCCTCCCACAGACAGTTTAGAAAAAAGTGCCCTCAGGAGAGGATGCACACTCTGGGAGCTCCAGAGGATTTTTCTTCAGTTTCTTTTAAACTTTATTATTTTGGGTATACTGTCTGGGCAACAGTATACTTGCACCACGGGAGTTAGAGAGGGGGGGGGGGGGATGGGGGCGGTCACCGGCCTCTGTAAGGTGTCAGAGCCGCTTCCCCGCTGCACGACCACTGTCCTGAGAGGTTGCTAGTTCCTCGGGGCACTGCACCTTGGTGGTCGCAATCGCAGCACGCCGCACACTCCTAACAAAGCTTTAAGGTGACATCAGGAATGAGTACAAACCAGGGGCTCCACTAGAGGGGGTTCCCCGGTGCTTGGTACGGCAAAACGCGGGGGCGGCATATGGGACCCTCCACGAGGTCACCCTGGGGTTTTTTTTAGCTCAAAGACCCTGGGGACAGGAAAATAGAAACTACACTAAAGTCTTTTTACACAGCGGCTGGAGTGTCACAAAAGACCTGTGATAGCGGGTTGCTGGATGTCTCATGCTATCCATACCTGGGCGACTCAAATTCAAGAGGGCCTTGCGGGGGATATGCTCCTTGTCACTATGGTGACCCTCCTTAAACACATTCAAGACACTGCACGTGTGTTATGAGACTCTTTCAAGGAAATAGGTACTATTAATGCTAGGACTACTACCATGGCAGTGTCGGCGCGCAGAGCTTTGTGGCTGCATCAGTGGATTGTGGACGCAATTCCAAGCGCAGTGTGGAGTCTCTCCCATTTTCAGGGGAGTGGCTCTTCGGAGTTGAATTAGATACATGTATTTCAAAGGTCATTGCAGGGAAATCCACGTTTCTCCCCTCAGGGGCCCCGCCGGCTAGGCATGTCCACCCGGGGCCGTCCAACCAGTCCTTTCAGACCACCGGGTTCAGGTCATGAGCCAGAGGTGCCTCCAATGAGGCACCAGAGGTAAGTCAAGAAACCAGCTGCTGCTGTTTCCCAGGAACCAAGCACCAGTGCAACTTCCACAAAAGCCTCAGCATGACGGTGCCTCCCCACCCCGAGGGGACCTCGAGGTGGGAGCTCGCCTGCGCCACTTCAGCTGCATCTGGGGCAGATCCTGCCAGGATACCTGGGCAAGGGACCTAATTTCCCAGGGTTACAAGCTGGAGTTCGACAGCGCTCCTCCCCAACGATTTTTCAAATCAGGCTTACCAGCTTTGGAGGATATACGGGTTACGCTGCAACAGGCTATCCTAAAGTTGGTCCAGTCCAAGGTCATTGTTCCAGTACCGATGCCACAACAGGGAGAGGGCTGCTACTCCAACCTGTTTGTGGTGCTGAAACTAAACTGTTCGGTACGCCCCATTCTGAATCTGAAATCCTTGAACCCTTACCTCAAGGTTTTCAAGTTCAAGCTGGAATCCTTGAGAGCAGTGATTGCGGGCCTGGAGGAACGGGAGTTTCTTGTCTCTCTGGATAGAAAGGATGCTTCTCTCCATATCCCCATTTGGCCGCTTCACCAGGCTTACCAGCGGTTTGCCCTGCTGAACGATCACTACCAAGTCCAGGCCCTACCCTTCGGCCTATCCACATCCCCGAGCGTATTCACCAAGGTGATGGCGGAGATGTTGTTCCAACTCCGGGTCCAGAGTGTCAATATTGTCTCTTATCTGGACGATCTCTTGATAAAGGCAAGATTCAGGTAGCTTTTATTGCTCCATATAGACCGCATTATCCAACTTCTGTCACACCATGGGTGGATCCTCAATTTACAGAAGTCCCACTTGGAGCCAACCCAGTACCTCCTGTTCCTGGGAATGTGGCTGGATACTGTGGCCCAGAAATTGTTCCTCCCAGAGGACAGAGCAAAAACACTTCAGGAGTTGGTACGACTAGTTCTACGGCCTACTCTGATATCCATTCATCTTTGCATAAAGTTGTTGGTAAAGATGTTAGCCTCCTATGAAGCCATTCAATATGAAAGGTTCCATGCCAGAAATTTTCAATTGGATCTCCTGAGCAAGTGGTCCGGATCGCATCTTCAAATACACCGGAAAATTCGGCTGTCCCCTCAGGCCAGGATCTCCCTCCTGTGGTGGCTACAGTCCTCCAACCTACTGGAAGGTCGTGGTTTTGGGATTCAGGATTGGATCCTCCTTACGACAGATGCGAGTCTGTGAGGATGTGGAGCTGTCACCCAAGGGGCTCAGTTCCAGGGCAGATGGTCGACCCACGAAGCCCTTCTTCCAATCAACGTTCTAGAACTTTGGGCGATCTACAATGCTCTGCTTCTGGCCTCTCCTCTGCTCAGGAATTGGGCGATCCAAGTTCAGTCGGTCAACGCCACGGCAGTGGCTTACATAAATCGACAAGGAGGGACAAAAAGCAGAGCCTGCATGCGAGAGGTGTCAAAAATACTCCTCTGGACAGAAAGAAACGCAAAAGCGATGTCCGCCATCTTCATTCCGGGGGTGGACAACTGGGAAGCGGACTTCCTCAGTCGCCACGATCTCCACCCGGGAGAGTGGGGTCTCCACCAACAGGTTTTTCAACAGATCATCGACTTGTGGGGCTGCCCACAGATAGACATGATGGCTTCTCGACTCAACAAGATTCTTCGCTGGTATTGCTCAAGAACCAGGGACCCTCAGGCGAGGGCAATAGATGCCATGACATCTCCTTAGCCTTATCAGTTGGTCTACCGGTTTCCTCCGATTCTGTTGTTCCCGAGGGTGCTCAAACGAATCAGGAATCAAAGAGTCCAGGCAATTGTGATTGCCCCAGATTGGCCTCGGAGGGCGTGGTATGCAGATCTTCTGTACATGTCCGTGACAGACCCTTGGCCTTTGCCACTGAGAAAAGATCTTCTGCAACAGGGACCGTTCGTCTACCCGGACTTATGGCAACTTCGTTTGATGGCTTGGAAGTTGAGTGGAGCATCTTAGCTCACAAAGGCCTTTCCAAGAAGGTTATTGCAACCATAGTTCAGGCCAGAAAACCTGTAACGTCAAAACACTACCATCATATCTGGAGGAAATATGTCTCCTGGTGCGAGGAACGCACATATCCAACTGCAGAGTACCACTTAGGGCGTCTCTTACGTTTCCTGCAGGCTGGTGTGGATAAGGGCTTACGTCTGGGTTCCATTAAGGTCCAGATTTCAGCTCTCTCAATTTTCTTCCAAAAGAAGTTGACAGTGTTGCCAGAAGTTCAGACCTTCTTGCAGGGAGTTCTCCACATACAACCTCCATTTGTGCCGCCCACGGCACCCTGGGACTTGAATGTGGTGTTGAATTTCTATAGTCCTCCTGGTTTGAACCTTTGATGACGGTAAAAGACAAGTACCTCACGTGGAAGATGGTGATGTTACTTGCCCTGGCTTCTGCTAGGTGTGTCTCAGAATTGGGGGCCTTATCGTATAAAAGTCCCTACTTGGTTTTTACAAGGACAGAGCCAAAGGTTGTCTCTGCATTCCAGTTGAATCAACCGATTGTAGTCCCGTCAAGTTCTGGTAATTTGATCCTCTGGAGTCGTTAGATGCCGTGTGGGCCTTGTAGATCTATGTCAAGAGAACGGCTCAGATCAGAAAGACTGATTCCTTGTTCGTGCGGTATGATGCACAGACAAAGGGTTGCCCTGCTTCTAAGCAGTCCATTACTCGTTGGATTAGGTTGACTATCCAACAGGCCTACAGTATGTGTCGGCAGCCTTGCCCGTTCCATAGTCTCTGAAGGCCCACTCTACAAAATCGGTGGGGTCTTCCTGGGTGGCTCCCCGTAGGGTGTCTGCCTATGCCGAGCTGCTCCCTGGTCGGGGAAGAACACATTTGTGAAGTTCTACAAGTTGGATACCCTGGCCAAAGAGGATACCCAGTTTGGGCTGGGGGTACTGCAGGCTTCTCCGCACGTTCCCGCCCGTTCTGGATGCTTTAGGACGTCCCCATCGTATTAAGTGAATCCCAGTATCCCTTATGTATGCCAGAGATAATGGGATTTTAATACCTACCGGTAAATCCCTTTCTCATAGTCCATAAGGGATACTTGGTGCGTTGACGTCTCTGCAGGTCTTTCTTTTTCAAAAGTTACCTGTTCAGCTGATGCTGTTTTGTTCCAGCCTTGCTGGTTGTTTTATGTTATGGTGTGCTGGTGTGTGAATCTCACCACTCATTGTTGTTATGTTCCTTCTCTCAAGTATGTCCTTTCTCCTTCGGGCACTATTTCACTTATAACTGCCAGTGGGAGGGGGCATAGAGGGGGGGAGCCAGCACACCCAATTGAAGACATTTAAAGTGCGCTGGCTCCTTTGGACCCCTTCTATACCCCATTGTATTAAGTGAACCTCAGTATCCCTTATGGACTATGAGAAAGGGATTTACCGGTAGGTATTAAAATCCTGTTTTTCCTTATTGTTGGTATAGAGAGATAGCATAAATGTATGATCTATGCAGATCTGGATTAAGGCATTGATGGGCTTGAGACACGTAAGACTGGGGATCTCTGTATTTTTAATATGTATCCAAATCCAACAGGGCAGCAGTTCCATTAACTATTACTGTGTTCACAAATCGGATCCGTCATCCATGTCTATCTGAGTGTAACAGATGTTGAAAAATCAAGCATATTTGGTCCTAAGGTTGGCTGGCAACTTTTAGCTTGGGGCAGAGTCCACCCAAGTGGCTCATTGTGTGTAGCCAAAAAAGGCATGATCCTCTCCATTCTACCTGGACATGAATATATACATCACAACTAAGAGTAATGAAATATATCAATCTAAATAAATATCTGTCAGTGTTTCCTGAATGAACATAGGGGGGGATGTATTATTACTGTGTGTAAAGATACTAAAGTGTCTGAGCAGGGTTGATTACCACCTGGTTGTATTAAAAACACATTTGCCAAAGAGGTAGAGTGTTAACTCCCTTCCTTTGCAGACTGCACTCTACCTCTTTTGTGTGCTACTTTGACCGGTGCTTGCAGGCAGTCTGCACATGTGTTGGTCAAAAGTTCCCAACGGCACCCGCGGCTGTTAATCATACTTGAGTTGTAAGGTTCTTTGACTGGGACCTCCATCATTCAGATCACTTCTTTGCATTCATACATCCAGGGAACCGGTAATTGCAGCACATAACGTACGTAGTCACCGGAAATACAACTAACACCTCTTCTTACATTTCCCCCCCCATAGTCTGATTGGTTCAGTCCCTCAGTTTATTCTAGGTCAGTGTTATCAGACCAATACAGGACCTAGTATGCAATGTTCTCCGCATATACTGATCCAAGTAAGTACCTGGGAACCTACAGTCATCCTGAATGTAACTGAGGTGACACTAGGTGACACAACCAGCAGCAGAACCCTATATTCATAGTGATTAGAGAGTGTCTGTGTGTGCAGGGACAGTAACCAGGAACATGCAGTCATCCTGAATGTAACAGAGAAGGTATCTGAGTGCAGGGTCCTCATTGCTTGCAGAGACTGCAGGGTCCCTCTTGCCATGTTGTCAGTCACCCTGTGATCACATAAGTGGGCCGCTGCTTTGACATTTCCCTTTCATGCCCATCCAGAATAATTTCCTTGCCCTCTGACAAATCAGTTCACACACCCCAAGATCAATTCATGACCGTCTGCCCAGATCAAGTCATGCCTACCTTTGATCACTTCATGCTCTTTATTCACCCCTACTTCAAGTCTATTCATGTACCTCCACCACTCAATGAATTACCCTTGATGTTAATACACTTCCACTGCACACTCCAGTCCTAACAATTTCTCCTCCTCCATTAAATTCTACATCTCCCACTACATTGTCTCTCACACACACACAAGGTCTGACAAACACACAAAGCGCAGACAGGTATACAATATTGTGTCCCCCCTCTCTCATTCCTTACAGCCTGAGCAGTAGTCACACTGGGAAGTGCAGAAGCTCTGCCATTTCTTACCTCCATGGTGTCTGCAGGACTGTGCTGCGTTGCCCCACCCTGCTGCTCCCTCTCATCTACATCTCAGCAGCTGAAATATTGGTCCAATAGTGAAAGGGGCCTGGGACACGTGCCCTCCATGCCCCCTTAATCTGAATGCGCATTTGCATGCCTCTATACTAGTTTACATATAACACATAAAGTGTAAATTCCAAAGCATCCTCATATACAGTAAACTCAGCTTAGAACACTTCTGTTGTCACAACTCTTTGTTTTACCCTTTATCTCTGCAGCATGCCTTAGATCTTCAGTTGGCAATTGCAAACATCTTGCAATCACTGGTGCACACAGAGAGAAATCAGCAGGTTATGTGCGAGGCAGGACTGCATGCACGACTGTTACACCGTTGCAGTGCTGCCCTGGCTGACGAGGACCATGCATTACACCCTCCACTACAGCGGATGTTTGAAAGGCTGGCATCTCAAGCGCTGGAGCCCATAGTACTGAGGTATATAATGCTACTAAATATACAACTATATCTAGTTATTACGCATTTGTGGGTTGAATTTTTTTTACCATATCTACCTACAGTATAAGGTTTTTATTATAGAAAACTTTTACCTGCCACAAAAGATGTATTAATCCAAAACATTAAATAGAAATTCATGGTGATTTAGAAATACGTTCTAGAGATTTTCAAACATTAATGGACAGGTAGTAAGGGCACAAAAAAAAACAATGGAAGTCCATCAGTGTGACCACTAAAGTCAAATGGGGGGATCTGGTCAGGATCTTGGCAGTTGGGATCCTGACCATCAGAAGACTGACAGCAGAATCCCGATGGTCAGAATCATGTCAGATCCCACCGGTAGGTAGTGGGGTTAGGCTCTCGGGGTTGTGTTAGGGTTAGGCTGCGGGCGTGGGGGAGTTAAGGGTTAGACTGTGTATATGTGGTGGTGGTGGGGTGGGTTAGGGTTAGGCTGTAAGAGTGGATGGTAAGGGATAGGGGTAAAATACATACCAGGGTCTGTTGGAATTCTGTCCATCGGGATTCCACTGTTGGTCTTCTGACTGTCTGTTTCCCAACACCCAGGAATTCGTACCCAGTCCTCTAATAGATATGGACCTCAAGTAACAGGCCTGATTTAGAAAGAACAGGTCTTGTGTATAAATTATCTGTTAATGCACACAGGGAATCCAGTCAGGTTAGGTTTAGGCTGCAGCAGGGGTGGGGTGGGGGGGTCGGGGGGGATTAGGGTTAGGGAGCCAGTACCTTCCCTTGTTGGGATTCAGATCATCAGGATGCCACGGTCGGTATTCTGACCGACGTCATCCCAACTGCCGGCAAATCATTCCCAACCCATGCATACAATATAATGCAAACTTTTTTTTTAGTGATTTAATAGAGAGTCACGATAATTACTACTATCCACAAAGACCTACACTTTACTTCCACGAAATGCCTTACGGTTTCTCACTATGTTTAATGTCATTTTTGTACGAATATGAATTCCCACTGTGTGTTAGATTTGAGTCTTTAGTTAGCATAGACTTCACTTATGATTCTAGTTATTTGTTTAATAACCTATTTCTTTCTGCCATCAGAGAATTTCTTCGCCTTGGAAATCCTTTGAACTGCGCAGCATGGGATAAGCGCTTATTGAAACAGTACAGAGTACACAAGCCCAGTTCTCTCAGTTATGAGCCAGAAATGAGAAGTAAGTTTTGCTAAACATTTTACAGTGAAGGTTTAATGAAACTGCTGTCTTGATATAAATTACATTATGAAAAGATCTAATTTTTCTCATGTCACTGAATACGTCTGCAAACATTTAATTGCATAGTGATATTGTTGCATTATAATAAAGAGAGTTGGTGATGTAGCCTGGGGCTCTGCGAGTCTTGATTCAACATACTCAAAAATTAGTATTGCTTATATGATCTTGACAAGCAGTAAATAAGCTTTGGATGAGGGATCAACTTATTCCAATTATTTTGTAGAAAATGTTGAGTTGTCTCTTACAAAACTGTTGTTTTGATGGAACTCAATTCAATACAGTGGTGGTGTAGTGCCACAGTAAACTGTAACTTGTGCAGCCACACATCTCACTGAATTGAATTCTCCCTTAGAATGGGCCCAATTCAGACCTGATCGCTGGTGAGCTTTTTCGCACAGCGGTTGATTATCGAACTACTGCACATGTGTATACACCGCAATGCGCAGGTGCGTCTCCAAACAGCGACAGGATGGTGCGAAAATTTTGATCGCACAAGTGTTCGCAAGGTGCTTGACAGGAAAAGGACATTTGGGGGTGGTAACTGCCCGTTTTCTGGGAGTGTCAGGGAAAATGCAGGCGTTCCCAAGTGTTTTCAGGGAGGGTGTGTGACATCCGCTACGGCCCCGATCAGCCTGTTTTATTCGCACTGGAGGAGTAATTATTGAGCTACGCACAGACTGCACAGAATGGGAAAAGCATTCAATGATGAGTGTGTTGTGAACGGTTTTGTAGCTGTCCGCTGACTGAGGGGAATTTGTGCACAGCGTACACATGCAATCGCACACTCCCCCTGTACAGCGACTATCTGATCGCAGGACAGTGTAATATGCAGCACAGCGATCAGGTCTGAATTAGGCACAATAATAGGCTTGCTTTGTATATCCGTATATATAAAAAATACAGTAGGCATCGCTGTGCAGTACAAGTTTAGAATCATTTCAGCAATAACCAGGTCTGAAAAAATCGTTTGGAATGAATAATCATTTGTTTGACAGTTCCAGGAGCCCATAGCACTGCTTGTGATTGAAAATTTTATAAGAAATTGCAGATGAAGCAGACTTTATTGCAGTGAATGACAGTCCATTAGTGTTTGCCCTCAATTAATGCAACCATCCTGAGCTATTCACAGCTAAATAAGAAGCAATATACCATAAAATACCAGTTTATCAACTTGATCCTTAGCCATGGTGCGCCAGACACTGCAATAAACCCTGCTCCATCTGTATGTTAAATTTGTAGATCTTTTAAACATGCACTGCCTGTGTTTTGCTATCCTCCTCTCCTTTAGACTGCTTATTTGCCTTAGAGCGTGCAAAGTTTAAATAACCTACATTTTAGCCTGACAGTTCCAAAATGACATTGTCGTAGATAAGATAGAAATGCAATCTGTTCAATTATCTGCATTCCTGAGTCTAGCCACACAAATGGGCTTACATTTCCTACATGCGGTGCTGACATATTAGTAATGTCGACATCAGAAGCTGTGTCCTGAGTCTCTCCATTCAGCATTGCTCATATGACGTTCTACTGCTGCTCTGCCATTCATTCAATGTGTTTATTGGTTCATTTCCTGATAAAGACAAGTCCCATAGTACTGTATTTCCTGTGGCAAAATGTACTTCTCAAATAACATTTTTATTTTTAAATGTTTTTTTAAATTGCCTTATAATAAGACTAAAATTGAAATAATGTAGAATAGGAAAATTAATGCTGTGGTTGTGATTATGTTATACCCCTTTTAGACCACCTTGACGTTCTGTTTGCCAAAGAAGAGCTGAATACATTTATTCACACGCATAAATCACATTATTTAAAACACACAGCCAGTGTATATTTCTCTTACGTCCTAGAGGATGCTGGGGTCCACATTAGTACCATGGGGTATAGATGGGTCCACTAGGAGCCTTGGGCACTTGGGAAATCAATAGTGTGCGCTGGCTCCTCCCTCTAAGCCCTTCCTACCAGACTCAGTTTAGAAAATGTGCCCAAGGGAGCCGGTCACGCTTAGGGTAGCTCCTGAAAAGTTTTTTGCATTTATTTTCTATTTTTTGTTTTCAGGCAGGTCTGGTTGGCACTAGACTGCCTGCTTCGTTGGACTTAGGGGAGGGGAATGGCCCAACCTCCTTAGTGTTAATGGTCCCGTTCCCCGCTGACAGGACACTGAGCTCCTGAGGGTCCTATTTGCAAGCCCCACCACGGCGAGTGTACAGACCCGCAGCACGCCGCCTCCTCTAACAGAGCCAGAAGTAAAAAGAGTGGTGAGTAGGTGGCCAGTATCCTGGTTAGCGGGTCACCGGTTGTAATGGTAGCACAAGGGTAGGGGCGCAGCGCTGACAAGTAGGCTGTGGCTCCAGGCTTCAGAAACATGCAGGGTGCTGCGTGGTCCGCTGTGAGGGGCGAGCTGAAGCCATAACTATTAATACCCACACTGGCAGTTCATCTTACAGGGATTTTAACCCACTGTAGAGCAGAAATATTACCTCAGCCAGTATAAAAAAGCGGGAAGACCGTGCGCCATTAAGGGGGCGGGACTTCACTATGAGCGAATGCAGCCGCTCACAAGCGCAATTTTCCCTCCGCAGCTATACACAGGCTGGCAGGAAAGAGCTGCTCCTCCACAAAGACTCCAGATCACCTCAGCGGTACCAGGGGGTCATAGTAAGGGGGTGTGTGTGTGTGTGGGGGGGGGGGGGGGGTGGCGCGCAATAATAGTATACTAAGCCCCTATTAAGGGTGCTCAGTTTACGACCCAGCTAAACTTGGAAATTAGCTATAGGGGCGCGGTGTGGCTGACTCCATCATACTCTGTGTCTCCCTAGGGGGCTCTGTGTGGGATAACTGTGCTTTTAACATATTGCCCTGTGTGTGTGTATGTGGGTTCTTTCACATTTTACTATGTCTAAGGAGTGTGTCACATGCACGGCAGAGTGTTTTTCTCACTCAGGGGGATCACTGCAGTGTACTCAGGATAGTACACATTCTCATGCTAGTGGATCTGAACCTGTATGGTTAGATTAATTGAAAGGGATGATCTCGAATATTTCCCATAAATTATCCCAAAGTGAGAAGGAGACGCAATACTTAAGACAGTCGGTAGATGACCTGATGAATAGAGATTCAGTGGCCATTCCGGCGTTTCAGACCCCTGCCATTTGTCCACAAAAGCTTACACTGGCCCACATCCTACAGACTGATACTGATGATGATGTATCAGACGTTGAGGAGGGTGAGGTGGACTTGGGAGGGGGGGGGGGGGATACAGCTTTGTCACAGGGAATACAGGCCCTGATAGAAGCTATTAGAGATGTCCTGCACATTCATGACAAATCGACAGATGATGATGAGGAATCTTATTTTAATGTAAAAAAAGAAATCCTCTGCTACTTTCCCTGCATCTAAGAAATTCAATTCCCTATTTGAAGAAACTTGGGTTAATCCTGACAAGACGTTTCAGATCCCTAAAAGGTTACTGACATCCTTCCCTTTTCCTCAGGACGATATGAGAAAATGGGAAAACCCACCGATTGTTGACACATCGGTATCTAGATTGTCCCGTAAGAGAGTCTTACCGGTCCCAGGGGCAACCTCCTTAAAGAATGCGGCTGACCGCAAGATTGAGACCACTCTCAAGTCTGTATACACAGCTGCGGGGGTGGCCCAGAGACCCACTATAGCATGAGCTTGGAACACTAGGGGCCATTGCAAAATGGTCGAGTAACCTAATTGAGGGGTTAGATTTCTTACCAAAAGGTGAGATACTTTTACTCCTGCACTATATACAGGACTCTGCAAATTTTATCGCGGAAGCCATAAAAGAAATCTGATTGCTCAATGCACACACCACGGCCATGGCAGTGTATGCACGCATGGGCCTATGGCTACATCAGTGGACTGCGGATGCGGATTCCAGAAAAGGTGGGAAGCCTACCTTTCACAGGCGAGGCCCTATTTGGTGATGAACTGGATACGTGGATATCCAAGGTTACCGCGTGCAAGTCTACATAGCTTCCTTCCGCAGCCCCCCCTGCTAGGAAGGCCTATTCTGCTCCGACTCTGCAGTCCGTTCGGACAACAAAATTAAAAAATAAAGCCAAGGGTTCTTCTATACAGCCTTCAAAGGCAATAGAGGTAAACCCAGATAACAAGCAACTGCAGGTTCACAGGAACAGAACTCTGGTTCTGCTTCCTCAAAGCAGATTACAGTCACGTATGGGCGACATCATGCCAGGATCCCTGGGTCAAAGAGCTCATCGCCCAGGGATACAGACTGGAGTTTCAGGACCTCCCACCTCACAGATTCTTCAAGTCAGGCTTACCAGCTTCTCAGGAGGCAAGTATAAATTTACAGGATGTAATTCAAAAACTGATACAGACTCAGGTCATTGTTCCAGTTCCACCTCAACTACGGAACAGAGGGTATTATTCCAACCTGTTTGTGGTACCGAAACCGGACGGTTCGGTGAGACACATTTTAAACCTCAAGTCATTGAACCCATATTTACCGGTGTTCAACTTCAAGATGGGATCTCTGAGAGCGGTGATCTTGAGTCTGGAGGAAGGGGAATTCTTGGTGTCTCTGGATATCAAGGATGCATACATTCATATCCCGATCTTGCCGCCTCATCAGGCTTGTCTCAGGTTTGCCTTACAGGACTGTCACTACCAGTTCCAGGCTCTGCCTTTTGGCCTCTCCACGGCTCCGAGGTTGTTCACCAAGGTAATGGCGGAGATGAAGTTCCTCCTCCGCAAACGGGGAGTGAACATAATTCCGTACCTGGATGATCTGCTTATAAAGGCACCATCCAGGGAGCGGTTGTTGGACAGCATTGCCCTCTCAACTCAGCTTCTCCGGGATCACGGGTGGATTATGAACCTACCGAAATCTGGTGGATAATACTGGATATGGCAGTACAGAAGGTATTCCTTCCATTGGAGAAGGCAGTGGTGATCCAGTCGATGGTGTGGGAAATTCTCAAACCAACCCGGATATCGGTGCATATCTGCATTCGTCTTCTGGGAAAGATGGTAGCCGCTTACGAGGCACTGCAGTACGGAAGGTTTCATGCCAGACCCTTCCAGCTGGACCTGTTGGACAAATGGTCCGCATCGCATCTCCACATACAACAGAGGATTCGTCTGTCGCCAAAAGCCAGGATTTCTCTGCTGTGGTGGCTCCAGATTTCTCACCTGACCAAGGGCCGGAGGTTCGGGATTCAAAATTGGATTCTGTTAACCACAGACGCAAGCTTCAGAGGTTGGGGAGCAGTCACCCAGGGGGAACACTTCCAAGTAAAATGGTCAAGTCAGGAAACTATTCTTCCAATCATCATTCTGGAACTAAGGGCCATATAAAACGCCCTTCTACAGGCAGCACATCTTCTTCAAGATCAGGCAATCCAGGTTCAGTAGGACAATGTGATGGCGGTGGAATTTCAACTGGGTCGGTTTCTGCTTTTTCTGCAGTCTGGCGTGGATGTGGGCCTACACCTGGGCTCCATAAAAGTACAGATTTCGGCCTTGTCCATTTTCTCCCAAACACAGATGGCTTTCCTCCGTTAGGATCAGACGTTCTTGAAAGGTGTTCTGCACATCCAGCCGCCCTTTGTGCCTCCCACGGCACCTTTGGATCTCAACGTGGTGTTGCAGTTTCTACAATCTGAATGGTTTGAGCCTTTACAGGAGGTTGATGTAAAGTTTCTTACGTGGAAGACCGTTACATTGCTGGCCTTGGCTTTGGCAAGACGTGTGTCGGAATTGGGGGCGTTGTCTCACAAGAGCCCCTATTTGATATTTCATGAAGAGAGAAGCTGAACACAGAACTCATCAGCAATTTCTTCCAAAGGTGGTGTCTGCATTTCACATCAACCAGCCTATTGTGGTTCCGGTGCTTACTGACACCTCTTCCACTTCAAAGTCCCTGGATTTTGTGCGGGCTTTGAAAATCTATGTCAAACGGACAGCTCGTCACAGAAAATCGGACTCGCTGTTTGTACTCTATTATCCCAATAAAATTGGGTGTCCTGCTTCAAAGCAGTCTATTGCTCGCTGGATCAGGCTTACTATCCAGCATGCTTACTCTACGACAAGTTTGCCGGTTCCTAGATCTGTACAAGCCCACTCTACTAGGTCGGTGGGTTCTTCCTGGGTGGCTCGGCCTTACAGCTCTGCCGAGCATCTACTTGGTCTGGTTCGAACACGTTTGCTAAGTTCGATACTTTGGCCTCTGAGGACCTTCAGTTTGGTCAGTCGGTTCTGCAGGGACCTCAGCACTCTCCCACCCGATTTGGGAGCTTTGGTACATCCCCATGGTACGAATGTGGACCCCAGTATCCTATAGGACGTAAGAGAAAATAGGATTTTAATTACCTACTGGTAAGTCCTTTTCTCGTAGTCCGTAGAGGATACTGTGCGCCCGCCCAGTGCTTCGTTCTTCCTGCACTGTTACTTGGTTAAGTAATGTTGGTTCGGCCGTTGCTGTTCCTGTTTCAAGTTTGATTAGCTTGGCTTTCCTCTTGTTGTGTGTGCTGGTTCAGAATCTCACCACTATCCTTAACTATCCTTCTCTCAAGGTATGTCCGTCTCCTCGGGCACAGTTTCTAGACTGGTAGGAGGGGCATAGAGGGAGGAGCCAGTGCACATTATTGATTTCTTAAAGTGCCTAAGGCTCCTAGTGGACCCGTCTATACCCCTTGGTACTAATGTGGACCCCAATATCCTCTATGGACTACGAGACAAGAATTTACTGGTAGGTAATTAAAATCCTATTATTTCTAAACATCAATAACTAATACTCCATTAAAAGGCCGTATACAGATGTGTCCTCTTCTAACTTTGATTCATGTGCTACAAGCCGCGTTACACATAACGTGTGAGTGCCATGTGACTCAGTACCGCTGAACATCTTTTTTGTGTCTTTTGCCGTATTTGACGCAATGTAATGCAATAGGACACACAAGCAGCTTCTGCTAATTAAAATGATATGCGGCATGCCTATATTCTGTGTGTTACTGCGACTGTATTTGCATACTAAATGCTATGCTGCAGTCTTGTAGTGGACAACACTAATGTTTTATTTCAGATGCAGATAGACCTGCTATTACACACAGACTATAGGCATGCCGCAAATCATTTTAATCAGCAGATGCTGCTAGTGCGTCTTATTACATTACATTGTGCCTAAGGCAAAATACACAAAAAAGATGATCAGCGCTACCGAGTCCCGTCGCGGTATGGCGCAACTTGAAGGGCTGTTTAGAGTGACTGCAGGGGACACATCTGTAATAGGCAGAAAATCGGACTAAAAACTTCCTTTCTATCATATAGCTGCCAGAAAAAGAGATTCCGTCTCTTAACAATCCGTATAATTATGGGATCTGGTCAGAATCCTAACTGTCGAAATACAGACGCCGGAATCCCAACTCTGATCAGAGTGCCGGCGCCAGGATCCCAAATGAGATCACAATGCTGGCGCTGGCATCCTGAAAGCTGTGATCCCGATCGAGTGACTGCCGGGCAGCCGGAGAGGGATTCTATACAGCGGGGTGCCACGGTCCATATTCTGACTGTCGGCATCCCGACCGCTGGCATTTCAGCCCCAGCCAACCCCATTTTAGTTGGTTAGTATAATGCCATGCAGTGATCACTTGTCAGATAAGCCTCTTTAGAGCAGTTTAGAAGCGGTCTATTACTCAATAAAGATGGATACTCCCTTAGAAATTTGAAACAAATTGGAAAGTCATTGATGCAATGTTTCATGCAGTGTATCCATTAGTGATTGGTCTACTTACTCACACTACTTATGGCCCGTACACACTGGCCGATATATCGGCCAGTCTATTGAACAGCCGATACATCGCGGGTCCGTTGGCCAGTGTGTACGGGCGATATGTCAGTGAACTCCGTGATTCCCAGACATATCGCATCGACCCTGCAGCACAGCCGACGGCCAATATATCTACCGTTGTATTGGCGCATCGCTGTGTGTGTATGGGCAGTCAGCCGACTGCCCGTACACATGCTTAGTCGGTCGGTGGTTATTGACAGTTGAACTGGGTAAGCGGGCGTGTTCATGACGTCAGTCCCCGACGGATCGGGCTGTGTGTATGCACAGCATACTCTCCGATCCGTCCATAGATATATCTACAGATCAATTGATCTGCAGATATATCTATCCGTGTGTACCCACCTTAAGACAGCTGTTTAAGCACCAAAGAACTGTTAGGGGGAATTCAATTGTTGTCTGATTCACCCAGCCAAATCTGCGTGACACCCACCGCCCTTTACTCTCACTGAAAAATGTTCAGTACCCCATAGGGTAGTGAGCACCTTTGAGCAAATAGGGGAGCGAATCGGCCGGGCAAATGGTGCGAGTTGATCTGCTGTTGCCGACATTTCAATGCCACGGTAATTTGCCCCCTTCACCGGCAATTGAATCCAGGCAAGTTAGAATGTGTCAATGATCCTTATTCGTACTTGTAAGCTAACCCGATGGTTAGTGTACAAGACCGATGGTGGGGACACTGCGCATGTTCAGAACGGGTCCTACGTCCTCGCACACAGTGCCCCCTAAACCCCAGCCTGATTCACAGGCTGCATGCATTTGGGGCAGCAAAGGGGAGGCGACCGACTCCGTTCCACAAACTGGAGAAGTGCTGCCTCTGTTTTGTGGGAATGCCGAGGTCAATGTCTGCATCTGGTGAGGCAGATTTACTGACCTCGTCTGCGGACCTGAGACTGCCAACCTGAAGGTTACTCAGATGACCGATGATCAGGCAGTGTAATCCGATGGTTCGCCTTGAGACGCACCAGCGGATCACTGAAGCAGTCAGGAGGTGTATATTTACACCAGATGCCTCCAACTGCATTTGCATATGAGCTGTATGGTATTGCATGGAATAGTGTACAATTCTGAATCAGTCCCTATATTATCAGAATGACCACTTTCCTTCAGCTGCTACTCTGTTCCCATAAATGTAGCTTGTGCACTTAGTAGAGGATATTATCTCCCCAGCCAGGATTGGCTTACTGTGCAATAAGGAAAGGTTGCTTCTTCAGAAGCTGCTGATAACAGCAATTAAAGGCGGAGAAACACATTAAGAGATTGCAGATCTGGTGGTAACTATTGCTTCACATGAATACCAGCTCCGATGTGGTTGCTCCTGTATTGCATATGGGAATGTCTGCATGTTTGCAGTATTATACTCATTTCTGAGGTACACCAGCCTATTATCCTTATGTTTGATTTCATAGCTGACTGCATCAGTATGCACTTGTGCAGATCCGACTGAAAACGAGTGCATGTATGTGCAATTCGCTGTAGCCCGTAATTCCTTTGCCAAACCCTCTCTGAAGTTAACCTAGGAAAAAGCTGTAGCAGAGCTCTGGACTTTGCATTATCCAATGCTGAGTGTGCTTGGTTGTGGAGAAAGCGCTAAGAGAAAACGTGCTATATAGAAGATACTTGTGGAGAAAAAGTTTTCACACATCAAAATATCACAGTGTTAAAATTTACGGGTGTAGTATGGTATGCCGGCGGCCGGGCTCCCGGCGACCAGCATACCGGCGCCGGGAGCCCGACCCTCGGCATACCGACAGCGTGGCGAGCGCAACGGAGCCCCTTGCGGGCTCGCTGCGCTCACCACGCTGCGGGCACGGTGGCGCTACGCGTGCCACGCTATTTATTCTCCCTCTAGGGGGGGTCGTGGACCCCCACGAGGGAGAATGTGTGTCGGTATGCCGGGTGTCGGGATTCCGGCGCCGGTATACTGTGCGCCGGGATCCCGACATTCGGCATACTGAAGACCACCCAAAATTTACCAGCAATGCAGTAGACTAATGCCCTTATTTATCAATGAGTGATAAATTGCACCAGCCAATCGGCTCCTAACTTCCATGTCACAGGCTGTGTTTGAAAAATGACAGTTAGGAGGTGATTGGATGGTGCAATTTATCACTCACAGTGAAATTTATCACTCATTGATAAATAAGGGCATTAATGTATCAAAATGAGTTGCTTTATTCAGTGTGGGCCAGTGATCACGAGGAAGATGTTTTTGAACATTGCATATTGTTGCCATCTGGCTGAAATAATTACAATTTGGTGCCAATGTTATTCCTGGGTAGCAAGGGAACAGAGATAGGAAAGCTGTTATGTGTGTTTCCACTGCTCTGACAGATCTTTTTCCCTGGATGCACACAGGTAGCATGATCATGTCAACGGAGGGCCTGGGCTCTGACAGCGTGTTCTGTGTGGGAGAAGATAAACACTACCGGATAAGCCGGAGCTTGGTAAAGTCAGCAGAAGGAAGCACAGTGCCCCTTACCAGGGTAAAGTGCCTGGTTTCTATGACAACTCCACATGACATTAGGCTTCACGGATCATCAGTCACTCCTGCCTTTGTGGAATTTGACACTTCTCTAGAAGGCTTTGGGTAATATTTTTTTTACTTGCACATACTAATAATTAAACCACAACTGCCATATAAAATAATGTATTTTGGGGCCAGCAGATCTCATGGTCTTCCCTCTGTTCTTCAGTGGATCATTTTAATGCACCTATCACTGAAATGGTCATTTGAATATAGTACCATGAGAGACATGTTGTGACACTCGCTAAATTCTACGGTGTAGTTTGCAGAATTCCTGAACTGAAATCCTTAACAACACTAATGTCTTAGACTCATTTATGTTCTGTTTAATAGGTGTCTTTTCTTGCCAAGTTTGGCTCCTCACAATGCACCGAGCAGTAATGCAGTTACAACTGGGCTTTCTGATGGGGCAGTGCTCAGTGGCATTGGAACAGGTAAGGATATAATTGAATATGTTGTACTAATGAATAGAAAGACTGTTGCTCTGAATGTAATGATCCATTTTGACATACGCAGTACTGTAATTAAATTATGCTCTAAGTATACCAAGTAATTTAATTTCTCATTATTATATAAACAATCATTCTGGAAACCATGTCTCAGCTGTAAAAGTTCCTTTACTGATAGTACATTAAAAAATAAATTTTTATTTTGTTGAAAGGAGCATTTTCGGTGTCATTTTCAGGATGGCACTTTGGGCCTATTTCAGAGTTGGCTGCATCGCAGTTTGCCGTACATTAACAAACTATGCACGCACAGCAGCCACATCGCGGGTCGAAGAATGCATCCGCAACATGATTGAGCATTTACAGTGTAGCTGCGTGACCTCACACGCAGCCGCTCTGATATAAAAAAAATGGCGGCGGACCACCTGACAGCGTAGCCAGGTTACGCTGGTAGAGGTCAACCAACGCACATGCTGGGCGGACTTGCCTTGGCGGCCCCCAGCTTTTGAGGTGATGGACGCAGATCATGCTGCGTATATCTCTGATTAACCATCTTTGTCTAAACTCCCCTATACACTGCCCTTTTAGTGTTAATGGGGGTAATTCCGAGATGATCGCAGCATCAAATTTGTTAGCAGTTGGGCAAAACCATATGCAGTGCAGGGGGGGGGGGGGGGGGGGCAGATATAACATTTGCAGGAAGAGTTAGATTTGGGCAGGGGGTGTGTTCAAACTGAAATCTAAATTACAGTGTAAAAATAAAGCAGCCAGTATGTACCCTGCACAGAAACAAGATAACCCTCCCAAATCTAACACTCTCTGTACGTGTTATACCTGCCCCACCTGCAGTGCACATGGGGGGTAATTCCAAGTTGATCGCAGCAGGAAATTTTTTAGCAGTTGGTCAAAACCATGTGCTCTGCAGGGGGGGCAGATATAACATTTGCAGAGAGAGTTAGATTTGGGTGTGGTGAGTTCAATCTGCAATCTAAATTGCAGTGTAAAAAGAAAGCAGCCAGTATTTACCCTGCACAGAAACAAAATAACCCACCCAAATCTAACTCTCTCTGCAAATGTTATATCTGCCCCCCCTGCAGTGCACATGGTTTTGCCCAACTGCTAAAAAATTTCCTGCTGCGATCAACTTGGAATTACCCCCATGGTTTTGCCCAACTGCTAACAAATTTGCAACTCGAAATTACCCCCAATGTGCGCTCACGCTGGTATGTTAGCACCAATATTCCAGGTCAGCAGTGTGTCTTTCTAATGTGTACACACATGTGAATTCTCCATAAGTAGGACATGAGCAACATCTGGTAATGGGACTCCAGTAAATAAAGTCCTGATGAGCAGAGTGAAAACACACCTTAGTTACATTGAACAGGACTTTCAGTCTGGGCATAGTCCTGCTTAACACGTGATAACACAGAACACATATGTTATTCATGTGTTCAGCATCAAAAGAAAGGCAGAGGGAAGTGAACAAAGAGGAGAGTGATAAAGGGGAAAGATTGCTATGGACCCAAAATTAAAACAGTGAGGCTGAAAAAGAAGGGGAAGGGGGTGAGATAATGGAAAACAGGAGGCTTAACGAAACATGTGACATACTGTAACTGAAACCAGGTTGGTGGGTATAATGCATCTCTATGGAACAAAGTTCATACAGTCATATCTTTTTTCAATTGTCTCATTTGATGGTAAAGTGTGCTCCTACTACTGTTCTCAGGATATTGGCTGTAATTATTTTTTATTCTCCAGTATATACTGTAGTCCCTGCACAACTAGCTGCTAACCTGCCACAGCAGGGGTGATACATTGGGACCTATAGGGATCCTGGACACAATATCTCTGGGATAATGCTAGACAGATTGGGGTTGTTTTATTTACACAAATATAAAAAAAAGTTCAGCCTCTAATTTTATGTGCTGGAGATTTATGCTGCCATCTACTAAGTAAATATGCCATGACTTCATTCTCAGTTTGCGATAACTAAATGTTTTACTATATGTAAGCTTTGAAGAATATTTCCTTTTGAGATGCATTTAGACTCTTTAATCCCTGGCTTGTATCATAATTATCATAATAACATTTTTAATGTGATAACATTCTAAGATTACTTTATATAAGCATTAGAATTGAAATACAAATAACTCATAAAGCCAGTTATCTCTAGAGATGGTGAGTCTTTATCAGCTCTATGTTCTGCTTCACAGTTTGCAGGATATTAAAATCTGCTATTAATATGCTTTATTGTTTTTTTTTTTTTTTTTTAAGGGGAACGCCTTTTTCCACCGCCCTCCGGTCTAACATATTCAACCTGGTTTTGCATTGAGCACTTTAGTTCTCCACCAAATAATCACCCAGTGAGACTACTCACTATCGTCCGGCGAGCAAACTCATCTGAGCAGCATTACGTCTGCCTCGCTATTGTCCTCTCTGCTAAAGATAAGTCCCTCATTGTGTCTACAAAGGAAGAACTCCTTCAGAACTATGGTAAATATTCATTTCTTTCTGCTCATTACTCCTTAGTTACAGCATTGTCTTAATAATGTGGCTATTACAGGTGGCTTATGTGACTATATAAAACCAAATCATCTTCTAGGCGTGCCACAAATGTGCTGGTTCTGTCAGCCAGTTGAGTGATTTTGGACTATATTGACCTAAATTGCTGAATGTCTTGGTCCAAAACAATTGGATCTGCCAAATCAAATAAAAAATAGATTTGATCAAGCAAGTCTGTTAATCTGATCATCCAATGAACGTTCATGTGTATATCTGTGCACTTGCCCAATATATGTGCAAAATTGGACACACGTTTTTTTTTGACAATTTGTAACAAACAAACAGGTAGTTTCATGTTATTTGTCATTCTTTATATTGCCTACTCACTCAGTTATGTTTAACAAGACTTTTTTTGAGGAAGCATTAATGTCAGATTCAATAATGTTCTGTAAATATTTGACGGAACAGTTTTTGCTGACGGTTATTCCGCTGTCTGTCTGTGTTAAAAGTTCAGCATTTAAGTGTTTTCCATAATTACGTGACAACTGGAGAAGCTGATATACCATGTAATGCTGACCAAGGAATCTGCAAAGCAGCTCTAATGAACATTTAGAAATCTTAATTGGCAAAGTCTGAAATTTGTCATTTTTATTTCTGCAGCGGGGTACACTGGTATTCCACAGGGAATAACATTGGGGTGTAGAGTTGGATCTTGATCCGAGGCACCAACAGGCTAAAGCTTTGACTGTTCCCAGGATGCATTGCACCGCCTCCTCTATAGTCCCGCCTCCAGACACTGGAGCTCAGTTTGTAAGTTGGTGTCTGCATAGCAGGTCACTAATAGGATGGGGGGCTGCCTTAGGCAGCCCTGAAAAGAGCTTTTTAAGAAGACTTCAAGGGCCGCAGCACTTTCTATGTCAGTCTGACATGTTGTGCTGCGGAACCATCACCTTCCCCAGCAGCGCTGCATACTCCCACGGCCTGGTTCCTGGGTACTTGTGGCGGAGGCGCACTGGACTTCAGGCACACACCGCTGACGCTCTCCTAGATTGCATGGCAGCACATCAGGGAGAAGGTAAGAGGGCAGAAGTATTCTACATGTCAAGTATTCTGTGATATATAGTACATCCAGTATCTACTGTGCATTGTTATATCTATACTCATACATATTTATATGTAGTTTTACTAGTCTAGTGCAGTTTTATTTTTTATATGTAATAACTTCTGCATTGTACATGTGACTGAGTGTGCTTGTAGCTGTTGTGTGGGATGCCATTCTCCTATATCACATATTGCTATCAATATATATATATATATATATATATATATATATATATAGTGTTACACAGAATATACGATTGGGTATTTTTACTGTGTGTTTGTCACCTCGTACCACTTAAATCCTCTGTTTTGTGTACTGTGTTTACTGTCACATAACATAGGGGGTTATTTGCAGGTATTGTGTTTGTCTGGCTATATTGTACTGTTACGCCCTAAGGCTACATTCCTTATAATGTCTGCTACACAAGGCTGGAAATCCGCGGACGCCTCTGCATCCTGCAGTACTGGCACCAAGGATTTACCTGAGGAGGAAGTTTTAGCTGCTGGTTCAGGCGCTGAGAGCCATACACCCAGTCAACCTGCAGCACCTGTGGCCAATCAGGACCCACCCTGGGCAACGTTCTCAAGTCTGCTTACTACACTTGTGACACGTCTTATACCCCCTGTGGGACCTGCTGTGCCATTGCAGCCACATATTGTCCCTGTAGTTAATCCGCCCTGGGCGGATACTCTGTCTACCCAATTACAACAATTAAATCAGTCTTTGGTTAGACAAAAGTCTGCCTCACGCTCCTCTGGGACCGAGTGGTCATCTAAACGGGCTATTTCTTCCTCACAATCCACTAATATTTCGGATAATTCTTCAGATGAGGATGGGAAATATACTCATCCGTCAGACACTGATACAGTTGCTTCTGATGAGGAATCTACAACCCAGGTTGATTTTCCTGACCTAGTGGAGGCTATTAAGCTAATTCTTCAAATAGATGATGACATTGAGCCTACTACTGCATCTAAGAAAGCTAATCAGTTCAAACGTCAGAAGGTTGCTAAAGTAGTCTTACCACATTCTGACCATTTAATTGACCTACGTCAAGAATCATGGTAGTCTCCAGGAAGGAAATTTTCCCTGTCTAAAAAGATGCTAGCTCGTTATCCTATCCCTGCGGAGTTGAGTAACAAGTGGGAAACTCCACCGCCGGTGGACTGTCATGTCGCCCGTCTTGTGGTGTCATCTACTCTGCCTGTCACTACTGTCACCTCACTGAAGGAACAGACGGATAAGCGTGTGGAGGGATGCCTGAAGTCTATTTACTCCCTTACTGGCGCTATACATAGACCCACTGTGGCAGCCTCCTGGGCTGCAAAAGGTATTGAAGCATGGGTTCAGGCAATTGAGGATGAGCTGCATCAGGATTTTTCTGACACTGCCAGACAATATCTGTCTTATATTACCACAGCCTCCCACTATGTTCAGGAGGCGGCCTCTGATGCAGGTGTAATGGCGGCTAAGGCATCTACTACGTTTATTCTGGCTCATCGAATTATGTGGTTGAGGTCTTGGAAGGTGGACCTGGACTCCAAAAAGACCTTGGAGGTGCTCCCTTTTAAGGGAGACATCCTATTTGGGGAGAATCTGAACAAGATTGTATCTGACTTGGCTACTGCCAAGACTGCGTGTCTCCCAAATATTAATCCTTCTGTTCCGAAGGCTAAGAGTACCGCCTTTCGTTCCTTTTGACCTCCAGGAAAAGCAAAGGGTCAGGCGTATCCGGGACAGGCTCGTGCTTCCAAAACCACTAAGCCTAAATCTAAACAATTATGGTCCGCCCGTAAGCCTGCTTCCAAACAAGACAAGCCTGCTGCATGACAGGGCGGGCCTCCCCCTGGGGGACCCCAGGGTGGGACGCCGACTTCTGCAGTTCGCCCAGGCCTGGTTAAAGACCACTTCGGACACCTGGGTGCGGGAAGTTGTCTCTCACGGTACGCAATCTCTTTCAAGAGACATCCCCCTCGCCAGTTTTGCACAACGGTTATCCCTGCAGATCCGTTAAAGGCGCAAGCTCTACACTTGGTTGTACAATCTCTCCTGGATACAGGAGTGGTAGTGTCGGTACCTCTACTATTGGCTACTATTCGACCCTGTTTCTAGTTCCGAAGCCAAATGAGTCCTTCTGGCCTATACTCAATCTCCAATCATTGAACAAGTTTGTGAAAGTTTCCAAATTCTGCACTCTATAGTGCTGGCCATGGAACCCGAAGACAATATGGTATCCCTGGACATACAGGATGTTTACCTGCACATACCTATTGCTATGTCGCATCAGCAATATCTGCGGTTTGCTATTGGCAACCTACATTATCAATTCCAGGCACTGCCTTTTGGATTGGCCACGGCCCCTCGGATGTTCACCAAGGTCATGGCCATGATGACGGCTCTTCTCCGCCGTCAGGGTATCAGGATCTTGTCGTATCTGGACTACCTGCTGATCCTGGCGAACTCCCAAGAGGTTCTCCTCAGTCATCTGGAACTGACGATCCCATTCCTACAAGCCCACGGGTGGTTCATCAACTGGAAAAAGTCCTCGCTGGTATCTGCTCGGAGCATGGTGCACCTGGGGGCACTGCTGGACACACACAACCAACAATTGTTTTTGTCTCCAGAGAAAGTCCTGAAACTTCAGGACAGGATCAGATAATTCCTTTCTCGCCCAAGAGTGTCGATACACTCACGATGCAAGTACTAGGCCTCATGGTGTCTGCTTTCGACATGGACGAGTACGGTCAAATTAATTCCCGCCCTCTGCAGATGTTCATTCTTTCCAAGTGGGACGGCCTGCCTCATCAGATCAGGTCTCAAATGATCTCCTTGACTCCTTGGAGGTTTGTCTGTCACTGAGCTCCTGACAACTGATGCCTGTCTGCGGGGTTGGGGCGCGGTGTTGGAGCAACACTCTCTCCAGGGTCGGTGGACCAGGGAGAAGTCTCTCCTCCCGATAAACATTCTGGAGTTGCGGGCGGTGTACAATGCGTTGACACTGGCCCTGCCTCTAGTACAGAACAGACCTGTTCAAGTACAATCATACAAGGCGGCACTCGAAGTCGCATGGCAATGCTGGAAATATCAAAAATCCTCCATTGGGTGGAATGCCATCTGCCAGCAATATCGGCAGTGTTCATCCCCGGAATTCTCAACTGGGAAGTGGGTTTCTTTAGTCGTCAGGACGTTGACGCCGGAGAGTGGAGTCTTCATCCGGAAGTTTTCTCTGGCTGGGTCCACAGGATTATCCACAGGATAACATTGGGATATTGTCGAGCGACAGCGAAAATGGCACCAACACGGTCACGAGCTTTCTGGCCTCCCAGGATGCATTGGGGCCTCCACTATATAGTCCCGCCCACTGACTCAGTCAGATCAGTTTTTTGCTTGGTGCGGCAGGAAGCCGCATGGTCACAGGGCTGCTGTGAAAGCAGCCTCAAGTTTTCATTACTTTATTTTTATAGACTTACTGTTTTTGTTTGAGCGACTTCTCTTAACAGCGTCTTAAACGTGTATTAGAAAGAGTCGCTCCAACAACTCCCCACTGGGTCGCAACAACGCTTACCTTCGCGGTACAGTGCTGTCTCGACGGGCGTCTGTGTCGGATGTTCTAGCAGGTCCAGCAGACGTTATAAGGCTGTGGCCGGAGCATGGGGAGACAGTGAGTATATGGACTTCCTCTTACTAGAGGGGTCAGGACACAGCTACGCTGATTTGGTGGAGACTACAAACAGCGTGTTGATGCGCCGAACATCTCGAGTGTGACAGCGCTACGCTCCGGGGATCATAGGCGCCAGGACTAGGTGAGGCCGCGATCCTGGGAGTTTAAGTCAACAGGGGGTTTCAGACGCTCTCCTGGCCGTCCCTCCTCCGAGTTCATAGCCAGTTCCCGCGGGTCTCTCGTTTCATGAACTGAATGACCTCACTTCCGGCTCAGACGCTACCACGAGGGTACTCGGTCGCAGCTTAGACGCTGCGGTTGTGTACACTGGATATAAACCCGCCCAGACCGAGTCGCAGGCCTTTAGTGTCTGCATGCACGTGGAGTCGCTCAGCGTCCGTGTCCGTTGGTGAGCGTCTGTGTCCGTTATCAGTTACCAAGAGCGGCAGTGTACACCAGTAGCGTCTGAATCCACTCAGCGTCTTTCGAGCGTCTTTGCTTGGATATGGAAGTGTGGTGAGTCTCCCTGTATCCCGCTCCCTGGAGGCAGGGTATACAGTACTAAAAATTCCTTCTACTTCTTAGTGTGCACTGTTAATTTTTAGTACCTATTGCATATGAGACCTGTATATTACTGTGTTTTCCGCATGTTATGTTGAAAAAGAACCAGTTAAACAGAAGTACAAATTTCCTACTTATGTATAAGTTATTATGGAGGTTGTATTCTCATATGACAATGTCTAATGCTTTAACATGTGACTGACTGCTAGTATGTGTGCTGACTTTTCTGTGTAATGTCAGTCCTGTTCTGACCCTCAAATCAGGTGCACTGTGGTCAGATTGATTTCACCTCTATATACTGATTATAGGGTGTGGTTCAGTCACAAAATTGTGTAGTCAATATCAGAAAAAATGTCTGTGAGCGGCAAAAGTGATGAGGAGAATTTGTCAAGCACTCCTACAGCCCTAACATGCTTATCTTGTAAGTCTGGGGTAATTGATATGATTCAATTGGTCACTTATGAGGGTATGTGTGCAAACTGTTTCGCTTTTCAGCGAAGTAAAAAACAGGAGTTAGTTCAACCTCCAGTAGAGCCACCATGGAATATGTTCGCAAAGACTCTGTCTTCAATAGCGGACAGGTTAGCTCCAGTAGCACCACCTCAGGGGTTAGGTTACACTATGAACCCATACATGCAGCTCCCTTCCTATGGTTTGGTTCCAGTAGCCTCTACAAGCAACCAAGGGGTAGGTAAGACTAAGACAGATACGTCTGTATGGCAGACTACACAAGAGGATACATCGGATGATGATGCGGAAACAATAGATTCAACTCCGTATGATGATCAGTCGCAGAGCTTTAGTTCAGATGATGTAGCTGAACTCATTAATGCAGTAAAGGCTGTGCTTTCTCTGGAAGAACCAGCCAAGACAGCGTTAAAAGCAAAAGCACCTGTATTCAAACGAACAAAGTCAGTGAAAGCTGAATTTCCAGCGTCAGAGGAGTTGACGGAAATGATGGATGAGTCTTGGGCAGCGCCCGGTAAAAAGTATAAGATTCCTAGGAGATGGGATTCTTATTATCCATTTCCTGCTGGAGATTGTTCGAAGAGAGAAATTCCTCCAAAAGTAGATGCACATGTTCTGCGACTCGTGCACAAATCTGCTTTGCCACTGTCATCTACCTCTTTGAATGATGTCACAGACAGGAGGGTAGAGAGCCTATTGAAAAATATTTTTTCTCTTGTGGGTGCAGTGGTAAGACCTGCTATGGCTTCGGCCTGGGTAGCAAAGGCAATGGGCGAATGGATAGAGGAACTAGAGAATGACATCCCCTCTCCTACTAGGGAGCAAGAGGATCGTCTTTGCCGTTTAAGACAATCTGCCCAGTATTTAGAAGAAGCAGCCATTGATGCAGGCACTGTTGCTTCTAAAGCCTCAGCCCTGGCAGTAGTCGCTCGCAGAGCAGTCTGGCTACGGACCTGGAAGGCAGATGCGGAGTCCAAGAAGGAATTGGAAGCATTGCCTTTCATGGGTAAATTATTATGTGGAAAACCTTTATCGGATATCCTAGAGTCAGAGGCTGAATCGAAGAAGGTCAGATTTCCGGCTACCTACAACCCTAAGTCCAAGGGTTTAAAATTTCGCTCATTTCGCTGGCAAAGCAAAGCGAAAGGTAAAGAGGAGCCTAAACAACCCCAGTTTAAATCCAGGGGTAAGAAGCAGTGGGCTAGCAAAAAGCCAGCTTCCAAACCTGAACAAAAGCCCTCAGCCTGAAGAGACGGGCCTCCGCCTGGAGGATTCCAGGGTTGGGGGCCGACTCCTGCAATTTGCACACACATGGCAACAGTCAACAACAGATGCCTGGGTGCAGAAGGTAGTATCTCAGGGGTATGGGTTCCCATTCAGGAGGCAGCCTCCTCAAAGATTTTTTTGCACCAGCCCGTCTCGTATAGAGTCGAAGGCCAATGCCCTGCAAGAAGCAGTCCAAAAATTACTGCAGTCAGGTGTGATTGTCCCAGTACCTCCATCACAAAAGGGACAGGGGTATTACTCCAATCTGTTTCTAATCCAGAAACCAAATGGGTCATATCGACCAATTCTAAATCTGAAGATGTTGAACAATTGCATATGGATCCCGAAGTTCCACATGGAGACGTTACTCTCCATAATGTTGGTTATGGAATCGGGAGACTATATGGTATCTCTGGATGTGCGGGATGCTTACCTACATGTGCCTATAGCACTATCACATCAGTGTTACCTCAGGTTTGCCATCCTCAAGGAACACTTCCAGTTCCAAGCTCTGCCCTTCGGGCTAGCTACAGCACCCAGGGTGTTTACCAAGATCATGGTGGTTATGGCAGCTTGTCTGCGCAAACAAGGGATAAGGATATTCCCATACCTAGACGACCTATTAATCTTAGCACAGTCGCAAGATTTACTGTTGAGCCATCTCCAACAGACGATAGTTTGTTTACAGAGACACGGGTGGCTCATAAATTGGGAGAAGTCGTCCCTGAATCCATCACAGCGGATGGTTCATTTGGGAGCCATATTGGATTCAGACCTACAGAGAGTTCTCTTACCAGAGAAGAAAATAGTCAAGGTGCAGGTCATGGCTCAGGAAGCGTTGCAAGCCCAGACAATGTCAGTCCATGCAGCAATGCGACTGTTGGGTCTGATGGTATCAACGTTCGACATGGTGGAATATGCGCAATTCCACTCCAGACCATTGCAGCATCTCATTTTGACAAAATGGAACGGAAATCATCAAACAATAAAGAAGCAGATGATAAAGATTCCAGTAAATGTAAAAAGGTCTCTAGCATGGTGGCTACAGACAGACCATTTAAACAAGGGGAGACCCTTTTGGATAAAAGAGTGGCAAGTCCTGACGACAGATGCCAGCCTGCAAGGTTGGGGGGCGGTACTCGGAAGCCTATGGTTCCAGGGAAAATGGACCGCAAGGGAAAGTCGCCTGCCGATAAATCTGTTAGAAATAAGAGCCATTTACTTGGCCCTAGTTCAGGCAAAGGACAATCTGCAAGGAAGACCAGTCCAGATCCGCTCAGACAATGCGACGGCAGTAGCATACCTAAATCATCAAGGAGGGACTCACAGCAAGAGTCTGATGGAGGAAGTAACTCCCATTCTAAAGTGGGCAGTACTCCATCTCCCAGCATTGTCAGCAGTATTTATCCCGGGTGTACTAAATTGGGAAGCGGATTTTCTCAGTCGGCACACCATTCAGGAAACCGAATGGGCACTACACCCAGAAGTGTTTCAGACACTGGTAAACAGATGGGGTCTACCGGAGATAGACCTTATGGCGTCTCGTCTAAACAACAAAGTTCCGAGGTACGGATCAAGAACAAGGGACCCAGGAGCAGTCCTGGTAGACGCACTGTCAGTAGAATGGAGGTTTCAGCTGGCATATCTGTTCCCTCCAATATCTCTGTTACCCAGAGTAGTGAGAAAGATAAAACAGGCAAAAGGAGCAATCATCCTAATAGCTCCAGCTTGGCCAAGAAGGCATTGGTACACAGATCTGTTGAGAATGTCCGTGGAAGCACCGATACTGCTCCCTCAACGTCCAGATCTGTTAATGCAGGGTCCTTGTTGTCACAGTCATCTGGATCGCCTGTCTTTGACGGCGTGGCTATTGAAACCTCTATCTTAGAGGCTAAAGGATTTTCAAAGCAAGTAATCCAAACCATGCTTAGAGCAAGAAAGCCTTCTTCGGCCCGTATATATCATAGAATATGGCAAGCCTATATTCATTGGTGTTCTGGAAAAAATTACAATCCAAGAGCCTTTAAAGTAGCTAGAATTTTGGATTTTCTGCAGGCAGGATTGGATAAGGGGTTGAAGGTTGCTTCCTTGAGGGTGCAAGTCTCAGCGTTGACTGTATGGTTTCAGCAGAAGATTGCTGACCTACAGGATGTACGTACTTTTTTCCAAGGAGTAGTACATATTCAACCTCCATTTGTTCCTCCTGCAGCTCCCTGGGATTTGAATTTAGTTCTTAAATTTCTCCAGGGTCCTTTGTTTGAACCACTTGAGAGAGCAGATCTTAAATGGTTAACGGTTAAAGTTCTTTTTTTACTGGCAATGGCGTCAGCCAGAAGAGTGTCAGATTTAGGAGCATTATCATGTAAGTCTCCTTTCCTAAGTTTTTTTCCAGACAGAGCAGTTCTCAGAACGAGATCTAGTTATCTTCCAAAGGTGGTGTCAAAGTTTCACCTGAATGAAGAGATTGTAGTCCCAGCTTTTCAGGTATCGGGACTATCTGCGGGAGAAGCGTCACTGGACGTGGTCCGGTCTTTAAAAATCTACATAGATCGTACTAGTGCCATCAGGAAAACAGATTCCCTCTTCATCCTCTACGGATTCCATAGGAGAGGTTGGCCTGCTAGTAAACAGACGCTGGCGAGATGGCTCCGAATGGTAATATCTGAAGCTTATTCTCATGCAGATCTCCCTATTCCGGCTAATGTCTCTGCACACTCTACACGTAAGGTAGGTCCTTCTTGGGCAGCACAACAGGGTGCATCAGCAGAACAGATATGTAAGGCAGCCACATGGTCTTCCATAAACACATTCATCAGACATTATGCCTTGGATACTTTTGCCTCTCATGACGCAGACTTCGGGCGAAAGGTCCTCCTGTGCAATCAGGAGCGTCCCCACCACTAAAATGGCTTTGGGAATCCCAATGTTATCCTGTGGATAATCCTGTGGACCCAGCCAGAGAAATGAACGTTATGGTAAGAACTTACCGTTGATAACGTGATTTCTCTTATGTCCACAGGTATCCACAGGGATCCCACCCGGACGCATCTGATTTGAGGATCTAGACAAACACTAAAAACCTCTTCCTTCTTGTATGGAAGGGTGTGCATGTGTGTTCTTATCGCCTGTACAGGTCTCTACCTAATGTTCCTGCCTATAATCGCTGTGGAAAGAACTGATCTGACTGAGTCAGTGGGCGGGACTATATAGTGGAGGCCCCAATGCATCCTGGGAGGCCAGAAAGCTCGTGACCGTGTTGGTGCCATTTTCGCTGTCGCTCGACAATATCCCAATGTTATCCTGTGGATACCTGTGGACATAAGAGAAATCACGTTATCAACGGTAAGTTCTTACCATAACGTTCATTTTCAACTCCTAGTGGACAAGTGGGGCCTACCAGACGTAGACCTGATGGCGTCTCGACACAATCACAAGGTTCCGGTCTTCGGATCAAGGACGAGGGATCCTCAAGCAGCGTTTGTGGATGCACTGGAACTTTCAGCTGCCATACGTGTCCCCTCCAGTATCACTCCTGCCCTGGGTACTTCGGAAATTCAAGCAAGAAAAAGGAATACTAATTCTAGTCGCTTCAGCGTGGCCCAGACGGCATTGGTTCTCAGACTTGCAGTTCTTTGAACTTGCCCTGGTTATCTACCTAAGGTGGTATCATCTTTTCATCTTAACCAAGAGATTGTGGTTCCGGCCTTTATCTCTTCTGATTTTTCCTCCAAAGAGCGGTCTTTGGATGTGGTACGTGCTCTCCGTATTTACATAGAGAGGACTGCCTCCCTCAGGAGGTCAGATTCCCTTTTTGTACTTTTTGGTTTTCACAAACATGGCTGGCCTGCGAATAAGCAGACCTTGGCCAGATGGATTAGAATGGAGATTGCACAAGCCTATGCGCAGGCTGGTCTCCCAGCTCCTGCTGCTATCAAAGCCCATTCTACTCGGTCTGTTGGACCTTCTTGGGCGGCTTGCCCACTGAACAATTCTTCAAGGCAGCTACGTGGTCCTCTGTGAACACGTTCATCAGGTTCTATGCCTTTGATACTTCCACCTCCCAGGATGCTTCCTTTGGACGCCGGGTTCTTGTACCCGCTACAGTGCGTCCCCTCTCATGAGGAACTGCTTTAGGACATCACCGATGTTATTCCCTGTGGAATACCAGTGTACCCCACTGCAGAAAAGGAGATTTATGGTAGACTTACCATAGTTAAATCTCTTTCTGCGAGGTACACTGGATTCCACAGGGCGCCCACCCTGATGCACTTAGCTTCTTTGGGTTTGTATGGCATTAGCCGCTGGTCCCTTCTTCTGTCGTGAGAATGTGGTTCTATGTGACTAACATCTGCCGTCTCTTTACCTGCTACTGCATTGGACTGGTTAAAGAAACTGAGCTCCAGTGCCTGGAGGCGGGGCTATAGAGGAGGCGGTGCAATGCATCCTGGGGACAGTCAAAGCTTTAGCCTGTTGGTGCCTCGGATCAAGATCCAGCTCTATACCCCGATGTTATTCCCTGTGGAATCCAGTGTACCTCGCAGAAAGAGATTTAACTAGGGTAAGTCTACCATAAATCTCCTTACATAATTTGATTGAAAGCATGTGTATTACCATTGATGAATTATCAAATATATAAATAAGCAAAGCAACAATATTCTAAAATTAGAGATGTGCAGGTTCGTATTTACCCGGATCTCAAAACAACATCTTATTTGCTCTTTGATGTCATGTATTTTGGATAGCCAATAAGAAAAATCCAGATAAATCCAAACTCGCATTAATTTTGGCGTTAAGAACCGAGTAAATCAGAGCCTGCATATGTCTATCTAAAATGTAACCTATGACAGTGATATAGTGTATTTGTGTAATATAATTACAGTATTCAGAGCCAGCCCTAGGCATAGGCAAACTGGGCAAATGCCTGAGGGCACAAGCAGCTTCTGCTGATTAATATGATATGCGGCATGCCTATGTTCTGTGTGTCACTGTGACTGTGTCTGCATATGAAATGCTACGTTGCGCAGTGTATTCCTGTAAATTACTGTAATGTAGCATTTCCTATGCAGATACAGCCACAGTCACACACACAATATAGGCATGTCACATATCATTTTAACCAGCAGAAGCTGCTTGTGCATCCTAACCATATAGCAATGCAAATAAGATGCATTTTCGGCAAAAAAGGCTCCTGATTTTTTTTCAAAAAAGGCATCTCCTGCTGCATGGCGTATTGAGGCAAGATGTACGAGGACTCACTTGTATCCAAGCAGTGGCAGAGGTCACAGTATTAGCGGCCGTATGAGTGCTGTGTGCGGGTGGGTTGGTTGTGCAATAGTGTTTGGCATATGTGTAAGGGGCATTATGTGCGTTATGTGTATAAATGCATTAATGATGTGCGGTATATGTATAAGGGACATTATGTGTGTCATTTTGTGTATAAGGGCATTAATAATGTGCAGAGTATGTGTAAGGGACATTATGTGCGTCATTATGGTGTCTATTCAAACTTCCGTTTATCTGACGAGTCAGAAATTCCGACTTGTCGGAAAACACGTGGATCGGCGGATCAGCCGCGGATCCACGTGTTTTGGCAGATTAGCAGCCAAATCCGACAGGTTTTAGCCCCGTTTCCGACAGTGTCAGTCCGTCTTTAAAACAAAAAGTCGGATTGGCATTGTCGGAAAAAGACAAAACCTGGCAGATTTGTCCGCAAATTAAATACTGAAATGTCGGATCCTTTCCGTCAGAAAGGATCCAACATCAATTGAATAGACCCCTATAATGGCATTAATAATGTGTTGCATATGTGTAAGGGACATTATGTATAGAAGGGCATTAATAAAGATTGGCATAATGTATAGCTTACATTATGTTTATAAGGACATTAATGATGTGTGTCATATGTGTAAGTGGTATTACTGTGTGGCATTATGTGTATACGGTGCTCTATTGTGTGGCGTAACGTATAGAAAGGGCACTACTGTGTGGTCTAATGTGAAAAAAGAGCAATATGGTGTGGTGTAATGTGAATAAGGAGCAATTCAATGTGATGTAAAGTGTATATAAGGGGCACTACTGTGAGGAGTAACGTATATAAGGTAAAGTGGTACTACTGTGTGATGTACTTTGAACAAGGTACACTATCGCATGATAAAATGTGAATAAAGTTGCAGTACTGTGTGGCGTCATTTGAATTGGGGGTACTATTGTGTGGCCATGCCCCTTGCCAGCAAGAACATGCTCCTTTTTAGGCTGTGCACCAAATGTGTACTGTATCTGTTCCAATTTAAAATATGGAGGGTGGGATCACTAAAATGAGGACCGCTATGGGTGAGGGGTGATGGTACTGGGAAAGGGTTGCAGCGTCCGAGGCGGATCTAGCGGCGGTGCTAGGGTGGCACCAGCCAAAAACTTGCCGTGGGCATCATATTGGTTAGGGCCGGCTCTGACGTATTATACAGGTATATAGCATTTGTAGGGGTGGATGAAAGTGCTCTCACATTAAGAACCTCGCATAGCATTAACACATGCCTGTATGGCTTGCTTAATTGATATTTTCATAAGGAAGATTTTGTTTCACTACTGTAAACGAAGATAAATCTATAGAGCAGTATAATGTATATGGAAACTGATGCCCATAGTGATGCTTCATAAGCGACGTGTTGTCATCCTGTCTGGCAACTCAATGGTCTTGTAGTCACTGGGGATCATGCACCCCCGTTTTTTGTTTTTCTTGTGTAAATTAAATGTAAGTTTAAACAAATGTTATACTGTACCCCAACCAAATAAATATATATATTCATTGTCTTCCTGCTATATTTGTTCTGCAGTGGATGACTTCAGTGAAGAGTCGTCTTTCTATGAGATCCTGCCTTGTTGTGCCCAGTTCCGCTGTGGGGAGCTGATAATGGAAGGCCAGTGGCATCATCTGGTTCTGGTGATGAGTAAGGGCATGCTGAAAAATAGCGCTGCAGCGCTGTATCTAGATGGGCAACTTGTCAGTACAGTAAAGGTGGGAGTATTCTACATACTGTATATTTGTTCCCATTCTCTTTAATAGTAATTTGGATTTTGAGTCATAGCAGGTCATTTTAATGACTTGCTGCAGTATGTCTGCCTTCAGGGCTCACTAAAGGGATGTTTTGTATATTTCTTAATTAAAACATTTTTTTCTGCCCCTCCCATCATTAAACAAAACTCAAAACTAGAGACACTAATGACTTAATGCTCTATAAATATTGTGCATACATTAAAAAAATATGTATGTGTTAGGAGTTGGTATGCTTAGCTATTCAATTTGCAGGTAGTAATATCAATATATTAGAAAAAAACAATTAAACTTTAGCTTGTGCAGAGCGGTGAAATGTTCTTCTGGTGAAACCATTGCATCACATGAATCTCTGATGGTAGCTATGTGTAAGCAGTGTGGTTGAGTTTGTACTGAAATGAACACATACCACTTTATAGAGTTGGCTGTTTTATCCTCTAGTAAATACCGGATTCAGTAACATTTTCTTGTTATTGCTACGATACTTGTTATGAAATAAGAACCAAACAAAATTGCAGGTGCTATAGCATTAGTTTTGTGACACCTTCGAAAGACTGTGGACCAAGTACTATAGTTATTTTTCTGCTGAAAATTCAAGCGTACACTATGGTTGTGATATAAGTATAGCATACCTCCCAACATTTATCTTCTAGAAAGAGGGACTTTTACACGCGGCGTAGCCGTGCCCGCCGAGAAAGGGGGGTGACCGTGGTGAAATGGGGCGTGGCTATGCTGCGACTGCTTGCCACGCCTCCCATTTTCGGCACTGAGGGAGCATGCCCAGCGCTCTGTGAGCTACCTGCATGCCCTCTCTCCCTCTGTCTCCTGTGAATAGACAATGTGCGTCTATTCAATATCAGGATAGTACACTAATGTAGAGTCTACACTGTGGCTGTAATGTCAGGACAGTACACTAGTGTACAATCTACACTGTGGCTGTCATGTCAGGATAGCACACTAATGTACAGTCTACACTGGCTGTCATGTCAGGATAGCACACTAATGTACAGTCTACACTGTGGTTGTCATGTCAGGATACTACACTAATGTACAGTCTACATTGTGGTTGTCATGTCAAGATAGCACACTAATGTACAGTCTACACCAGGCATTCCCAACCACGGTCCTCAAGGCACATCAACAGTGCAGGTTTTAGTGATATCCAGGCTGCAGCACAGATGATTAAATCAAAATAACTGAGCTGCTAATTAAGTCACCTGTGCTGAAGCCTGGATATCACTAAAACCTGCGCTGTTAGTGTGCCTTGAGGACCGTGGTTGGGAATGCCTGGTCTACACTGTGGCTGTAATGTCAGGATAGTACACTAATGTACAGTCTACACTGTGGCTGTCATGTCAGGATAGTACAGTCTGCATTGTTTTCTCTTTAAATCTGGTCCTTTTATTGAAATGCTGAACTATTGCTTTATAAAAATAAAGAAGAACACACAAGATTAAGCATTTAGGAGGGCAACTGACCTGAAAACATGGGAACTGGAGGAGTGGTTATTTTTCATTCCGTATAGTAGGACAAGACCTGACATTTGCCCCTCTTCTACATATGAATGGAACACATTTGTGTAGCATTTGATTACCCATAAATGCATCATAAAACTAATATAGTGCTTATACCAGTGATGTGTTACAAGAAACTTTTGGAAACAAATTGATGTTAACTTGTTCTGCTTGCTGTGTTGTTGTATTGCATGAGACATCTCACCAACTATTATTGTGTTTTAACATTTGCAGCTCCATTACGTACACAGTACACCAGGAGGATCTAGCTTGGCTAATCCACCAGTAGTGAGCACAGTCTATACTTACATTGGCACCCCGCCAGCTCAGCGCCAGCTTTCTTCTCTGGTGTGGCGACTGGGACCAACTCATTTTTTGGAGGAAGTCCTGACTGCTGCAAGTGTTGGCGTAATATATGAACTGGGACCAAATTATGTTGGAAGCTTTCAAGCAGTTTATACTCCATGTGAGTTTATGAGTTAGTGGTACGGATACTGTATACCAATGTTGTATAAATTCTTGTATGGTGTATACTACACTAAAGTGCCATAAGTCATGCGATAAGTGCCTAGTATTGTGTACGGCCCTTCAAGCGAATGGAAGACTTCTGGAGTGATGTTTACCCATGCCATCGGGATAGCTTCTCATAGCTCCCTGATATTTGTAGGTGCAGGATCTTGGGTACAAATGGACCTTTCCACAATGTGTCATAAATGGTCAATTGGGTTCCTGGTGGGCGAACGTGGTGGCCATCAGTACGGTGAGGTGAGGCAGAGCGTTTCCTATCATACTCCAGTATACACCAGAGTTTTCACTATGTAAAGTATATTAAAAATACAAAGAATATATTATTATCTTCTGTTGTATTATTCTAACCATTTTTATAGTCAAAACTCTGGAGTAAAAATTATATGACAGGTGAGGCTTTGCCTATCTTTTCCACACATCTCTGATCAAAACCCACAAAATTTCTAGCAGTATATACTGCTGCACCTGTGTATAATGTCCACATAAACCCTTGAGCTCATATAGGGGTATATTCAATTGAAGTCGAAAACTGCCGTCTGTCGAAAAGACGTCCGTTTCCGACTTTTTTTGGTCGAATCCTGATTCGACATATTCAATATTAAGCAAAATTTTTCGACAAGTCGATAAGTTCGGGAGGTAAAAGCACGTGGATCGGCGGAATAGCTGCCGATCCACGTGTTAATGTCGAAAACGGGGCCAAATCCAACAGGTTTTGGCCCCGTTATCGACCATCACAGTCCGACATCAAAATGATGTCGGACTGAGATGCGGACCCGGAGGAGGCGAGGGGGGGAGCCGCAGGGAGACGGGGGGACAGCCGGCGGGCATACAGGGAGATCAGCGCTACAGTAGCGCTGCAGCTGGATGTCACTCACCCGCCCGACTTCACGGCAGCTTCCACCCAGCTCCAGCACGCTGCTGGAGCCGGGTGGAAGCTGCCGTGAGGTCGGGCGGCTGAGTGACATCCTGCTGCAGTTAAACCCCGTAGCGCTGATCTCCTCTGGCTTCCGCCGGCTGTCCCCCCCTCTCCTCCTCTGGGTCCCATCTAAATTCGACTTGAAAAAGTCGAATTTTAGATGGGATTGAATAGGGGTTTTCTCTATCGTCCTAGTGGATGCTGGGGTTCCTGAAAGGACCATGGGGAATAGCGGCTCCGCAGGAGACAGGGCACAAAAGTTAAGCTTTAGGATCAGGTGGTGTGCACTGGCTCCTCCCCCTATGACCCTCCTCCAAGCCTCAGTTAGGTTTTTGTGCCCGGCCGAGAAGGGTGCAATCTAGGTGGCTCTCCTAAAGAGCTGCTTAGAAAAGTTTAGTTTAGGTTTTTTATTTTACAGTGAGTCCTGCTGGCAACAGGATCACTGCATCGAGGGACTTAGGGGAGAAGAAGTGAACTCACCTGCGTGCAGGATGGATTGGCTTCTTAGGCTACTGGACATTAGCTCCAGAGGGACGATCACAGGTACAGCCTGGATGGGTCACCGGAGCCGCGCCGCCGGCCCCCTTGCAGATGCTGAAAAGAGAAGAAGGTCCAGAATCGGCGGCAGAAGACTCCTCAGTCTTCTTAAGGTAGCGCATAGCACTGCAGCTGTGCGCCATTGCTCTCAGCACACTTCACACGGCAGTCACTGAGGGTGCAGGGCGCTGGGGGGGGGCGCCCTGGGAAGCAATGAAAACCTATTTTTTGGCATAAAATACCTCACATATAGCCTCCGGGGGCTATATGGAGATATTTAACCCCTGCCAGAATCCGTTGAAGAGCGGGAGACGAGCCCGCCGAAAAAGGGGCGGGGCCTATCTCCTCAGCACACAGCGCCATTTTCCCTCACAGAAAGGCTGGAGGGAAGGCTCCCAGGCTCTCCCCTGCACTGCACTACAGAAACAGGGTTAAAACAGAGAGGGGGGGCACTAATTTGGCGTTAGAAATATATATAAAGATGCTATAAGGGAAAACACTTATATAAGGTTGTCCCTATATAATTATAGCGTTTTTGGTGTGTGCTGGCAAACTCTCCCTCTGTCTCTCCAAAGGGCTAGTGGGTCCTGTCCTCTATCAGAGCATTCCCTGTGTGTGTGCTGTGTGTCGGTACGTGTGTGTCGACATGTATGAGGACGATGTTGGTGAGGAGGCGGAGCAATTGCCTGTAATGGTGATGTCACTCTCTAGGGAGTCGACACCGGAATGGATGGCTTATTTAAGGAATTACGTGATAATGTCAACACGCTGCAAGGTCGGTTGACGACATGAGACGGCCGACAAACAATTAGTACCGGTCCAGACGTCTCAAAAACACCGTCAGGGGTTTAAAACGCCCGTTTACCTTAGTCGGTCGACACAGACACGGACACTGAATCCAGTGTCGACGGTGAATAAACAAACGTATTCCTCATTAGGGCCACACGTTAAGGGCAATGAAGGAGTTGTTACATATTTCTGATACTACAAGTACCACAAAGATGGGTATTATGTGGGAGTGAAAAAACTACCGTAGTTTTTCCTGAATCAGATAAAATAAAATGAAGTGTGTGATGAGGCGTGGGTTTACCCCGATAGCAAATATTGGCGTTATACCTTTTCCCGCCAGAAGGTAGGGCGCGTTGGGAAACACCCCTTAGGGTGGATAAGGCGCTCACACGCTTATCATGTGGCGTTACCGTCTCCAGATACGGCCGCCCTCAAGGAGCCAGCTGATATGAAGCTGGAGTAATATCCTAAAAAGTATATACACACATACGGTGGTTATACTGCGACCAGCGATCGTCTCAGCCTGGAAATGCAGTGCTGGGTTGGCTTGGTCGGATTCCCTGACTGAAAATATTTTAGTGATATAGAGCATTTAATAGGATGCAGTCTATATATATATATATATATATGCGAGATGCACAGAGGGATATTTGCACTCTGGCATCAAGATAAGTGCGTTGTCCATATCTGTCAGAAGATGTTATGGACACGACAGTGGTCAGGTGATGCAGATCCCATACGGCACATGAAAGTATGGTCGTATAAAGGAGAGGAGGTACTTGGGGTCGGTCCATCGGACCTGGGGGCCACGGCAACAGCTGGGAAATACAACCTTTTTACCCCAAGTCACATCTCAGCAGAAAAAGACACAGTCTTTTCAGCCTCAATCTTTCCGTTCCCATAAGGGCATGCGGGCAAAAGGCCAGTCATATCTGCCCAGACATAGAGGAAAGGGAAGTAGACTGCAGAAGGCAGCCCCTTTCCAGGAACAGAAGCCCTCCACCGAGTCTGCCAAGTCCTCAGCAGGACGCTTGGGCCGTGCAAGCTGACTCAGGTGAGGTGGGGGGTCGTCTCAAGAGTCTCAGCGTGCAGTGGGATCACTCGCAAGTTGACCCCTAGATCGTACAAAGTATTATCCCAGGGGTACAGTTTGGAGATTCGAGACATTTTTTCCTCGCAGGTTCCTGAAGTCTGCTTTACCAAAGGCTCCCTCCGACAGGGAGGCAGTATGGTGAAAAAATTCACAAGCTGTATTTCCAGCAGGTGATAATCAAAGTACCCCTCCTACAATCAAGGAAAAGGGTATTAGTCTTCCACACTATATTGTGGTACTGAAGCCAGACGGCTTGGTGAGACATATTCTAAATCTGAAATCTTTGAACACTTACATACAAAGGTTCAAATCAAGATGGAGTCACTCAGAACAGTGATAGCGAACCGGAAAAAAGGGGACTATATGGTGTCCCTGGACATCAAGGATTACCTACATGTCCAAATTTGCCCTTCTCAACAAAGGTACCTATGGTTCGTGGTACAGAACTGTCAATATCAGTTTCTGACGCTGCCGTTGAATTATCCACGGCACCCCGGGCTTTTACCAAGGTAATGGCCGAAAAGATGACTCTCTTCAAAAGAAAAGGGCATCTTAATTATCCCTTACTTGGACGATATCCTGAAAAGGGAAAGGTCCAGAGAACAGTTGGAGGTCGGAATAGCACTATCTAAAGTAGTTCTACGACAGCACGAGTGGATTCTAAATATTCCAAAAATCGCAGCGTTTTTCCGACGATACGTCTGCTGTTCCTAGGAATGATTCTGGGCATAGTCCAGAAAAAGGTGTTTCTCCTGGAGGAGAAAGCCAGGGAGCTATCCGAACTAGTCAGAAACCTCCTAAAACCAGGCCAAGTATCAGTGCATCAATGCACAGGAGTCCTGGGAAAAATGGTGGCTTCTTACGAAGCAATTCCATTCGGCAGATCTCACGCAAAAAAATTTTCAGAGGGATTTGCTGGACGAATGGTCCGGATCGCATCTTCAGATGCATCAGCAGATAATCCTGTCTCCAAGGACAAGGGTGTCTCTTCTGTGGGGGCTGCAGAGTGCTCATCTTCTAGAGGACAGCACATTCAGCATTCAGGACTGTGTTCTGGTGACCACGGATGCCAGCCTGAGAGGCTGGGAAGCAGTCACACAGGGAAGAAATTTCCAAGGAGTGTGGTCAAGTCTGGAGACTTTTTCTCCACATGAATATACTGGAGCTAAGAGCAATTTACAATGCTCTGAGCCTAGGAAGACCTCTGCTTCAAAGTCAGTCGGTGCTGATCTGGTCGGACATCATCATGGCAGTCGCCCACGTAAACAGACGGGGCGGCACAAGAAGCAGGAGGGCAATGACAGCAAGAACTTTTCGCTGAGCGAAAAATCATGTGATAACACTGTCAGCAGTGTTCATTCCGGGAGTGGAAAACTGAATTTCCTCAGCAGGAATGAATTCCACTCGGAAAAGTGGGAACTTCATCTGGAAGTTTCCACATGATTGTAAACCGTTGGGAAAGACCAAAGGTGGTCAGTTCCCTCCTCTGCCTCTCATACCCAGGGTATTGAGAATTATAGGAAATGGTGTGAGGCCAGGAAGGCTCCACGGAAGAATTTCAACAAGGTTAATTCCTATATTTCCTGCAAACAGGAGTGTCTATGGGCCTCAAATTGGGGTCCATTAAGGTTCAAATTTCGGCCTGTCGATTTTCTTCCAGAAAGAATTGGCTTCAGTTCCTGAAGTCCAGAAGTTTGTTAAGGGAGTACTGCATATACAACCCCTTTTGATGTCTCCAGTGGCACTGGGGGATCTCAACGTAGTTTTGGGGATTCCAAAAATCACATTGGTTTAAACCACTAAAACAAATCTGTGGATTTGATATATCTCACATGGAAAGTGACCATGATGTTGGCCCTGGCCTCGGCCAGGCGAGTGTCAAAATTGGCGGCTTTGTCTCACAAAGCCATATCTGATTGTCCATTCGGACAGAGCAAAGCTGCGGACTCGTCCCCAGTTTATCCCTAAGGTGGTGTCAGCGTTGCACCTGAACCAGCTTATTGTGGTACCTGCGGCTACTAGGGACTTGGAGGACTCCAAGTTGCTGGATGTTGTCAGGGCCCTGAAAATATAGTTTTCCAGGTCGGCTGGAGTCAGGAAATCTGACTTGCTGTTTTATCCTGTATGCACCCAACAAGCTGGGTGCCCCTGCTTTTAAGCAGACTATTGCTCGTTGGATTTGTAGTACAATTCAGCTTGCACATTCTGTGGCAGGCTTGCCACAGCCAAAAATATGTAAATGCCCATTCCACAAGGAAGGTGGGCTCATCTTGGGCGGCTGCCCGAGGGGTCTCGGCTTTACAACTTTGCCGAGCGGCTACGTGGTCGGGGGAGAACACGTTTGTAAAATCCTACAAATTTGATACCCTGGCTAAGGAGGACCTGGAGTTCTCTCATTCGGTGCTGCAGAGTCATCCGCACTCTCCCGCCCGTTTGGGAGCTTTGGTATAATCCCCATGGTCCTTTCAGGAACCCCAGCATCCACTAGGACGATAGAGAAAATAAGAATTTACTTACCGATAATTCTATTTCTCGGAGTCCGTAGTGGATGCTGGGCGCCCATCCCAAGTGCGGATTATCTGCAATACTTGTACATAGTTATTGTTAACTAAATCGGGTTATTGTTGTAGTGAGCCATCTTTCAGAGGCTCCTCTGTTTTCATACTGTTAACTGGGTTCAGATCACAGGTTGTACAGTGTGATTGGTGTGGCTGGTATGAGTCTTACCCGGGATTCAAAATCCTTCCTTATTATGTACGCTCGTCCGGGCACAGTATCCTAACTGAGGCTTGGAGGAGGGTCATAGGGGGAGGAGCCAGTGCACACCACCTGATCCTAAAGCTTAACTTTTGTGCCCTGTCTCCTGCGGAGCCGCTATTCCCCATGGTCCTTTCAGGAACCCCAGCATCCACTACGGACTCCGAGAAATAGAATTATCGGTAAGTAAATTCTTATTATCTGATCCATTCCGACAAATACATGTCGGTATGGATCCGACTTTAATTGAATATACCCCATAGTGTGTGTAAATCTGGTTCTGGTACTAGCCAGTGCCTCCTGAGCCATTTACCTCACAGCACGTCCCTGGACTGGCCATATCATTCATCTGAACTCTCCAGAATGCTCCTTGAATCAATTTGGGGCAACTTTGGATCAATGTCGCAGTACATTGTCCTGCTAGGATATGCCATTGTTGTGAGGGTACATGAAGGGCTGCAAATAGTCACCAAGCACTGCATTGTAGCAGTTACCAGTCAAAGATGTGTTCAGGCAGACCAGCAGACCAAACCCATGCCACATGTACACTCCCCGCACCATTATGGAACCACCACCAACCTGCACAGTGCCTTGTTGACAGCTGGGGTCCATGGCCTCATGGGGTCTGCACCACACCCGAACACTACCATCAGCCTGAAACAACTGGAAGCATGACTCCTAAAACCACATCACATGTTGCCAATCTTCCAGGGTCCAATTAGTGATATCACAAGCCCAGCTGAAGCGCTGTATCCAGTGTAGCAGTGTTAACAGGGGCACTCTGGTGGGTCTTCTGCTCCCATATACCATGGAAGCTAAGGATAGACTGACCTGCTGCATATGCGTCTGGTACCTCCTGCATTGAGTGTGGGTGTGATTGGTGCCAGTGTCATGTGACTGTTACCATGGACAATTCTGGCCAGTTGTCGCTGGTCACAGTCGTTAAGCACTTGCGGTCGGCCACTGCACTGTCCATGGTGAGTGTTAATGCCTTCCGTGAGGCATTTTCAGTACACACGTGACACCATAGATCGACGAATGTTGAATGTCCATACTATTTTCAGAAATGGAAAGTCCCATCTGTCAGGCAGCTACTATCATGCCCCGTTCGAAGTCCAATAAATCATGCTGTGTTGCCATGAGCAGCCTAGCCGGTGATCAAGCTGACTCACGAGATCTCCGATTACAATTTATGCAGGTCTGCCCATTTCCAAGACTTCACAGTACGGTGGCAATACCTATTACCTTTGCATACTGCTGTCCCATGACTTCTGTCACTTCAGTCTATTTATTGTGAGAAGAGTTTGTGTCAAACCTTTCTGCCCACTAGATATAGGTCAGAGCTAAAAATAAAATAAAATTGTAAATCTCATATCTGCCAAGTATGGTCAGGTCGACCATCCATACATACATACATACATCCATACATACATCCATACATACATCCATACATACATACATCCATACATCCATACATACATCCATACATCCATCCATCCATACATACATACATACATACATACATACATACATACATACATACATGGATGTGGTCAAATCTGAAAGTTGTGAAGGTTCAGCAGGGCGCCAATAGCACTATCAGATAATGGTCATGTGGTCATCATTCGAACAGACATATAACTATTTAGGAGCCCCCATGCTTTGTAGGGAGTGACACTTGTCACTCCCCTCACATACCTAATTGGGCTACTCAACTGCACCTTGATCTGCACTTCTTGTGAAAAATGTAATGTTAGAGCTTGCGGTTGCCTGATTGCTATTATAACATTCAGAGGCTTTTAATGCTTTGTTCTGCCTGCAGTTAAGTAGCCAGACGCTAGTTAAGCTCCTTCCTGGCTGTGGATGCCAGGCCTTAGAGGAGATAGCAGAGGAGACAGCAGGGTATGGAGCCCTTGTATATGCGCTACACAGGTTCCAGCAGCTGAGGGGCCTGATGGGCTTATTGGAGCTGATAGTTTTTCTTGTTAAACCTAATTAGTTACACCTACATCTCAACCAGCTAGACCCACATTTCTGTGAACCTTTCTGTCTGGAAGGGCTACATTTTGAATCTTGAAATAACAGGCTGCACTTTACCTGTAGATTTAATGTTTTTGGGAAATATATGATTGAACGTTGTTTTATTTCTTAGGTAAAGATTCAAAGTCTGAATCTGGAACTTTGTCCCTGGTGTCACTGGTGCCTGAAGAAAAGGTGTCCTTTGGGCTCTATGCACTATCAGTGTCTTCTCTGACAGTGGCCAGAATAAGGAAGGTTTATAACAAACTAGACAGCAAAGCAATTGCAAAGCAGGTAAGCTTCATTATGCAAGTTGTATTGTCAGTATGGCTGCCTAAATTATATATTGGGCCTGATCCTGTGGTGAGAGTAAAGAAAAAAGCTAATAACTGTGCACCTGTGCAAAACCATATTGTGTTGCAGGTGGGGCAGATGTAACATGTGCAGAGAGCTTGTCCAGCATGTGTGGGCTACGTGCAAAAGCAGCCAGTCTTCAAAATAAAAAAGAAACTGTATTTGCACCCCTTGCATTGCAACATGGTTTGTCCAGAAGCACAGTTACCTGATTTTTTTGCCTTGCTCCCCACTCAGAATCAGGCAATTGTGTTTCTGATGATTATATCTGACCACATTCAGCTTAGGAAGGGATATAGTTCACATTATAGTTGAAATCCATTTAATTGTATATTGTATAATAATTTATCTCAGTTTTACATTTTCTGTATTTACTTACTGTGAGTGGACATGATGCACATGTCCCAAGCAGCAGCTGGACCACTCTGTGTGACCAGCGTGTGATCAGATAGCAAGGCCATGTATTCACTGAGGACAATCAATGGGCAAACAGTCACATCAATCTTTCCCTGACTATGAATTATTCTGTGAGTAAATATGGCATTTCTGTAAGACATATAGTTAATTTTTGCTTTTCCTCTATATCCCGGATATTGATTATAAATAATGATGTAATATATTGCAGTGTTTTCTAAAAACATTGTGTTACTATGGGGACCTTGTCAATGAACATATGTACAGGATTTCCCTTTGTTGGCATGTATTCGTTCTATAATCAAACACATGATAAAAATCACATGATCTGCTCTTTTATTACGGGGTATGATAGGCATAACTATCAGCGTGGGCATCAATAAGAAATATTACTATCCGAAATGATCCGAACTTTATTCATCACATGTTTAAATGGTACATTCACATCTGAAAAATAATGGATAATATAGCCAGAAGCTGCCCAATATCTTTGAAGAGATGAACGTTTCTACTAGTGATGTATCTCCTAGCAATCTATGTGTATTATATCTGTAAGTGAGGAGGAGGCTCAGTCTCTGCCACCTCCTATAATGTGTACACGTCTGATCCTTTTGCAGGAAGAACAAGACTTGCCATTTGCTAAGCAGGAAACTCCCCATTATTTGTTTTCTTTGCACCCTCGCGAAATTGTGTTCTGTGTGTGAGTGTAATTCCAGGCATAGCTTCTCCCATCAGAAGATGCAACATGTCGCACCTGTCTTCCATATTTCCCCTTTCTATAGATGTGTGCCATTGTGCAGATGATTGTATAGTGGGTCCCCATTTTGTATTTTTTTCTTCTTTGCTATATATAGTCGTAGAGACATACAAATTGACATTTTGCATATCAGTGATACAATATTTAGATCCTTATAAGACCACTTTAAAGATGTCTTTTGGGACTAACCATATTAGAGATGTCATCCAGTATTATTTCTGTGTTGAGTAACTTTTTACTTCTATATGTTTTATTTAGCTAGCGATATCGTCTCATGAGAATGCCACCCCTGTGAAACTGCTACATAACTCCGCTGGGCATTTGAATGGACCCGCTCGAACAATAGGAGCAGCCCTCATTGGCTACTTAGGTAAGCCTTGTGTCATCGGGATTGCGTGTCATCAGTTAGTAATGTGTGTACTGTGGGGGTGATTCCGAGTTGTTCGTTCGCTCGCTAGCTGCTTTTAGCAGCATTGCACACGCTAAGCCGCCGCCCTCTGGGAGTGTATTTTAGCTTAGCAGAATAGCGAACGAAAGATTATCAGAATTGCGAATAGAAAATTCTTAGCAGTTTCTGAGTAGCTTTAGACCTACTCACAAATAGCGATCAGTTCAGTCAGTTTCGTTCCTGGTTTGACGTCACATACACGCCCAGCGTTCGCCCAGCCACCCCCCCGTTTCTCCAGACACTCCCGCGTTTTTCCCTGATATGCCTGCGTTTTTCCGCACACTCCCAGAAAACGGCCAGTTTCCGCCCAGAAACACCCACTTCCTGTCAATCACACTCCGAACACTTCAACGATGAAAACTCTTCGTTCGGACGTGAGTAAATCTACTAAGTTTTGAGCTAAAATACTAACCGCATGCGCACTGCGAACCATGCGCATGCGCATTTTTGCCTTAATCGCTCCGTTACGAAACTCGGCAACGAGCGAACAACTCGGAATGACCCCCTGTATGCGGGTTTGCTCTGCAATTTTTGATGGATCGTATCATCCGTTTGACTCTTATAATTCCATAGACATGTTTCATCTAGCAGTAGAGTGGACAGGGCAATGTAAATTATACCCCATAAATAGACTGGGAACCATGCACTTTATTGCTACATGTACATTTTAACATTTTTGTATATATTTTTCTTATATAAAAAAATACTGTGGATTTGTTATGAGCTATTTCAGAGGTTCCCAAACGTGGTCCTCGAGGCACTCCAACATTCCAGGATTTAGGTATACCCATGGTTCAGCACAGATGGTTAAATCATATTGACTGAGGTGCTAATTAAGTCACCTGTGGCCAAGAATGGATACATTTAAGACCTGGACCATTGGGTGCCTTGAGGACCGCGTTTGGGAACCTCTGAGCTATTTCAATATTTCATGCTCCCCACTCTTTATTTGTTTTCCATTTGATGACTTATGGAAGCAGCCTTATTTGTGGAGCACTCTGCATTTCTCTCTGGTGCTATTGTTGTGTTGGTGTGTAACTGAGAAAGTAAACATTCTAGGAAATATTATTCAATCTGAAGGATATTTCGGTATTACTATTTTTTTTAAATAAAAAAAATCATGTATACCCCTTCCAGATTTATTTTAAAATTCTGTGTTTTTGTGCGTGGAAGGAATATATCCCCGGGTCGGTGCCCCTACTATTGACCAGGGTTTTTCTGGCGACATTCTTCCCAGGTAGACAATTCGTGTAAAGTGTGAATAGGGCGACCTGGTATTTTACTCCCAGATCGCACTTAGAAGCCTCTGTTAGGCTGTTCAGGGCTACCTGTGGAAGGGGGGAGGAAAGGGGGGAGGCTACCAGGAAGGGTTCGGGGCTGTCAGGAGGGGGCTGGAACTGCCTGCTTACACCATGTCAGAGATGCGCTTCCTGCTTCCCTTGCCCAGTGTGTGTGTATGAGTGTGATGTGTGTATATAAAATGTTTGTGTGTATATGACTTGTGTGTGTTCATGACATGTATGTATGAGTGTAACGTGTGTGTATGACTGTGACATGAGAGCAGCCTGGCAACCGTGGCTTGTATAATGCCAGGGCAGACCAGGCTTATGTCTGAGAGGGGACGGCCCGGGAATTTCCCATCTCAGGTGTAGTGTGGAAGTGGGTCTTGAGCAAAAACCCCGGATTGAGCAATGAAATTCCCGGGTTGTATGTCTGAAAGTGGTATTAGTGTAATTAGCTGAGCCTGAAATTAAACATGTTGATAACTGTAGTATTTGATCTATATGAGCTTGTTAAATAATTGTCAGCAGTACAGTTTATTGACCGCAGCAAATGTACTAAACCAAAATAGTAATACGGGCCGGATTCATTTAGCCGTGGTAATTAAACATGGGTTAATTGGTCTGCCATGGCTATTCAGTTACAGCCCACAGGGCTGCTCTTAATGCAGATTTCTGTTTGAGCCTGAGGGAGTAGGAACCAAGCATGGATGGGGAGGGGGGAGATTGAGGTGACCCTAGTATATACCGAGACCTGTATATATATATTTATTATATGTATGTATGTATATATATATATATATATATATATAAATATATATAATAGTATGTTTAACATTCTGGAGGAGTAATGAAATAAATCCTTTACAAGTGCAACCGAGAACAGGAACAGACAGCTGTATTCCGTTTTTGAGCCAGCAGTAGCGGCGAGTACTTGGTGACTGGAGGAAGGGCTGTGGTGGAGATCGTAGCTGCCGCTTTGTGCATTTGACAAGGAAGATTCTGCTGCACAACCCGTTATATGCCGGCGTTTGGAGAGTGGTGGCGCTAAATTCCACAAGTAGTGGGGCTTAATTGCGGATTGTGACAGACAGCTCCAAACCATGAAAAAACTATTTTGTTTGCGGGAGTAGGGGGTGGGGGGTGGGGGGTTTGCGGTTTCTGGGTTAAACCCTCCCTTGACACTACTCCACTACTGGAACTTAAGGGTAAATGCACGTTAGCAGCAAATTTACTGTGCAAGAAAAAGAGGCAGTAATTGAATAGTCTTGGGTGTAAAAGCCTGAGCCTATCGCCTTTTCCCCACATTGTAAATTTTCTTTCAGATTTTTTCTTTAAAATCTTTTGCATTGGAGGCAGGTCGATAATATGTAAATGAGCAAAGGTGACTATAGTAACAACTAAACAATACATTTAAACAAAATATTTGAATGAAAATAAATAAAAGAAAATTACACCATACTATTGGCGTGATGGGCTAATATAATGTATATCACATGTGTAAGTGCTGTTGGGCTTGGTACATTTGTCATTAACCTTATTCGCACAGTTGTGAATTTTTTTACTAAATTAAAACGTTAAACAGCTTTTTTCTTTTTTTTCTCCCAGGAGTGAGAACATTTGTCCCTAAACCTGTGGCCACAACCTTGCAGTATATAGGTGGTGCTGCTGCCATCCTTGGCCTAGTAGCAATGGCATCTGATGTTGAAGGTCTCTACGCAGCAGTAAAGGCTCTTGTTTGTGTTGTAAAGAGCAACCCACTGGCTAGCAAAGAGATGGAGAGAATCAAAGGTTACCAGGTGTGTTGGGGCAATCGTTTAAAGACTGAATTTAAGTATCTTGTGAAACTAATTTACCATAGGGAAAAAGAGAACCTTTGCATTCATACAGATGTGTCCTTTTACATCCTTGCTGCAGTCACGCTAAACAGCCCTTGAAGTTGCGCCATGCCGTGGAGGGACTCTAGCGCTGATCGTCCTTTTTTGTTTTTGTTTTCCCATAAAAATGCATCTTAGACTCAAAGTAATGTAACGTGATGCACAGGCAGCTACTGCTGATTAAAATGATATGCAGCATGCCTGTATTCTGTCATTGCGGCTCTATCTGCTTCCGAAGTGCCACGTTACCATGTTTTCCAGGAAAACGCTAGCATAGCATTTTGTATGCAAATACAGTCACAGTCAACACAGCATATAGGCAAGCTGCATATATTTTAATCAGCAGAAGCTGCTTGTGCGTCCTATTACATTACTTTACACCTAACCTTTACATTATCGTGAAAAAAACGCAAACGAGTCCCACGGCACTCGTGTTATGCGCACGGAGCAAAGATGTAAGAGGACACATCTGTACAACTATAATGGAAATACTAGTAAGTAGATAGATCTACAGTATTTGCCAGATGGTATGTAGGAGACACGCTGTGTGTGTGCACAAAATTGTAAGGGTGCACATGATCAATCACGTCATAGAAATCATTTTGCGGCATGTGAGGCTTCTTGTAAAGACTTTTTTGTCAGTTATTTATAAAGATCATTTAGCAAAACTGTATAGGAAACGTAGAGAACCCCTGACATACCCGTGTGATTTGTGAGAATTGAGTATAGATTGTTTTTGCCAATCAATATCAATGTATTAGCTCTTGCTTCTGCTTGGGACTTATTCTGCATTGAGTACAGGTACCAGGGGACATTTTTGGAATTGCAGCAGGAATTGAGGCCTAGGTATGATGCAGCTGAAGAATAAATTAAGTATAGGTTTTAATAAATATTCATTAAAAAATGCAAGATTTGCATCTTGCATCAAGCGTTCTGCTCGGGGTACGCAGATTCATCATATTTCCTGACAAGCTGTGTGAATTCCATCTGTGCTCATATGAAAGAAAATTACTTTTCCCAAAGCGGAGATGTCACAAGTACCACATGGTCATTTGAAGGTTGTTTCTTTTCAGGTTAATTGGGTTCTCCCAATATGTCACACAGACTCTTTGGTTATTGGCATTTGAGAATACAAATGAACTTGTGTTAGAACGACAATTATTTATATACTTGCTGTCACCGAATGTGCAGTATGTGTAATGTTCAGTTGTTAAAGTTCAAAAACCACTTGCACATTCTAAAAAGGCTGCTAAGATAGAACTGCTGATAGTGGTACGTTTATCAAGACCCATCAGAAATGTAGATTCAACACTGCCATTCATTTTAGAGAAAGAAATTCTTAATTTGGATAATTTATAAAAAAAACAGATGTCAATTTGGAAACTGAGCAATGCAACACTGGCCAGCAGCGGTAAGTTTATGGCGTTCTAGGGCAGTCAGTGGTGAATCACTGCATGTGTGAGCTGGCTTCAGCATGTTCAGTGGAACTGGAAACCCAGCTTGATTTTCAGTTCCAGACTCGACAACAAAAAAAGTTTTTTTTTTAATTGGAAATAAAGAGAGAGAGAAATTATTATTATTTTTTTATTAAATAGGAAGAAAAAGTAAAAATGCTTTATTTTAATAGTATCCAAATAGAAGATAGACAGTAAATAGATAGACGGCCAATATGTTGACACCAGAAGGTTGACAGTTAAATGGTTGATATATACTTAGGTAGACAGGGTCAAAAGGTCAACAGGTTTTCATTACTTTTAGGGTTAGGCATTATTGGGAGGGTTAGGGTTAGTTTGCCGTAGGGGACGGTTAGGCACTTGGTGGATTGTCAGGTTTAGGCTGCGGAAGGGGACAGTCAGTTTTAGGCACTAGGGAGAGGGTTAGGATTAGTGTTGACCATTTCCATGTCAGCCATTTAATTGTAGACCTTTTTGACCCTATTGATATATTGACTGTCGACCATCTGGTGTTGACTTATTGACTATTTACTGTCGATCTTGTAATCCACACCTATTTAAATAATAAAGCATTTTTTTCCTGTTGTTATCCCAACTGCCTTTCTGAGACTTGTACTACCTCTGATAAATATGCATGCATATGGAAGCATCACAGGAGGCCACTGGTGATGACTACCCCTGGCACACCTTCCTGACTACACCTTCCTTGCCAGAAGGTGGACTTTAATAAATAGTTTTTGCGGGATTTAGGGCTTCTTGGTCTTTTTAAAATACTTTGAACTTTAGTAATAATCACAATTTTAAAAGTACGTACTACATTTTTTTCTGTAGCTATATGTATGTGTGTAATCGCAGTACATTTTTTGCTTTGTTTAATACACAGAATATTTCTCATACGTCCTAGAGGATGCTGGGGATGCTTCAAGAACCATGGGGTATAGACGGGATCCGCAGGAGACATGGGCACACTATAAGACTTTGAATGGGTGTGAACTGACTCCTCCCTCTATGCCCCTCCTCCAGACTCCAGTTAGATTCTGTGCCCAGCGAGACTGGATGCACACTGAGGAACTCTCCTGAGTTTCTTAGAAAAATACTTTATTTAGGTTTTTTATTTTCAGGGAGACCTGCTGGCTACAGGCTCCCTGCATCGTGGGAGTGAGGGGAGAGAAGCAGACCTACTTCTTCTGAGTTCAAAGGCTCTGCTTCTTAGGCTACTGGACACCATTAGCTCCAGAGGGGTCGATCACTACGGTACGCCTAGCTGCTTGTTCCCGGAGCCGCGCCGTCACCCCCCTCACAAAGCCAGAAGATAGAAGCCGGGTAAGTATGAGAAGATCAGAAGACTTCAGTGACTGCAGAAGACGGCTTGAGGTACCGCGCAGCGGCCTCGCTGCACGCCATGCTCCCACACTGATCATGGCACTGCAGGGTGCAGGGCGCAGGGGTGGCGCCCCGGGCAGCATGGGGGGCCGCAAATACCACTAGCATGTAATATAACAGGCACTTGTTAAGGGACCCCCGACAGTATAAAGAATTTTGAGCGGGACCGAAGCGCGCCATGTCGGGGGCCGGGCTTAGCCGCATAGCTCTCACCAGCGCCATATCTCTCTTCACAGAAGGCTGCAGAGACGCTGGCCCTGATCCTCCACACTGCTGTGCAAGTAACAGGGTGCAAAATGGGGGGGGGGCACTAGTAATTGGTGAATTATATTGTTTGATAAAAGCGCTAGCAGGTCTGGGCAGTATGGTCACTGACTTCAGAACCGGGATAGGCGCTGGGTGTGAGCTGGCTGAACACTCTCTGTGTCTTTCTAACAGGCTCTGCTGTGGGTCTGTCCCCTAATGCCCAGTGCGTTTGTGGCTGTCGGTACGTGTGTGTGTCGACATGTCTGAGGATGAATGCTCTTCCCAGGAGGAGGCTGGGGTGGGGACTGACAGTTCTGTGAGAGTGACCGTATCGGCACCGCCGACGGATGATTGGGTCAATATGCTGAGTGTTTTAAATACAAATGTGACTAAGTTGGCTAAGAGGTTTGATAAATCTGAGTCTAAGAACCAGACATGGAGGAAATCCATGGAAGATGCTTTGTCACAGGCCCAGACCCCTTTGGGGTCGCAGAAACGTGCATTTGCCCAAATAGCAGATACAGATACCGACACGGACTCCGATTCCAGTGTCGACTATAGTGATGCCATATTACATCCAAAACTGGCTGAGTATTCAGTACATGTTTGTGGCGATAAAAGATGTTTTACATATCGCTGAGGACCCTGCTGTTCCTGATACGAGGGTCTGTATGTTTAAAGGCAAGAAACCTGAGGTAACGTTTCCTCCCTCTCATGAACTGAATGCACTTTTTAAAAAAGCTTGGGAAAATCCCGACAAAAAGATACATGTTCCCAAAAGAATTCCAATGGCATATCTGTTTCCCTCTGGGGACAGGGACAGCTGGGAGTCAATCCCCACAGTAGACAAAGCTTTGTCGCGTCTGTCCAAAAAGAAGCGCTTCCGTCCCCTGACACGGCAGCCCTGAAGGATCCTGCGGATCGTAAGCAGGAAAATACCCTGAAATCCATTTATGTCACTACAGGGTCGCTACTCAGGCCCGCTGTTGCTGCGGCATGGGTGAGTAGCGCTATTGAAAAGTGGGCAGATAACTTGTCATCTGAGGTAGATTCCCTAGACAGGGATAGTGTGCTTTTGACCTTGGGTCATATCAAGGACGCTGCAGCGTATTTAAAAGAAGCGGTAAGGGATATTGGCCTTTTGGGATCAAGGTCCAATGCCATGGCAGTCTCTGCTAGGAGAGCATTGTGGATTCATCAATGAAATGCTGATTCTAAGAAGGCAATGGAGTCTTTACCGTTTAACGGTAAGGTCCTGTTTGGTGACGGCCTCACTGACCTGGTCTCTACGGCTACCGTGGGTAAGTCATCTTTTTTACCTTATGTTCCTGCACAGCAGAAGAAATCGCCTCACTATCAGATGCAGTCCTTTCGGCCCAACAAATTCAAAAAAGGACGTGGGTCCTCCTTCCTTGCTGCAAGGGGGAGAGGAAGGGGAAAAAGGTCACAGGCTGTGGCTAGTTCCCAGGAGCAGAAGTCCTCTCCGGCTTCTACCAAATCCACCTCATGACGCTGGGGCTCCTCTGCGGGAGTCCGCTCCGGTGGGGGCACGTCTCAAACTCTTCAGTCAAGTCTGGATGCACTCGGACCTGGATCCTTGGATAGTAGAAATAGTAACCCAAGGGTACAAGCTAGAGTTGCAAGACGTGCCCCCTTACCGATTTTTCAAATCGACCTTGCCAGCTTCTCTGCCAGAAAGGGAGATAGTAAGCGCTGCGATACTAAAGTTGTGTCAAAATAAAGTGATTGTCACGGTACCCCCGTCTCAACGGGGGGAAGGTTTTTATTCAAGCCTGTTCGTGGCGCCGAAGCCGTATGGCTCAGTCAGACCGATTCTAAATCTGAAATCCCTCAATTTCTTTCTAAAAAGATTCAAGTTCAAGATGGTGTGTCTCTACGAGCAGTGATCTCCAGTCTGGAGAAGGGGGATTTTATGGTGTCGGTCGACGTAAAAGATGCCTACTTACATGTCCCCATATATCCTCCACATCAGGCTTACCTGAGATTTGCTGTGCAGGATTGTCATTACCAATTTCAGACATTGCCATTTGGTCTGTCCACGGCTCCGAGGGTTTTCACCAAAGTAATGGCGGAAATTATGGTTCTCCTGCACAAGCAGGGACTCACAATTATCCCGTACTTGGACGATCTCCTCATAAAGGCGAGGACCAAGGAGAAATTGTTGAAGAATGTTGCTCTTTCGCTGACGATTCTGCAACAACACGGTTGGCTCCTAAATTTGCCAAAATCACAGTTGGATCCAACGACACGGCTGTCGTTCCTGGGTATGATTCTGGATACAGAATTACAGAGAGTTTTTTCTTCCAGTGGAAAAAGCTTTGGCAATACAGAACATGGTAAAACGGATTCTGAAACCGGCAAAGGTGTCAGTTCTTCACTGCACTCTGTTGCTGGGGAAGATGGTGGCGGCCTACGAGGCCATTCCGTATGGCAGGTTCCATGCGAGGGTGTTTTAGTGGAACCTGCTGGACCAGTGGTCTGGGTCTCACCTGGACATGCACCAGAAAATTTTTCCATCTCCCAGGACAAGAATTTCCCTTCTGTGGTGGCTGCACAGTTCTCACCTTCTGGAGGGACGCAGGTTCGGGATTCAGGATTGGATCCTGGTGACCATGGATGCAAGCCTCCGAGGCTGGGGAGCAGTCACACAGGGAAGAAACTTTCAGGGAAAGTGGTCAAGTCAGGAAGCTTGTCTACACATAAACATTCTGGAATTAAGAGCCATCCACAACGGCATACTGCAAGCAGACCATCTTCTTCGAGGTCTGCCGGTCTTGATTCAGTCAGACAACGTGACAGCAGTGGCGTACATAAACCGCCAAGGCGGAACAAAGAGCAGAGCGGCGATGGCCAAGGCCACGAAGATTCTTCGCTGGGCGGAAAGACATGCCAGCGCTCTGGCAGCGGTCTTCATTCCAGGAGTGGACAACTGGGAAGCAGATTTCCTCAGCAGACACGATCTCCATCCAGGAGAGTGGGGTCTTCATCAAGAGGTCTTTGCAGAAGTGACAAATCGTTGGGGAGTTCCTCAAGTGGACATGATGGCGTCCCGCCTCAACAAGAAACTTCAGAAATATTGTTCCAGGTCAAGGGACCTTCAGGCGATAGCGGTGGACGCCCTAGTGACACCGTGGGTGTTTCAGTCAGTCTGTGTGTTCCCTCCACTTCCACTCATTCCAAGGGTGATAAAAATTATAAGAAGAACAAGGGTTCTGGCGATCCTCATTGTTCCGGATTAGCCAAAAAGGGCCTGGTATCCAGATCTTCAGGAGTTGCTCATAGAAGATCCCTGGCCTCTTCCTCTTCGGGAGGACCTGTTACAACAGGGGCCGTGCGTGTATCAGGACTTACCTCGGCTGCGTTTGACGGCGTGGCGGTTGAACGCCAAATCCTAGCCCGAAAGGGTATTTCCAGTGAAGTCATTCCTACACTTCTTCAGGCTAGAAAAGAAGTAACGGCAAAGCATTACCACCGTATTTGGAGAAAATGTGTGTCTTGGTGTGAATCCAAGAAGGCTCCTACGGAAGAATTTCACCTGGGGCGGTTGCTCCATTTCCTACAAGCAGGTGTGGATGCGGGCTTAAAGTTAGGCTCTATTAAGGTACAGATTTCGGCCTTATCGATCTTTTTTTCAAAAAGAATTGGCCTCCCTTCCAGAAGTTCAGACCTTCGTGAAGGGCGTGCTGCACATCCAACCTCCCTTTGTGCCCCCAGTGGCACCATGGGATCTTAATGTGGTGTTGCAATTCTTGCAAACACATTGGTTTGAACCTTTGCGCAAGGTTGAGTTAAAATTCCTTACTTGGAAAGTGGTCATGTTGTTGGCCTTGGCGTCTGCAAGGCGAGTATCTGAATTGGCGGCTTTATCTCACAAAAGCCCCTATTTGATTTTCCATGCTGATAGAGCGGAGTTGAGAACTCGTCAGCAATTTCTGCCAAAAGTGAATTCATCCTTTCATGTTAACCAGCCAATTGTGGTGCCAGTGGCTACTGACGCCTTGGCGGAGTCAAAGTCTCTCGATGTGGTCAGAGCTTTGAAGATTTATGTCACCAGAACGGCGCAGATTACGAAAACAGAGGCTCTGTTTGTCCTGTAGGCTCCCAACAAGATTGGGGCTCCTGCTTCTAAGCAGACTATTGCGCGCTGGATTTGTAATACAATTCAGCAGGCTCATTCTACGGCAGGATTGCCGTTAACGGAATCTGTGAAAGCCCATTCTACCAGAAAGGTGGGCTCATCCTGGGCGGCTGCTCGGGGAGTCTCGGCGTTACAACTTTGCCGAGCTGCTACTTGGTCGGGTTCAAACACCTTTACGAAGTTTTACAAGTTTGATACCCTTGCTGAGGAGGACCTCTTGTTTGGTCAATCGGTGCTGCAGAGTCATCCGCACTCTCCCGCCCGTTCTAGAGCTTTGGTATAAACCCCATGGTCCTTGAAGCATCCCCAGCATCCTCTAGGACAGGCTTTCCCAACCACGGTCCTCAAGGCACACTAACAGTGCATGTTTTAGTGATATCCAGGCTTCAGCACAGGTGACTTAATTAGTAGCTCAGTTATTTTGAGTTAACCATCTGTGCTGCAGCCTGGCTATCACTAAAACCTGCACTGTTGGTGTGCCTTGAGGACCGTGGTTGGGAAAGCCTGCTCTAGGACATATGAGAAAATAGGATTTTTATACCTACCGGTAAATCCTTTTCTCTTAGTCCGTAGAGGATGCTGGGCGCCCGTCCCAGTGTGGGCTGTATCTGCAGTTTGCTGTAGTTACGCTCATGTTGCGTTGAGAGTAGTCACTCTGTGACTGTTGTTGGTCATGCCGTTACATGCGTTTTTTGTTGAATGCCATGTTGTACGGCGTGTTAGTGGTGTGAGCTGGTATGTATCTCACCTTAGTTTAAACTAGTTAAATAAATCCTTTCCTCGAAATGTCCGTCTCCCTGGGCACAGTTCCTATAACTGGAGTCTGGAGGAGGGGCATAGAGGGAGGAGCCAGTTCACACCCATTCAAAGTCTTATAGTGTGCCCATGTCTCCTGCGGATCCCGTCTATACCCCATGGTTCTTGAAGCATCACCAGCATCCTCTACGGACTAAGAGAAAAGGATTTACCGGTAGGTATTAAAATCCTATATAATCAAGCTAGTTAGTGTGATATCAATTTAATATAATCCAGTCTAAGGTGTTCCAGTTTCTGTGGTATATACCTTTTTATAAGTGTTATCATACATGACTTTCTTTATGTTTAAGCTGGGTACACACAGGAGCAACGGGACTTTGTGCCGACATCAGAACAAATCCCCGTGATCCTGGATTGCCCATACGCACTGGAGCAACATTAATGAAGGACAGAACGATCATGTACTATCCTTTATTAGCACACTACAGGACGCTAGCGATATCATTATGTTTCATGTGCAGCACAACACACCTGACAATGTTGCTGTAGACTACGGGCACCTGCATATCAGGGATGTGCACCAAATTGAGCGCAATGTCATCTGGTCCAGCGGATCAGAGCGACATATCGCTCAGTGTGTACCCAGCTTTAGTAGTGCTTGGTGATGGTTTTGTTTCCATATTCCTTAGTAGATAAGGGACATCATTTTTGTGCTAATTGTGGTTGGTTAGACATTGCTTGTTTTTGTTTTTAATTTAGCAAAATAAGCAAAATCACCTAATAAAACACATCACACATGTAGATTGTATGTGTGTTACCATACCGTGTTGGTGCGAGATACTGTAAATCCAGGCACATTACATTCATATCTATGTCCTATCTCCTATTTAAAACTTTTTGTTATTCTTTTGTCCTTCGCTTAGCTATTAGCTATGTTGCTGAAGAAGAAGAGAGGACTTCTCAACAGCCACATATTGCATCTTACATTTTCCTTGGTAGGAACAGTGGATAGTGGCCACGAGACATCCATCATACCCAACTCCACTGCTTTCCAGGACCTGCTGTGTGACTTTGAGGTATTTGACAGAACGGAACAGTGTTTCCTGTTGTTTTAGAAGCATAAGTCACTAACTAGATTTATTTCAGTTTTGAGAATGTTGAAGAACTAAAGTGATGATAACATATAAACAGACTTGTTAACCTACCAGTGATTTGCAAGTGAAGGGTGCTGATCTGGCCTTGCGCAAATACCAGTTATTTTAAGTATATTCTGCATAGACATGGTATAAATGATATCTATGTACAGTATATAGTCTTTTGAATATTTTGGCCCTAATTTTAACTTGTATGTTTCTTAGGTCTGGTTACACGCACCATATGAGCTTCATCTTTCACTATTTGAGCATTTCATTGAGCTTCTTACTGAGTCAAGGTAAGACCCAGACATTTCCCAAATGGGACAAGCTTTTCCCTACAGTCCAACGTGGCTAATACCAGTTATTATATTCCTGTCTATGAAACGGATAGGTGCGAGCTTCAGAATTTAGCCAATGCATATATCTACAACTGGGAACATTGAAGTGAACCTATCGGTAGTGATACTTATGCCATATGCAAATTTCAATAATCCTAGGTGCTAAATGTCCAGTTCCAAATGACAGTATAAAGTAAATTATTTATTGGATTTAAGCTTATAGAGGGAAAGAGTTAAGTATTTTCTTTGGCTGTAAATTGTAGGAGGGTTCTTATTTGAAATTGGTGATACATATGTAATAAAGAGTTTCCTCTAAGCTATGGGTCTTCAACCTGTGGCCCTCCAGCTGCTGTGGAACTACACATCCCTGCATGCACTGCCACAGTTGTGCTATTAGGGAATTCTAAAATCGAGGCAGAGCATGCTGGGATGTGTAGTTCCACAGCAGCTGGAGGACCGCAGGTTGAAGACCCATGCTCTAAGCTGAATGATCTGGTGCTTACTAATAGGTCTGCATTGAAATTCTGCTAGCAAGTGCAACCCTGCTCAACTACAGCAATACACATCAGTGTTAATTATATACTCCTGTAAATGACAGCTGTATAAACAGGGAGCTCAGTATAAATGTGGTGATGGAAACCCCTGACTGTTTCCAGTGGGACAAGGTCGCTGATTTGGCAGTTGATAATACATGAAAGGCAAGTTTAGGTTGAATGTACAGACATTGGGTGATAAGAGAGGGAAAAAAAAGAATATGTCATTGGGGACCCAAGCTCCCATCATGGTGTCAGTAATGACGTTTTGTAGCCTCATATACTTGAAATAACATATACAAAAGACTGTTTACGTGTACTGTATGTTTTGTTACAGTGAGGCAGCAAAGAACGCCAAGCTCATGAGAGAATTCCAGCTGATACCCAAACTGCTGCTGACACTGCGAGACATGTCCCTATCTCAGCCCACCATATCTGCCATCAGTAACGTCCTGAGTTATCTCCTGCAAGGCTTCCCCAACAACAATGACTTACTCCGGTACTATTTTTGATCACAACGTAAAGTTGTAAAGAAATCACATTCACTCTATAGTGTGCTTTATCTTTTGTTACATAATATGTTCCCCTTTCTTCCTGCCAAGGTTTGGCCAATTCATCTCATCCACACTGCCTACTTTTGCAGTATGTGAGAAGTTTGTCAATATGGAAGTAAATAATGAAGAGAAGCTAGAGCCAGGTAAGGGGTTATTTTATTGATTGATTTTGTTTGCTTGAAATGTATATTTTATTTTGAAAATACAAAAAAAAACACTGATTCTTTAAACTAAATAGCACAAAACTGGTCTCAGTCCCCTGTATTGCAGTGGGCTCGGTCAGTGTTTTTGCTGCTGATCCCTTGATGCCTGTGATGCTGTAACCACATGGGACAATAAAGGTGCATATACACTGTTTTTGCCCAGTATATATGCAGATAGATGATGTGAAAATCGCTGGCCGGAAAATCGCACAGTGCATACACATTGAGTGCTTTTCACCCGGCCTGGTAGGAGACTGTGGAAAGGGGTTCACTCGGCCGCTAAAACAGGCTGGCGGCCGGCGATGATGCAGGAGCGCGTATCAGTGCTCACCGCTCATCACCCATCCATACTAGGAGGTTTTGAGCTCAAAGTAGCTCAGAATGCCAAAAGTGAGCTACTTTGAGCTCAAAATCTACTAGTGTGTAAGGGCCTTAAGACTGTGTCTGGGGAGGCTTTTCTTTTTCTGTTTCTATGAAACACCTCATCGATATGCAAAAAAATGATGTTTTATATTACATCCATGCTTTGCTATAGTATCTTTCTCATTTATGTGACCCCTTAAGGAGCTGAAGATGACTTTGGAGGGCTTGTTTCTGCTAATCTGATTCTCCTGAGAAATAGACTGTTGGATATGTTACTTAAACTGCTTTATACTACAAAGGAAAAGACCACAGTAAATATACAGTAAGTATTATGTGATTGGATACGCAGACAAAATATGGGCTTGTGAATTTGGCATAAGAAAAAAATGCAAAATAAATGTCACTAGAGAAATCGATATTAAGATGTTATCACTTACCGAGATAGGTTTAGATATATTTAAGCCTGATTACTCTGTAGTGCCCATACTCCGTCCTTCCATATTCATTGGTATTAGTGCACATGAACAAGGAAGTTTCAGACATCTGTCCGACAAATTACCTGCTTCCTGATACTGGTGCCCCTTTTGCTTCATGATAAATAGTCAGAGGAAGATAGATAAATATGGAGGAACTTTTATTTCACGTGGCAAGGTACAATCTCTTGATGATGTGTATGGTGGCCTAGATAAAAGTTGCTAATATTCTTTACTTTTCTCTTGTCAAGAGCATGTGAAGAACTAGTGAAGACTCTTGGTTTTGACTGGGTCATCATGTTTATGGAAGAACATCTGCACTCAACCACAGTCACTGCGGCTATGCGGATCCTGGTGGTACTACTGAGCAACCAGTCTATACTCTTTAAGTTCAAGGAAGGAGTGAGTGGAGGAGGCTGGCTGGACCAAACAGACTCTGTCTTGACTAATAAGATTGGCACGGTGCTAGGTGAAGTTAATACAAAACTTCTGTCTACATAGTTATTTAGCCTATGTCTGGAGATAAGATGTGAAAACCCACTACAGTAAATTGACTTATTAGAGCAAGTGTAATTTTGTTTGTTGAATGTTGTGGTAATGTATGGTTGATGCCAGCAGAGTGAGTTAGCACAAGAACCTAAACAATGAGTTCAGTTTTAAATTCAGTACACTGTACAACAAACCTGTATTTAGTATGTATTTGAGAATACAGCTTATTAAATCCATGGCAACTAATACTATTTTTGATGCTGTGTGTCTTGAAACATTGATTTATGGGAGAGATGTATTAAACCTGGAAAAGTGATAAAACAGTGGTAAACAAGTGATAAGTGGAAGGTGATAACGCACCAGCCAGTCATCTCCTAACTATCATTTTTCAAACCCATAATGATTGGCTGGTGCGTTATCACCTTCCACTTAACACTGCTTTATCACTTCTCCAGGCTTAATACATCTGCCCCTATGTTTCTAATATTGCCCTCTGTAGAAAGTTCATACCTGTTCATTTACCAATTAGAACATGAGTACAAACCCTGATCTGCCTAAACCACACCTTTTTTGAGCATGTTCATGGTCACCTCTTTAATGCTAGGCCATAACACTTTTAGTGTGTCTGAAATCCAATCCGGTTTGATTTAGTGCTATTTTAAGTCGATTACTTATGCTTAGCAATGGATCATGCTAGTGAACTAATGCCTCATCAGTTGTTATTATTTAGAAAACTGTGTCTAAAAGATTAGAGTTTCCCTTACTTTTAAGGGAAACTTTTAACAAAGTTTGTTTTAAGTGACCTGACAAATTATCACTTGACTATACAACCAAATTTTGTTTTAACTTGCAGGTTTCAATGTGGGAAGGAGTGCCGGAGGCAGGTCAACTCTCAGGGAGATTAACCGTGATGCATGTCATTTCCCCGGCTTCCCGGTTCTTCAGTCCCTGCTTCCCAAGCACACTAATGTACCTGCACTTTATTTTCTGCTCATGGCACTTTTCCTGCAGCAGCCAGTCACTGAACTGCCTGAGAACTTGCAGGTCAGTGCACCTGTCACCAGCAACCGAAGTAGCCGGGGTTGCCAGGTAGGAATTAGCCAGTAAGGCATGTACGTGTCTGTCTAACCTTCTTAGAGTAGATGTGTGTACCTGATTAGTGTTTTGTGAACTTTCACAGCGTAAAAAAGTAAATTGTTAATTTAAACAGTACCCTAGTAAATTGGTACAGTATGCTGCTTAAGGGGGTAACCTCTCTGTAGCCGGGTGCCCTACAAATAGTAGATCTGCTCCTTTCCAGGCATTCTTACAGTATGTGCCATTATGCCTGCCCCTCTTCAGGAAGTTTGTCATCTTGATGCCCATTTATTCATAACATGTTTTCATTTTCTAGACAATTAAATCACTAATATGTTTTGGAAGAAGAGTAGCAAATAAACGATATACTGTATAGTGGGAAATTTAATCATTTATAAGTGCATTTTAATTCTCCTATTGTTTTATGCTCAAAAGTGCAGAACCTTACAAATAGTTTGTACAAGGGAAAAGTTATTTTTCAAAGAAGCTGTGCCTCTAAAAACATCTCTACAGTATTTTTTATATTTTTAATTCTAATTAAATTATATTAACACGTTTGTCTAACATTTTAGAGGTTATGAAAAAATTACATTTGCTCTAGAATATAGCCTTTTATGACCTCTATGTAGAAAAAGTACTTAGCCTTTAGACATTTGCAGTGGTTTTATCCTACATATTTACCATGCAGTCTAAGTTGGGGTAAGATTGTTCCTATAGCTATTATGGTCATACCGGGCACAATTCAATTCGATGACAGTTGAATAGCACCAGGAATTACTGTAGCTCCCGGGGCTCTTCAATACAGCGCCCTGTGACGCCAAACAACAGGATTTCTTCTCGCACCTCCGGAGGGGTGCAAGCAGAAATCCAACAAAAGTGCCGGTGTGATTCTGCTTCCTGCCCTTAGTGTGGCGGAAACAGCGTCACGCAGGGCACTTAAGTCGGAGACTGACGATTCTCCCTACAACACACCCTGTATAGTCCGGTAGAATGGGCATTCCCCGACTTACCACTGCGCTATATTGAATAACCCCTGGAGCTAATTCCCGGCGCTATTCAACTGTGATCGAATTGAATCGTGCCCACTGTCTATTGTAGGTGAAAATGCAGTATTCCTGCTACCTTTGGTTGGTAGCATTAGTCTGGTTCCCTTGCCCCAGCTGAGAGTGATGCTTTCTCATACAACAACAGCAAGCTGTAACGTGAGACTCAGGGACAGGCCCTGCCGCTGGCAGCAGATGGCAATTGCCTCAAACAAACTTGTAACTGGAGGGTTTGGATTCCAGATTCTTTACATCGTCGCAGGTGCCACAAATGTAAGACAATGCGTTTCTTCCTCAGTTTGATTTGGACTCCATCTGGACATTTATCTTTGGGGTTCCTGCATCCAGTGGCAATGTGTTCTCCTCCATCCACAATGTGTGCACAGAAGCTGCCTTACTGCTGCTGGGCATGCTCAGGACAATGCTTAATTCAGTAAGTGCCATGTGATGGTGAGATGCCAAAGTGTATGCCAATACTGTACTGTAATGTCACAATAAATAACTAGTTATTAGAAAGTTGTCACTGTATTACTATTTTCTCTGACGTCCTAGTGGATGCTGGGACTCCGTAAGGACCATGGGGAATAGCGGCTCCGCAGGAGACAGGGCACAAGAATAAAAGCTTTAGGATCAGGTGGTGTGCACTGGCTCCTCCCCCTATGACCCTCCTCCAAGCCTCAGTTAGATTTTTGTGCCCGAACGAGAAGGGTGCAGGCTAGGTGGCTCTCCTGAGCTGCTTAGAATAAAAGTGTATTTTAGGTTTTTTATTTTCAGTGAGTCCTGCTGGCAACAGGCTCACTGCATCGTGGGACTAAGGGGAGAAGAAACGGACTCACCTGCGTGCAGAGTGGATTGGGTTTCTTAGGCTACTGGACATTAGCTCCAGAGGGACGATCACAGGTTCAGCCTGGATGGGTCCCGGAGCCGCGCCGCCGGCCCCCTTACAGAGCCAGAAGAGCGAAGAGGTCCGGTGAAATCGGCGGCAGAAGACGATCCTGTCTTCAGACTAAGGTAGCGCACAGCACCGCAGCTGTGCGCCATTGCTCTCAGCACACTTCACACTCCGGTCACTGAGGGTGCAGGGCGCTGGGGGGGAGCGCCCTGAGACGCAATATAACAGATAATACCTTAGGTTGGCAAAAGAATACATCACATATAGCTCTTGGGCTATATGGATGTATTTTAACCCCTGCCATTTTTACTGAAAAGAGCGGGAGATAAGGACGTCGTGAAGGGGCGGAGCCTATCTCCTCAGCACACAAGCGCCATTTTCCCTCACAGCTCCGCTGGAAGGACGGCTCCCTGACTCTCCCCTGCAGACTTGCTACAGAATCAGGGTTAAAAAGAGAAGGGGGGGCACTATTGGCAGCTAAAAATTATATAAACAGCAGCTATAAGGGAATAACACTTATATAAGGTTATCCCTGTATATATATATATAGCGCTTGGTGTGTGCTGGCAGACTCTCCCTCTGTCTCTCCAAAGGGCTTGTGGGGTCCTGTCCTCTATCAGAGCATTCCCGGTGTGTGTGCTGTGTGTCGGTACGTGTGTGTCGACATGTATGAGGAGGAAAATGATGTGGAGGCGGAGCAATTGCCTGGGTTAGTGATGTCACCCCCTAGGGTGTCGACACCTGACTGGATGATCGTATTTAAAGAATTAAGTGATAATGTCAGCACTTTGCAAAGAACGGTTGATGACATGAGACAGCCGGCAAATCAATTAGTGCCTGTCCAGGCGTCTCAGACACCGTCAGGGGCCCTAAAACGCCCGTTACCTCAGTGGGTCGACACAGACCCAGACACAGATACTGAGTCTAGTGTCGACGGTGAGGAGACAAACGTAATGTCCAGTAGGGCCACACGTTACATGATCACGGCAATGAAGGAGGCATTGAACATTTCTGACACTACAAGTACCACAAAGAAGGGTATTATGTGGGGTGTGAAAAAACTACCAATAGTTTTCCCTGAGTCAGATGAGTTAAATGAGGTGTGTGATAAAGCGTGGGTTTCCCCCGACAAAAAAACTGCTAATTTCTAAAAAATTATTGGCACTATATCCTTTCCCGTCAGAGGTTAGGACGCGTTGGGAAACACCCCCTAGGGTAGATAAGGCGCTCACACGTTTATCTAAACAAGTAGCGTTACCGTCTCCTGATACGGCCACCCTCAAGGAACCAGCAGATAGAAGGCTGGAAAATATTCTTAAAAGTATATACACACATACTGGTGTTATACTGCGACCAGCAATCGCTTCAGCCTGGATGTGCAGTGCTGGAGTCGCGTGGTCGGATTCCCTGACTGAAAATATTGATACCCTGGATAGGGACAATATACTGTTAACTATAGAGCATTTGAAGGATGCATTACTATATATGCGTGATGCACAGAGGGATATCTGCACCCTGGCATCAAGAGTAAGTGCTATGTCCATTTCTGCCAGAAGAGCGTTATGGACGCGACAGTGGTCAGGCGATGCGGATTCCAAACGACATATGGAAGTATTGCCGTATAAAGGGGAGGAGTTATTTGGGGCTGGTCTATCGGACCTGGTGGCCATGGCAACGGCTGGAAAATCCACCTTTTTACCCCAGGTCACTTCACATCAGCAGAAAAAGACACCGTCTTTTCAAACTCAGTCCTTTCGTTCCCATAAGTACAAGCGAGCTAAAGGCCATTCCTTCCTGCCCCGGGGCAGAGGAAGGGGAAAAAGACTGCACCATGCAGCCGCTTCCCAGGAGCAGAAGCCCTCCCCTGCTTCTGCCAAGTCTTCAGCATGACGCTGGGGCTTTACAAGCAGACTCAGACATGGTGGGGGCCCGTCTCAAGAATTTCAACGCGCAGTGGGCTCACTCGCAAGTGGACCCCTGGATTCTACAGGTAGTATCGCAGGGGTACAAACTGGAATTCGAGGCGTTTCCCCCTCGCCGGTTCCTGAAGTCTGCTCTACCAAAGTCTCCCTCCGACAGGGAGGCAGTTTTGGAAGCCATTCACAAGCTGTATTCCCAGCAGGTGATAATCAAGGTACCCCTCCTACAACAGGGAAAGGGGTATTATTCCACGCTGTTTGTGGTACCGAAGCCGGACGGCTCGGTGAGACCAATTTTAAATCTGAAATCCTTGAACACTTACATAAAGAGGTTCAAATTCAAGATGGAATCACTCAGAGCGGTGATAGCAAACCTGGCAGAAGGGGACTATATGGTGTCTCTGGACATCAAGGATGCTTATCTCCACGTCCCAATCTACCCGTCTCACCAAGGGTACCTCAGGTTTGTAGTACAAAACTGTCATTATCAGTTTCAGACGCTGCCGTTTGGGTTGTCCACGGCACCTCGGGTCTTTACCAAGGTAATGGCCGAAATGATGATTCTTCTTCGAAGAAAAGGCATCTTGATTATCCCTTACTTGGACGATCTCCTGATAAGGGCAAGGTCCAGGGAACAGTTAGAAGTCGGAGTAGCACTATCTCAGGTAGTGTTACGTCAGCACGGGTGGATCCTAAATATTCCAAAATCGCAGCTGATTCCTACGACACGTCTACTGTTCCTAGGAATGATTCTGGACACAGTCCAGAAAAAGGTGTTTCTCCCGGAGGAGAAGGCCAGGGAGTTATCCGAGCTAGTCAGGAACCTCCTAAAACCAGGCCAGGTGTCAGTGCATCAGTGCACGAGGGTCCTGGGAAAAATGGTGGCTTTTTACGAAGCGATTCCATTCGGAAGATTCCATGCAAGAACTTTTCAGTGGGATCTACTGGACAAATGGTCCGGATCGCATCTTCAGATGCATCAGCGGATAACCCTGTCGCCAAGGACAAGGGTGTCTCTTCTGTGGTGGCTGCAGAGTGCTCATCTACTAGAGGGCCGCAGATTTGGCATTCAGGATTGGATCCTGGTGACCACGGATGCAAGCCTGAGAGGCTGGGGAGCAGTCACACAGGGAAAAAATTTCCAGGGCTTGTGGTCAAGCATGGAAGCATCTCTTCATATAAACATTCTGGAACTAAGGGCCATTTACAATGCCCTAAGTCAAGCGAAACCCCTGCTTCAGGGTCAGGCGGTATTGATCCAATCGGACAACATCACGTCAGTCGCCCACGTAAACAGACAGGGCGGCACGAGACGCAGGAGGGCAATGGCAGAAGCTGCAAGGATTCTTCGCTGGGCGGAAAATCATGTGATAGCACTGTCAGCAGTGTTCATTCCGGGAGTGGACAACTGGGAAGCAGACTTCCTCAGCAGACACGACCTCCACCCGGGAGAGTGGGGACTTCACCCAGAAGTCTTCCACCTGATAGTAAACCGTTGGGAAGAACCAAAGGTGGACATGATGGCGTCCCGTCTAAACAAAAAACTAGACAGATATTGCGCCAGGTCAAGGGACCCTCAGGCAATAGCGGTGGACGCCCTGGTAACGCCGTGGGTGTACCAGTCAGTGTATGTGTTCCCTCCTCTGCCTCTCATACCAAAGGTACTGAGAATCATAAGAAGGAGAGGAGTAAGAACTATACTCGTGGCTCCGGATTGGCCAAGAAGGACTTGGTACCCGGAACTTCAAGAGATGCTCACGGACGAACCGTGGCCTCTACCTCTGAGAAAGGACCTGCTCCAGCAGGGGCCTTGTCTGTTCCAAGTCTTACCGCGGCTGCGTTTGACGGCATGGCGGTTGAACGCCGGATCCTGAGGGAAAAAGGCATTCCAGATGAAGTCATCCCTACCCTGGTCAAGGCCAGGAAGGACGTAACCGCAAAACATTATCACCGCATTTGGCGAAAATATGTTGCGTGGTGTGAGGCCAAGAAGGCCCCTACAGAGGAATTTCAACTGGGTCGTTTCCTCCATTTCCTGCAAACAGGACTATCTATGGGCCTAAAATTAGGGTCCATTAAGGTTCAAATTTCGGCCCTGTCGATTTTCTTCCAGAAAGAACTGGCTTCAATGCCTGAAGTTCAGACATTTGTAAAAGGGGTACTGCATATACAGCCTCCTTTTGTGCCTCCAGTGGCACCTTGGGATCTCAATGTTGTGTTGAGTTTTCTAAAGTCACATTGGTTTGAACCACTCACCACTGTGGACTTCAAATATCTCACATGGAAGGTGACGATGCTGTTAGCCCTGGCTTCAGCCAGGCGTGTGTCAGAATTGGCGGCTTTATCATATAAAAGTCCTTACTTAATTTTTCATTCTGACAGGGCAGAATTGAGGACTCGTCCTCAATTTCTACCTAAGGTGGTTTCTGCATTTCACATGAACCAACCTATTGTGGTACCTGCGGCTACTAGGGACTTGGAGGACTCCAAGTTGCTTGACGTTGTCAGGGCCCTGAAAATATATGTTTCCAGGACGGCTGGAGTCAGAAAATCTGACTCGCTGTTTATCCTGTATGCACCCAACAAGCTGGGTGCTCCTGCTTCTAAGCAGACGATTGCTCGTTGGATTTGTAGTACAATTCAGCTTGCACATTCTGTGGCAGGCCTGCCACAGCCAAAATCGGTAAAAGCCCATTCCACAAGGAAAGTGGGCTCCTCTTGGGCGGCTGCCCGAGGGGTCTCGGCTTTACAACTTTGCCGAGCAGCTACTTGGTCAGGGGCAAACACTTTTGCTAAATTCTACAAATTTGATACCCTGGCTGAGGAGGACCTGGAGTTCTCTCATTCGGTGCTGCAGAGTCATCCGCACTCTCCCGCCCGTTTGGGAGCTTTGGTATAATCCCCATGGTCCTTACGGAGTCCCAGCATCCACTAGGACGTCAGAGAAAATAAGATTTTACTTACCGATAAATCTATTTCTCGTAGTCCGTAGTGGATGCTGGGCGCCCATCCCAAGTGCGGATTGTCTGCAATACTTGTATATAGTTATTGTTACAAAAATTCGGGTTATTATTGTTGTGAGCCATCTTTTCAGAGGCTCCTTTTCGTTTTATCATACTGTTAACTGGGTTCAGATCACAAGTTGTACGGTGTGATTGGTGTGGCTGGTATGAGTCTTACCCGGGATTCAATATCCTTCCTTATTATGTACGCTCGTCCGGGCACAGTATCCTAACTGAGGCTTGGAGGAGGGTCATAGGGGGAGGAGCCAGTGCACACCACCTGATCCTAAAGCTTTTATTCTTGTGCCCTGTCTCCTGCGGAGCCGCTATTCCCCATGGTCCTTACGGAGTCCCAGCATCCACTACGGACTACGAGAAATAGATTTATCGGTAAGTAAAATCTTATTATCAGGGTAGCTTTTTATTGTTGTATAATAAAAAAAAAACTTTTCTAAATCCATTCTGTCATTATAGTATAAATGGCCTGCCGGAACTCCTCTTAGTCGTTGTGCTACACTCTTGTATCTATATGGCTTTGTGCTGCTATGCGGGCAGTGTATCATCTGCATGATACAGATACAGCGATACGATGATCAGTACCCTCATTTTATTTGGTGTCCAGGTTTACAAGCTACTACTATGTAATGTGTGTAGTGCTACTACTGTATATAGCATCTTGCCCCAATATAATGATCAAACAGGATAATAAACATTAGTGTCCAGCTTAAGTCTTTTTTTAAGGAACATATGCAACGTTTGTGACTATGTACAGTAAGTGATCGCTCCAAGTTTGCTCTGTGTTAATAACCTGCCCACAGTAAAGCCTTCCCGCTGATAGAGAGCCTGCAGTCAGAATCCATGTAAAGTATTTTGTAAGGTCTTGGTCAGGTGCCTTGGCTAGAGTCTTCTCAACACACTGTAATCCCTGCATTAGGATATTGCTACTTTGTGCTGCCTCCCTGCTTACAGCTCTAGAAAGCCATTGAACTGTTAGCATAAAGCAGCATTAGCAGAGACCAAGCATACAATAGCATTATTCTAATGTACTTAATCTTCACAAAGCACAAGAACTGGAGGATCTGTCAGTTTATAATGCACTGCCAAGAATAATTCTGCTTGGTTGTTAAAAGCAGCATTTCTCAGTGCCTTCCAGCGATCATTCTGTCCTCTAGGACACAGTGTTAATAACCTGCAAATGTTGCTGGGGGCAAAATACATTGAGCACGGAACCAAGATTTTTATTTTTCCACGTTAACTATTTACACTATATTTTATGAACAGTATATCTTATTACTATTTATCCTTTAGCTAAAGGGCCCCATACACTACAACGATATGTCTGATGCTGAAGTACCTTCCCGGGAGTGATTCCATACCATTTGGTACTTTTGTGCTATTTTTGCATAAGATATATCGCATGCGATTGATGAAGTCACTATAAATCTCATGTGATATATCCTATGGCATACAACTGTACCATAAGATATATCTGATGGGCTGAATTAGAGGGCTAGGGGGGCTGGGAGTGTCCTGAGAATGCCAGTCAAACTTCCCTGTGATACATCGTGTGCGATATATCACATGCACAAAAAACACACTTTTTCCATCCAATTCCGATATAAAGGGCCCCATACACTAGTACGATTTTACACGATTTCATTCAATTCCGATATATCCATCTGATATATTGTATGAAATTGTGTACAATCGTATTTGTTTTAGATTGTATCCAATCTGATGCACGTCCCCGTGGCTGTCGGATAGGATCTTCTAGGTCGTTGGTGCTGCACTAATGATATATCGGAATTGGATGGAATCGTATGGAAAAAGTGTGTTTTTTGTGCATGTGACATATCGCATGCGAATTATCACAGGGAAGTTTGACTGGCATTCTCAGGACACTCCCAGCCCCCGTAGCCCTCTATCCAGCCCATCAGATATATTTTATGGTACTTGTATGCTGTACGATATATTGCATGCGATGTATAGAGGCTTCATCAATCACATGTGATATATCTTATGCAAAAATAGCACAAAAGTACCAAATCGTATGGAATCACTCCCAGGAAGGTCCCGGGGGAGTTAAAGGGAAACTGCATCCGACTTCGGCCTCAGACATATCGTAATAGCCTATGGGGCCCTTATCATTAGTGCAGCACCAACGACCTAGGGGCTCCGATCCGATGCTCACAGAGCCACGCATCGGATCGAATGTAAAACACATACAATTTGACACTTTTCATAAGATATATCAGGTCGAAATCGCATAAAATCGTGCAAAATCATTGTAGTATATGGGGCCCTTAAATTAAACAGTAATACAACTCACTTGTAGCTGTTGTATGTAACACAGAGTGTGTATTTGTAAGCACAGTAATATACTGCATTTTACCTTTTATACTGGGATGTTTTTAGTGTTGGAATTTAGTGTAATTTTAAGTCCCAAATGTGAAAAAATATATCTAAATGGAATGAAAATAGTTTTCTGATAGGCAAAGCAACGCAGCGGACTGCAGTTATAGCGCGGGCAGCCGCCTGGGTAACTCCGGAAATCTGCTGTCCCAGCAATACTTTTGTTGATAAATTAGCAATGAAAATAATTTCTTACTGCCGCAATAAATGATAGTTTACCAGAAATGATAAATATACCTCAATGTCTGGCTAAAATTAGCAACTGTTTCAAAAATGTGTATTTAAATGTGTATTAAAACAGTAATTGTAGCCTGAAATTTATAGCACCCTCTCTTGTCCCAGGTGATCATAAAGGTATCACTTTTGAACTGTGGTGGATAAAGCAGCAGATCGTAACCTGTTTACTCCATAAATCATTTCTAAGTTTTATTTTTATGATTCTTTACATTTTTTAAGAAATTCCATCCCAAATGACAGACCTGGGTTATATAATAGGGCTTATAAGCAGCTATGTCATTTTCCGATAACACTTTTGATGATCTCATCTTACATTTTGAAGTAGACACTTAACCATGGGACGTAGTTTGTTGCATAAGCACACACAAAACTCATAGCTCCCCACATTAATAGAGAATCATGGCAGCACCAGGATGATAAATGTTTGTAGAAGTGCTACAGTATATTTCATTGCATCTTGCCCATTTCACAGTATTGTATGTTGTGTGTCCTTTTATCTGATAAATGATACAATATTGGTTTATTTTAGAACGTTTTGATGTTTCTGATAGCTAATAATTTGTTCTGTATGATCACAGCCATGGCAATCTGAGGAAGAGGGTTCCTGGCTCCGCGAGTATCCTGTTACATTGATGCAGTTCTTCCGCTACCTGTACCACAATGTACCAGACCTGACTCCAATGTGGATCAGCCCAGAGTTTCTGTGTGCCCTGGCAGGCTCTGTGTTCCCCTTTAATATTCGGCCATACTCTGAAATGGTAACAACCACTTCTTTTATTTATTTCTATTTCTAGAGTGTTTTGCATTATTGTCCTGAGTGGATTAGAAATCAATGAATTGGAAACCATCTTATTTGATTAGTAAAACTGCATATTAACTTTGCAGAAACAATTTTTTTCCTAAGTGATGATTTCTACGTCAGATATGTTTTGTGTCGGCAGTAGTGTTTGATTGTATTTTTACATGATTGCAGTTATTTTAGCTGCACTATGTTTAATTGGTTTATATCAAGATGGCTGTATTGTGTTGCCTTTTGGATTTTCACTGTTGGTGTTCATACATACTCATCTTTCTTATAAAGTTATAAATTTGAAGGTAGTAGAATAGGTATGAATATTGTGTTGACATACAGTACTTCATAAAGTGAAGTACTCTGAATGGAAAATAAAGCAATTAGCTTACTAGGATTTAGATGACCTTGAGTTATATGCATCTCTATAGGCATATAAACAACCCATGTGTGTAATGGTACCTAAGAGAACCTCTGCACATAGAAATGCAAATGTCCCCTTCACACAGCTGTTTCCTGTTCATTGAGTGATCCGTCTGACATACCTTGTTACCTACAAGTGGAAACGGTATTTTCTGACTGAGGAACGCTAAGCTGATCAGTCCATCCAGTCTCGATGAATTCATCCTTAAAACTGATGTGCACCTCTATCCTTCCACATTTACAGAATTGAGTGAAGGTTAAACCAGTTCTCCCACCCTTTCAGTTCTCTAAGCACTGGTACAGTCACTTTGATATTGCTGAGGAATCAGTGATGTTACGAATTCATAAATATTGGTTTAGGCTCAAAATGGCTGACTCCACACAAAGTTCGCGATGGTGCTATGAAAGTGTTCATTCAGATGATCGTTTGATTACATAATTTTTATCTTTAGCCTCCACCTTGACTTTTAAAGCCCGAGGTTTATAGTCTTTTAATGTGCACCTAAGGGGGACATGTATCAAACCTTGGAGAGAGATACAGTACCAACCAATCGGCCTCATTTTACAGGCTGTGTTTGAAAAATGACAGGAGCTCATTGGTTGGTACTTTATCTCTCTAAGCTTTGATAAATCTCCCCCCAAATATTTTTATTTAATAGGAGTTATGAACATGTACAGTGTGTTACGCTGCTATGAGATGATGGCAATACTGTGTTTGGTGAAATGTGGGAGCAACTAGTAGTGTATACAGACTGTGTTGCCATAACCTTTATACAGAGTATATAAATTGGTCTTTGTAATACAAATCTGTGTTAAAAAAAAACCCAGCATATGTGTGTGTGGCAGATGGAGCTGAATAGGCCCCATAGGAGTGTAAGCTTTTTTACACGATCTGGAGCAGGCCTTCTGCTCATTGTGTCAGTGAGCTGTGTTGTTTTGTTCATGTGCCTAATGTTTGCTAGGAATCTGATGCCAGGTGATGGCATATTGCTGGTGACGGGTACAGGGATGTTTCTTATGCATTTAACTAGCTTTGTGACCCACATACTGTATGGCACCAACATATTTTCACTTTCTGGTTTGTTTGTTTTTTAATGTACGAGCAAATGTTTAAATAAAAATAGGTAATAGGTTATCCTGATCAGTACAACATTTCTTTGGAACTGGACACTTGTAATCTATTACTGCAGTGGTTCTCAAACTCTGTCCTCAGGACCCCGAACAGGTCATGTTTTCCAGGTCACCTAGCAGGTGCACGGGTGTAATCATACTCACTGACACATTTTAGAAGATCCACAAGTGGAGCTAATTATTTTGCTTGTGATTCTGTCAGGAGACCTGGAAAACATGCACTGTTTGGACCGAGTTTGAGAACCTACTGTATGTATTACTGTATGTAAATATTGTAAGCTTGTTAGTAGTAGTATAATGACAAATCATCTGTATTGTTTTATATACCATTCCTATATTTATTTATTTATTACTGAGGAATTTGATTAATTAACACTGAATGTTGTTAATGTTAAAATACATGGAAACAATGTAAATTTGTATAGGTGAAAGTATGCTACTGAAACATGTGACGTGTGCAATGTGCATATAACACCACAACCTGTTTAGTGACACACTTTAAAAGACTAACCTATAATGTGTTGGCCACGAGGAGAACTTTTGCTTCTCTTAGTAACATTGTCACAACTTAGGGGTAGACTATTCCACCCTGGGTAATCCTACGCTGGTACCTTGTGAGGGTGGAATACACAACCCTTCGAAGTTATTACCCAAAATGCCTACACCAATCATGCATTATGCATCTGTGTACTTAAGGTTTTCTTTTACGTCTGTGTGGATTATCTATTGCTGTATTACTTAAATCCTCTGTATTGTGTGCATTGTTTTTGAGGTCTGTAAAGCGCCCTGAGTCCTGTTGAAGAAAGAGCGCTATATAAATAAAATTATTATTATTAACTTTGCAGGTCACAGACCTGGATGATGAGGTAGGATCACCTGCTGAAGAATTTAAGGCATTTTCATCTGACTCTGGTATGAACAGAAGCCAATCTGAATACTGCAATGTGGGGTCCAAGACGTACCTAACCAGCCATCCCGCAAAGAAGTTTGTGTTTGATTTCATGCGCGTCCTTGTGATTGAAAACCTTTGTCTGACGCCCGCCAGCAAGCAAACCCCTCTGATAGACCTGCTCTTAGAGGTGCGCAGTCCTACAGTGTTTGTCTATGGGTTATTAGAGAAGTATGTGACTGAACGGGACATGTACTAAGCAGTGATAAAAGTGGAAAAGTGAGCTAGTGGAGAAGTTGTCTATGGCAACCAATCAGCATTGATATAACATTTATCATTTGCATACTATAAAAGTATACAGAGCAGCTGATTGGTTGCCATGGGCAACTTCTCCACTGGCTCACTTCACCACTTTTATCACTGTTTAGTACATGTCTTTTATCAGTGTTGGATTTCAATATCCACAGCAACAGGGAGTCTAGTCCGGTAGATCTACTGTGTAACTGTATTATATTAAAGTTTTACAGTGATTAGGTCATATCTGGGAGGTGAAAGCAAAGGTGTCAGGGTATGAGTGGGAGAGTTATAGTTTACTGTCATTGTTCCACAGTTTGCACCTTTCTTTGGTCAAAAACAGCAGCGCCTGCAATGCTGACCCCACAGTGCAGCCGGTGGTGGTTGGGGCGGCTTAGTACATATAAACATACATGTTATGTTGTATGTAATATATGTGCTGGCTGGTTATCCTGGGAAACGGCAGCACTGTGTGTATTATGCTGCCGTGCGGCACCACAGACTCAGCATCAGTTTTCACTCTCCTTCTAAACCTGCCCCCAGACTCCTGTGAAACTAGCCAATGGGAGTCTGGGGGCGGGCATAGAAGGAGAGTGAAGACTTATTCTGAGTTACGTGTGTCACACGGTCTCTGTGACACACACACAGCTGCCGATTCCCAGGATAACCAGACAGCACATATATTACATACAGCATAACATGAATGTTTATATGTGCTAAGTGCAAGTAACCATCCCCCTGCACTGTGTGGCCAGCTCTGCAGCCCAGGAGCTGCAGCCGCCGCTGGTCCTAAGTAATTCCAGCCCTATCACATCCACACCAAATGGAAGTATAATGTATCATTGTATACCTAGTTGTATTCATAGACTATACATTCTACAAAATGTGAATTTAAGAATCTGCAGTGGTCATCCCGTGATATATCGAAGCCATAACACAACATAAATCTGGTGTCGCCCTACGCTTACAGCTTCTGTTGCTTTGTGTGCAATGGCATGATGCTCTGTAGCCAATGAATACATTTTACTAGTGACACAGCTATGTTGATATTCCACAAGAGGTAGGTAAAAGATTGTCCTGCAACTGAGGAATAGACAAAAATATAACCTGTCATTTAATGAGAAGTATAATATAATGCACGTGTCCAGAAATGACAGTGGTAATACAAATAACCAGTATGGTCATACTAGGTGTAAGGTTATTGCAATGCTTGGCTGCATACATTGGAAGTACAAGGAGAGAGACCCTGAATCCATTGCACAGTTCATTAGTTAGGCTCCAGTTAGATTTTGATGTGTTTTGTAGGCCATATCTTTAATAGCGAGTATGATCAAATGAAGATGATCCAAAGAATAATTACAATAATGGTTCAAGGTCTTGAGCTCTAATATCACCTTCAGAAACTGAAATGTCTTCCTATGCTCCATTTACAGGGAAGAAGGGTAAAGGGTGTGGGGCCTGATCTCTATCACCTTTATATTGCATTTATAGCTAAAATACAGATCTGTAACTATAGACTTAACCCAGTGATGGGCAGAATGTGGGCACCGATCCCTTAACTGCACGCGCATCACTTTTCTTCTTTCTTAGCATATATGTTGTAGCTTGCAAGACTTGTTTTAAAAGCCTGATAATAGTTGTCTCTTTATTTGATTAAATGGGTTATTTAAACTTGTTGCTAATATTAATTGTAATTATGTTGCCGTTTTGAAGGTTAGAGTGCCAATGTGGCCCCTGACTTTTATTAGTTTGCCTATAACTATAGTAACGTGTAATTACTGTCAGGCAATTTTTTTTATCAGTTAAGTAGCACCATTTATTACTAGTTTCCACCATGTATGACTTATGTGTTTACATGGCATTATCAGTTAAAGGCTCCATCTCTTACTGAACTACAGAAGCTAATGTGAAATGCATACTTTTGAAAACTGCATACTGTGTCCCAGACAGCTAGAGCTCATGTTCTAATGTATATATGGATGACACTTCTAATGACCATAACCTTTGGTAATACATTTCTATATATATGTGATCATTGCAAAGTGTGCACCAAATGCACAATATAAAGTACTTGTTTACAAAGTCTTAGTTAATGTTGGGTGTTTTGCAGTCTTCTCCAGAAAGATCCACAAGAGCTCAGCAGAAGGAGTTCCAGACCTATATCTTGGACAGTGTGATGGACCACCTCCTGGCTGCTGATGTTCTGCTAGGTACTTTGCATATTGAGTCCAAACTCATATACCCTACACTTCTGAATTCTATATGCCTAGTAGTTGAATTTGATGGCTGTGTTTTTTGCAAGTGAAAAAAAAAAATGATGTAGGTCTTAAATCATAGGCCTATGTGCCAAATCTCTGTATGTCAGGTAGACTAGGGAGAAAAGTGGTGGTCTCCCTGGTTTTCTGAAGAGTATAACCAGTCCCTGAGGCCAGGCTGATTGCGTGCAACACAGTGATGACATAATCTCTCTCCGCCCAACTTGTAAGAAAGACTGAGGAGAAGAATGAGATTGTGTGTTCAAGGATGTGTGATGAATTACAGGTGATTTGTGCCCAAGGAAGTGTTCTGAATTACTTGATGTGTGGTCCATTATAGGGCATGTGTGTTACATTACAGACCTGTGTGCTGCATTACTGGGGGTACGTGCTGCATTATAGGGGACCTGTGCCCACTGATGTATGCTTCATTACAGAGGATCAGTGATGAATTGCATGAACTTGGTAAAAAGAATTGGGTGTACAACCGCAATGTTGCGCAATAAATACAAGCAGCCTTGCTTCTACACACCAAGGAAAAAACACATAAATTCCATAAAATACGAGAATGCAAGTGGGATGGTGTAGTTAGCACTGGCGCTCAAAATTTTATAAAGGATGTATCCCTTTTTGTTTGAAGGGATATGGCGGCCGCCAAAGCAATTAGGCCAATTGAAATGAAAATATAAAATATAAAAGCTTTTATTTGTGACATAAAATGATATCAACATACATAAAGTGCATCTGTGGGGCTGGACCAGTTTTACAGGTGAATATATAAATTGGAAAAGATGTCTCTCACCATGAATCAGTGCTGCGGTGGGCTAGCTTTTGAATAAGCAACAGGGTCCCAGGCTGAAATAGCCTAGGCACCACCGCAACAGATTTTGTTCAGCTTGTGAGTCCTTTGTGTCCACCACTGGTCCTCTCCCCTTGTCGCCTCCGTCTATGAACAACGCGTTTCGGTCACTAGACTGTGACCTTCTTCAAGTTCCTGGATGGAGGCTATGTGTTCCTGATGGTGTATTTATACCCCTGTTCATTTGTTGTAATGATTTCACCTGCTGGTAAACTGCACCGCAATTTCCGGACATTCACTTCCGGAAGTGAATGTCCGGAAATTGCGGTGCAGTTTACCAGCAGGTGAAATCATTACAACAAATGAACAGGGGTATAAATACACCATCAGGAACACATAGCCTCCATCCAGGAACTTGAAGAAGGTCACAGTCTAGTGACCGAAACGCGTTGTTCATAGACGGAGGCGACAAGGGGAGAGGACCAGTGGTGGACACAAAGGACTCACAAGCTGAACAAAATCTGTTGCGGTGGTGCCTAGGCTATTTCAGCCTGGGACCCTGTTGCTTATTCAAAAGCTAGCCCACCGCAGCACTGATTCATGGTGAGAGACATCTTTTCCAATTTATATATTCACCTGTAAAACTGGTCCAGCCCCACAGATGCACTTTATGTATGTTGATATCATTTTATGTCACAAATAAAAGCTTTTATATTTTATATTTTCATTTCAATTGGCCTAATTGCTTTGGCGGCCGCCATATCCCTTCAAACAAAAAGGGATACATCCTTTATAAAATTTTGAGCGCCAGTGCTAACTACACCATCCCACTTGCATTCTCGAATTGCATGAACTTGCAAAATAGAATTCATCATATTTTAATGCACAGTTAATCTACGGTAAAGCATCTCACCTTCATTAATGAATTAATTAATTTATTTATTAACAGTTTCTTATATAGCGCAGCATATTCCGTTGCGCTTTACATGAGCTACATAGCAGTCTTATTGGCCACTTTGCAGCCTCTGTAACCGTTCTAGATTTCTTTTGTACTGTGACAACTGTGTATGGTTACCTACACCTATCCCGCTTAATAGATGTTGATTTCAGATTCTCCATAAAATGTCTTTTTCAAAAGTAGGCAGTATGCCTTAGATATAGCGCATGTGCACTTTAGACAACTGACCCCCTTATCCCCTGTGACGCTCCATTGAAGAAGGATAGATTGTAGTAAACTTTTTTCCCCTATTATTTAGTAATTCAATATTTTATTGAAATACACCTTTTTAGTCATATTCTTAAGTTCTACACATATGAACCGTTAAATGTTTGTGGGACATTGTAATAATATAATAATCTCACACTGTCTCTGAGTTTATCATTAGGTAATTCTAGTTGATATACATTATTCTAGAATTCCTGGCTCAACGGTGGAGGGGGGGGGTGTCGTTAAATCATTTAGGAAATATATCAATGGTTTTTCTGCCGCAAAGTATGAAATATAATTATTTAACAATAATAGATTCAAATCCTGTCCCACATCTTTGGGTACCTGCTTTTTTATTTTTGTATTAGAAATGCCACCTACTACTATGCCCTACAGTCTCTCTAGTTGATTCTGATCACCCTTGACCTCCTGTACCTAAACCTTTTCTCCTCCATACAACTTGTGTTCCTCGTCACCTCTTGAATACACCACCCTTCCGCTTTATTTTCACACTCTATCAAGAGAAAAATGCAGATTATCATACACTGGATCGCCTTGAGGAAGGGCACAGGCGCACAGTCTCTGCAGCTATTGTTTCCTTAGAATGAATTATATTGCTGCTAAGGGACAATGTTAATATCTAACTATTTATTATACCTACCAGCAATTCTTGTTTAAATGGACTTTGATATTTCTTTGTATACAAGCTTGGGTTTTCTTTTCTACAGTAAAGTTCCATCCTGATATACGACATTGCCTTAGGTCCTTAATATTGACGGATGGTTTGCCTAATGTCTAGCAAGGCAATATTTGTGAACACAGACAGTCACAGTGCACAGTACTGCAAGTTTGTATTTTTCCAGTACACAAGAGTTATAACTTTCCCTGAAAAATAAGAAACTGTAACCTAGTAAAAATTGTGCCTATGATATTCCTGTGAGTACACTAGGTTGATTGCACAGATAGATACGCTAAAGAATGTGATATTCAGAGTCTGCCTAGCTATCCGAAACACCCAATTTATCCCAGTATGGGGTTTTGGTGCGTTGTACCTGATTTTTCTTTTTCATCGACTAGGGGTCACTGGAGTACTCTTGGGATATGGATGGCTTCCGCAGGAACAAGGCACTGAATAATTAAATTTAGAACTCTCCTCCCCTCCATATCCCAGAGTACCTCAGTGTTTTTTCTGTGCTCATAGTAGCAACAAGGCTTGTGTGGAGCTTATCCACACTACTTTTGAATATTTTTATTTTGATTTTTTGATTTTTTCTTTTTACAACATTTTCCACATCCCTTCCCCCCTTCCAATAGGCGTGGGTCCGGGATAGTGGAAGCTGCTACAAGCAGCTGTGGCGTGTCGGGCCTCTCTGAAAAGAGCTCCCTCACAACCGCGTGCAGACAACCTGCAGGAAAGGCTGGACGGAGCTTACAGAAGAAGCCCCGTCATAGCCCCTCACCACAGGCGTCTAGGTATGTTGGGGATGGGGCAGTCAGCTCACGCTGCTGCCTCGCTGTGTGGGGACACTGTTTCTGTGTTGTGCCGAGCCGCCCGACGCAGCTTCCAGGACACCGCCGCTGTGAGCGCCCGCCGCCGCTACCTAGCACCGCCGCTATGTGCTGCCTCCCGCCGCTCACAGAGCCGCGCCGGCCACATTCACCATACATAGCCGCCGCTCCACGGCTCTATGCAGCGCGCTCCCCGGCTCCCTCTACCTCAGTCCTTGCATGTAAGCCCCGGCTCCGTGTAATAGACAGCGGTACATGAAGCACGGGGGGGGGGGTGGAAGCACACACACAAGGGGGGAGAAGTGTGCCCATAGCAGCAGCAGAACGCTGCATGGGTTATTAGATAGATAGGCTATTAAGCCTTTTTTAACAGGAGGACTGATTATATCTGTTTGGGAAAGTTATAATCTGCACTTTGTTTATACTGTAAGCATGGGGGCATTTTAACCATGCTTCCTGTTTTCTTCCTGTTGTGATTCCAGAACGTTCCTGTACATCTCTACTCCACCGTAAGGCGCAGGGGTGTTAGTGGGAATTTGGAATCAGATTTCATATAGACTGGCGTGTACTGCACTTGGCCAGATATATATATATATATAGAGACACCTTAGTACTTTTTTACTGAGTCGTGCAAGTTGTCTGTCTTTGTATTTTGTGTTGTCTGTCTGCATAATGAGTAAGGCACCAGCAAAAACAAAAAAGCAGTTTCACTGCCATGTCTGTAAGAGTGTGTTACCGGATGGATCTACCACATGTACAGTATGTTTTGTGGATTCAGCTACGAATACAAGTTCGGCTCCGGTTTCAAAGCCGATTTCATCCCCGGACCCTCCATGGGCTATGCTAGCAGATGTCCTGGCTGGGTTGCAATCAGAATTGGCCGCCGCTCGACAAGAGCGGGAAGCAGCAAGATCTGAGTCTAGGGTGAGACCGCTAGAACTACCAGAGGGGTCTCAGCCTTACCAAAAGTCCAAGTCCACTTTGGGTAGAAGGGATACATTTCATTTGTCTTATGATTTACCAGTTTCTGCTATGTTGCATTCTGACGATTCTATGCCAGACCTCTTTGCGCAAGATGACGGTGAGGAGGGCGAAGTAGACCAGCAGTCAGATAGTGATGATTTTGACAGCCCGGGCATTGATAATCTCATCAGAGCGGTGCGTCAGTCTCTGAAGTTTACAGAAACTGAGGAGCCTCTGACAAATGATGAAGTCGTCTTTACTAAACGACAGAGAACTCCAATGTGTTTTCCTGTTTCGGAATATCTTAATAAGATGTTACTAGAAACACGAAAGAATCCGGATAAACGGTTTTCTATACCTTGCAGATTTAAGTCTAGGTACCCGTTTCCAGAGTCTGTGACAGCTACATGGGAGAATCCGCCATTGGTGGATTCGTCTGTGTCTAAACTTACAAAGAAATTAACCATACCAGTACCAACTGCTACTACGCTTAAAGACCCTTCGGATCGTAAAATAGAAGCTATGCTAAAGTCCATGTATATAGCAGCAGGAGTGTTGCTTAGACCTGGGTTGGTTGGCATTTGGGTAACTAAGGCGCTAATGGAATGGATAACAGAACTCAAGTCTGCCCTACGTGACGATCACCTTATACTTCTCGCTGATCAAATCTGGGAAGCTGCTGATTATCTATGTACAGCTTCTACTGACGTCTGTCAGCTCACTTCTCGCCTTTCATCGTCGCTAGTTACAGCACGACGAGCACTCTGGCTGCGTTCTTGGCAAGCGGAGGTGGAGGTCAAAAGAGGTATAGAGGCGTTACCTTACTGTGGCGAGAAGTTGTTTGGTCCTGAATTGGACAAATGGATTTCTGAGGGAGGAAAGTCTGTTTTCTTACCATTGCCTCCAACAGTACCTAGACGGAGATACTCTGGACCTTCGTTCAAATCCTTTAGACCTCAGTCCTTTCGCGGGCGTGGCAGAGGAACAGCCACGCCTGGTAGACGAGATCGAGGACGTGGTTTCCAACAAATCAACACCAGTCGTCAGGACGCTAAGGTCACCGACAAGCCAGTGGCATGACGGGCTCCCAGCCCATCTCGGATCTCCAATTGTGGGAGCACGCCTTCAGACGTTCCAGTTGGCGTGGCTCCAGACGTCCACAGATGGGTGGATCCGCAATTTAGTGTTAAAAGGTTACAAAATAGAGTTCAACTGTTTCCCGCCACTGCGGTTTTTCAAGACAGGACTGCCTGTGTCGGACGACAAGAGGGCGGTTCTGCAAATTGCCATTCAGTCTCTGCTGGATGCAGCAGTTTTGATTCCGGTCCCTGTACACCAACAAGGTCAGGGTTGTTATTCCAGTCTGTTTGTGGTACCAAAGCCGGATGGCTCGGTCAGGCCAATATTGAACTTAAAGGGTCTCAATCAGTACGTCACTTACTACAGATTCAGGATGGAATCTCTGCGGTCAGTAATTGCAGGTTTAGAGCCACAGGAATTCATGATTGCACTGGATCTCAAGGATGCGTACTTACACATTCCGATTTGGCCACCTCATCAGAGGTTCTTGCGGTTTGCAATACGGCAGAACCATTACCAGTTTCAGGCTCTACCGTTTGGCCTCTCGTCAGCGCCTCGGGTATTCACCAAGGTGATGTCTGTGATGATAGCTCATCTCAGATCCCTGGGAGTGATAATCGTTCCGTACTTGGACGATTTGCTCATCAAAGCTCCGTCTCAACAGATGCTCCTCCAACATGCGTTGCTAACGTACAATGTACTGGTTCAGCACGGTTGGATTGTCAACTTCAAGAAATCACATCTGATTCCGTCTCAACAACTTCAATTCCTAGGTATGATTCTCGATACGGTAAAGCAAAGAATTTACCTACCAGAACAGAAAGTACAGATTATTCGTCATCTGGTACAATTAGTGCTCAAGCCACGCACAGTCTCGGTACATTTGTGCATTCGCCTCTTAGGCACAATGGTGGCGGCTTTCGAAGCGCTTCAGTTCGGGAGATTTCACTCACGTCCTTTTCAACTGGATGTGCTCGCACAGTGGTCGGGCTCGCATCTGCAGATTCACCACAGGGTGAGGTTGTCGCCACGGGCTAGAGTGTCTCTACTCTGGTGGCTCAAAGTACACAATCTAACCGCAGGGAAACAGTTCGGCGCCTGGAATTGGATAATTCTAACGACGGACGCGAGTCTCAGAGGTTGGGGAGCTGTAGTTCAAAATTGTCAGTTCCAGGGTCTCTGGGCGGATCACGAAAGATTGCTGTCTATAAATGTCCTGGAACTCCGGGCAATTTACAATGCGCTACGACAAGCATAAAATGAATTCAAACATAAAATGAATTGTGTTTAAAATTGTGAGACTTTCCTTACGGGAGTTTCCTCTGGAGGACAGTGTGGAAATTTAAAATATTGTGTCTGGAAATTATATATGAAATTAAGAAGTACCAGGCCTGATATAATAGAATCATTATAATGAATCTGTCTCATGGAAAGTTTCCTGGTGTTATAATGTGGAGCTGATTTTAACGGCGCTGTGAACATTTTCAAAGGTTTTTTCTGTGTGAAGCAGTACACATGCTTTGGTCTCAGACTGTCCAGGTGCAGTCAGACAACGGAACGGCAGTCGCGTACATCAACAAACAAGGAGGAACGAGAAGCCGCATGGCAATGCGGGAAGTAGCTCGAATCCTCAATTGGGACGAACATCACCAAGTGATATTGTCGGCAGTGTTCATTCCGGGAGTGGACAACTGGGAGGCGGATTATCTCAGCCGTCGGGATTTTCATCCAGGAGAATGGGCATTAAATCCAGAAGTGTTTCACATGTTGGTCCAGAGGTGGGGTTACCCTCAAGTGGACCTGATGGCATCTCGCCACAATCACCAAACGCCCCAGTATGTGTCCAGAATGAGAGATCCAAAGGCAGTGGCGGTGGATGCTCTCACAATCGCGTGGCCGTACAGCCTCGTGTATCTGTTTCCACCATTTCCGCTGCTCCCTCTGTTGCTAAAACGGATCAAAAGAGAGTCCGTCACAGTCATACTAGTGGCGCCTCATTGGCCTCGGAGAGCTTGGTTCTCGGATCTCCGCGGACTTCTCGCAGACGATCCTTGGCCGCTCCCACTACGTCCGGACCTGTTACAGCAGGGTCCATTCCTTTACCCTGATTTAGCGTGGCTGCGTTTGACGGGGTGGCTGTTGAGACCGCCCTCTTAAGAAGAGAGGGCTTTCCAGAATCGGTTATACCAACCATGTTACGAGCTAGTAAGCCGGTTACGGCAGCTCATTATTACAGAATTTGGCGCGTCTATATAGCTTGGTGTGAAGATCGGAAGTTTCCGACATCATCTTTCAAGTTATCCCGTCTTTTGTTATTTCTACAGACGGGGTTAGATAGAGGACTGCGTTTATCTACACTAAAGGTGCAGGTATCTGTGTTGTCAATTTACTTTCAAAGACGATTGGCTCTATTGCCGTCTGTACACACTTTTCTGCAAGGTGTCCTCAGAGTACAGCCTCCATTCATTCCACCTACAGCGCCATGGGACTTGAATCTGGTTTTAGATTTCTTACAGTCTTCATATTTTGAACCCTTATAACAAGTGGATATTAAGTTTCTCACTTGGAAAACAATTTTTCTCCTAGCCTTAGCTTCGGCAAGGCGTGTTTCAGATTTGGGTGCCTTGTCATGCAAGCCACCGTATTTGGTGTTTCATGATGACAGAGCGGAACTTCGGACGAATCTCGCTTTCTTACCAAAGGTAGTGTCATCTTTTCACATCAATCAACCAATAGTAGTTCCTGTGTTGACAGGAAATTCTGGAACCTTGGATGTGGTACGCGCTTTACGCGTTTATGTATCCCGAACGTCTACAGTTCGTAAGACGGATACGTTGTTTGTTCTCTATGATGCTGCCAAGATGGGTTGGCCAGCTTCTAAGCAGACTTTATCCAGATGGATTAAACTGACCATTCGTCAGGCTTACCTTCATGCTAGGTTACAGCCGCCTACATCAGTAACAGCTCATTCCACATGTTCTGTGGGAACTTCGTGGGCAGCTGGTCGTGGGGCTTCTACAACGCAGCTTTGCCGTGCGGCTACGTGGTCATCAGTGCACACGTTTGTGCGCTTTTATAAGTTTGATACGCTTGCGGCATCAGCATCTAGCTTTGGTGTTAAAGGTGCCAAACTGCTCTCCCGCCCACGGGGGAAGCTTTGGTACGTCCCAAGAGTACTCCAGTGACCCCTACTGGATGAAAAAGAAAATAGGATTTTGGTACTTACCAGGTAAATCCTTTTCTTTGAATCCATAGGGGGCACTGGACGCCCACCCAGAGCAGTTCTAGCGGTTATAGTGCCAACTGTTTAGTTGTCAGTCACGTTATGTGTCAACTTTATTGTTGTCCGTTATGTTATATGTAATTCTCCATTGTCAACCTCTCTATAGCTCCTGTTCGGCTCAGTAAAAAACACTGAGGTACTCTGGGATATGGAGGGGAGGAGAGTTCTAAATTTAATTATTCAGTGCCTTGTTCCTGCGGAAGCCGTCCATATCCCAAGAGTACTCCAGTGCCCCCTATGGTTTCAAAGAAAAGGATTTACCTGGTAAGTACCAAAATCCTATTTAAAAAAAAAAAATTTTTTTTATAGTAGTTATTATAGAGTGTATTATTTATGTCCTGCAGTGTTATTGAGGGGATGAAATAAACCGATCCAGTAGCGCCATAACTTCACCTGGTTGTTACATGCAGTGACTGTACACTCATAAGTCATCTAATTGCAGCATTAGCTGAAACCTTGCCACTCTATTAATGCCAGCCTCATCTATAATGAGAAGAGTGGCCAAGATATTGTCTAATATCCCTACTTCATATGTTCCTATATCATTGGTTAATTTGTAGCTATTGCAGTATCTTTTAACAGCAGTGAGAAAAGGTGGTAGGTGTTTAGTGAATGCATTGTCTGATTGTATAAAGGTGTGTACACACTAGTAGATATATCTGCAGATCAATTGATCTGCAGATATATCTATGGACGGATCGGGCAGTGTGCTGTGCATACACACTGCCCGATCCATCGGGGACTGACATCATGAACTGGGCGGGCGTGTACACACGCCCGCCTAGTTCAGCTGTCAATTACCGCCGGCCGCCGCAGCATGTGTACAGGCGGTCTACACACACAGCGACGCGCCAATAAATCGGTAGATATATTGGCCGTCGGCTGTGCTGCGCGGCCATCGCGATACGTCTGTGAACTACGAAGTTCACAGACGTATTGGCCGTTGGTCCCGCGATATATCGGCCGTTCAAGAGAACGGACGATATATCGACCAGTGTGTACGGGCCTTAAGATTCTTAGCAATATAATTACACGTACTGTGCTCTCATCGAATTTCTGGTCCAAAGAGGACAGCGGGGATGATTCAGACCTGATTGCTCACTAGTTTTTCTCTAACGTCCTAGAGGATGCTGGGACTCCGTAAGGACCATGGGATAGACGGGCTCCGCAGGAGACATGGGCACTTTAAGATCTGGGTGTGCACTGGCTCCTCCCTCTATGCCCCTCCTCCGGACCTCAGTTTGATACTGTGCCCAGTGGAGACTGGGTGCTTTCAGTGAGCTCTCCTGAGTTTTCTGTAAAAGAAAGTATTTTAGTTAGGTTTTTTATTTTCAGGGAGCCTGCTGGCAACAGACTCCCTGCATCGAGGGACTGAGGAGAGAGAAACAGACCCACTTCTCTGAGTTTCAGGGCTTTGTTTCTTAGGCTACTGGACACCATTAGCTCCAGAGGGATCGGTACGCAGGTCTCACCCTCGCCGTCCGTCCCAGAGCCGCGCCGCCGTCCTCGCAGAGCCGGAAGAATGAAGCCGGGTGAGTATGTGAGGATAAGACTTCAGAGGCGGCAGAAGAAATTATCTTCATAAGAGGTAACGCACAGCAGTGAAGCGGTGCGCCATTGCTCCCGTTCACCTCACACACTCCGGTCACTGTAAGGGTGCAGGGGGCAGGATGGGGGGAGCCCTGGGCAGCAATAAACACCTCAGGTGGCAAATGCACATATATACATGTACAGCTGGGCACTGTACATGTATAAAAAGAGCCCCCGCCATGTTATTTGTAAATTTGAGCGGGACAGAAGCCCGCCGCCGAGGGGGCGGGGCTTCTCCCTCAGCACTCACCAGCGACATTTTTTCTCCACAGCACCGCTGAGAGGAAGCTCCCCGGACTCTCCCCTGCTTAACACACGGTGAAAGAGGGTTTTAAAGTAGAGGGGGGGGGGGGCACATAATTGGCGCATATACATTATACATAAGCGCTACTGGGTAAACATTCTGTGTTTTTTCCTGGGTCATATAGCGCTGGGGTGTGTGCTGGCATACTCTCTCTCTGTCTCTCCAAAGGGCCTGGTGGGGAACCTGTCTTCAGAAAAGAGCTTCCCTGTGTGTGTGTGGTGTGTCGGTACGCATGTGTCGACATGTCTGAGGTTGAAGGCTCACCTAAGGAGGAGGGGGAGTGTATGAATATTAGGTCTCCGCCGACACCTGACTGGATGGATATGTGGAATGTTTTAAGTGCTAATGTTAATTTATTGCACAAAAGATTAGACAAAGCTGAAGCTAGGGTACAGTCAGGAAGTCAACCCATGTCTGTCCCTATGTTGCCGGGACCTTCGGGGTCTCAGAAGCACCCACTATCCCAAATAGTTGACACAGATACCGACACGGATTCAGACTCCAGTGTCGACTACGATGATGCAAAATTGCAGCCAAGGGTGGCTATATGTATGCGATATATGATTATCGCAATTAAAGATGTTTTGCATATTGCTGAGGAACCCCCTGTCCCTGACACGAGGGTACACATGTATAAGGGAAAGAAACCTGAGGTCACCTTTCCCTCCTTACATGAGCTGAACGAATTATGCGAAAAAGCATGGGAAACTCCAGACAAAAAACTGCAGATTCCCAAAAGGATTCTAACAGCGTATCCTTTCCCGTCACAGGACAGAATACGGTGGGAATCATCCCCTAGGGTAGACAAAGCTTTGACACGCTTATCAAAAAAGATAGCGCTCCCGTCCCAAGATACGGCTACCCTCAAGGATCCTGCTGACCGCAAGCAGGAGGTTACCTTGAAGTCCATTTACACTCATTCTGGTACGTTGCTCAGACCGGCAATTGCGTCGGCCTGGGTATGTAGTGCTGTTGCAGCATGGACAGATTCTTTATCAGCGGATATTGAGACCCTTGATAAGGATACCATTTTAATGACCCTAGGGCATATAAAAGATGCTGTCTTATATATGAGGGATGCTCAAAGAGACATTAGTTTACTGGGTTCCAGAATAAACGCTATGTCCATTTCTGCTAGGCGAGTCTTATGGACCCGACAGTGGACGGGGGATGCCGACTCAAAGAGGCATATGGAGTTTTTGCCATACAAGGGTGAGGAATTGTTTGGAGAGGGCCTCTCGAACCTCGTCTCCACAGCTACGGCAGGTAAATCGAATTTTTTGCCTTATGTTCCCTCACAATCTAAGAAAGCGCCTCATTATCAAATGCAGTCCTTTCGTTCCAATAAAAGCAAAAGAGTACGTGGATCGTCCTTTCTTGCCAGGGGTAAGGGCAGAGGAAAAAAGCTGCACAACACAGCTAGTTCCCAGGAACAGAAGTCCTCCCCGGCTTCTGCAAAATCCACCGCATGACGCTGGGGCTCCCCTGAGGGAGTCCGCTCCAGTGGGGGCACGTCTTCGACTTTTCAGCCACATCTGGGTTCAATCACAGGTGGATCCCTGGGCAATGGACATTGTTTCCCAGGGATACAGGCTGGAATTCGAAGAGGTGCCTCCACGCCGGATTTTCAAATCGGCGCTACCAACTTATCCCCTGGAAAGGGAGATAGTGTTACAGGCGATTCGAAAATTGTGTCTTCAACAAGTGGTGGCCGAGGTTCCCCTGCTTCAGAGGGGGAAGGGGTACTACTCAACCCTGTTTGTGGTCCCGAAACCGGACGGTTCGGTCAGACCCATTTTGAATTTAAAATCCCTGAACCTTTACTTAAAACGGTTCAAGTTCAAGATGGAATCGCTCAGAGCGGTCATCGCCAGCCTGGAAGGGGGGGATTTTATGGTATCGCTGGACATAAAGGATGCATACCTGCATGTTCCCATATATCCTCCTCATCAGGCGTACCTGAGATTTGCGATACAGGATTGTCATTACCAATTTCAGACGTTGCCGTTTGGGCTTTCCACGGCCCCGAGAATTTTCACCAAGGTAATGGCGGAAATGATGGTGCTCCTGCGACAGCAGGGTGTCACAATTATCCCGTACTTGGACGATCTCCTCATAAAAGCGAGATCACGGGAGAAGTTGCAGAACAGCGTATCCCTTTCACTGAAGATGTTACAGCGACACGACTGGATTCTCAATATTCCAAAGTCGCAGTTGGATCCTACGACTCGCTTGTCCTTCTTGGGCATGATTCTGGACACAGACCAGAAAAGGGTTTTTCTTCCGGAAGAAAAAGCGCAGGAACTCATGACTCTAGTCAAGAACCTGTTGTAGCCGAAACAAGTGTCAGTGCATCATTGCACTCTAGTCCTGGGAAAAATGGTGGCGACATACAAAGCCATTCCCTTCGGCAGGTTCCATACAAGGTCTTTCCAGTGGGACCTATTGGACAAATGGTCCGGGTCACATCTGCACATGCATCAGCGGATCACCCTGTCCTCCAGGGCCAGGGTTTCTCTCCTGTGGTGGCTGCAGAGTGCTCATCTTCTAGAGGGCCGCAGGTTCGGCATTCAGGATTGGATCCTGGTGACCACGGACGCGAGCCTCCGCGGTTGGGGAGCAGTCACACAGGGAAGAAATTTCCAAGGCCTTTGGTCAAGTCAAGAGACTTGTCCTCACATCAACATCCTGGAACTGAGGGCCATATTCAACGCCCTACGTCAAGCGGAGACCTTACTTCGCGACCGACCGGTGCTGATTCAGTCGGATAACGTCACCGCAGTAGCTCATGTAAACTGCCAAGGCGGCACAAGGAGCAGAGTGGCGATGGCGGAAGCCACCAGAATTCTTCGCTGGCGGAGAATCATGTAAGTGCACTGTCAGCAGTGTTCATTCCGGGAGTGGACAACTGGGAAGCAGACTTCCTCAGCCGACACGACCTGCATCCAGGAGAGTGGGGACTTCATCAGGAAGTCTTCGCACAGATTGCAAGTCGGTGGGGATTGCCCCAAATAGACATGATGGCATCCCGTCTCAACAAAAAGCTACAAAGGTATTGCGCCAGGTCAAGAGATCCTCAGGCGGTAGCTGTGGATGCCCTAGTGACACCGTGGGTGTTCCAGTCGGTCTATGTATTTCCTCCTCTTCCTCTCATACCCAAGGTGTTGAGAATAATAAGAAAAAGAGGAGTGAGAACAATACTCATTGTTCCAGATTGGCCAAGAAGGACCTGGTATCCGGATCTGCAGGAAATGCTCACAGAAGATCTGTGGCCTCTTCCTCTAAGACAGGACCTGTTGCAACAGGGTCCCTGTCTGTTCCAAGACTTACCGCAGCTAAGTTTGACGGCATGGCGGTTGAACGCCGGATCCTATCGGAAAAAGGTATTCCGGATGAGGTCATTCCTACGCTAATAAAGGCTAGGAAGGACGTGACATCTAAACATTATCACCGAATATGGCGAAAATATGTTTCTTGGTGTGAGGCCAGGAATGCTCCTACGGAAGAATTCCATCTAGGCCGTTTTCTTCACTTCCTTCAAACTGGAGTAAATTTGGGCCTAAAATTAGGCTCCATTTAAGTTCAGATTTCGGCCTTATCCATTTTCTTTCAAAAGGAATTGGCCTCTCTGCCTGAAGTACAGACTTTTGTGAAGGGAGTGCTGCATATTCAGCCTCCTTTTGTGCCTCCGGTGGCGCCTTGGGACCTTAACGTGGTGTTAAGTTTTCTTAAGTCACATGGGTTTGAACCACTTAAAACAGTGGAGTTGAAATATCTCACTTGGAAGGTGGTCATGTTGTTAGCCTTGGCTTCGGCTAGGCGTGTTTCGGAATTAGCGGCTTTCTCACATAAAAGCCCCTATCTGGTTTTCCATATGGATAGAGCGGAATTGCGGACCCGTCCTCAATTCCTACTTAAGGTGGTCTCATCCTTTCATATGAACCAACCTATTGTCGTGCCTGTGACTACACGGGACTTGGAGGATTCCGGGTCCCTTGATGTGGTCAGGGCTTTGAAGATTTACGTGGCCAGAACGGCTAGGATCAGAAAAACAGAAGCACTGTTTGTCCTATATGCAGCCAACAAGGTTGGCGGCCCTGCTTCAAAGCAGACTATTGCTCGCTGGATCTGTAACACGATTCAGCAGGAGCATTCTACGGCAGGATTGCCATTACCAAAATCGGTTAAGGCCCATTCCACTAGGAAGGTGGGCTCGTCTTGGGCGGCTGCCCTGGGGGTCTCGGCACTACAGCTGTGCCGAGCTGCTACTTGGTCGGGGTCAAACACCTTTGCAAAGTTCTATAAGTTTGATACCCTGGCTGAGGAGGACCCGTTTGGGAGCTTTGGTATAATCCCCATGGTCCTTACGGAGTCCCAGCATCCTCTAGGACGTTAGAGAAAATAAGATTTTAAACCTACCGGTAAATCTTTTTCTCGTAGTCCGTAGAGGATGCTGGGCGCCCGTCCCAAGTGCGGACTATTTCTGCAAGACTTGTATATAGTTGTTGCTTTCATAAGGGTTATGTTATAGTTTAGTCGGTTATGAACCGATGTTATGTTGTTGTTCATACTGTTAACTAGATTGTATATCACAGGTTATACGGTGTGATTGGTGTGGCTGGTATGAATCTTGCCCTTAGATTAACTAAAATCCTTTCCTCGTACTGTCCGTCTCCTCTGGGCACAGTTTCTCTAATTGAGGTCTGGAGGAGGGGCATAGAGGGAGGAGCCAGTGCACAACCAGATCCAAAGTCTTTCTTGAAGTGCCCATGTCTCCTGCGGAGCCCGTCTAACCCATGGTCCTTACGGAGTCCCAGCATCCTCTACGGACTACGAGAAAAAGATTTACCGGTAGGTTTAAAATCTTATTTTTTCGCTGCGATTAGGTCAGAACTGCGCATGCGTATGCACCGCACTGCGCAGGCACATCGCTCAGGTACAAAGCGGATCGTTGCTGTGCGATGGGTTTTACGAAGAGTCCATTCGCACAACCGATCACAAGGAGATTGACAGGAAGAGAGCGTTTGTGGGTGACAACTCACCGTTTTCGGGGAGTGGTTGTAAAAACGCAGGGGTGTCCAAGCATTTGCAGGGCGGATGTCTGACGTCAATTCCGGTCCCGAACAGGCTGAAGTGATCGAAGCGGCTGAGTAATGGTGCCCATACACTTGTGAGATATTAGGTGCTATCCTTTGATTTTGACCTCATCTGTGAGAGAATTCGAAGGATTGTTTGCACATTTTAGGTACCTTGAGACGCGATGCGCGGGCAGGCCGCTCGAATCTCACGTCTTAAGATAGTGTGTGCTGCACTTAATATTTCTCGCATAGCAGTGTGATCGCATGTGGTTTTTAAATCACATGTGATATATCGCACTGCGATGTGCGATGGGCACCCGCCGGGAGCGGCGATGTGCCAATCACGTGATTACCATGCGATCTATTGCATGATTGCATGGTAATCACTTTGGCAGTTCAGGTGCCAAAACTGCCAGTGCGATGCCCCGCGATGTCGCGTCGCCGGGCATCGCAAAAGTGTATGGGTACCATTAGTCCTGGGCTACTCAGAAACTGCAAAAGACCTTTTTGTACCGCTCGTCTGCACATGCGTTCGCACACTTGCACAGCTAACATACACTCCCCTGTGGGTGGCGACTATCTGATCGCAGCGCTGCAAAAAACTGCTAGCGAGCGATCAGGTCTGAATTAGGCCCAAAGTACCTTGGCCATCTCCAGTCCTCAAGGCTGCAGCCTGTCTTCTCTCCTTGCTGTGACGTTGTCTGGCAGCTGCTATCCAGTATTGACGAGCATCTCAGAGGAAACTTAGAAATTCACTGAAGGCTTAATTAATTGGTTTAAAAGTGTCAGCTTATGTTTATATGCAGATTTACAGACTGTACAACAGTCCCCCAAACCGTTGAGCCTCTACAATGAATTGGTGTAGACATCTGTAATTTTTTTCCATTTCACTGGTCACACAAGCTGATTAACTCCCATAGCACTGCATACATATTTCAGCATTTCTGGAAACATTAATTTCCTTGAAGCATGTCACATTTAAGCATTCCCTGTCATTACACTTTATAAAAAGAGGAGATTTAAAATTAGTAGTGCTTGACTTTAAAACTATGGTTTACTAATGATTGAAGAGATACGTATGTGCTTCATAATGGAAGATTTCATACACCCTGCTGGAGAGCCAATTGGGATGTGCACAGGCAGAGTTGCACGCAGGACACTGTAAGGCTAGGGAGGAGGAAGCTATGAAAGAATAGGAATGGAGTGCAGCAAAGGCAGTTGGGATAGTGGGAAGACAAGGAAATGGGTTATATTATGATAAATATCCTATAGAGTAATTATAGGCAGGACATACATATCCTAATATAGTAAATAGACAATGTGTATTGTAAATAATATGAAGAGGGTTTGTTGGTTTAAGTCATACTTACCGACTTTATGGATGCTCTCTCCGGGAGAGCAGCCACGTCGGCTCAGCAGGGATCGGGGCAGTGAAGCGACAAGCAGAGGTGGGCGGGTCAGAGGCTGAATGGGAGTGGGGCAGAGGTGGGTTTGGGGCGTGGCTGGTGTATCGCGTCATTTAACCCCCCCACCCCCACCCCCCTTCCTCCCCTGCTGTGTTATGCCACTATTACTGGCATTATACTGCAGGGTACATGGCTATGATGACGCAATTTGACAAGAATCGCCTCATCGACTGCCCGGACCACCCGGAAATCGGGAGACTTGCCTGCTTTTCTGGGAGCCTCCCAGCCGTTCCGGGAGAGTAGGCAAGTATGGTTTAAGTGTGCATACATCTGTGGTTGCCTGTTTTTTTTTGTACTTTGTTTTCTATTGCAGAGTGTATGGGCATAGTTGTAGGTTTGTGTGTGTGTGTGTGTGTGTGTGTGTGTGTTCTTACCTTCAGTTTATCAAACTGGTTATTTATATTCCTTGTAGATTGTTTCTTATCCCCTCGTATTTAGGGCCTGCTTCGTGTTTGTAAGTAAAGCAAAAGAGCAAGCAACTGGGCAAATCATGTTGCAGTGCAGGTGGGGCAGATGTCACATGTGCAGAGAGAGTTAGATTTTGGTGTGTGGTGTAATCAAACTGAAATCTAAACTGCAGTGTAAAAAAGCTGTCTAACATTTGTGGGCTACATGCAAAAGCAGACAGTATTTACCTTGCGCAGAAAAAATATGAATGCGTTTGTTTCCCTTGCATGGCAACATGGTTTGTTCCAGACACAAAGTTACTTGCTTTTTTTTTTGCTTTACTTACAAACATAAATCAGGCCTTTAGCCTGCTGACTGATAGAACACAGTGTATTTCTTGTCTTCCCTTTAGCAGCCTCTTTATTGGTTAGGACTAATGTCTATGCCTTACAAGACATGGGGAAAAGCTAGTATTGGTACATTTTATATTAATTTATAGACTGTACTTGGTTAATGACGTAGATAATGTAAATGTGTAGTATGTCACACATATTCGCAATCTGCTTGGCTTTTCATGTTTTGATTACGTATGTTTGTTTTTTAAACAGGTGAAGACGCCTCTTTACCCATGACTACAGGTGGAAATTTTCAGGTGCTGGTAAATAATGTGTTTTATTTCACCCAGCGAGTTGTGGACAAACTGTGGCAAGGAATGTTCAACAAAGACTCCAAACTAGTGGTAGAATGTATCATCCAGCTCATCTCACAGGTGAGGGGCAGACTGTGGATATTCTTCTACAGTGTTATTTATTAAAATACACCAAGTAATTGGCTGGGAATAGGGGAAGAAATGAATGAAGGGGATTAAATTATGTATCCAGGAGACTTTAATGGTTTTTAAGGGACAAATATGCCCTAGGTTTGCGGCAGCCAGCACAATTCTGGCAAGTTAGGCTATAGATTTAAAGCATCCAAGTTGATTTTGCATTTAAATTGAAACTAATTGTCACTTTTATATCTAGGGCTATCTTACAGGAATCACCCCACGTCTGCAAAACATGGCCCATTACAGTTGTACCTTAGTATGAAATGTAATCGTATCTGTCACAAACTGCGCATACAGACCAATTGCTGTTTGTTTTTTGGTAGCCTCTAATACAGTAGCATATTTCCCACTAGGCACGTGCAAGGGGTGCAATTTCTGGTGGGGCACGGCATGTTTCCTCTCTCCCCCTCCCCCAATCCCCATCGGAGCTGTTGTTTCTTTTTTTACGTAGCATTTGTAGGGCAAGGGAAGAGAGAAGTCATGGGTGCTGATTTGCATGCTGGAAGGGCAGGATAGATTGGGGCTACTTGCTTAATTGTTATTTGTGGGAGGCTGCAACTTTGGGAACAGGTGGCGAAGCCTGAGCTGGCTTTAATGCTGTCATGATGTCTATGCAGAGCCATGTATTACTGCTGTTGGGTGGCTCTGCAGCTATGCAAATCTGCAGTGACGGCGAAGGCTGAGGGCAGTTCAAAGGAGAGGGGCATGCAGGAATTGGGGCAGCCAATGATATTGTGCATGTGTGTGGTCTGACCCCTAAATTCACCTCTGCTAACATACATAACAAGCTTTCTATGAGCATGAGAAAGATGGCCAACCCTGCAGCTTTTTGACATGGTAAATGTTTCATCGGCGTAGCAATTATAGTGTATAATTCTTAGGACAAAAAAAATTAATTACAACAGCTTTTAAGCTAAGGAGTTTGTATCAGAATGCTACTTATTCAGTAAGTTGGACCCAAATGTACAAATTTATATGAAACTGTCATATTGTCAAGTACAGTAGTTATATCATTTGATTATGTGAAAAGTATGTTGGTATGGTTACTTCTTCCCCCCGTCTACTATCTTTTCTTTATTTTGTACAGTCTAAGAGAAGATCTCAAGGTTTGTCCCTTGACGCTATATATAACTGCTTGAACCGGACTGTGTTGTACCAGTTCTCCAGAGCACACAAAACTGTCCCTCAACAAGTTGCACTTCTGGATTCCCTACGAGTTCTCATTGTGAATAGAAATCTTATCCTTGGTCCTGGAAATCATGACCAAGACTTCATCGCTTGCCTGACTCACTGTTTAATTAACCTCCATATGGGAAGGTAGGTTATGCTCTTCAGTCATTCTTATTTAACAACACAAGTGAAAATGAGGTACTTAGCATAATTTTGGCCAAAAATATGGGCCCACCAACCACAACTAGGTGATCTTATCTGGTGGGTCCCTAACATTCCTAAGGTTCAAGTCAGAGCATGGGACCACCCAGGCCAGCACAAGCCAACCACTCCAAGGCATCACACTACTGAGAGGTTTAAGTGTTAAAAGGTGTTAATTAGTATGAAGCAGCAGCTATGTGTTGTGAGTGTTACATACTGTAGGTGAAAGATAATAATGAGAGTGTTAAGAAGTGTTAAATTGATAAAATAACAATTTAGGTGCTATAAAAGTGCTAGATTAAGTGTTATGGTACGATGCCCCAAAGCAGCCAGGCCACACCAACCCGCACAGTTTCCTGATTGGCTACTTACATCCTCTGATCAGAAAACACAGCTGCCATCTTTGATCGCATGGTCCAACATACACAAACTTTGCATCATGCACAAAATTATTAAAAGTATTGTACAAAATTACCTTCAGGCTATGTGTATATGAAACATAAATGCATTTTGTGTTTAGAATTTGGTCCCATCCCCAATATACTGTATCTAATTTTGGTAAGCAAATATTCCAAACTCTGGAAAAATCCAAAATACTTCTGGTACCGAGCATTTCAGATATTGGGGATTCAACCTGTATGGAATTAGGTTCTGTATAGTTCAACTATTTCTGCCAAGTTTTATGAAATATTTTTTGTGTGGGACAGCCATATTTTGTGAGGGGAAGAGATCGCAATTATCATAGTCATTTGATGGCAAAGCAAAGTCCAAGATTTAATGGCATAATCAAAACAGTGGCAAATAAGTTGAAAGCATCTTGTCTCTTATATAACTGGAAAATTTTGTTAAGGAGAAGGAGGTAAATGTAAAAACAAATCCAATTTGATTAAGCCTGTTTATTTTAACCACTTAGGCTGTATTTAATAACTGTCGGCAGCTGCCGTCTTGTCGGAAACACGGCAGCTTCCGACGGAAATAGGTCAGAAGGGGTTCCAACCTATTCAATAGGGGCTGATTTTTTCCGACAAGTTGGGAATTCCCGACTTGTCGGAAAACACGTGGATCGGCGGAATAGCCTCCAATCCATGTGCTTCTGTCGGAAACGGGACCAAATCCGATAGGTTTTGGCCCCTTTTCCGACAAACTCAGTCCCACTTGAAAACAAGTCGGATTGAGGTGAGAAGACAAGTGGTGCTGCGGGCAGCGGGGAGAGCACAGATCGTCAGCCAGCGGGAGGAGCTGGCTGCGGGGGGATATGTCTGCGGGGGGGGGGGGGGACGCTGCAGCCAGCAGCTCCCCCCTCTGCCGCCACAGACATGTCCCCCCGCAGCCAGCTCCTCCCGCCGGCTGCCGATCTGTGCTCTCCCCGCCACCCGCAGGCACCTCTGTCCCTGCTGCCAGCACCCCCTGCCGCCGCTGATCTCTGCTCCCCTCCGTCGCCCACTTACCCTCGCTGCCGCCCTGCTCTCGCCCACCGCCACCTGTGCACCTGGCCGCTGCTGTCAGCGCATCTGCAGCCGCTGACAGCAGCAGCAGGACGGGTCCTTGTGTATGCCCAAATCCGACAGTCTGATTTGGCCGTGCATTGAATAAGGGTTGTCGGATCCATTCCGACAACTGCATGTCGGAATGGATCCGACTCTTATTGAATATACCCCTTAAACTGGCATAGTCAGATCACATGTAATCACGCCACACCACTGTGTCCCCCACTTTTTGACGAGGAGATGCGTTCTGCAGTGCGCAATGTAACATTTAAATATTTAATAAAATACTTTTTTAAACTATATTAAATAAAAGATGTAAAAAAAAAAAGAAAACCAATAATCCCCAAATCATGTAGAGAATGTAGAATGTGGAGAGAAAATACACAACTATTAACAAGCAAGGTTGTCATCAGACAGACTACTTTGACTTTTGTATTTCTGGAGCTTAACAATGAATAACTTTACAAAGTAATTTCATGTTCTTCCAAATAATCCAAAATTATCTCAACGTAATCTTGTTTGACATGGGTACTTGACACTCTAGTAGTAGATCAGCATAACCTTCTGTGCCAATTACAGTAGTTTTCAAAAAATGAAATTCTATTAATCTTTCATCTGCTCTTCCAGATATAATGTAACCATAGCAATATAATGTACCAAGTATCAAGTTTTGAAGGATAATTGCAACTATTTTACTTGCATGTCAGAAACCCTTTGCTGCCAGAAAGTTCAGGGAAAACATAAATAGCCCAAATTTGTATTTATGTATGTGTGACTTTTGCTTTTATTTTCAAGTACTGTATGTTAAATTAACAATTTAGAAAATGTTAATTATTTTTAGTTTCCATGGAAACATGGGCATAATAATAATTTGTAACATTGCCTTCAGCTTTTTTGTTTTATCATTGGGCGCGCAAAGCCTGTTGCCAAAATCTCAAATAATTGTGCCCTCATTGCAGCAACCCTGATGGCTTTGGATTAGAAGCTGAAGCTAGGATGACCACTTGGCACATCATGATGCCCTCAGAGGTAGAGCCGGATGGGATATACCAGGATGTAAGTGAAGGTAAGTGTGCATCAGGATGACAGCTGCTCAAACAGAAATCCATGTCTTGGCACCTGCGTCATAGAGAGGCTTTAATATAACCTCCTTTTGCATAAATCATAACTGCCAAATCTTTATATGATCGCTTCCCAGAAATCCAGTAACGATGCACTGAAATATAAAAGTCATACCAAAGCAATCTGAATATATTATGTAACAATCATTTCTGGGTATGGCTTTTAAAATTTGAAGTTGTGCAGTTACATATTTAAAAGAAAACAAAAAAATTGTAATTCTGTAGCTCTAAATGTGATATTTATAGTGCTATATAATAATAATAATAATAGGTTTTATAATGATGTCACTCCAGATGTCAGAAGGATACTGATTGTGTCTTGCAGGGCGCCAGCTACTTCTGAAAGCTGTCAACAGAGTTTGGATAGAGTTGATTCATAGCAAAAAACAAGTTCTGGAGGATATGTTCAAAGTAACCTTTCCTGTCAATGACCGAGGACATGTGGATATTACTGTCATCAGGCCTTTTATTGAAGAACCAACATTGCGCTCTTGGCAAAATCATCTTGGTTAGTCATTGTCCTGAGATTGGGGTTCTGTGTTACCCAATTTTTTTTCCTGAAAACATTGCTTAATGTGTATTTCTCCACTGTCTCCTCCTTGGTTCTATAGGTCTATGTATATTGTCTAATGCTTGCTTATTTTTTGTTTTCTGCTTTTTCTCCATAAACTTGGCTTCATGTATATATTTGTGTTAATTTTTACACTAGATTAGTTTGTTGATTGATAAAGTAAGGGCAGATATAAAAAGAAACAAACATGTTTTGTATCTTATACCTCTTTATAATTTAACATATTGATGAATGTAAACATGAACATTTATTTTTTTAATAGTTGCATTCATAAAGTAAATGACAAATGCTTTATATTTAATCCGTGATGTCTGGATGTGGCAGCCAGAAAGAGAGACGAACAGACTGTCTGTAGTTGGGTAGCCAGTAGCTCACACTAATATTCTGTGATTGACAGCTTATGAGAAGAAGTGCATCAGTAAAGGGGAAGCTTTGGTCCCCAGCTCCCAGTCCAAGCTGTCTCGCGTCAGTAGCGGCTTTGGCCTTTCTAAATTAACTGGGTCAAGAAGAAACCGCAAGGAAAGTGGACTCAACAAACACAACCTCTCCACACAGGTATTCTGGGTAGGACTTTGTTCTTTGGGGTTTTTTTTTAGCTGTCAAAGCAAAATATCGTCCTTTATGAGCTTAGCAATAATGGGTAAATGCAACTGGCCAAAATGTATGTGCAGTGGTGAGTAGTGTGTGTGCAGAGTAAGGTCAGCACTTAATGATCGTTTGCCCAGTGGGCAGACAAATAGTATCATAGATGCCAGACGGAGAGTGCGCCAGTTATTTTATTATTAACACTGTTTATGCATATCATTAGTCAAGGTCATGTCAGTGGGATAGCAAATGTGACCTTGTTTGTGCAGACACAACAAAGAATAATATTGATGTGATGTGCAGTAGCTCTGTTTTCTTTCTGTTCCCTAGGAAATCTCCCAGTGGATATTCACTCACATTGCAGTTGTGCGTGACCTAGTGGATATGCAATATAAAGAATACCAAGAGGTAGGGTGATCAAGTATGCATTTCATTATTGGTAACGTGACCTTTCTTATAATTATACTTAGAAGGATCTTTCCAAACATGGTTTGTTTGTTTGTTTGTTTATTTATTGTTTGATTGATTGATCTATATTGCTGAGCTGGATGGGAGGGGGTACAGTTTTGATATTATTGTATAATGCAATTTTTTTGTTATTTGATGGTTGGTCTTCAATTTTTAAGATGCACAATTTATGGACTATAAGCAAGTGCTGTCTTGTGGCCTATATGTGGCTTTAATCTGTTATTAAATCAACATGCTAAGCTTTTTTTAAATGCTGTACTCTGCAACATCGGATGAGGAGATTTGGAAAGTCTTATGGCTAAAGACAATAGAGCAGTATGCTTACAGTATGCAGTGAAGTATTTCTCTATTTGTCAATATATGGTTTGTTTATACTGTATTAAGGTTCCAAGGATGAATAAATCATTTTTGAAAATGGAATATTTTTGCTCTTTGTACATAGCGTCAACAAAACGCATTGAAATATGTGACAGAGGAATGGAACCAGATTGAGTATGAATTGCTCCGGGAGAGAGGGCTCTGGGGTCCACCAATCGGCTCCCACCTGGATAAATGGATGCTGGAGATGACTGAAGGGCCATGTAGAATGAGGAAGAAAATTGTGAGAAATGACATGTTCTATATTCACTATCCATACGTCCCTGATGTGGAGCAAGATACTAATACTATGGTGAGTACAGTCGTCAGCTGGGTCTCTATTTAAAATGATCATTATGTTTGTTGTGTTAAATGTAGGGAGGCCAATCCTGGGCCTTTTTTTCAATTCCGGGTATGGGATCCTACATTTCCCGGGATTGAATCCCAGCCATTTTTTACCTAAATTCCGGGATCCCAACGATCCCGGGATTGGCTTCTTTAGTTGGATGTTACCATAAATAATTGAATTATAAGGTTTTTTTTTTGCTAGTTTTACTTATATATCTGTCATTATAATGTAATGCACTGTTAAAGTGGCCCTGCCTGCCTTGTCTAAACAACAGTGTATATCCAAACATTTGGTCTGAGAGGGATCTCCGTGAGGTCACTATTGCATTGATGGGCTCCATTCTCATGAATGTTAGGTTTACCTAATGGCTGCTTCTAATGTTTATTAGCAGCAGACCTGTTAATTAGAATTCTATTCTCTGTGTATTTGTCCATTAGATTGATCCACATATAATTGCGCCTTCTGATCTGTTTATACTTAATACCTCGTTTCTAGTCTGACTTTCCATGTACACTGCCTGAAAGCTCTGATGATGTCTTCATGGTAACTCGTGAGAAGGTAATAACTGAGTAAAGAATTTGTGCACAGGCTGTACTGAAGAGTGTCACTAGAGCATGTTCTAACAAAGCTGCACCGCTCATGTATAATAACACAACTAGCGCCTTTCACTTGTCTTGATAAAGTCTATTGTTCTATGATCAGTTCCACTCTGAAAATGAGAATACTATAAATATGTTCTTGCATTTTTGTAATCTTACATAGCTATGTGCTGGCGATCTGTTACGTTCTTTTTTTGGTTATAAATTAAACTTTGAAAAACTAGGTATCCAACACAGCTAAGATGAAAGTCTTAAGTTTGCAATTTTATTTGTTATTGATCAACGAAAGTTGAAATGCTGCCAAGGAAACAACCAGATTGTTGACTAATTGACTATGAATCTAGCTAATGCACTCAGCATTATGTTCATTTTCAAGGATGTGGGAAAGTGTTTCTCTTTCGCTTCTGCATGAGCTAACTGCTTTCTGAACGCTTAGTCTATTGACTTGCTCTTTGCAGTAACTATGCAGTGAGGGGTGAGTGTGCCATACGATAGCAGGTTGTTGTCATCCACGTTCTCACAGCTGTGTCTGCCCAACAGTCACGTGCTGCACACAGCAGCTAGGAAAATGCACACTGTCCCTTTGTCTCTGTGGGAATACCAGAGTGCTGAAATAATGTTTGTTTCAAAGAGTTTAAAAAGGCGGTTTATTCGATGCAGTCATGCCAGATATGCCTGGATGACATACGTAGAGCCAGACGCTTTCACTAAAAGTAACAAAAAACAAGTTTGGTGTCTTCATGTACAAACGGTGGGATGTACTAAACCTTTCTATGTAAGATCATTAATGGTGAGAGGTCTGAAAAATCTTGTATGTTTTGGACATTGTCAGGCTTTTTTTTATTAGAAGTGATTTTATTTCACTGTGTTGCCATTATATTTTATTTTTTGGTGTACAGAGGTATCAATGGTTTTCACAAATATTTTGATATGCTAATGCTGTAGCCGCCTTGAAATGTATAGAGACGCACACTGGCGGCATCCCAAATCCCAACAACTGCGTACAGCTATGGACTGGTGGTCACAGATACTTTGATAAAAAACTCTCCGAGTAATCTTATAGTCTTTCTCTAGTAAAAATATCTTGTGAGAGGGTTTACAATATTCAGATACAAGATCCGAGCTTGGTTATGCCACTTGTTTCAGGTTTACCATTGTGGATTTTGGTGAAAGCTTTGCAGTGCATTATGTTGAATCTAAGTAGTGATGGGTTTCTTGTAACACAATAATTTTAAGACAACTGGGGCATAGAATCTTAACTATACATACCTGTCGGTGGTGGGCCTCTGCTTACAGTGATTGTAGATACATGTAATTTCATACATGTTATTAAGTGTAATTTCTGTTGGAAAAACAGACAAGGTTTATATGATAGAACCAAAAGAGGGTCATCTGCTCATCGGGTCAAATATAAGGTTACTCCTATTTTAAAGACCGACCTATGGCATATGCAGATTTACATGTACATATGTAGTGCAGAGCATTTTTATAACTGATGCTAATGGAGTTTCATGTTACAGTGTCACACATATGTTATGGCATGGTACTATGTATGGTCACCATACATACAGGAAAACTGCACTGTCCACGGAATTGGACGCCATTCTTCATATCAATTATATGCTAAAGTGTATATCATTTTATTTTTTTTGTGTTGACAATGATACAGAAACCTGCCCGTTATCGTCGTGCCATCAGCTATGACAGCAAGGATTACTACATGCGCCTAATGCCTGGGAACCCGGCAGTGTTTCAGGATACAGTAGAAGAAAGCTCTGAAGGGGAAGCGGCTCAGCATGAACCAGAGCACGGGGAAGACACCATTGCCAGAGTGAAAGGTCGGGAAAGGTTGCTCATGGAAATGGGAAAGTGTGTGTGTGTGTGTGTATGTTATATATATATATATATATATATATATATATATATATATATATATATATATATATATATATATAGAAAAAATATTTAAGAAAAGGGCACTCAGTCACTCATACACTTAAGCTTTTTATTATCACCCACATTTGGGCATAGCGGTGAATGAACAATAAATCACGGTGGCTCAGGCATAAAAATCAAAAAAACAGTTCCAGAAAATGTGGCATCATCGATGCCTACTTGATATTTCCATAGTAGTGTATCTCACAAGCAAAACACAAGATAAGATGACTTAGCTGTCCGTCGACCTCGGTCACTAAATGACCGTTCAAGACCATCACATCATGTCACTGTCACCGTGTTTAGTGTAGAGCCATCTGTGCATGAAAAGCCTCACCATCCAATTTAAATACATTTAATTATTATCAAATACTTACAGGTGCGTTGGCTGTCCGTTCCACATCTCCCAGCGTGCGTGTCACCACTCTGCGCATGCGCCGCTATGCAACCATCACCTTCCATATCACATGACCCATTTGCGGTTCACTTGACTTATCACTTCCTGATCGTGCGGTGGGTAACTGGTGATGAACAGTGATAGTGTGACCCTCTGTGCATGGACACCGTTCCGTTCATCAAACAATTCAGTGCATTTATGATTGGTTAACAAAGTCTAGCAACGTCTGGTTAACAAAGTCCTTATCACAAACATCTGGTTGGAGATACATCCATTTCGAGTTCTGACTGTGATCACCTGGCTGTAAAATCCTCACATCCAACTGTAATTTATGTATAAGATTGTAATATTGTTTTATATGAATTTTTAGAAGGTTGTGTCAATAACGAACGCTTAGGATAAATATCGTTTGTTTCTGTACAATAAAAACTTTTAATTATTGTCATACAAAAGGCATATTGGCTCCCACGAGAATCCATTTCTATTTGTAATCTACTTTTAATACCTTATCTGACAGAGGGTATTTCTTGTTGGTTTGAGACTAGAGGTATAGCGCAAGATATTAGGGTTGATTATTTGTTTTATATATATATATATATATATATATATATATATATATATATACACACACATACATGTCCATTTCTGGCGCATCATGGATGGTGATAGCTAGACTTGCTGGTGCTGATTCAGAGATAAGCACAAGTCTATTTTAAGGACTAATCTTATATTGCGCACTGCGCATATTTCAGAGCAGAGTACCTGTATCTGCAGACAACTTCAGGATGTATGCGTCTCTGTTGCATCTCCTCTTGATGCTGAATGAGCATAACTGGGTGGTAATGGGACTTTTTCTATGTAGGCTAAGTTTAGTAACTGTGTTACAGGCATTTACATGGAACTGCAGTCTTTTCAGAGTTGTGAATATGTAGAGATCCCAGCTGGTACACGTGCATACTGAAATTGGATAACGGCATTGCAGTTGCATAGATGTGTACAACCCCACATACTGGTAAATGAGTTTGGTATATTAAGTCCGCATTCATACCAGTATGTTTTTGGACTTAGGAGGAAACCGCACTGCGTCTAAAATGGAAAGATAAGAAATATGTGCCGTGTCCATACACAGTATAATGTTAGTACTTCATCCTATCCCCAGCAATTCAGCAATACTGGGCTTCATTCACTTTGAAGTCCTCCCCCTCTGTGGTTTGCTGGATTATACGGTTATAGCCATGTGCATGTGAATATACTTTTAACTGTATGCTTCAGCAGCTGCATTGTGAGTATACAGCTGAGGGTCAGATTCTCACTACTTTGCATTTGATTTGTGATGCTTTCAGTCAGTACAAGGTAATTGTTTAAGGTACAGTATGCTTAAAGCTAAAAAAGCAATGCATTTTATAACCATAATAATGCCAGTCTTTTGTCTGTTTGGTTCAGGCTTGGTAAAAGCACCTCTTAAACGATCAAGGTCTGCTCCTGATGGTGGGGAAGATGACAACCAGGAGCTCTTACAGGACCAGTTGTCTGAAGGCTCTTCTGTTGATGAAGATGAGAAGATGGACAGTACTACTCTTCTCAGGCTTCTAGAGGAAGGAGAAAAGGTAAGGCGAATGGTTCGACAATCCTGCTTCTTTCCTCAGAGCTATTCTCAAAATAGAAACAAAGAATGAGTATACTTGCCTTAGAAGATGACTAATATCTACAAACTGTGTTCTTGTGAATGGTTGAGAATTAAGGAGGGGGGTGGGGGGGGGGGGGGGTTTAAGATAAAACATGACAACAAAATGTAGCAGAGTAGACCCTACAAGCAGCCAGCATGAGAATTTAAAAGAAATATCGACAGCAGTACTTTGCAGTGAACAAATCATATTTAACATTTTGAATTAGTTCCAGGCAACATTAGCCTGTGCACTGGAGCATAGGTGCAGCATAAAATGCATGAGGCTCAAGAAGAGGTGGCATAGAGACCAAGCTAGTGGTGAGAGATAAGGTGTGCAAAGGGAAAGGATTGGGGTAGGCAGGAAAAAATTAATGTCATGCTCCTGAGAGCTTGCAATCTAAAGGCAATGTAGTTGGGTGAAGGTGTGGTTAAATTGGGCAGTGGGGGATGAGTTGTGGAATCAGTAGAAATTACTCCAGCGTCAATACCTTAGAATACTAATGAAGTGTTGTTGATCAAGGCAAAAAAAAAAAGTACAGCAGTGTTTGTTGTCTGTTCTGAACACAAAGTTTTGTATAATTAGCTGTATAGTGAAGTGAAGTTGAAGTGTTCTTTAGCCAGTCTGATCGTATGAATGTAAGTAAGTAACACATAATAAGTGCCTCCTGGCATGTTAAACAGCCCTCCTAGCCATGTGATGCCATGGTTTGAATCAGTACCGCTGAGCGTCTTTCCATGCGACGGTTTACATTTTCATCGTATTGGCAAACAAGCTGATTTTGCTGATTAAAATGATATGCTGCATGCCTATATTCTGTGTGTGTCTGCGGCTATATCTGCATACGAAATGTTACTAGGAAAACACAGTAGCGTAGCATTTCGTATGCAGATACAGCCATGGTTGTACACAGAATATAGGCATGATGCATATAAAAAGTTGCACGAAAAATCAGCAGAGTCTGCTTGCACATAGGCCCTCATTCCGAGTTCGCTCGCTAGCTACTTTTAGCAGAAATGCAAACACAAAGCCGCCGCCCTCTGGGAGTGTATCTTAGCATAGCAGAATTGCTAACGAAAGATTAGCAATTCTGCTAATATTAGCAGAATTGCTAACAAATGCAATTTCCTTGCAGATTCTGAGTAGCTCCAGACCTACTCCTAGATTGCGATCATCTCAGTCCGTTTAGTTCCTGGTTTGACGTCACAAACACGCCCAGCGTCCGACCAGCCACTCCTCCGTTTCTCCAGCCACTCCTGCGTTTTTACCTGGCACGCCTGCGTTTTTTAGCACACTCCCTGAAAACGGACAGTTTCCGCCCAGAAACACCCACTTCCTGTCAATCAGCAGAGCGATTGAAAAGCTTTGTTCGCCTGTGAGTAAAATAGCATAGTTTTGTGTAAATTTGTTTAGCGCGTGCGCCCTGAGATGCATACGCATGCGCAGAACTGCCGGATTTTAGCCTATTGGCAATTCTGCTAAAATTAGCAGCGAGCGAACAACTCGGAATGAGGGCCATAGTTATGTGAATAAGAAGCATTTTTGGCAAAAAAGATGCCCAACGCTAACGGAGTTGCATGGGATCTGGCAGTTCACTCATGCCAGGCATTTCCCGCAGCGTGGCATATTGAGGCAAGATGTATGAGGACACATCTGTATGTGAGGAGTTCAAACTGTGTATGCCCCACAATAGCATAAAGATGCAGCGGTGTTGCATTACTTTATGTATACACAAAACATTAAGTCCCATTTACAGAAGACAATATTATTTTAAGTTATTAATATGTGAGTTGCATTTTCCATGTAAAATGTAATTAAATTCAAATTAAATTATACTCAAACATCTGTTGTTTTTCCTCTTTAAAAATGTAATGGGTAATTTTAATTCCTGGCGTAATTAAATATATTTCAATTAACATTTCGATTAAGTATTGCAAATAGAGGACTGTGACATGACATACCTGTAGTACAGTATAAGCAATAATAATTTGACTAATAACGGGTTTTGTACTCATTATATAACCATCCAATTAGAAGTGGCAAGATGGTGCTGCTGATTGTCATCATCATTATTTACCCAACTTTTCTCCAGTCCTCCAATACCCGCAAGTCTACATTTCATGTACATGAACATGCTATTGCTGTGCTCAGCCCATGTTTCCTGTCCCTGATCAAACTCTCCAGATGCAAAGAAACAAAAGTCAATGAAACAGACATGTACACACACACACACACACACACACACACACACACACACACACACACACACTATATTTGTGTGTGTGTGAAGTCAGCCAGAACCTGTGTAATCCATGAGTGTCCGGATTTAAAGGGATAGTACGGTAAAGGCCTATATAGATGGGCTGATGCAGGAGAGATGTGTGCTGAGCGAACCGCTCAGCACACATCTCTCCCGCCGCTCAGCACAGCGCGATCTGTGCTGACCGTGCGGGGGGAGACGGGGGGCCGCTCACTTCACCCAGCGGGTGAAATGACCGACCTGCTAGATTGGCCTGCATGCAGGCCAATCTAGCAGCAGCGATAGCGATGCGCGGGGCTGCGCATCGCTATCGCTGTGAGGGGTACACACGGAGCGTTAATGCTGAAATTTTAAGCAATCTAGTCAGATTGCTTAGAATATCGCTCGGTGAGTACCCCCCTTAAGGGTTTGAGAGAGAAAGAGATAGATAGATAGATAGATAGATAGATAGATAGATAGATAGATAGATAGATAGATAGAGATACATAGATAGCTGTAGATAGATAGATATAGATATATAGAGAAAGGTATAGATGTTTGTGTACACATTTTAGGTGCACATATGCAGACAGGAGTGTGTAAAACAACATATGTACTGTACATCCGCCTCTCAATTACTCTTATTGCACCTCTACATCAATTATTATTTTGCTGTGAAGTTCATGTCAGTAATGCCTACTATCCAAACCAATGACTCTGAATGGTTGGTGACTTCTTACTGTCACTTTTAGCATGATGTTTTATATATACTAGTAATTAAATGTTCCTAGTTCTGTTGTGCTGATGTGTTTTTCTCTTTCATCCACTAGGGGACACTGGAGTCCTATACAGTAGGGGGTGTGTGAAGCTTGCAACCGGAGGTGTGGCACAATCTAAAATTAGCATTGTGTGCACAGCCGGTTCCTCCCCCTTCACATCCCTCCTCCCTCAGTTTAGAAAATTGTGCCTAAGAGGTACAAGCACAAGAAGGGAGCTCCTGCTCCTTGAAGTTTTCTTTATTTATTTAAAAAAATATATTTTTTTGTCATTCATGACTGGCCCAATCCCTCCTAACTAAACGGAGGGTGCAAGTTTTAAAGACAAATCTTTAAGAAGAGCCCAATCCCACCTGGCAAAGGAGGGAGCAGGCAGAACCTAAGTGGACATAGCCCAATCCTTCCTAACAAAAGGAAGGTGCAGGCGTTACTGAAAGGAGACTAGGATCCCAATAAAGGGATCTGCTTCTCTCTTCCTAAAACAAAAATCCGGAGCACAGAGACAGTGAGTACTGGCTGTATTTCAAGGCCCTTAATCAGACACATGAGGCTCTATCACGGCGGGTGCAGCATCCCCCGCCCGCTCCCCTATTATAGTTAATTAATTTTCAAACTTTACCGCCCCAGCACTGAAGGGGAGACAGGAGACGGAGCTTCCGATTCAGCGCTGTCCCAGAGCGCTCGCATGTTACTCCCGCCGGCCGCGGAAGAAGGTCAAGGGGAGACTGCGGGCTGTATCTCTCACCGCCGCCCGCCCGCTGACGCGCAGCTGCCCGCTCGGCACTTCCCCCCGCCTTGCTGATGCACAGCCGCCCACTCGGATGGCCCCGCCGGCCGCTGAAGCGCGCCTGCCCGGCACTTCCCACCGTGTCGCTGAGGCACAGCCTCTCTTCCCGTCAGCTGCACAGAGAGCAGAGGGCTGAGAAAGACGGGGGCACAGTAAGGGCCAATACTCTTGAAAGGAGCTATAGCAGGGTGAGCGGCGGCTATGAAAGATATATGAGGGGGTTTTTAATGAAGTACATACAATTTTTTAGTGGCGGCCATCTTTACATACAGTAAGAGGCGCCAAGTGACTTTTCAGCAAAAGTACAGCCCCCAATAGTGACAAAATTTCCCTCAGCCAGTGAAAGGACAGAGGGAGGGTTTTTTTTTTTTTATACCTAGGTTAGACTTAGGAACGATGTAGTAATTGCTCCCTCTGCTGGTAGTTTTTATTTTAGGTCTCTGCTGCAAAGGATTTGTTTGACATTAAATCAAGCATCTTTATGCTTTATAATTTTCAAGGGACTTCTAATACAAAGATCCTAGGAAAATTTAGGGAATGTCTGGATATCAACCCCGACCTCGGAACTGAATCACAGTTTTAGTATGCGAGGGTTGCAAAGAGGCTGTTGTTTAGTGTACTTAATTTTTATTTATTTTTTCTCAGAATCCAGCCAGATAAATCCAGTATCCAACTGTTCCCGTCATCTACTACGGTATTCCGTTACCTTAGATGCAAGTTCCTCAACATATAATTTTGCCATACTATTTATATTTTCAACGGACTTCTATTATAAAGATCCTAATGAAAATACAAGGAAGCAAGCGGATACAAACTCTACCATCGGAGCTGAGTTACGGTTTGAGGTGTAGAGGTTGCAGGTCGGCTGGTGTTTCTCTTTATTTATTTATTTTTTATTTATTTATATAAATATATTTTTGTCCTGTTCTAGTTTCTATATAAAGAAGGGAACAGTAATTCCAGCCGGATCCGATAACTTTGCTTCCGTCATCTCTCATAGCCTTTCTCTTCCTAGTTAAAGGGTGAAAGCGCCACGAAAGATCCTGGTAGGGGCTTTCCATGACAGGTTTCTTGCAAAGACCTCCAACGGGACAGAGACCTGTTATGGTTGTATGTAATGTATCAAGAACAGCACACGGGTTCGAGCCCGAGGAAGGCGGTCCCGGGGTGTGCGATTCCTGCTTAGACAGGGACGCTCCACCCGGGAGCAGTGCTCCGGCTAGGACAAGGATAACCTTGTAGATAGAATCTCCGATGGGATACCGGAATCCCGCACGCAACAATCAGTGTTGCAGGATTCTCAAAGACGATGGATGACTTGCTCATCAGGTTAACGCCTCTCGCACAAGCGGTAACAATGTGCAAGGCGGTTAAAAGGGCCTCTTCCTCTCGTACCGGAAACAAGAAGGAAGCGGGTCTTCTCATTGATACAATGGGTGAGTTGATTGAATCTAACCTAGACGCCGAATTTCCAGAAGTGGACAAGGCAATCACAACAATCTGTGATCCTAGACTTTAAGGTACAATGAGTAAAGGAGCCCGTAGATTCGACTTGTTCGAATTCCAAAAGCGCGTTCAGCAGCGTTTTCCAATTCCTAAATCCCTCCAGTCTCAAATGGAGGAGGTTTTGGAACCAACCTGACTAATGTTTTCAATTTCCAAAAAGGGTTTCCAGTAACTTATCCCCTTCCTAAGAGTATAATGGATAAATTGGGAGTTTCCGCCGCTTGTGGGTGTTTTCCTAGGAAGGTTGTCAAAAAAGACAATCTTACCGTTACCGTCTTACCGTTACCTCATATAACGACCTTAAGAGGTTGACGCAGCTTTAATGTCAATTTCTCTGACGTCCTAGTGGATGCTGGGAACTCCGTAAGGACCATGGGGAATAGCGGCTCCGCAGGAGACTGGGCACATCTAAAGAAAGCTTTAGGACTATCTGGTGTGCACTGGCTCCTCCCCCCATGACCCTCCTCCAAGCCTCAGTTAGATTTTTGTGCCCGAACGAGAAGGGTGCACACTAGGGGCTCTCCTGAGCTTCTTAGTGAAAGTTTTAGTTTAGGTTTTTTATTTTCAGTGAGACCTGCTGGCAACAGGCTCACTGCATCGAGGGACTAAGGGGAGAAGAAGCGAACTCACCTGCGTGCAGAGTGGATTGGGCTTCTTGGCTACTGGACACCATTAGCTCCAGAGGGACAGCTCACAGGCCCAGCCTTGGAGCTCGGTCCCGGAGCCGCGCCGCCGGCCCCCTTACAGAGCCAAAAGCAAGAAGAGTCCGGCAAATCGGCGGCAGAAGACATCCTGTCTTCCACAAGGTAGCGCACAGCACTGCAGCTGTGCGCCATTGCTTCTCAGCACACTTCACACTCCGGTCACTGAGGGTGCAGGGCGCTAGGGGGGGGCGCCCTGAGCAGCAATAGAAACACCTTGGCTGGCTAAAAATACATCACATGTAGCTCCTGGGCTATATGGATGAATTTTAACCCCTGCCAGATTTTCACAAAAAGCGGGAGAAAGGCCGCCGAGAAGGGGGCGGAGCCTATCTCCTCAGCACACTGGCGCCATTTTCTCTCACAGCTCCGTTGGAGGGAAGCTCCCTGGCTCTCCCCTGCAGTTACTACACTACAGAAAGGGGTTAAAAAAGAGAGGGGGGCACTAATTAGGCGCAGTATAACAATACAGCAGCTATAAAGGGAAAAACACTTATATAAGGTTATCCCTGTATATATATATATATATAGCGCTCTGGTGTGTGCTGGCATACTCTCCCTCTGTCTCCCCAAAGGGCTAGTGGGGTCCTGTCCTCTATCAGAGCATTCCCTGTGTGTGTGCTGTGTGTCGGTACGGCTGTGTCGACATGTTGGATACGTGGAGGCGGAGCGGAGGCCGATAAATGGGATGTCGCCCCCTGTGGGGCCGACACCAGAGTGGATGGATAGGTGGAAGATATTAACCGACAGTGTCAACTCCTTACATAAAAGGCTGGATGACGTAACAGCTGTGGGACAGCCGGCTGCTCAGTCCGCGCCTGCCCAGGCGTCTCAAAGGCCATCAGGGGCTCAAACAACGCCCGTTACCTCAGATGGCAAACACAGATGTCGACACGGAGTCTGACTCCAGTGTCGACGAGGTTGAGACATATACACAATCCACTAGGAACATCCGTTACATGATTTCGGCAATTAAAAATGTGTTACGCATTTTCTGACATGAACCCAAGTACCACATAAAAAGGGTTTTATTTTTGGGGAGAAAAAGCAGCCAGTGTTTTGTTCCCCCATCAGATGAATGAATGAAGTGTGAAAAGAAGTGTGGTTTCCCCCGATAAGAGACTGGTGATTTCTAAAAAGTTACTGATGGCGTACCCTTTCCCGCCAGAGGATAGGTCACGTTGGGAGATATCCCTTGGGGTGGATAAGGCGCTCACACGTTTGTCAAAAGGTGGCACTGCCGTCTTCGGATACGGTCACCTTGAAGGAACCTGCTGATAAAAAGCAGGAGGCGATCCTGAAGTCTGTAATTACACACTCAGGTTATACACTGAAGCCTGCTATTACCTCAGCATAAATAGTGCTGCTGCAGCGTGGTCTGATACCCTGTCAGATAATAGCTAAGACAGGGATAATGTTTGCTAACATTGAGCATATTTAAGACGTTGTCATATATATAAAGGATGCACAGAGGGATATTTGCCGGCTGGCATCCAGAATTAATGCAATGTCCATTCTGCCAGGAGGGTATTAGAAACCTGGCAGTGGACAGGTGATGCTGCATTTAAAAGGCACATGGAGATTCTGCCTTATAAGGGTGAGGAATTGTTTGGGGATGGTCTCTGGGACCTCGTATCCACAGCAACAGCTGGGAAAAAACATTTTTACCTCAGGTTTCCTCACAAAAGCCTAAGAAAGCACCGTATTTTCAGGTACAGTCCTTTCGGCTTCAGAAAAGCAAGCGGGTCAAAGGCGCTTCCTTTCTACACAGAGACAAGGGAAGAAGGAAAAAGCTGCACCAGTCAGCCAGTTCCCAGGATCAAATCTCTTCCCTCGCTTCCTCTGAGTCCACCGCATGACGCTGGGGCTCCACAGGTGGAGACAGGTGCGGTGGGGGCGCGTCTCGGGACTGCAGGGACCAGTGGGCTTGCCCACAGGTGGATCCCTGGGTTCTGCAAGTAGTATCACAGGGATACAGGCTGGAGTTCGAGACGACTCCCCCTCACCGTTGCCTTCACATCAGCCTTGCCTGCTGCCCTCGGAAAGGTAGTACTGGCGGAAATTCACAAGCTGTACTTCCAGCAGGTGAAATCAGGGTACCCCTCCTTAAACAAGGCCGGGGTTACTATTCCAAAAATGTTGTGGTACCGAAACCAGACGGTTCGGTGAGACCCATTCTAAAATTGAAATCCTTGAACACTTATATACGAAGGTTCAAGTTCAAAATGGAATCGCTCAGGGCGATTATTGCAAGCCTGGAAAATTTCAGGGTATCACTGGACATCAAGGATACTTACCTGCATGTCCCTATTTACCCTCTTCACCAGGTGTACCTCAAAATTGTGGTACAGGATTGTCATTACCAATTCCAGACGTTGCCGTTGGTCTGTCCCCGGCACTGAGGGTATTTACCAAGGTAATGGCCGAAGTACTTATCCCGTACTTGGACGATCTCCTTATAAAGGCGAGGTCCAGGGAGCAGTTGTTCGTCGGAGTAGCACTATCTCGGGAAGTGCTACAACAGCACGGCTGGATTCTGAATATTCCAAAGTCGCAGCTGGTTCCTACGACGCGTCTACTGTTCCTGGATATGGTTCTGGACACAGAACAGGTTAAAATGGGTTTCTCCCGGAGGAGAAGTCCAAGGAGTTGGCGTCTCTAGACGGAGACCTCCTAATACAAATACAGGTATCGGTGCATCAATGCACGCGAGCCTTGGAAAAGATGGTAGCTTTTTACGAAGAATTTCCATTCGTCAATTCCCATGCAAGGGATCTGTTGGACAAGTGGTCCGGGTCGCATCCTCAGATGCATCGGCGGATAATCCTGTCTCCAAGGGCCAGGGTGTCGCTGTGGTGGTGACTGCAGAGTGCTCATAGGCTGGGGGGCAGTCACACAGGGAAGAAACTTCCAAGGCCTATGGAAAAGTCAGGAGACTTCCCTACACATAAATGTTCTGGAACTATGGGCCATTTACAATGCCCTAAGTCAGGCTAGACCCCTGCTTCAACACCGGCCGGTGCTGATCCAGTCAGACAACATCACGGCGGTCGCTCATGTAAACCGACAGGGCGGCACAAGAAGCAGGATGGCGATGACAGAAGCCACAAGGATTCGCCGATGGGCGGAAAATCATGTGTTAGCACTGTCAGCAGTGTTCATTCCTGGAGTGGACAACTGAGAAGCAGACTTTCTCAGCAGATATAACCTCCACCCGGGAGAGTGGGGACTTCATCCAGAAGTTTTCCAAATGATTGTACACCGTGGGGAAAGGCCACAGGTGGACAGGAGGGCGTCCCGCCTCAACAAAAAGCTACAAAGATATTGCGCCAGGTCAAGGGACCCTCAGGCGATAGCTGTGGACGCTCTGGTAACACCGTGGGTGTACCAGTCGGTGTATGTGTTCCCTTCTCTGCCTCTCATACCCAGGGTAATGAGAATAATAAGAAGGAGAGGAATATAGAACTATACTCATTGTTCCGGGGGGCCAAGAAGAGCTTGGTACCCAGAACTCCAAGAAATGATCTCAGAGGACCCATGGCCTCTGCAGCTCAGACAGGACCTGCTGAAGCAGGGGTCCTGTCTGTTCCAAGACTTACCGCGGCTGCATTTGACGGCATGGCGGTTGGAACGCCGGATCCTTAAGGAAAAAGGCATTCCGGAGGAAGTTATCCCTACGCTATTTAAAGCTGGGAAAGAAGTGAACGCAAACCATTATCACCGCATATGGCGAAAATATGTTGCGTGCTGTGAGGCCAGTACGGCCCAAAGGAGGAATTTCAGCTAGGTCAATTTCTGCACTTCCTACAAGTCAGAGGTGACTATGGGCCTAAAATTGGGTTCCATTAAGGTCCTGATTTCGGCTCTATCGATTTTCTTCCAAAATAGAACTGGCTTCACTGCCTGAAGTTCAGATTTTTGTTAAGGGAGTGCTGCATAGTCAGCCCCCGTTTGTGCCTCCAGTGGCACCGTGGGATCTCAACGTAGTGTTGGATTTCCTGAAGTCGCATTGAGTTGAGCCACTTACATCCGTGGAGCTATAATACCTCACGTGGAAAGTGTTCATGCTGTGGGCCTTGGCGTCGGCCAGGCGTGTATCAGAATTGGCGGCTTTGTCAAAAGCTCTTATCTGTATTTTATATGGATAAGGCGGAATTGAGGACTCGTTCCCAATTCCTTCCTAAGGTGGTAGCAGTTTTTCATGTGAACCAACCTATTGTGGTACCTGCGGCTACTAGGGACTTGGAGGACTCCAAGTTGCTGGACGTAGTCAGGGCCCTGAAAATATATGTTTCCAGGACGGCTGGAGTCAGAAAATCTGACTCGCTGTTTATCCTGTATGCACCAAACAAGCTGGGTGCTCCTGCTTTTAAGCAGACTATTGCTCGTTGGATTTGTAGTACAATTCAGCTTGCACATTCTGTGGCAGGCCTGCCACAACCTAAATCTGTAAAAGCCCATTCCACAAGGAAGGTGGGCTCATCTTGGGCGGCTGCCCGAGGGGTCTCGGCTTTACAACTTTGCCGAGCAGCTACTTGGTCAGGGGCAATTTTGCTAAATTCTACAAATTTAATACCCTGGCTGAGGAGGACCTGGAGTTCTCTCATTCGGTGCTGCAGAGTCATCCGCACTCTCCCGCCCGTTTGGGAGCTTTGGTATAATCCCCATGGTCCTTACGGAGTTCCCAGCATCCACTAGGACGTCAGAGAAAATAAGAATTTACTTACCGATAATTCTATTTCTCGTAGTCCGTAGTGGATGCTGGGCGCCCATCCCAAGTGCGGATTGTCTGCAATACTTGTACATAGTTATTGTTAACTAAATCGGGTTATTGTTGTAGTGAGCCATCTTTTCTAGAGGCTCATCTGTTATCATACTGTTAACTGGGTTCAGATCACAAGTTATACGGTGTGATTGGTGTGGCTGGTATGAGTCTTACCCGGGATTCAAAATCCTTCCTTATTGTGTACGCTCGTCCGGGCACAGTATCCTAACTGAGGCTTGGAGGAGGGTCATGGGGGGAGGAGCCAGTGCACACCAGATAGTCCTAAAGCTTTCTTTAGATGTGCCCAGTCTCCTGCGGAGCCGCTATTCCCCATGGTCCTTACGGAGTTCCCAGCATCCACTACGGACTACGAGAAATAGAATTATCGGTAAGTAAATTCTTATTTTTTGTGGCAGGTGCAGCACAAAGACCTACGGTCGTCTGCGCGTGGATTGACAAGACCATGGGAGCATGGTCTGGACGCATAGTACAGGCTATTTAAGGGGAAAATGGCTTGGAAGAAGTTACCCAACTGGCGTAATACATTCGAGATTCAGCTTCACACTTGTGTCAAGCCTCTAGGGATATTCACACCAAGGTGCGGTAGAATACCCCCCTTTGAGGACGAGATGTTTTTCGGTCCAGTGTTGGACAAGTGGATTTCGCAGGCTACAGCGTCCACTTGTCTGCCTACTCCTTATACAAGAACCATTACACAGGTTAGGAGAGGTTATTCGGGAACAGCTGGGAATTCTTTTAGAGCTCAGTCCTTGCGAGCCCGGGGAAGAGTTTGTGGTACACAAGTACGTGGGGGCAGAGGTAGAGGCCGCTCACAGGCAGCCAGAAAGCGGGATGAATCTGCTGACAAGACCGTGACAGGACGGTCTCACGGCTCACCTGGGATTCCCCTTGGTGGGCGAAAGTCTGAAGTTGCCTCGGTGCCCTCAGAAAGAACTACTGCCGGCAATGGAAAGATTACTACGTTCAGAGGTCTTTCTCCCGGTTGCCGCCTCTCAGTGAGGAATGGCTCTCTATTCCAATCCTTTTGTCAATGCCAAGTCAGACAGGACAGTCCGGCCGATACTCAATTTAAAAGTTTTAAACCGGTCTCTAAGTGTCTACAAATTCAAACTGGAATCAATCCAGTCGATCATTGCAAGTTTAGAACATGCAGATCTGCATATCCCAATCTGGGCCCCTCACCAGGCTTACTTAAGGTTTGCACTGCTGAGGGATCGCTACCAATTCAGGGCCTGGCCGTTCAGTCTATCACTGGCCCCAAGACTCTTGACAGAAGATCATGGCATTCATGGTTGCAGACTCGGGATTGTTGAAGTCACGATTCGTCCTTATCTAGGCGACATGCTAATCAATGCATCCTCTCGAGACCAATTGATCAGGGATGTTCAGACATCCCATCCATTCTCATTCAACATGGGGAGATTGTGAATTTCCAGAGATCCAACCTCTGGCCAACTCAACGAATTCAATTCCTCGGTCTCCTCTTGGACAGGGTACTATGAGAGGATTCCTACCAAAGAACAAGGTCCAGGACCTACAGACTCAGGTACTGAGGTCCGGGACGATTTTCTACACCTCTGTGTGGAATTGTTCGGAAAGTTGGTGGCAGGCTTCATTCCTGTCCATTACAGATGAACCTCATTGCTCAGGGAGCAAGGTCACACTGGCACCTGCGTCGAAGACTCCGACTTCCACCACGCTTACGCACTTCCTTACTTTATTTGTCATTGCACAGGAATCTCGCAGCAGGCTAGAGGTTCGACATTTGGGATTGGTGGTTCCTGCCAGCAGACGCCAGCCTCAAAGGTTGGGGTGCCGTCTTAGAACAGCATTAGTTTCGGAGCAGTTGGACGCTCCTGGAGAATACCTCTTTCTTGGCCAAAAGGAGCCAGGTCATTGGTCAACACATAAGGATGCAGTCGAACACCGTCACGACGACGGCATACGTAAACCGTCAAGGAGGGAAAAGAAACGGAATGGCGTTAAAGGAAGCCACGAAGAATGTATCCGGGACAAAGGGTCCAACAGCTGAAGGAGTGGACACATTAACACTTTCTTGGTGTTACAGGAGGGTTTACATTTTTCCACCTTTCCAACTCATTCTCAGGGTTCTGAAAAGGGTTGAAACGAGAGCGAGTGTCTGTGATTCTAATCGCACCAGATTGGCCCGCTGCGTGGGTTACCAACGGAAGATCCTTTTTAGGTTATCTCAGAGAGGGGCCCTGCTATCTCAGGGACCGTTCCAACATCCAGAAACGGGCTACTTTTAACGGCGCGGTTATTGAAACCCGGATCCTATGAAACAGAGGGATACCAGGATCGACTATTCTTACGATGATTGCCGCTAGGAGGCCGGTCACAGCCATACACTACTACAAGCCTTAGTATAGGTAATAGGGCTAGTGTCATGAGGTGGGTGGAATTCGTCGAACTTCCACTTCTCCAGACTTCTACTTTTCCTTTTGGCAGGTCAGGAAGTAGGACTGAGGCTGGGTTCTCTGAGTGGTCAAGTTTCGGTTCCATCCATCCATCATATTTCGACAACGGTTAACAGCCTTGCCTGAGGTTCAAACATTTTTACAAGGGGTCCGGGGGATCCAACCCCCTTCTTCATCCTCCTACTGCGTCTTGGCACTTAAATTTGGTGTTTACACAGACCTGAAATATCTATCTTAGACGGTCACGTTAATGCTGGCCTTGGCTCCGGCCAGGCGGTTTTTCTGGGTTGGGAGCTTTTAGGACAGATCTCAGTACAAAAGCAGATTTCCTTCCTATGGTTGTTTCGGAGCTTCGAGTAACCCAACCAATTGTAGTATATTTTCCGGGTCTCGCAGATAGAGACGTGTCCTGGGCTGTGTCCGAGTTTACCGGGTTTGCCTACAAGTTACATCGTCCTTCAGAAGGTCAGACCATTTCTTGGTTCTTTGTGATGAGCCTCAGAAGCGTTGGCCAGCATCTGAGCAGTCTTGGTCTAGACTTGCTATTCGGAAAACTTACATTTCCTGTGGCAAACTGGTTCCGTTTCAGACAGGTGCTCCTACCACCCGACCAGTGGGCGACTCCTGGGCGGCGGCCAGAGGGGTTTCCACTACTTAACTTTGCAGGGCGGCAATGTGGTCCTCAGCCCACAGGTTCGCTAGATTTTACAGTTTGATACTTTTGTGTCCGGGAACTCTAAGTTCGGATGTTTAGTTTTGCAGGCCACCGACAGCACTCCCTCCCCGGGGGATAACTTTGGGACGTCCCCTACTGTATAGGACTCCAGTGTCCCCTAGTGGATGAAAGAGAAAAGAGGATTTTGGTACTTACCGATAAATCCATTTCTCTGAATCCTCTAGGGGACACTGGACGCCCGCCTCGGTGCTGTCAGCCTGCTGGGTTCACACTTCCTGTTCAAAGGACTCTTGTGACTCACATGGTTAGTCCCTGGACTTTGACGAACAAGGTCATAGGATCACATCACATTGGGGCTCTGTGCCTAGTATGGATTTTACAACGTTTGTACAAACAGCGTTAGTTTTTCAGTTAAGAGTTCTTGGATGCTGTTTGATAGGTTGTACGGTTCGGTTCCCCGCCATGTGCTATAGTATCATGTCCTATTCTCTCAGTCAAATTTTCTAAACTGAGGGAGGAGGGATGTGAAGGGGGAGGAACCGGCTGTGCACACAATGCTAATTTTAGATTGTGCCACACCTCCGGTTGCAAGCTTCACACCCCCCCCTACTGTATAGGACTCCAGTGTCCCCTAGAGGATTCAGAGAAATGGATTTATCGGTAAGTACCAAAATCCTTTTTTTTATCTTTTGTTTTTTGCTAGCCGATTTTAAAATGTGATTGCATATTATGAATACAGTACAATGACTCCACCTTTTGGTCAAATTTGGGATACCGTAAATATCAGTATATTCACTGACCAAGATATAAAATATGATACACTGTTTGAAGGGTATTACTGATTGCACTGTTATAAAAAAAAAAAGAAAAAATGGTATGTGTGTTTTTTTTTTTTTTTTTTTAAATCCAAGATCTAAATAATAATGCGTTAGTTCAGAGTTTACCAATCTCCACCATTTGGGCAGGACGGATGGTGTAATGGTTAGCATTACTGCCTCACAGCACTGAGGTCATAGGTTCGATTCCCACCATGGCCCTAACTGTGCAGAGTTTGTATATTCTTCCCGTACTTGAGTGGGTTTCCTGCCACAATCCAAAAATATACTGGTAGGTTAATTGGCTCTGAACAAAATTAACCCTAGCGTGAATGTGTATGTGTATACGTGTGGTAGGGAATATAGATTGTAAGCTCCACTGGGGCAGGGACTGATGTGAATGGGCAAATATTCGCTGTAAAGCGCTGCGGAATATGTGTGCGCTGTATAAGTAACTGGTAATAAATAAATAAATACTTGCAGTCTAGGTTTTAAGCATATCCATTCTTAAGCACATGTGACTTAATTAGTATCTCAGTCAGTTTGAACTAAGCATTTGGCGTCACGCAAAGATATCCTTAAAACCTGGAATGTAATGGCGGAGTCTCTCCTTTGTTCTACAACCACTTTCCCATTAATTTCAGATTCAACACATGTATCGCTGTGCAAGGGTCCAGGGCCTAGACACCGGTGAAGGCCTCCTTCTCTTTGGCAAAGAACACTTCTATGTAGTGGATGGGTTTACACTGACCGCAACTAGAGAGATTCGGGATATTGAAACATTACCTGTAAAGTAAGTCATTCTATCACTCCAAACCTCGAAACTTACTACCTACTTTACGAATAAAGTATTCTCTGTTTTGAGAAATTGTACAAATCAAACTGTGTATATTGTGACTGTACTTTTGATAAATATAGGTACAATAGAATATAAAAGTAAAAGTGGGGATCATGCAACAGACCCTCCAACATAACCCTTTCACGACGTACAAATGGGGTAATTCAGAGTTGATCGCAGCAGCAAATTTGTTAGCAGTTGGGCAAAACCATGGGGGTAATTCCAACCCGTTCGCACGCTGCGGTTCATCGCTACAGTGCGAACGGGTCGGAAATGCGCAGCGCCCTTTCTTCTTTCTTCTGGTCATTGCCCGGCAACGGCTGTCGCTGGGCAACAACCAGAAAAAAAGAAGAAAGTGATCGCTAGCCCGATCGCAAGAAGATTGACAGCGGGGAGGCGTTTCGGGGCCGATACTCTCCGTTTTCAGGGCGTGCAGATCCGAACGCAGGCGTGTCCAGGCGTTTGGAGGGCGGTTGTCTGACGTCAATTCCGGGACCTTCATCGCTGGATCCATCGCACAAGGTAAGTAAGTGCAGGGCTAGTCTTGTTCTGCACAAAACTTTTTTAGCATAGTAGGGCTGCTCAAGCGATGCTATGCTAAAATACACTCCCCCATAGCGGCGTCTAGTTGATCGCACGAGTAGCAAAAAGTTGGTACGTGCGATTAACTCGGAATGAACCCCCATGTGCACTGCAAAGGGGGCAGATATAACGTGCAGAGAAAGTTAAATTTGGGTGGGTTGTGTTCAAACTGAAATCTAAATTGCAGTGTAAAAATAAAGCAGCCTGTATTTACCCTGCACAGAAACAAAATAACCCACCCAAATCTAACTCTCTCTGCAAATGTTATATCTGCCCCTCCTGCAGTGCACATGGGGGGTCATTCCAAGTTGTTCGCTCGTTGCCGATTTTCGCTATACTGCGATTAGTCGCTTACTGCGCATGCGCAAGGTTCGCAGAGCGCATGCGCTTAGTTATTTTACACAAAAGTTAGGTATTTTACTCACGGCATAACAAAGCTTTTTCATTGCTGTGCTGATCGTAGTGTGATTGACAGGAAGTGGGTGTTTCTGGGCGGAAACCGGCCGTTTTATGGGAGTGTGCGGAAAAACGCAGGCGTTTGAGTTGCAAAACGCAGGAGTGGCTGGAGAAACGGGGGAGTGGTTGGGCAAACGCTGGGTGTGTTTGTGACGTCAAACTAGGAACGAAAAGGACTGAGCTGGTCGCAATGGCTGAGTAAGTCTGTAGCTACTCAGAAACTGCTAAGAAATTTCTATTCGCAATTCTGCTAATCTTTCGTTCACACTTCTGCTAAGCTAAGATACACTCCCAGAGGGCGGCGGCTTAGCGTGTGCAATGCTGCTAAAAGCAGCTAGCGAGCAAACAACTTGGAATCACCCCCATGGTTTTGACCAACTACTAACAAATCTGCTGCTGCGATCACCTCTGAATTACCCACCAAAATGCGTTGCTCCTGGACCTCCCACTTAATTTCTAATTTTAGTCACCTGTGTTAGACAAATTAATTTTGAACCTGATGGACAGGGTAACGTTGGATGGTCTGATTTAATAGGCTATAAGCTTACTATGTCAACCCTCCCATCTGTTGGAATAGCAGTAGAGTTTAACATATACCTTCTTCATTTTATCTGACTTTTACTTGTACCTTCTTATTTGTCTGTTTTTTTCATAATAAACAATCCTTTTCATCTAGTATGCATGAACCAATCATTCCTCGGGGGGCAAGGCAGGGCCCTAGTCAGCTGAAAAGAACTTGCAGCATTTTTGCCTATGAAGATATCAAAGAAGTTCACAAACGAAGATACCTGTTACAGGTAGGTGATCATGAATGCTCTCCCAGCACTTTATAATGACATCTGTGAAGGTTTTTGGAGGTGAGGGCATATGTATCTGTGGCTATATGTGATTGGGCTTTACCACTTCTAGTGAATCACGTGCCATCCACAACATCTTAATCACATCAGCCTTCAGTTTTGTGCAGCAGTCCATATAGGATTGCTAAAGATTATTGTTGTTCTTATGCACATTAAATTCAGTTAACTATAAACATATTATATTTTCTCCTTAACAAAAAAATGAACAGCAAATCCATTTTTCTATCATAAACCAAGTGGTAATATCCATTAAGTAATGCGAATAGATGGTGACTTCATATGATATAGCAGGCACACTAATGCATTAAGTACTATCAGTGGGATAGGTTAGTCCGCAATTATCATAATCATCAGAGTGACAGGTGTATCTGCATCTCTATCCAGTTCCGCTTGCCGCAGTTACATGAATACGCTGCCTACATTTTCCTGCCCCTTTCATCTCCCATTCCATATGTGTTACAAGTCATAGCAGTAAGAGGTCTGCACGCGGACATAGACATATACATTATTGGTGTGCACGAGCAGTATGGTATTGAGTGTCTTATGCAAAGACCAAAACCCCCCACATATAACCAACTGTACAGTATCCCATATACTGTATGTGCACAGCTTGCTTTTATTTCCCCCACCTTCTGTTCCTGATGTTACATGACTATACTAACGCATAATGTAAACTCCTATGCTTTCTGTAATTTCTCTGTCATCCATCTGGGGGACGCTGCGCCGTTACTTGTGGGTTAGAGGTGTGTGGTAGTGGAGTTTGGCACAGAATCTATCAAAAGCTGTCTCCTCCCCCCTCTAACCCCTCCCATCTCCTTCCTGCTCAGCCATCACTCAGTTTTAATTTTGTGCCTGTGGAGTACAGACACAGTTTTTTCTTTCTCCTTAGGTTTTTTTTTTTTTGGAGTTATTCTTAAGTGTACCTAGTCCCTGTAAACAGGTGACAGGTACTACTGGAGTGGGTTTAGTATCCCACTCTGAGCTGCTGCTGGAGGCCACCACACTTTGGTCACTGGGGCCTTTATACACTTCAGGACAGCAGGAATAAGGTAATCAGCCACAATCTGTCACTGACAGTATTGGGCTGTTCCCTCTATTATTTTGTACCCCCCAGCCTGTCAGCGACCAACACCCGTCGCATCGGTTCTCCCCATCCTCCGACACCCCCCTCCGCCCGCCCGCCCGCCCGCAGTGAGTGGGACTGATTAGGAGGGGGCTTGCGGAAGGTCCGGGAGAGTGTTTTACACTCCCTGGAGCCAGTGCAGAGCTGCCGCGACAACCGCTGTGTGTAGCGGTGCGCGGAAGCCCGAACTTCCAGTTTCGGAAGCTACTCAGAGTCTAGCTGCGGCGGTTACGTCAGCAGTGCAGGGACGGCTTCCCGCCTTGCTCTGCCACGCGCACACTGTTCGGCAGCTCCTGAAGGCTCCGGGGCGCCATCTTATCCGGCTGCAGACTGGGGGATGCTGTACAAGCGCACACGAAGCACTAGTTCCAGAACATGGTGGATGCCATTTCAGATTTGCGTCAGTCTAGGTCGGAGGCTGAATCTGCTCGAACTCAGGTGGAGCCTCTGTGGGCCCAAAATATGGGCAAGTGTCTTACTGATTTAACCCATTCTTTAAATAAGTTTGTTAATTCTTCCAGCAGTTCCACTGCTACTAAACGACCACAGCCGTTACCCGCTATAGCGTTTCCGGGAGAGGAGTTGGATTCTCTGACATCTCCATTGGAGGAAGGGGAGGTAGATCCTGAATGGGAAGAAGTTTCGACTTGGGAAGATGAGGAGCTATCTACTAGTTCAGGTGTTAGATTACTAATAGAAGCCATTCGTCAGACTCTAAATATTCAGGATGCAGCAGTGGCGGAGACTTCCTCTCCCTTCTTCAAACGACAGAAGAGACAGGTTATTGCCTTCTCTTCTTACTCTCACTTTGCGGATATTTTAAAAGAACCCTGGCTTAAACCAGATTCTCGTTTCCAGGCTCCTAAGAAATTAAAATTTCTATACCCTTTTACGGAGGAAGATACAAAATTTTGGGAGACAGCCCCAAAGGTAGACGCTCCTATTTCACATTTGGCAAAAGCTACGGTTATTCCTTCGGTACAGTCCGTGACATTAAAAGACCCTACCGATAGGAAAATAGAAGCATTGCTAAAATCTATGTTTTCTTTATGAGGTGTTTCTCTCCGTCCAGTTCTGGCGGGTGCCTGGGTCCTTAAGGCCGTGGATGAATGGCTAGCACAGGTCGTATCTGGAATGCAGTCGGACGATCCGTCGGAAGCCATTCAGTTAGCAGAACAGATTTCAGAGGCGCTTACTTATGTAGGTGAGGCCATGTTAGATTCTGTTGCGCTACAGTCCCGGGTTTCTGCCTTGACAGTATCAGCAAGACGGTCTCTTTGGCTTAGGTTTTGGAATGCTGATTCGGACTCGAAGCAGACCTTGACGGCAGTTCCTTTTGAAGGGGAGTTTCTTTTTGGGTCGGAGTTAAAAAAGATTATTTCAGATACTACTGGAGGAAAGAGCCCCTTTCTTCCATCTGCTCCTCACAAACCGAAACCTACAAGGTTTCGGTCCTTTCGTACGCAGGTAGTTTCCAGTCCTTTCGTGCCTTCTCCAGATTTCCACGAAGAGGGGCATTCAGAGGCAGAGGATCTCAGGCTGCTCGCAGACCGGCCAGTAAGCCTGCCGATAAGCCTGAGGCATGACGCTTCAGGTCTTCCGGAGGGATCGATGAGGGTTGGGGCTCGGTTACTTCAGTTCAGGGAAGTGTGGCTCCTGTCGAAACCAGATCGGTGGGTAATGGGGGTCATATCCAGAGGATATATGTTGGATCTCGAAGAGACAGCCCCATTCCGACTATTCGTCACACCTCTCCCAGACGATCCCTCCAGACGTCAAGCTCTTCTTCAGGCAACAACAACCCTCTTACAAAATGGAGTAATCATTCCGGTGCCCTCTCCTCAGAGGGGTCGGAGTTTTTACTCGGGTCTTTTTCTCGTGGACAAGCCGGATGGTTCGTTCCGACCCATTCTGAATCTAAAAGCCCTCAACCCGTATCTCTCAACCCAAAAATTCAAGATGGAATCCATTCGTTCAATTATCGCCGCCATGGAGCCAGAGGAATATTTGGCTTCAATAGACATAAAAGACGCCTACTTACACGTCCCGATTTGGATAGGTCATCAGCCTCTTCTGAGATTTGCAGTCGGGCCATGGCATTTTCAATTTCAGGCTCTTCCCTTTGGTCTTTCTACGGCTCCTCGAGTTTTTACAAAGGTAATGGGTCATGTCGTCGCGGTTCTCTGTTGTCAAGGGGTCAACATCACTCCATACTTGGACGATCTGTTGGTCAAGGCCCCGTCAGCGGAAATTCTCACTCAGAACCTGCGTCTAACGACAGAAACTCTGCAGTCGTTCGGGTGGATAATCAACTTTCCAAAGTCGTCTTTACTTCCTTCCCAGAAAATGGTTTTTCTGGGACTTTTATTCGATACCAACAGCCAGAAGGTGTTTCTTCCTACGGACAAGATTCAGGATCTACAGTCCAGAATCCGGACCCTGTTACACTTACCGGTAGTGTCGGTCCTCAGATGCATGCAGGTGTTGGGCAAGATGGTGTCCTCCTTCGAGGCAGTTCCATACGCCAGATTTCATGCCCGACCTCTTCAGGCTCAGATTCTCAGCTGTTGGACTCGGACAGATCCACGTCTCGAATTACAGTTGATCCGCTTGTCGGAAAAGACTCGTCAGTCGCTTCACTGGTGGCTTCAGAGTCACAATTTGAGAAAAGGAGCACCGTTCACGGTTTGGTCTTGGATTATGGTCACCACGGACGCAAGCCTCAGCGGTTGGGGAGCAGTGTTCCAGACTCATCACTTCCAGGGGCGCTGGACCAGTCAGGAGTCAAACTTACAGATCAACATTCTGGAATTGAGGGCGATCCGGTACGCACTCCTTCAGATTCAGACCATGGTACAGGGTCATCCGGTTCGTGTGCAATCCGACAATGCCACGGCAGTGGCTTACATCAACAAACAGGGAGGAACTCGCAGCTGGTCCGTAATGAGAGAAGTCGCTCAGATTCTCACGTGGGCGGAACGTTGGGTTCCCGTAATATCCGCAATTCACTTTCCAGGTGTCGAGAACTGGGAAGCAGATTTTTTGAGTCGACACACGATCCATCCAGGAGAATGGGAACTTCACCAGGAAGTGTTTCTCTCTCTAGTGGACCGCTGGGGACTGCCCGACGTAGACCTAATGGCGTCTCGACTCAACAAGAAACTTCCTCACTACGGCTCGCAGACTCAGGATCCTTAAGCATTTCTAATCGATGCTCTAACAGCTCCGTGGCAGTTTCAACTGGGGTACGTGTTTCCGCCGATTCCACTGCTTCCACGTCTACTTCAACGCATTCGGCGAGAAGGTATCACCATAATTCTGGTGGCTTCAGATTGGCCGCGCCGACAGTGGTACACGCTTCTGCGCAGCATGGTCGTCAGAGACCACTTTCGTCTTCTTCTACGACCAGATCTTCTTCTTCAAGGGCCTTGTCGCCATCCAGATTTAAGTCGGCTGGCTTTGACGGCTTGGTTCTTGAATCCAAGATTTTAAAAGCAAAAGGTCTTTCGCGTTCTGTTGTACAAACGATGATTCGGGCTAGGAAGCCGGTGACGTCCGGCATTTACCATAGGGTATGGCGTATTTACATTGCTTGGTGCGAGAAGCGGGGCTTGACTCCGCATTTGTTTAGACTTCCTCGCCTGCTCTCTTTCCTTCAGGAGGGTCTCGATAAGGGCCTGAGACTTTCTTCACTGAAGGGTCAGGTTTCGGCCTTGTCGGTTCTTTTTCAAAAGAAACTAGCGATCATTCCAGAGGTTCAAACATTCCTTCAGGGAGTACTTCGAATTCAACCACCTTTTATCCCTCCGGTTCCTCCCTGGGATTTAAACTTGGTCCTGACGGCCCTTCAAAAATCTCCATTTGAGCCTTTGGAATCTGTGGAACTGCGTTATCTGACACAAAAAGTTGTTTTTCTTTTGGCTATTGCTTCCGCTAGACGAGTGTCTGAGTTGGCGGCTCTTTCTTGCAGGCCACCATTGTTAGTGTTTCATGAGAACCGGGTGGTTCTGCGGACTAAGCCTTCTTTCCTTCCAAAGGTTGTTTCAGCATTTCATTTAAATCAGGACATTGTCCTTCCAGCTTTTGCTCCGTCGTCTTCTCTGGGGGAAGATTCCCATTTGGCTCTCTTGGATGTTGTTCGGGCCTTACGTATTTATTTGTCCCGCATGGAGTCTTTCCGTCGTACGGATACTTTATTGGTATTGATTGATGCTCCCAAACGAGGTTGGCCGGCTTCCAAGAACACTGTGGCCCGTTGGGTAACTTCGGCCATCAGACAGGCTTACGTGTCTTCAAATGTTTCGGTTCCTGACTCAATTAGTGCTCATTCGACTAGAGCAGTTGGAGCATCTTGGGCTGTTCGCGGTGGTGCATCTATTGAGCAGCTATGCAGAGCGGCGACCTGGTCGTCAGTACATACTTTCACAAAGTTTTATCGTTTTCATACTTTTGGTTTGGAGACTGCCTCTGTTGGGCGTCGTATTTTACAGACGGCTATGCCGTCAACGGCTCCCTCCTCTCATTAGCTTGCTTTGGGAAATCCCACAAGTAACGGCGCAGCGTCCCCCAGATGGATGACAGAGAAATAGGGATTTTTGTTTACTTACCGTAAAATCTCTTTCTCTGAGTCCATCTGGGGGACGCTGCGATCCCTCCCGTAGTTTTGTCTGGTTTATTTGGTTGTTTTTTTGTTCGGGTCTATCTCCTTTGGCTTGGCTAAACGTTAACTGAGTGATGGCTGAGCAGGAAGGAGATGGGAGGGGTTAGAGGGGGGAGGAGACAGCTTTTGAGATTCTGTGCCAAACTCCACTACCACACACCTCTAAACCCACAAGTAACGGCGCAGCGTCCCCCAGATGGACTCAGAGAAAGAGATTTTACGGTAAGTAAACAAAAATCCCTATTTTAGGAAATGTAACACAGACAATACATATATTAAGTAATGTGTAAGTAAAATTACATTGTTTTTGTTTTACATAGCCATTGCCTGATAAATGTTAGCTGATGGACATCATAGATCACTGATGCTGCAGTCCCAGAATACACAAGTTGGCTTTCACTACCACACATATTTACAGTAACCGTAACATACCGTATGTGATACGTAGCTGACACTATATGTCATTATGCATTTATAATGACATATAGTATGTGGTTAAGAAATGGCCAGCTGTCCATTGATTGCGTCAGACCACCTAAAGTTGCCCGCCTGATGAACAGGGCAGTCAGAAGCATCCTTTCTGTCACTGCTTAACGCACATTCATAAACACATTTAAAGCATTGCTATACTGTACTATGGTGTTTTCTTTTGATAAAACGCCACATTTCAGCATGTCAAATGATAATGACTTCTGTTTCTACTGTACATGTGCATATTATAAAGAAGTACAAAGAATGACCCCTTGTTGGGCGAGAGAGAATCAGTCTTTGAGAACTGATGCTAACCCTGTATAGTCCACTGACCTTTCACTCTGTGTTGTGCACTGATTTATTGATGGCTTAAATCTGAGTGCTGGTCTAAAGTCACTGTGTGTTTCTTGCAGCCAATAGCTGTGGAGGTCTTCTCAGCTGATGGGCGCAACTATTTATTGTCGTTTCAAAAGGGAGTGCGCAACAAAGTGTACCAGAGGTAAGCCTACGTCAGACAGCAGAACTAAACTATTGTTGGTCTTTTCTGGCTGAGTAAAACATGAATGCTTAGATGTCTGAGAAACACTTTGTTCAAATATTACTGCAATGCAAACAAAGTGCGTTTTTTTCTGAGACTACAGTCACAGAGGTTGAGGGGGAAGTAATACTTAAATATGCTAATATTTGGGCAGTCTACCTATCCTAGGACATTACACACCTCACTTGAAGCCGAACTGGAATATTTTAGTTGCGGCTGTTGAAGCTTGAGAAGGTGATATATACTTCATTAAAACCAGGTTTTAAGCAAGAAGAGGTTATTTGAGCACAGCCCTTTCCTGAATATTTATTTAAACCAACTACAGATGTGTCCTCTTATACCTAGCCTCAGTAAACCATGTGACGTGAGATGCTTGGAGCAAGTGAGCCACCATGTTCCGTACAACTCTGCTAGTGTGGGCGTCTTTTATTTTGCATCTTTTTCTTGGAAATGCGTGGCAATGTGATGTGACTAGGACGCAGCAAGAGACTGTGCTGATTAATTTGCTATATGACACTTGTATATTATGTATGACTGGGTCTTACACGGAGTAGAACAGAACTTGTATTGGGAAAAAGCTGCGGCTGCTACATTGTAGCACTTTGTATACAGAGTCAGAGACTTATGCGATTTACACATTATGCGATCCCATACGATACAATATCGTATGATATTTTATAAGATATCATATCGGATTGGATGGTGTGTACACACTGCAAACTATGTCAAACAATGTCTAGAAACAAAGTCATCACTGAAGTTCAAAACCACACAATATCACCTCATCAAGACTGCATGTAGTCTGACGTACAATGTCACATGCGACCCGCGGGAGCGCGCATCGTACATCGGATCATGTATACACATTATGCAATATCATTTAGGACGAAACAATATCGTTCAGATTGTGAATGATATTGCACAGTGTGTATGGGCCATAAGTCACACAGATATACAAGTGTCATATATCAAATTAATCAGCGCAGTCTCCTCCTGCATCCTAGTCACATCACATTGCAACTAAGATGCATTATTGGGTAAAAAGTCTTAAGAAAAAAAAATAGTGCTAGCAGAGTCGCACAGGACCTGGCACACTGACTGGGGCTGTTTGGCGAGAGTGCCGCAGTGATGTACGAGGACACATCTTTAAGTAAGCTAGCACAAACACACATAGTGTTATTCATTTTCCAGTCTTTATTGTAATATCTGTACTTCATCTGTTATATTTTATTCTATGTTGAAAGTATATCAGACAAAATGCTAAATTGGAATTGAATGACATCATATGATTTCCACACTGACCTTTTTACACCAAAATAGTGGCACTCATTCGTCACTGCACTGCTTTAATTAAGTTACTCTGTATGCTGGGGAATATGCTGTCACTACTGTTAAAGTAAAGGCTAATGAATATACTGAAAACAGAAGTGACATGTTCTTCCCCAATGCAGGTTTTTGGCTGTTGTGCCATCTTTAACAGACAGCTCAGAATCTGTTTCCGGACAGCGTCCAAACACAAGTGTGGAGCAAGGGTAAGCATTTATTCTATGTGGAGTCACTTCTACATTAGTGAATTCTGCACATTGTATATAATTTTACAGATTCATTCAGTAATAATTCTTATTATTGTGTCTATTCAGTTTGTGTCTAAATTTCTGACAAGTGGGAAAAACGGCACTTTTCGACTATTTGTAGGACGAATCCGGATTAGACCTATTTAACTTCAGTGCTGTTTTTCTGACTTGTCGGAAAACACGTGGATCGGCGGATTAGTCGTGGTTTCACGGATTTTGTCGAATTTGCGGGCGTTTCCGGCAATTCTTTGGCACGTTAGCGACAATGCCAATTCGGCTTTAAAAAAGTTGAATCGTCATTGTCAAAAACGGACCAAAAACCTGTCTGAAACGCCCGCAATTGAATAGGGGGTGTCGGATTAGAGCAGAAATTCCGACTCTAATTGAACAGACCCCTAACTTGTGTTTATTAATTATTTGCCTATAAAAGAGTAATGGTGGCATGCATGATGTGTCTGCTATTGTTATGTAGCAAACATTCTGCCCTATGGCCTGTTCCTTGATGTACATTTCCTTTTACAAATGTCTGGCTTTGGCACACCTGCAAATAGGAAAACATTGCTCAGTCTACTGCTATAGTATTCAGGCATCAGGGCTACAACTAGGATTTTTGTCACCCGGGGCAAGGCAGTAATTTGGCGATCCTCCCCCTTCTCTTAGATGTCTCCTCTTAGATGCCTTTTTTCAAGCGTAAACATATTTAACCTAGTAAGCCTTTCCTCATATTTCAGTGCCTCAAACCCCTTTATCAATTTTGTAGCTCGTCTCTGAACCCTTTCCAGCTGTAGTTTATCTTTATTATAGTGGGATGGCCAGAATTGTACACAATATTCAACGTGTGGCCGTACCAATGATTTATATAATGGTAGGATTACACTCTCATCCCTTGTCTCAGTTCCCCGTTTTATGAATGCTAGTACCTTATTTGCCTTCGTTGCTGCACTCTGACAATGGGGACTGTTGTTAAATCTACTATCAATGAGTACCCCCAAATCTTTTTCTATTACCGTTTCCCCCACATTCTCTCCATTTCACTTGTAGGTTGCATGGTTATTTTTAGTTCCAAACTGCATGACTTTACATTTTTCTATGTTAAACCTCATTCTCCATTTAGTTGCCCATATTTCCATTTTAAGTAAGTCATTCTGTAGGGACTCTGTATCCTTGGCTGAGTTAATTACCCTACATAGTTTGGTATCATCTGCAAAATTTGGTACCAGGTCTATTCCTAGGTCATTAATAAATATATTGAACAGTAGTGCCCCGAGTACTGACCCAGTACTCTGGCCGCTACTCAGGCAATAGATGGGTAGAGAGACAGGACCTTTGCTGTAGGCTTGCAGTGCAGGGAGAAAAAAGTGCACACCCCGGGTAGATTGGAGGTGCAGGACATGGTCAGCAGTGACTGACACATCAGATGACCCCCGCGTAGGGGTTAGCCCCGCTCACCCTACTAGCAGGTCTCAAGGAAGACAGGACAAAGCGGCCTGCAGGGAATCTAGTCAGGGCAGCAGGGAGCCACACTGCAATACAACAGAGTCCTCCACGAGCTAGACAGCAAGCTGACAGCTGGAGCTCTAGCGCCGCACAACACACTTCCCCCATCGCTGAGGCAAACACAGCAGGCAGCGCAGCACAGGAACAGACACACACCGGTAGGCAGTTAAGCAACTTCCCGTCTCTCCTTTGAACGATCCAGCCAGTGTTCTTGGATGTCTCCTGCTTCCAGTACACAGGAATACACAGCACTAAAGCATCGTGGGGAGGCGACGGGACAGAATGGCCCAGAGCTCCAGTGCATCTGGCAGAACAGTCCACATTGCAATGGAAGACATGATGCCCTGACCATCTCAGCGCCCCCTCGTAGCCAGCGCCCTTAACCCCCATTTACCACCTTCCCCAATTGTTCAGCTTATCTGTATAGGCAAATATCGGCCCCAAAACGTTGGTACTATTGCTTGATGCCACAATACGTTTTTAAGATTTATTCAAATCTCTGGGTGCAGCTGTATTTCTTTACCTGACATATATATATATATATATAGTGTGTGTGTGTGTGTGTGTGTGTGTGTATGTGTGTGTGTGTATGTGTGTGTGTGTGTGTGTGTGTGTGTGTGTGTGTGTATATATATATATATATATATATATATATATACTGTAAATAGTTCAACCAAGGTCCGGCACTTCCATTTACAATCCAATAGCTGCACTGGTGCCCTCACAAAAGAAACAATTGTATAGAAACCAAAGGTAAGGCACTCATGCTGTATCATACAAATAAATGTATGGACACACACACACACACACACACACACACACACAGGTAGACACCTATACAATCGTCCAACAGATCTTCTGATTCCCGACTCGTTTGTGAGATGTCTTAAGAGTGTGTTTGCACCTATGATCATGTTTTATCTGAAGAAAACAAATCACATATGAAGGTATGGTTTTATAGGTGTCCTAATATTCATCAGATGCTATAGTACAATGTCTGACAAACCTGGAAGTATGGACACACTACCAGTTGTTCTGTCCAATACTTCTGCTGGTGCTACTGCAGTCACAACCTTTTCAGCAGATGGTTTCAAGAAACGAGGATCACAGATCAAATGGTATATTGTAATAGTGTGTATATATGAATCTGCATGTTCATCATGACTTTCAATCGTAAGTGTAATTGTAAGAAGAATCTAATCTCATGTATGATTGTACAAGTATATACCTAGTGTAATAGGGTCAGGGGAACAGGTACCATCTCCTGGGGTAGATGGCAGGATGCAGCAGCTGAGAGATCACACAAGTTTGTTGGTTTGGTGCAACTGGCCTCAATTAGTTTTATTGTGCAGAAAAATAGAAATAAACAGCAAAATAAATTCCTTGCCGTCTGGCGCTAATTATACACAGGATAATCCTAACTCACTGAACAAACAATAGAAGTAGTTTCTTCTTTGGTTTCCATAGGGCTCCACAGGGAGACAATGGGGTGTAGGTGCTGGTCAAGGACTGGACACCAAACAGTTAAGCTTTTAGGTATCCCAAGATGCTCCGGTCCTTCCTCTTATACCCCGCCTCCAGCTCAGGCTTTTCAGTTTTGCTTTGGTACTGGCAGAAGCCTCATGCACCATTTAACAGCGGGCCTGCTTCTCTTACGGGTACGCTATCTCATGCAAGAGACGGCTCCCTCAACAATTCTTTTGCACAAGCCCCCCATCGGACCCAAGCAAGACTCTGGCTCCTCCAAAAGGTTATCCAGTCCCTCCTGCAATCGGGTGTGATAGTGCCAGTCCCTTGGTCACAACGCGGGTGAAAACCCAAAGACCCAAACTGTGCCTACATGGATGGGAAACCTGCCCTCTCTTCTCACATCCAATCCCTGGACACTAATCTGGTTCTTGCCAAAAGCTCTCCGTAGAACCAACACAATATCCTAGGGGATTTTAAAACACATAGGGGGTCATTCCGAGTTGTTCGCTCGCTAGCAGATTTTAGCAGCATTGCACACGCTAGGCCGCCGCCCTCTGGGAGTGTATCTTAGCTTAGCAGAATAGCGAACGAAAGATTAGCAGAATTGCGAATAGAAAATTCTTAGCAGTTTCTGAGTAGCTCCAGACCTACTCACAGATTGCGATCAGCTCAGGCCGTTTCGTTCCTGGTTGGGCGTCACAAACATGCCCTGCGTTCGGCCAGCCACTCCCCCGTTTCTACAGGCACTCCCGCGTTTTTTCCTGGCACGCCTGCGTTTTTCCGCGCACTCCCATAAAACGGCCAGTTTCCGCCCAGAAACACCCACTTCCTGTCAATCACACTCCGATCACTTCAACAATGAAAATTCTTCGTTCGGACGTGAGTAAATCTACTACTTTGTTCGTGTTAAAATACTTAGCGCATGCGCACTTGGTTTTTACTTTTTCTATTTCAACCAGATATCTCAGTATTCTGTGAACTATTTAGATTTTTATCAGTTTAACAGTATTTCAATTACAGAGGATCACCAGAGGTTTCACTGTTGTCATCGGTTGATCGGTTGATCTGTTGATCAAAGCTGCCACAAGGGGGTATATGTTCTTCACTATTTGAGCTATGTATGTCAAGTTTTGTGGATTGCGGTTAGTTGTGTAATCTTTCAACATCCTCTCTGGTGGCTTTGCAATAGACAAAATTACAAATAGACATGTTTGCAAATAAATGTCTTACTAAAAGGGAAAATTGAGGCAGAAGAGTCACATTTTATTTAACTAAACAGGATAGTTGTTTGGGGCTACATGGTGGTCACAAGTGCTGTAATGTTTATTGTGGGTGCAAACATCTGTACTGCAAAGTTGGGATTGGCACATTATGGCAAATGGGTTTGTTTGATTTTTCTGGGATGTAAGCAAAGGGGCAGTTACTGAACGTTAAGGCATTTAATATTCTTGATTAGATTGTTCTCACAACAGATTACCACGGGATCCTGGCATCGGTATGGTGACCGACAGTCTCCCAACCACCGGTCACCCATACCCAACCCATTATAGCCTACATGGCTATATATATCAGGACATCCAATAACTGCAGCAGAATTTTCCCTTCTGTATTGTTTCTTGAAGCTATGAGTCATCTTTTGCACTCTCAGAGCTCAGTGTTAGCAGCAGAGGTTCTAATGTTTAGTCTGGCTTTAGGTGAGTTGTTGCCATATGCTGCTAGATACTGTACTATCTAGGGTATATAAAATTGATCAATTTGTGCACCTTGTTTACCTATTGTTTTGGCACGTGCACATTGCATAGAGATGAGTGCCCTCAAATGGCACTATGACCTCCAGGTTGGACAGGAAAGTGGATACTTTCTGCACCAAATGCATCACTTGAAGCTCTCTGGAAACTCTAGTGCAGATTTCCACCCCAGTAGCAATGCTTAGCTCAGTTCTGGGACCAGTAGAAGGGATGGTATTATTACCATTTGAATATCTTCTGATTGGCCCTACATTTCTTATTTCATACTCGTGTCATGACCTCTCTCTCTCTCTCTCTCTCTCTCTCTCTCTCTCTCTCTCTCTCTCCTGAAACATCTGTGTCTCATAGCATGGAAGCTGATGCCTAAATACTAGGGCTAATTCTGTGATTACATTAATGAAGTCTACTAAAGTTACCCACCAAAGTCCTATTTTGTTTGGTACCAGTGACTGTTTTCTTTTCAGAGTTGTTTATTGGCACATTTGGCCTTTCTGCTGGAGATGGTCTACAGGAAAATGAACGTTATGTGGTGTGACTATACATTCAGTAAAGTGTTACTCCCAGTTAGACATTAAAGTTTCTCTAACGTCCTTGTGGATGCTGGGGACTCCGAAAGGACCATGGGGAATAGCGGCTCCGCAGGAGACTGGGCACAAAGTAAAAGCTTTAGGACTAGCTGGTGTGCACTGGCTCCTCCCCCTATGACCCTCCTCAGTTAAGATTTTGTGCCCGAACGAGAAGGGTGCAATCTAGGTGGCTCTCCTGAGCTGCTTAGAGTAAAAGTTTAAATAGGTTTTTTATTTTCAGTGAGTCCTGCTGGCAACAGGCTCACTGCATCGAGGGACTAAGGGGAGAAGAAGCGAACTCACCTGCGTGCAGAGTGGATTGGGCTTCTTAGGCTACTGGACATTAGCTCCAGAGGGACGATCACAGGCCCAGCCGTGGATGGGTCCCGGAGCCGCGCCGCCGGCCCCCTTACAGAGCCAGAAGAGTGAAGAGGTCCGGAAAATCGGCGGCAGAAGACGTCCTGTCTTCAATAAGGTAGCGCACAGCACCGCAGCTGTGCGCCATTGCTCTCAGCACACTTCACACTCCGGTCACTGAGGGTGCAGGGCGCTGGGGGGGGGGCGCCCTGGGACGCAATGAAAATACCTTAAATGGCTAAAAATACATCACATATAGCTCCTGGGCTATATGGATGTATTTAACCCCTGCCAGTTTTCCACAAAAAAGCGGGAGAAAGGCCGCCGAAAAAGGGGCGGAGCCTATCTCCTCAGCACACAAGCGCCATTTTTTCCTCACAGCTCCGTTGGAGGAAGGCTCCCTTACTCTCCCCTGCAGTCCTGCACTACAGAAACAGGGTAAAACAAGAGAGGGGGGGCACTAAATTGGCATATTAATATATACAGCAGCTATATTAGGGAAAAACACTTATATAAGGTTATCCCTATATATATATAGCGCTCTGGTGTGTGCTGGCAAACTCTCCCTCTGTCTCCCCAAAGGGCTAGTGGGGTCCTGTCCTCTGTCAGAGCATTCCCTGTGTGTGTGCTGTGTGTCGGTACGCTGTGTCGACATGTATGAGGAGGAAAATGGTGTGGAGGCGGAGCAATTGCCTGTGTTAGTGATGTCACCCCCTAGGGAGTCGACACCTGACTGGATGGTCTTATGGAAAGAATTACGTGATAGTGTCGGCACTTTACAAAAGACTGTTGACGACATGAGACAGCCGGCAAATCAGTTAATACCTGTACAGGCGTCTCAAACACCGTCAGGGGCTATAAAACGCCCGTTACCTCAGGTCGATACAGACACTGACACGGACACTGACTCCAGTGTCGACGGTGAGGAAACAAACGTATTTTCCAGTAGGGCCACACGTTACATGATCACGGCAATGAAGGAGGTTTTGAACATTTCTGATAGTACAAGTACCACAAAAAAGGGTATTATGTGGGGTGTGAAAAAACTACCCGTAGTTTTTCCTGAATCAGATGAATTAAATGAGGTGTGTGATGAAGCGTGGGTTTCCCCCGATAAAAAACTGCTAATTTCTAAAAAATTATTGGCATTATACCCTTTCCCGCCAGAGGTTAGGGCGCGTTGGGAAACACCCCCTAGCGTAGATAAGGCGCTCACACGCTTATCAAAACAAGTGGCGTTACCGTCTCCTGATACGGCCGCCCTCAAGGAACCAGCTGATAGGAAGCTGGAAAATATCCTTAAAAGTATATACACACATACTGGTATTATACTGCGACCAGCAATCGCCTCAGCCTGGATGTGCAGTGCTGGGGTGGCTTGGTCGGATTCCCTGACTGAAAATATTGATACCCTGGACAGGGACAATATATTGACTATAGAGCATTTAAAGGATGCATTTCTATATATGCGAGATGCACAGAGGGATATTTGCACTCTGGCATCAAGAGTAAGTGCGATGTCCATTTCTGCCAGAAGAGGATTATGGACGCGACAGTGGTCAGGGGATGCGGATTCCAAACGGCATATGGAAGTATTGCCGTATAAAGGGGAGGAGTTATTTGGGGTCGATCTACCGGACCTGGTGGCCACAGCAACGGCTGGAAAATCCACCTTTTTACCCCAAGTCACCTCGCAGCAGAAAAAGATACCGTCTTTTCAGGCTCAGTCTTTTCGTCCCCATAAGGGCAAGCGGGCAAAAGGCCACTCATATCTGCCCCGGGGCAGAGGAAGGGGAAAAAGACTGCAGCAAACAGCCTCTTCCCACGAACAGAAGCCCTCCCCCGCTTCTGCCAAGTCCTCAGCATGACGCTGGGGCCTTACAAGCGGACTCAGGCACGGTGGGGGCCCGTCTCAAGAATTTCAGCGCGCAGTGGGCTCACTCGCAAGTGGACCCCTGGATCCTGCAGGTAGTATCTCGGGTACAAATTGGAATTCGAGACGTCTCCCCCTCACCGGTTCCTGAAGTCTGCTTTACCAACGTCTCCCCCCGACAGGGAGGCGGTATTGGAAGCCATTCACAAGCTGTATTCCCAGCAGGTGATAATCAAGGTACCCCTCCTACAACAGGGAAAGGGGTATTATTCCACGCTGTTTGTGGTACCGAAGCCGGACGGCTCGGTGAGACCCATTTTAAATCTGAAATCCTTGAACACTTACATAAAAAGGTTCAAGTTCAAGATGGAGTCACTCAGAGCAGTGATAGCGAACCTGGAAGAAGGGGACTATATGGTGTCTCTGGACATCAAGGATGCTTACCTCCATGTCCCAATTTGCCCTTCTCACCAAGGGTACCTCAGGTTTGTGGTACAGAACTGTCACTATCAGTTTCAGACGCTGCTGTTTGGATTGTCCACGGCACCCCGGGTCTTTACCAAGGTAATGGCCGAAATGATGATTCTTCTTCGAAGAAAAGGCGTCTTAATTATCCCTTACTTGGACGATCTCCTGATAAGGGCAAGGTCCAGAGAACAGTTAGAGGTCGGAGTAGCACTATCTCAAGTAGTACTACGACAGCACGGATGGATTCTAAATATTCCAAAATCGCAGCTGATTCCGACGACACGTCTGCTGTTCCTAGGGATGATTCTGGACACAGTACAGAAAAAGGTGTTTCTCCCGGAGGAGAAAGCCAAGGAGTTATCCGACCTAGTCAGGAACCTCCTAAGACCAGGCCAAGTGTCAGTACATCAATGCACAAGGGTCCTGGGAAAGATGGTGGCTTCTTACGAAGCGATTCCATTCGGCAGATTCCACGCAAGAACTTTTCAGTGGGATCTGCTGGACAAATGGTCCGGATCGCATCTTCAAATGCATCAGCGGATAACCCTGTCTCCAAGGACAAGGGTGTCTCTCCTGTGGTGGTTACAGAGTGCTCATCTCCTAGAGGGCCGCAGATTCGGCATTCAGGATTGGGTCCTGGTGACCACGGATGCCAGCCTGAGAGGCTGGGGAGCAGTCACACAGGGAAGAAATTTCCAGGGCTTGTGGTCAAGCATGGAAACGTCACTTCACATAAATATCCTGGAACTAAGGGCCATTTACAATGCCCTAAGTCAGGCAAGACCTCTGCTTCAGGGTCAGCCGGTGTTGATCCAGTCGGACAACATCACGGCAGTCGCCCACGTAAACAGACAGGGCGGCACAAGAAGCAGGAGGGCAATGATGGAAGTGGCAAGGATTCTTCGCTGGGCGGAGAATCATGTGATAGCACTGTCAGCAGTGTTCATTCCGGGAGTGGACAACTGGGAAGCAGACTTCCTCAGCAGACACGATCTTCACCCGGGGGAGTGGGGACTTCACCCAGAAGTCTTCCACATGATTGTGAACCGTTGGGAAAAACCAAAGGTGGACATGATGGCGTCCCGCCTCAACAAAAAACTGGACAGATATTGCGCCAGGTCAAGGGACCCTCAGGCAATAGCTGTGGATGCTCTGGTAACACCGTGGGTGTACCAGTCAGTGTATGTGTTCCCTCCTCTTCCTCTCATACCAAAAGTACTGAGAATCATAAGAAGGAGAGGAGTAAAGACTATACTCGTGGCTCCGGATTGGCCAAGAAGGACTTGGTACCCGGAAATTCAAGAGATGCTCACGGAAGACCCGTGGCCTCTACCTCTAAGAGGGGACCTGCTCCAGCAGGGACCATGTCTGTTCCAAGACTTACCGCGGCTGCGTTTGACGGCATGGCGGTTGAACGCCGGATCCTGAAGGAAAAAGGCATTCCGGATGAAGTCATCCCTACCCTGATCAAAGCCAGGAAGGATGTAACCATACAACATTATCACCGTATTTGGCGAAAATATGTTGCGTGGTGCGAGGCCAGGAAGGCCCCTACAGAGGAATTTCAACTGGGTCGTTTCCTGCATTTCCTGCAAACAGGACTGTCTATGGCCTCAAATTAGGGTCCATTAAGGTTCAAATTTCGGCCCTGTCAATATTCTTCCAAAAAGAACTGGCTTCTGTTCCTGAAGTTCAGACGTTTGTCAAGGGAGTACTGCATATACAGCCTCCTTTTGTGCCTCCAGTGGCACCTTGGGATCTCAATGTAGTTTTGGGATTCCTAAAATCACATTGGTTTGAACCACTCACCACTGTGGACTTAAAATATCTCACATGGAAAGTGGTAATGCTGTTAGCCCTGGCTTCAGCCAGGCGTGTCTCAGAATTGGCGGCTTTATCCTATAAAAGCCCTTACCTAATTTTTCATACGGACAGGGCAGAATTGAGGACTCGTCCTCAATTTCTCCCTAAGGTGGTTTCAGCATTTCACTTAAACCAGCCTATTGTGGTGCCTGCGGCTACTAGGGACTTGGAGGATTCCAAGTTGCTGGACGTAGTCAGGGCCCTGAAAATATATGTTTCCAGGACGGCTGGAGTCAGGAAATCTGATTCGCTGTTTATCCTGTATGCACCCAACAAGCTGGGTGCTCCTGCTTCTAAGCAGACGATTGCTCGTTGGATTTGTAGTACAATTCAGCTTGCACATTCTGTGGCAGGCCTGCCACAGCCAAAATCTGTAAAGCCCATTCCACACGGAAAGTGGGCTCATCTTGGGCGGCTGCCCGAGGGGTCTCGGCTTTACAACTTTGCCGAGCAGCTACTTGGTCAGGGGCAAACACGTTTGCTAAATTCTACAAATTTGATACCCTGGCTGAGGAGGACCTGGAGTTCTCTCATTCGGTGCTGCAGAGTCATCCGCACTCTCCCGCCCGTTTGGGAGCTTTGGTATAATCCCCATGGTCCTTTCGGAGTCCCCAGCATCCACTAGGACGTTAGAGAAAATAAGAATTTACTTACCGATAATTCTATTTCTCATAGTCCGTAGTGGATGCTGGGCGCCCATCCCAAGTGCGGATTGTCTGCATTACTTGTACATAGTTATTGTTACAAAAATCGTGTTATTGTTGTTGTGAGCCATCTTTTCAGAGGCTCCTTCTGTTATCATGCTGTTAACTGGGTTCAGATCACAAGTTGTACGGTGTGATTGGTGTGGCTGGTATGAGTCTTACCCGGGATTCAAAATCCTTCCTTATTGTGTACGCTCGTCCGGGCACAGTATCCTAACTGAGGCTTGGAGGAGGGTCATAGGGGGAGGAGCCAGTGCACACCAGCTAGTCCTAAAGCTTTTACTTTGTGCCCAGTCTCCTGCGGAGCCGCTATTCCCCATGGTCCTTTCGGAGTCCCCAGCATCCACTACGGACTATGAGAAATAGAATTATCGGTAAGTAAATTCTTATTTTTACTGAGCTGCTCCTTGCTGTTAGCAGAGCCACAGGATCAGCACAATAACCGTTTTCCCTACATGTCTATGTAATGGATCCCAGCTTACTGGGCTGGTTAATAGTGGTGGTCACCCAAAACTGTCTGCAAAATGAGAATTTAATCATGGACCCATTAGGAAGCTGTAAGTACACTTCTAGCTTCCAATTGGTCCATGTGGTCTTACGTTGCTTGACATTTAGCTGTGTTGCTTCTGTAATGCTCAAACAGTATTCCACTGGCCATTTTTAATTTACCTGTTTACTGGGAAGTTTGATGCTCAAAATTGGGTAAACATTTTTCAGTCCTGTCTGCTTTTACTGGACTCCCAAGATAAGGGTTTAAATGTCAAGTGTACTGTAAAAATCCACCAGTCTATCTTTGCATGGGAAGCTGAGAAGTAGCTTCTAGTAACCCTGTAAAGTAATAACTTGCATAATATCGGTTTGTCTGTGCATGTGAAGCTGAAAAGTACCTTCTAGTAGCCCTGCAAAGGGTCACTAGAATTGTGGGCTTTGGTCGGCATTCCGACCTGCGGCATTTTGCCGGCTGACGGGATTCTGGCATCGGTCTCCTGACCGTCGGGATCCCGACAGCCGGTAAGTTGACTGCATCCCCTGCAAAGTAATAACTTGCATAATATGCTGTCGTTTTTATTATAACTCAAACAAACTTATTTGTATTTATGTTTGTTAGCTGTTTACATTGTAAATTGTATATTTTTCCTTTGTTGTGAATACATTTTTAGATCTGGGCTCCTCAGCACTTTGGTTGGAGAAAAGTCTGTGACACAGAGATGGGAGGTAAAATAAAAATGTGTTTTTTTAAGAGCACTTTGCTGAAATGTAAAGCTTCATTTGTCTCAGTATCGCAATATATGCTTCAGAAATAAAAAGTAATGCTGTGGGCTGCTGTTCTTGAGTTATGGATTTTTCAGCTCTAGCTATAAAAGTTGTTAGGCCTGGCACTGATACAAATTGCCCCTCAGCGCATCCCACAAATCTGTCATCCTGGCTGTCATATGACTCTTAAGGGGGGTACTCACGGGAGAGATGTGTGCTGAGCGATCTTAACACAGACCGCTCAGCACACATCTCTCACCCCGCTCAGCACAGCGCGATGTGCTGAGCGAGGGGGAAAGCCGACGGGGGGGCCGCTCACTTCACACAACGGTGAAGTGAGCGACCCGCTAGATTGAGCCTGCATGCAGCTCAATCTAGCATCGGCGATAGCGATGCGCGGGGCCGCGCATCGCTATCGCTGGAGGGCATACACACGGCAGATCCGTGCTTAAAATCTAAGCAATCTAGCAAGATTGCTTAGATTTTAAGTACGGATCTCTCCGTGTGTACCCCCCTTTACTGCATTACACCCCACAGCAGCACCTTAGAGATAAGCTCCATAAAATCTGTGAGAATGAATGACCCTTTCTTTTCTGTGAGGCTAATCTTCTGTTCTCTTTTCCATTCAGAGGGGAGAAATCAGCAATTTCCAGTATTTGATGCACTTAAATACTCTGGCAGGCCGATCATACAATGATCTCATGCAGTACCCAGTCTTCCCATGGATACTGGCAGATTTCGACTCTGAGGTAATGTTCATCTTGTATCAAACTATTTTAAAAATACAATTAATTTTATATGCATACAAAATGATATACTGTGTAAGGCAGTCTTAGATATTCACGTGTTAAATATAATATTGGATAATACATTCCAGTATTTAAATGAAATGCTGCAGCTGGAATACTGGTGAGACAGGCTATTCTTCCTCTGTGGGTGTCCACAACACCCACAGAGAGAGAATATAACCATTCCCGCAGCATGGCGAGCGCAGCGAGCCCGCAAGGGGCTCCTGTGCCTACATTCTGGTGGACGGGATCCCGCAGTTGGGATCATGACCGCCAGTATCCCGTCCGCTTGCTTAATTTATCCCGCCAGTATCCCGCTTGCGTAACTTATAAATAAATATAAAATATGCTTAAATAGTAAAACTAGATTTGCAAAATTAATTTGTACCACAACTAGTACTAGTGTCTGTGTACAGAAAAATTTAGTTTAAATTGGGTTTATTTTAAACAAAATTGTAGTTAACAGACCGCCCCCACTGTTATTGGCAATTAATGTCATATCGCAGTCATGGACCATTAGAATCACAGCAAATAACCTAAACTGAAAACAAAAAATCTATAAATCAATAAAAAAATGAATATAAGGAAGAAGTGCAAGTTTATAAAACGATAACAAATGATTTGCCCTACTGAAAGCTAGTTCATTTTAAGATTTCTGGCTATTGTAAAGTTAAACTTTCTTCTTTTTTAAGAGATGACGTTATCCATAATGTATTAATACAATGTCCTAATTGTTTTTTAGGAACTTTCATTATGCTCATTTAAATTATATACAATGATGAAAGAGTTAGCGCACCTTATTTGCTACCATTTAGTACTCCCAATAGTTCTTTCTTAGGCATTTCTTTTGTTGTAGTCATATCATTATGATTCTAATTTTCAGGATATCTCCTGTCTCTAAATCCACATTGTTTCCCACAAGGGCCCTGGGCTGAGGGTGTCATGGGTCCAGTCATCAATGCATCCATTATGGGTACATTTATACTAATTGCAACTTTGAACCTCAAATATCAAACTCCAGGTATTGTTTGCAGTGTGATCAATCCAGTGTGGTTGGGACGCAGGTTTCCCTTGGGTTTTCCACATCCATTATGGGTACATTTATACTAATTGCAACTTTGAACCTCAAATATCAAACTCCAGGTATTGTTTGCAGTGTGATCAATCCAGTGTGGTTGGGACGCAGGTTTCCCTTGGGTTTTCCACTATCAGAAATAGCAGACCGACCGAACATAGAATTTTACGGCAGATAAGAACCGCTTGGCCCATCTAGTCTGCCCCTTTTATATATTGACTTACTCTAGGCAATATTAAAGGCTCTATCAGCTTTTGGTATTCCTTCTTTTTAAACTCTGACTTAAATGATAAAACTAAAGTACAATGGGAAACTGAGGTTCACAGGACATTGTCGTTTAAACAATGGGAAACAATATAACTTAATATAGAAACATAGAATTTGACGGCAGATAAGAACCACTTGGCCCATCTAGTCTGCCCCTTTTTTATCCTTTTAGGTAATCTCAACCGTTTTTGAACCTTAATTCTTTGTAAGGATATTCATATTCCTATCCCAAGCAAGTTTAAATTGGTCTCCGGTCTTAGCCTCTACCACCTCTGATGGATGGCTATTCCACTTGTCCACTACCCTTTCTGTGAACTAATTTTTCCTTAAATTGCCCCTGAACCTACCTGCCTCCCTCCAGTTTCAGTGTATGTCCTCAAGTTCTAATACATACTTTGAAGAATATTTCCCTCCTGGACTTTGTTAAAACCCTTGGTATATTTGAAAGTTTCTATCATCTCCCGCCTTTCCCTTCTCTGCTCCAAACTATGCATGTTAAGATCTTTTAGCCTTTAGGTCAGTGTTTTTCAACCACTGTGCCGTGGCACACTAGAGTGCCCTGAGCAGTCTCCAGGTGTGCCGCCGAAGCATGCCGTCAGTGTTTTGCCGCTACTGAGGCCCTGGAACGATCAATACTGGTGGGTTTAGTGGTTGCTGAGCCAGTTCTAATTTTGGGCCCGGGCAGTGTTGGGCTTTTCTGGCTTTCTCAGATGTGGCTCTGGCGTTACCTATGGAGAAGCTGCAACATGACATCCTAGGACAGGCATGTCCAAACTGTGGCCCTCCGGCTATTGTGAAACTACATATCCCAGAATGCCCTGACACAGTTTTGCTGTCAGAGAATGCTAAAGCTGGCTCAGGGCATGCTGGGATGTGTAGTTTCTCAACATCTGGAGGGCCGCAGTTTGGACATGCCTGTCCTAGGACATGCAACTGCACCATGCTTCACCATTATATTTGATTGTGCCTTGGCAATATTTAGATCTTGTTCAGTGTGCGGCGAGTTGTAAAAGGTTGAAAATCTCTGCTTTAGGTCATCAATCATTTGTTTTACCCCTCCCGGTGTGTCTACCCTGTTGAAAATCTTTGTATCATCTGCAAAAAGGCATTATTTCCCTTTAATACCATTTGCAATGTCACCAACAAAGATATTAAAGAGAAGTGGTCCAAGTACAGATCCCTGGGGTACTCCACTCGTAACATTTCTTTCCAAAGATTGCACTCCATTTACTACAAGTGTCTGTTTGCTATCCTGCAACCAGGTTCTTATCCATTTAACTGTTTTATAATCCACCCCCACGCTTTCAAATTTATTTAGCAGTTTGCGATGTGGGACAGTGTCAAATGCCTTACTAAAGTCTAGATATGCTACATCTACAGCTCCCCCTTGATCTATTTTCATCACAGAGTCAAAAAAGTCAGTAAGATTTGTTTGGCATGATCTCCCACCAGTAAATCCATGCTGTTTTGGAACCTATAACTTGTTTAATTTAAGATATTCCACAACTCTTTCTTTTAATAGTTTTTCCATTACTTTCCCTACTACTGATGTAAGGCTTACTGGTCTGTAGTTACTTGCCTCTTCCTTGCCTCCACTTTTGTACAGTGGATCTGCATTCTCTCTTTTCCAGTCCTCTTGAATGGCACCTGTATTTAGTGACTGGTTAAATAATGCTGTTAATGGGGCCACCAGCACATCATTTAGCTATTTTTGTATCCTTGGGTGTATCCCATCTGGCCCCATTGATTTATCCACTTTTAGTTTTGAAAGTTCTGTTAGGACCCTCTCCTCTGTAAATGTAGTTTAACTTATTTTTAAGAATGTCCTTGCAGCTTAACTGTGGCCCCTTCCCTTCTCCTTCTGTAGTAAATACTGAGCAAAAATAATGATTTAGGTGATCTGCTATTGCCTTGTCTCCCTCCACCAAATTCTCACTCTCTGTCTTAAGTCTTCTTATTCCTCCATTTGATTTTCTCCTTTCATTTATATACTTAAAAAAAAGTTTTGCCCCCTTTATCCACTGACTGGGCCATTTTCTTCTCAGCTTCTGCCTTTGCACGTCTGATCACTTTCTTAGCATCCTTCCGTCTGTCAAGATACACCTCTATGTCGTTATTATTTTGAGTATGTTTGTATTTCCTAAAAGCCATCTTTTTTGCTTTCACACTAGTTGATACTTCTTTTGTGAACCACACTGGTTTCCTTTTCCTGGTACTTTTCCTAACCCTTTTGATACAAAGGTCTGTTGCCCTTAGTATTGCACCTTTCAGTTTTTCCTACCTCTCCTGCGCTCCTTCCAAGTCCCTTCAGTCCGCCAATGAATCACTTAAACATCTCCCCATTTTTGCAAAGTCAGCATTCCTAAAATCCAACACCTTTGTTTTTGTGTGACAGGAGTTTGATCCTGTCTTTATACTAAACCATACTGCTTGATGATCACTGGATCCCAGGTGCTCACTCACATATATGTCTGATATCATGTCACCATTTGTGAGAATTAAATCTGATATTGAGTCTTTGCGAGTGGGCTCCCTCACCAATTGCTTGAAAGATGCTCCCTGTAAGGAATTTAGAAATTTGCCACTTGTAGCTGAACTTGCAAAAGACCCCTCCCAATTTACATCAGGTAAATTAAAGTCTCCCACGATTATGACTTCTCCCTTTAAAGCCATTTTAGTGATGTCCAACAAATAGGTTCCTGTCCAAATCCTGCCCCTGGCCTGGTGGTCTATAGATCACCCCAATGCGAATAATATCCTTCTCCCCGGTTTTTGTGGTGACCCAAAGGGCCTCAGTTTTGACTTCAATATTTTGTATTAAAGTAGCATTTATGCTTTTTTCCACATACATTGCTACCCCTCCTCCTATTCTTCCCATTCTATCCTTCCTAAATAAATTATATCCTGGTATAGCTATGTCCCAGTCATGATTCTCATTGCACCATGACTCTGTAATTGCCACAATATCCAGGTTATCCCTTGTCATTATTGCAATTAGCTCTGGAATTTTGTCTCCTAAGCTCCTAGCATTTGCACACATAGCTTTAAGAATTTTGCCTGTGCATCTGTTACTAGTAGCCAGGTCGAGAAAGTACAAAGTAAATGACAAGTTTAAAGTTGAAATTACCTGTTTGGTGATGTTGCTCCGTGTTTGGTATTTGTTTTCTTTTACTAATTAGTAATCATACTCTGTCCTTTACACCACGCCTACACCTCACTAAATATAAAGATATAATACACCTGACCACAAATGGCCAAATGATCAAAGGAGGTAAACAACAGTCAGCATGCAATAATAAACTGTTTCACTGAGCAACTTCCCCACACATGCAATGATAATCACAAGCAAATAATTACATCAAAAAACATGAGTTTGTATAAGAGAGAACTGTAGTGTGCAGATTGGGGATGCCTTTTCATAGGTTAAAAAGACAGATAATATGCATAAGATGAATGGCATACTTTTGAGGCATTAAGGCAGTCCATTTGTGGTAGTGTTGGTGTGCTGATGTTTCCCTTATGTTTTCCTTCTGTTTAACGCAGGTATAACGCTAATTTTATAATAACACTTTTATGTCAGCACTTCTATGGAAGCACTACCAGCCGACGGTTACCAGCCTTATACTAGACTTTAAATAGGAACAATAGCCATGTGAATGCAATAATTGCAAACGTCTCCCAATACAACCCCACTTCAAAGCTAAGGCAATAAATTAGCTTAGACAAACAAGCATTACATACCAACAAAGCAGACAACTAAATCTTTACAAAGGGAAAAAATACAATACAAAACTCTTTTTTAATGCACCCAAACTATGCATTCATGGTATTCATTTGAGATAATCAGCAGATGCAATAAAACTTGCTGGTATGTGTAGTTCCACGAATCGTACCTGTTGAGGACAAGGAGTGATAATGCGCACTACTTGTCTAAATGTCGTAACCATACTGAATTACGATTTAAATTACTACATCAGTTATATCTCACCTCAGTAAAGCTCCAAAAATTGTGGCCTTCCCAATCTAAATTCTGTTGGAGGAATTGTACAACTATAAGGGATACATTTCCTATGGGAATGCAAGTATGTTCAATGTTTGTGGCAGGAGCATTTTAAGAGAGGAAGGGGCCCGTGTGCAGACTCCAGGAAGGACCCCTCCTCTCCATAGCGCTGTAGGCTCCGGCTTTGTGCCAGAGTCTACTGCACATGCGCAGGTCTCCGTAAAATGGCGCCTACCATGGTCCGGAGACTACATACTGCGCAATTGTGGCGGACATTTTGTGTTTTTGCTGCTGCAGCGCCCGCAGCAGGACTCCGGACAGGTAAGTATTAAGACAACATGGGTGCAGTGTGTGTGGTGTGGCCCCCCTGTACCCAGAGGCCTGTGTGCACCACACACTTTGCATCCATGATAGAAACGCCAATAGGTTTTTGCTAGTTTACAAAGCTAAAAGATTGTATTATACAATCCTCCCCACTAATTGCTCTGCAAAGTTAAGATCCTAATTTCACCAAGGACATAGAAAGTGAATGTGACTGGTGAGAAAATTCCAAAGCCACAGTTGCAATTAGGTTGTATTGGCAATTGTACTAAAAACACGTTTGAGGTCTTCAAACTGGTATAATTCCTTTTAGTTTTAACTATATCATTGAGTTGATATGAATATAAGACTGTTTGCTGGTAGTAAAATGGGTTTTCTATATTCCCTTAAAGGAGCTGGACTTGACAAATCCTAAAACTTTTAGAAACCTGTCTAAGCCAATGGGAGCACAAACTGATGATAGACTTGCACAGTATAAGAAGCGTTACAAGGATTGGGAAGATCCTAATGGTAAGTAGCTGTGTTTATTGTTAGTATTAAGGTGGCATTACCTATTATAGGCGCTCACAGGACAACAATGGAAAGGATACTGTAGCAATTGTTTGATTGTTGTAGGAAAATGGTTATCGCTAAACATCTTTATTGTTTTCGGAGGCATTTTTCAACAGAGCTAATAACATATGTACAAATGGGGTTCAGTATGGTATGCCGGCGGTTGGGCTCCCGGCGACCAGCATACCGGCGCCGGGAGCCCGACCGCCGGCTTACCGACAGTGTGGCGAACGCAAATGAGCCCCTTGCGGGCTCGCTGCGCTCGCCACGCTACGGGCCCGGTGGCGCACTACGGGCACGCGCGCCACGCTATTTTATTCTCCTTCCAGGGGGGTCGTGAACCCCCACGAGGGAGAATAAGTGTCGGTATGCCGGCTGTCGGGATTCCGGCGCCGGTATACTGTGCGCCGGGATCCCGTCACTCGGCATACTGAAGACCACCCATACAAATGTATTGCTATAGGCCTCTTTCTTTCCAAAACCTGTGGTAGGGAATATGGGGGGTAATTCCAAGTTGATCGCAGCAGGATTTTTGTTAGCAATTGGGCAAAACCATGTGCACTGCAGGGGAGGCAGATATAACATTTGCAGAGAGAGTAAGATTTGGGTGTGGTGTGTTCAATCTGCAATCTAATTTGCAGTGTAAAAATAAAGCAGCCAGTATTTACCCTGCACAGAAATAAATTAACCCACCCAAATCTAACTCTTTCTGCACATGTTATATATGCCCCCCCCCCCCTGCAGTGCACATGGTTTTGCCCAACTGCTATCAAAAATCCTGCTGCGATCAACTTGGAATTACCCCCATAGATAGTAAGCTCCGCTGGGGCAGGGACTGATGTGAATGAGTAAATATTCTCTGTGAAGCGCTGTGAAATATGCATGCGCTATATAACTTCATAATAAAATAAAAATTACATTTTTATTTGTCATCTGACATTTTGGCATAATGTAAATTGGGTCGCTTAGAAATATTTATTGTGCTTTATGTGTTTAGGAGACTAGAGCAAAAATAAACCTCTTTGTGTAACATTATATTCCCAGCATTGCACAAGAGCAGTTCTTGTGGTTTTATTTCATCCATTTTCTTTTAATTTAGTAGATGTGTCCCGTATGCTGCAACATTTGTTATAAATTGTATAGATAAAACTAAAATACAAAACTTTCACACTAACACAATGGTGCCCCAATTGTCAGTGTGCCAGCAATCAATTTTTATTAGACTCCATATGAGGCTAAAGAACCATACATAGTTGACTCTATAAGGGTGGGGAATAGGAAGGCACAGATTCAACCCAACAGATGAATCCACGCTTTCCCTTCAGGTAAGCTGCAGAGTCCTATAAAATAATTACCATTTCTATAAGTTTCAGGTGTTGTGGTCATTTGCCTTAACCAGAGATAGGTAATGGGAAGACACTTCAGAAATAGGCAATCGTTTATCTACCTGCAATAAACATAAAAGTGGTCATGTACTGTATGTACTTGAGAAGTATTTTATTTGTAAAGCTTTATCGGGAGAACCAATAGCATTACTAAGTGCATACTACTTAGAATCAATCTCAAGTATTGACCCACATTCTTAGCAATTACATAAACTGCAGCAAGCAGTCAGATACTTCCTTACATTATCTATTTGCAATATATATATATATATATATATATATAAAAGCTAATGCTGATTGGTTGCTGGAGTTCACTGTAAATCCAAAGACCTACTGATACATTAAATGGTTTATGACAATAATGTATCCCATTGTGTGTCCATGTGGTAGAGAATTTGGAATGTAATCTACTTTTCTCTGGTCTTCCCATGTCCCACCTCGCCCTTCTTCAATCAATCTTTAACTCTGCTTCCCTCCTTGTTTTTTTCAGACTTGGTTCTCTTTAGTACCTCTGCTGCCCCCTGACAGTCACTCCACTGGCTCCCTGCCCCACTACTCTCTCTCACTCCTTAAGCCCTTAGCCACTCTGCTCCTCCCTACATTTCAATCTTCATCTTCATTCACACTCCCTCCTGCCCACTTCCTTCTGCTAATGTCCACCTCCTCCCCGACTACTTCCTCCCACTCTCACATTCAGGACTTCTCCCGTGCTGCTCCCAAACACATTTCTAAATTGAAGCCTACCATCATCTCTCCTAATTTGCATCCCCTGCTCTCTTAAACTCTGTGTCCCTCACACTCTTTGTGTCCACCCATATCCCCTTTCGTTTGCAAGATCTCACAAGCAAAGCCCTCTCTGCTTTGTATTATCCACATAATTATGTAATCTGAGGACTGCTATTATGTATATATGTAAAGTTATGTTCTTGTCTCTATCATTTAGTTACTCATGCACTTTGTTGTTTGCTTTACCTCTATGTACAGCACTGTGATGCCATGTAAATAAAATGTAGTAATAAATAATTGTAAACTCCACTAGAGCGGGGTCCTAATATAAGTATTCTCTGCAATGCACTGTGTAATATGTGAGCGCTGTATAAAAAGCTGTTACTAAATAATTAGTTGCAAGTTAATGCAATTTCTCTATCGTCCTAGTGGATGCTGGGGTTCCTGAAAGGACCATGGGGAATAGCGGCTCCGCAGGAGACAGGGCACAAAAAGTAAAGCTTTTCCAGATCAGGTGGTGTGCACTGGCTCCTCCCCCTATGACCCTCCTCCAGACTCCAGTTAGATTTTTGTGCCCGGCCGAGAAGGGTGCAATCTAGGTGGCTCTCCTAAAGAGCTGCTTAGAAAAAGTTTAGCTAGGTTTTTTATTTTACAGTGATTCCTGCTGGCAACAGGATCACTGCAGCGAGGGACTGAGGGGAGAAGGAGTCAACTCACCTGCGTGCAGGATGGATTGGCTTCTTGGCTACTGGACATCAAGCTCCAGAGGGACGATCACGGGTACAGCCTGGATGGTCACCGGAGCCACGCCGCCGGCCCCCTTGCAGATGCTGAAGACAGAAGAGGTCCAGAATCGGCGGCTGAAGACTCCTGCAGTCTTCAAAAGGTAGCGCACAGCACTGCAGCTGTGCGCCATTTTCCTCTCAGCACACTTCACACGGCAGTCACTGAGGGTGCAGGGCGCTGGGAGGGGGGCGCCCTGGGAGGCAAAATGATTACCTATAAAGGCTAAAAATACCTCACATATAGCCCTAGAGGCTATATGGAGATATTTAACCCCTGCCTAATTTTTCTAAATAGCGGGAGACGAGCCCGCCAGAAAAGGGGCGGGGCCTATCTCCTCAGCACACGGCGCCATTTCCTCTCACAGCTCCGCTGGTCAGGACGGCTCCCAAGTCTCTCCCCTGCACTGCACTACAGAAACAGGGTAAAACAGAGAGGGGGGGGCACATTTATGGCGATAATTTGATATAACAAAGCAGCTATAAGGGAGCACTTATTATAAGGCTATCCCTGATATATATATAGCGCTTTTGGTGTGTGCTTGCAAACTCTCCCTCTGTCTCCCCAAAGGGCTAGTGGGTCCTGTCTTCGTTAGGAGCATTCCCTGTGTGTCTGCTGTGTGTCGGTACGTGTGTGTCGACATGTATGAGGACGATATTGGTGTGGAGGCGGAGCAATTGCCAAATATGAGGATGTCACCCCCTAGGGAGTCGACACCGGAATGGATGCCTTTATTTATGGAACTACGGGATAGTGTCAACACGCTAAAGCAGTCGTTTGACGACATGAGGCGGCCGGACAATCAATTAGTGCCTGTCCAGGCGACTCAAACACCGTCAGGGGCTGTGAAACGCCCTTTGCCTCAGTCGGTCGACACAGACCCAGACACAGGCGATGACTCCAGTGGTGACGGTGACGAATCAACCGTATTTTCCAGTAGGGCCACACGTTATATGATTTTGGCAATGAAGGAGGCGTTACATTTAGCTGATACTACAGGTACCACTAAACAGGGTATTATGTGGGGTATGAAAAAACTACCTATAGTTTTTCCTGAATCAGAAGAATTAAATGACGTGTGTAATGAAGCGTGGGTTGCCCCTGATAAAAAGCTGATAATTTCAAAGAAATTATTGGCATTATACCCTTTCCCGCCAGAGGTTAGGGAGCGCTGGGAAACACCTCCTAGGGTGGACAAGGCGCTAACACGCTTATCTAAACAAGTGGCGTTACCCTCTCCTGAGACGGCCGCACTTAAAGATCCATCAGATAGGAGGATGGAAAATATCCAAAAAAGTATATACACACATGCAGGTGTTATACTACGACCAGCTGTAGCGACTGCCTGGATGGGCAGTGCTGGGGTAGTTTGGTCAGAGTCCCTGATTGAAAATATTGATACCCTGGACAGGGACAATATTTTACTGTCGTTAGAACAAATAAAGGATGCATTTCTTTATATGCGTGATGCACAGAGGGATATCTGCACACTGGCATCACGGGTAAGTGCTATGTCCATTTCGGCCAGAAGAGCTTTATGGACGCGACAGTGGACAGGCGATGCGGATTCAAAACGGCATATGGAAGTTTTGCCGTATAAAGGGGAGGAGTTATTTGGAGTCGGTCTATCAGATTTGGTGGCCACGGCTACAGCCGGGAAATCCACCTTTCTACCTCAAGTCACTCCCCCACAGAAAAAGGCACCGACTTTTCAACCGCAGCCCTTTCGTTCCTTTAAAAATAAGAGAGCAAAGGGCTATTCATATCTGCCACGAGGCAAAGGTCGAGGGAAGAGACAGCAACACGCAGCTCCTTCCCAGGAACAGAAGCCCTCCCCGGCTTCTACAAAAGCCTCAGCATGACGCTGGGGCTCCTCAAGCGGACTCGGGGAAGGTGGGCGGTCGTCTCAAAAATTACAGCGCGCAGTGGGCTCACTCGCAGGTAGATCCCTGGATCCTGCAGATAATATCTCAAGGGTACAGGTTGGAATTAGAGACGGATCCACCTCGCCGTTTCCTGAAGTCTGCTTTGCCAACGTCCCCCTCCGAAAGGGAGACGGTTTTGGAAGCCATTCACAAGCTGTACTCTCAGCAGGTGATAGTCAAGGTACCTCTTCTACAACAAGGGAAGGGGTATTATTCCACTCTTTTTGTGGTACCGAAGCCGGATGGCTCGGTAAGGCCTATTCTAAATCTGAAGTCCTTGAACCTGTACATAAAGAAGTTCAAGTTCAAAATGGAGTCACTCAGAGCAGTGATAGCGAACCTGGAAGAGGGGGACTTTATGGTATCCTTGGACATCAAGGATGCGTATCTCCACGTTCCAATTTACCCCTCACACCAGGGGTACCTCAGGTTCGTTGTACAAAACTGTCACTATCAGTTTCAGACGCTGCCGTTCGGATTGTCCACGGCACCTCGGATCTTTACAAAGGTAATGGCCGAGATGATGATTCTTCTTCGAAGAAAAGGCGTATTAATTATCCCATACTTGGACGATCTCCTAATAAGGGCGAGGTCCAGAGAACAGCTAGAGATGGGATTAGCACTGTCTCAAGAAGTGCTAAAACAGCACGGGTGGATTCTGAATATTCCAAAATCCCAGTTAATGCCGACAACTCGTCTGCTGTTCCTAGGGATGATTCTGGACACGGTTCAGAAAAAGGTTTTTCTCCCGGAGGAAAAAGCCAAGGAGTTATCCGAGCTTGTCAGGAACCTCCTAAAACCAGGAAAGGTGTCTGTACATCAATGCACAAGAGTCCTGGGAAAAATGGTGGCTTCGTACGAAGCAATTCCATTCGGCAGATTCCACGCAAGAATTTTCCAAAGGGATCTGTTGGACAAATGGTCAGGGTCGCATCTTCAGATGCACCTACGGATAACCCTGTCTCCAAGGACAAGGGTGTCTCTTCTGTGGTGGTTGCAGAGTCCTCATCTATTGGAGGGCCGCAGATTCGGCATACAGGATTGGATCCTGGTGACCACGGACGCCAGCCTGAGAGGCTGGGGAGCAGTCACACAAGGAAGAAACTTCCAGGGAGTATGGACGAGCCTGGAAACGTCTCTTCACATAAACATTCTGGAACTAAGAGCAATATACAATGCTCTAAGCCAGGCAGAACCTCTGCTTCAGGGAAAACCGGTGTTGATCCAGTCGGACAACATCACGGCAGTCGCCCATGTGAACAGACAGGGCGGCACAAGAAGCAGGAGTGCAATGGCAGAAGCTGCAAGGATTCTTCGCTGGGCAGAGAATCATGTGATAGCGCTGTCAGCAGTGTTCATCCCGGGAGTGGACAACTGGGAAGCAGACTTCCTCAGCAGACACGATCTTCACCCGGGAGAGTGGGGACTTCATCCAGAAGTCTTCCACATGCTGGTAACCCGTTGGGAAAGACCAATGGTGGACATGATGGCGTCTCGCCTCAACAAAAAACTGGACAGGTATTGCGCCAGGTCAAGAGATCCGCAGGCAATAGCTGTGGACGCGCTGGTAACGCCTTGGGTGTACCAGTCGGTGTATGTGTTTCCTCCTCTGCCTCTCATACCAAAAGTATTGAGAATTATACGGCAAAGAGGCGTAAGGACGATACTAGTGGTTCCGGATTGGCCAAGAAGGACTTGGTACCCGGAACTTCAAGAGATGATCACGGAAGATCCGTGGCCTCTACCTCTAAGGAGGGACTTGCTTCAGCAGGGTCCCTGTCTGTTTCAAGACTTACCGCGGCTGCGTTTGACGGCATGGCGGTTGAACGCCGGATCCTAAAGGAAAAAGGCATGCCGGAAGAAGTCATTCCTACTTTGATTAAAGCAAGGAAGGAAGTAACCGTGCAACATTATCACCGAATTTGGCGAAAATATGTTGCGTGGTGCGAAGATCGGAGTGCTCCGACGGAGGAATTTCAACTGGGTCGATTCCTACATTTCCTGCAATCAGGATTGTCTATGGGTCTCAAATTGGGATCTATTAAGGTTCAAATTTCGGCCCTGTCGATTTTCTTTCAAAAAGAATTGGCTTCAGTCCCTGAAGTCCAGACCTTTGTTAAGGGAGTGCTACATATACAGCCTCCTGTGGTGCCTCCAGTGGCACCGTGGGATCTCAATGTGGTTTTGGACTTTCTAAAATCTCATTGGTTTGAACCACTAAAGAAGGTGGATTTGAAATATCTCACATGGAAAGTGACCATGCTTCTAGCCCTGGCTTCGGCCAGGAGAGTGTCAGAACTGGCAGCTTTATCTTACAAAAGCCCATATCTGATTTTCCATTCGGACAGGGCAGAACTGCGGACTCGTCCGCATTTTCTCCCTAAGGTGGTGTCAGCATTTCATCTGAACCAGCCTATTGTAGTGCCTGCGGCTACAAGTGACTTGGAGGACTCCAAGTTACTGGACGTTGTCAGAGCATTAAAAATATATATTGCAAGGACAGCTGGAGTCAGAAAATCTGACTCGTTGTTTATATTGTATGCACCCAACAAGATGGGTGCTCCTGCGTCTAAGCAGACGATTGCTCGTTGGATCTGTAGCACAATCCAACTTGCACATTCTGTGGCAGGCCTGCCACAGCCTAAATCTGTAAAGGCCCACTCCACAAGGAAGGTGGGCTCATCTTGGGCGGCTGCCCGAGGGGTCTCGGCATTACAACTTTGCCGAGCAGCTACGTGGTCAGGGGAGAACACGTTTGTAAAATTTTACAAATTTGATACTCTGGCTAAGGAGGACCTGGAGTTCTCTCATTCGGTGCTGCAGAGTCATCCGCACTCTCCCGCCCGTTTGGGAGCTTTGGTATAATCCCCATGGTCCTTTCAGGAACCCCAGCATCCACTAGGACGATAGAGAAAATAAGATTTTACTTACCGATAAATCTATTTCTCGGAGTCCGTAGTGGATGCTGGGCGCCCATCCCAAGTGCGGATTATCTGCAATAATTGTACATAGTTATTGTTAACTAATTCGGGTTATTGTTGAAGGAAGCCATCTTTCAGAGGCTCCGCTGTTATCATACTGTTAACTGGGTTTAGATCACAAGTTGTACGGTGTGATTGGTGTGGCTGGTATGAGTCTTACCCGGGATTCAAAATCCTCCCTTATTGTGTACGCTCGTCCGGGCACAGTACCTAACTGGAGTCTGGAGGAGGGTCATAGGGGGAGGAGCCAGTGCACACCACCTGATCTGGAAAAGCTTTACTTTTTGTGCCCTGTCTCCTGCGGAGCCGCTATTCCCCATGGTCCTTTCAGGAACCCCAGCATCCACTACGGACTCCGAGAAATAGATTTATCGGTAAGTAAAATCTTATTATTAGTAATTAAGCCATAGTCAGAACTTCTGAAACATGTAGAAAAGACTCTGTAGAGTGACTGAACGAGGCCGGCATGTATAATACATTTTCTGCTAAACGGGTCATTATGTGGCTATCGCCTACTAAATACATTTTGGCAAACACCACAATACGTTTTAATATTCTCATTTTTTTCACATAGGAGAAACACCCGCGTATCACTATGGGACCCATTATAGCTCTGCTATGATTGTAGCATCTTATCTAGTTCGAATGGAGCCATTTACACAGATTTTCCTCAGACTTCAGGTATGTGTCCTGAGTAATATATAATGTATATCATGCATAGTTATTAAGGGTATATGCAGATGGGCTGTTAACACAAGGAGTAAGCAATATAAGCTGCTTCTCATCCTATATTCTCCCGAATGCCTGTGTGATGGTCCATTCGATAAACATATGGAGCTATGATCAACATTCCATTCTGTTCATCAACTCAAGCAGATGGCCAACGCAGGCTGAGGCCCATGTGCATGCACCACAAACAAATGAATCGTGGAAGACAATTATCTTGTTATATAGTTTAACATTGGGGTATATTACATCACAATTGTCCATATTTTCTTTCACAGGGTGGCCATTTTGACCTGGCTGATCGGATGTTTCACAGTGTGCGCGAGGCCTGGTACTCTGCATCCAAGCACAACATGGCCGACGTGAAGGAACTGATTCCAGAGTTCTTTTACCTACCAGAGTTTCTTCTCAATTCCAACAACTTTGATCTGGGTATGGTTAACTTATTAACAGCTTGATCACATTATCAGAAATTGGATTATTAAAGGGAAATTTTACTAAGAAGCATGATGTGGTTGGAAAAATGAAAGAAAAATGTAACTTTTCAAATAGTCTATTTTTGTAAAGTGATTGGACACCCCTGTAGCTGTAGTAGTGGTATGTTTACTTTCTGAGTAGCCAAATTCTTTGCACTTGGAGGATACTGATAATTGTGGACCTCACAAATGTGGGTTCTGTTGTTGCCACCGAGCGTAACATCAGGCCTTCCTCCCTCCTCATCATGTTGCTGCTTGAGTCATCCAATTTATAATGCTATGTTGACTGACTGAAGCACTGGTAGTTGGGAAATGCTTAAGGTGCTAACGTGAATAACACATGAAGTCCTCATAACTGGGCTCTATATTATTTTATTGTGAATGTTATGTGTACTATTTAGGATGATTACATCTAAACTTTTGTACTAAATATTAAGAAGTTTTCCATCTGAACAAGTTAGTATTAATTGCAGTGTCACTGCTTCCTTACATTAGATGTTAGTTTACCATATTTAGAAACTACATTTGAGGCACAGTTTCAGTAAAAGGTGAACATTTAATATTCTGTTGAGAAGCAGCGGGTTTTGGGTGAGTAAAATTTACTTTCTGCAATATCAAATAATGATATGTTAGTTTTCATGTATTCATTTTAAGCATAACTTTGTATAATATGAATTAATGAATACACTGATATATTATGTCAATTATTTATTTAGGCTATAAACAAAATGGAACAAAGCTTGGTGATGTTATACTGCCACCATGGGCTAAAGGAGACCCAAGGGAATTTATACGTGTGCACAGAGAGGTAACGCAAAAATAATAATGAATTCTTGCTGCATTTTTCATGTACACTGTTTTTGTATATTTTAATGAAAGGCTAATGCACTTCTGTTAGTAGGAAATATATGTAGTCTAAGTCAGACAGACATGTAATAATGGTTGTGCACCTTGGCTGTGTTACATAAACAGCTCAGCGTTGATAATATCTGACATAGATCATCAATTACTTAAACACATATTGATGCAATCAAACTACAAGAAAAAATGTTGAGACTCCAATTTGTAGTGTGAAAAGCTATTATCAATAAAGATAAGTCAAGGCGGCCATTTTATAGGACACAATCGTACTCCTGAAAACGCAGTTTGTACATTTTAAAAAGTGCATGTCTCATGAGTCAGGAAGAGCCTAAGTGATATATGCCAAAATACTATTCAGTTGTAGCCTCATCTATGGATTAGATTACTTTATAGAGTGAGGCGACTTTGTGGCCGTCTTTTAGTACATGCTGCAAGTTTTTTTTTGTTTGTATTTGACATTTTTTTTTTTTTTTAATTGTCATCATTGGAATATCCAATATAACTACATGCTATTCTTTATCCTTTGATCTTTACCCTATTTTTTAAATAATCTTTGTACAATGGTTGTGTTGGTTGATTAAATAAATAAGTAATAATTTTTTGCACACCTGCATTGGAAAGTTGGAATAAGTGTATTTATCTTCTTGCTTCAAATCATAAAATGACGTTTTTTAGATAGGATAAGGCATTAGCATTCTTTACAAGGAACCCCTTGAGAGTGAACAGGAGAATTGTTTTCTTTATTTTTTAAAGTGATTTGTTTTTTGTTGTGTGTTACTGATTATTGCAACTGTGAGCATGTATAAATATACAGGAGAATGTGTAGCATTTTGTGCAGACAATGTGCCACAGATTTCAGCATGAAGCTTGCTACTGTTCATTCAGGCCTTGGAATGTGACTACGTCAGTGCCCACCTGCATGAATGGATAGACCTGATCTTTGGGTACAAGCAGCAGGGGCCGGCTGCTGTGGATGCTGTCAATGTCTTTCATCACCTCTTCTACGAAGGTCAAGTGGATATCTACAACATAAACGACCCTTTGAAAGAGACGGCTACCATAGGCTTTATTAACAATTTTGGGCAGATTCCCAAGCAGGTAAATTAAAACCTGATTTGCATAATCTAAAAAGTATTTATGAAGGAAAGAATGGAAGCCATTTTATGTGAACTTTGTGCAGTTTTCTGTGTAGTGTTACTCCTGCCTTCATAGATGTGCTTGGACCCACAAAAGCAGCCTGTTGAATTGGGTACTGAATGCTTTTGTTATATCTTAGGGGGGCGAATTCAGTTCAGCATTATGGCCACAAAGTGGCTCCACAGTGATCATGTAAAAGCACTTTGCGGCTAGTAATATTAACAGTTTCCCTTGTAGCCTATAGAGGCGTGCAGTAAAATTGGCGCATTTTGACTATCATAATATGACATTGCACCGAAATTGAATTCTCCCTTAAGGGGACATGTACTAAGCAGTGATGAAAGTGGAGAAATAAGCCATTGGAGAAGTTGCCCATGGCAACCAATCAGCTGTTCTGTATACTTTTTTAGTATGCAAATTATAAATGGTAAGTCAATGCTGATTGGTTTCCATGGGCAACGTCTCCACTGGCTGACTTCTCCACTTTTATCACTGCTTAGTACATCTCCCTCTTAGTCTGTAAATGCAATAAAACAAATAGATAAAACTATTATCGATATTGAGCTTGCCTCATTTTGAATGATTAATCAGCCTGTTTCTCATAGTAAAAGGTGTTTTGCAGTCACAGTGTGTAAGTAGCAATGTTACCTGTATCAACAAGCCAATATTTTCCCTAACTCACAGAAATGTACAAAATTCCTAAACCATCATTTTTTTTTTCTTTTGGACTTTTTCCTCTGGTAAACTTAGAACAAATATTTAGCTCCTTTTTATAACTCATTTTGTAAGACAGAACTGATCATTGTTTTCCTCCTGTCTTTATTCAGTTATTTAAAAAGCCGCATCCACCAAAACGCGTCAGGAGTCGGATGAATGGAGACATGTCCTCAGTCTCTATGCCCGTGGGATCTGCATGTGACAAGATATTTTTCCACCATTTGGACAATCTAAGGCCCTCTCTAGCTCCAGTGAAAGGTAGTGGCGCCACATCTACATCTTAGAATGATCTATCAATACCATGACTTGGTAGAAATAGGATTTATTTTGCTATTTGGAGCAGTTAAACTCGAACATACAGGCCAGTAAATACAAACTGTTAATATTACGTATTTGAGGTAATGTCCCTAAGCATGTGGCAGTTTATACATTACTGTGGTGCTTGCCGCTTCCTGAAAAATGGCACTGTTTAACTTAGTGTATGCTTAGCTTTTTACACTTGTCTAATGCACTGCTTTAGAATGGACACATTGTGACATTCCCCCCACTGTGTGGGAGCCTTATAAGTCTTAGAATTATTTTTATGTGCTACCTCTAATGATTTATAGAACAGATTTTGCCAGTTGTGAATTTGGCAACATCCCTATATTAAGTCTATACAGGTTGAGTATCCCTTATCCAAAATGCTTGGGACCAGAGGTATTTTGGATATCGGATTTTTCCATATTTTGGAATAATTGCATACTATAATGAGATATCATGGTGATGGGACCTAAATCTAAGCACAGAATGCATTTATGTTTCGTATACACCTTATACACACAGCCTGAAGGTCATTTTAGCCAATATTTTTTATAACTTTGTGCATTAAACAAAGTGTGTCTACATTCACACAATTCATTTATGTTTCATATACACCTTATACACACAGCCTAAAGGTCATTTAATACAATATTTTTAATAACTTTGTGTATTAAACAAAGGTTGTGTACATTGAGACATCAGAAAACAAAGGTTTCACTATTTCACTCTCACTCAAAAAAGTCAGTATTTCGGAATATTCCGTATTTCGGAATATTTGGATATGGGATACTCAACCTGTACTTTCATTGTCTTTTTCCAAGAACTGAAGGAGCCGGTTGGGCAGATTGTGTGCACAGATAAAGGGATTCTGGCTGTAGAGCAGAACAAGGTCCTCATTCCTCCTGCGTGGAACAAGACGTTTGCATGGGGCTATGCAGATCTCAGCTGCAGACTGGGAACGTATGAGTCCGACAAGGTTTGTAGCTGTCACCGACTTTTTCCACAGTGATAAAGGACGTTATGGTCTTTATGACATATTACCAGGTAAATAAAATATCTGGATCCCACCTGTAATCTGCTTTGGCACCATGTATATGCCTTGTCTTGCAGGTTGTCGTTGTCTACGAATGTTTATCTGAATGGGGACAGATATTATGTGCCATTTGCCCAAACCCCAAAATGGTTATCACTGGGGGAACTAGTACTGTGATTTGCGTCTGGGAAATGGGAACGTCAAAAGAAAAGGCGAAATCACTCACTCTGAAGCAGGTTAGTAAAAGCACTTGTCATGGAGTGGAAAAGCTGTTTGCCGACATGTTAATTAAAGGTATTACGTTTCATGTCTGCATGACACTGCCATCTCCTGGCTGTACTCATACCTTTCTAAGCATTCTTTCTCTGTCTTCTGTCATGATTCCAATTCTCCACAACTTCCACTAACAGTAGGTGTCCCCCGAGGTTTTGTTCTTGGACCTCTGCCATTTTCCCTCTATACGTCCTCTAGGTAATCTCATCAGCTCTGTTGGCATCCAAAATCTATGGCGACGTCTCTGCTATTTTCTCTTGGGGATGTAGTTATGTGACCGACTGTCAAGAGGCCGACGGTCGCATAATTTCCCTCTGCATCCCAAACAACTAAAATAACGATAATCTGCATGCCGACTACAAGGGACTATTCCCACTCATGGGTGTCCATGACACCCATAGAATGGGAATAGAACCTGTGGCGAGCACTGCTCGCCAACGAGCCTGCAGCCCAATCCGATGTCGACATATCGTCCGTTCGATCGAACAGATAATATATCAGTCAAAGGTGCACCCAGCTTATGTGAGTTCTACCCAAAAGATGGGTTGAGATTCTATTTTAGATTGGTTGTTTGATTCTTTCTAGCTTTGAAACATTTACCCTATCATAAAGGTGTACTAACTTGTGCTATGATTGACTGACTTGTATTATTTTTTATTTTGTCATTAATGAAAATGTTATTAGAATTCTGTTAAGGGAGGTACACACAGAGAGATCCCTGCTTAAATTCTAAGCAATCTGACTAGACTGCTTAGAAATTAAGCACGTATCTCTCCGTGTGTGTGCCCATCACTGACTCTAGATTTGGCATGTATGCCAAATCTAGTAGATCGCTCACTCCACTGCTCGCGCTGTGTGTGAGTTAGGGGAGAGATGTATGCTGAGCGGTCGTGCTAGATCGCTCAGCACACATCTCCCCTGTGTGTATGGGGCTTTAGTGAAATTGACTTCCTTTTTTAAGAAAAAAACAAACAAAACATACAGTGAATCTGCATCATTCTGTTAACCTGGGGATCTATGGGACACCGTATAGTTTCTGGTTTATGTGGTGTTCCATGCAAAATGTAGCTAATGCATTCTCAATGGAAGATATATGCAACAAGGTGAGTAGAAAATAACATGGCCATCCTATACATTTATCTTTGTGTGATTTGCAGGCTCTGATTGGACATACAGACACAGTGACATGTTTGACTGCCTCGCTAGCCTATCATATAGTCGTAAGTGGATCACGTGACCGCACATGCATCATCTGGGACCTGAACAAACTGTCATTTGTGACCCAGTTACGAGGACACAGAGCTCCAGTGTCGGCTCTCTGTATAAACGAGTTAACAGTGAGTGTCTGTGTGGCTATATGATATTGTTAAAAACAGATAATAAAATGACGTTTCAATAAACATTTGAAAATGTTTCTTTAAAAATGATTATCTGCTAAAACTGACACATGTGCACTGATATCATCTCTACGCAGATGATACTCAAATCTACCTTTCCTCACCTGACCCCTCCCCTGCTCTCCTCACTCCTATCTCCAACTGTCTCTGCTATCTCCTCCTGGATGTCCCAGCGCTTTCTCTAACTTAACATGTCTAAGACTGAGCTGATCATCTTCACCTCTCTACAAAACTTCAAACGGGCTCTCAAGACCCACTTTTTCACCAAACCCAGCCAACTCTCCTCCTAACCCTCTTGTCTATGCTCACTGTCTACCCCTTCTGTGTCACCCCGGTATGTTAGCCCTTCACCTTTTAGATTGTAAGCTCACAATAGCAGGGACTTCTTTCCTCATGTGCCTTTCCTTTTCTTACACAATCTTATACTGCATACTCCCTTTGATGGCACCTAACCCCGGGTTTTCTATACCTGTCCTATATTGTCTTGAACTGTAAGAGCTGTTTTCTTGTTTGCTCATTTGAATATGTTCTGTACTGTGTAATGGGTGCTGCGGATCCCTCGTAGCACCATATAAGTAAAGGATAATAATAATAATAATAATAATAATAATAATAGCCAGCAGTCACAGTGGGTATTATGTCCTAATGAAACATTAAACTTTTTTTTGACTTTACATACAGTTACAGAGTCCCCCAGTATAGTATACTGATGCCTGTAGGACATAAGTACGGTCCCATCATTTAGGTGTACTTAAGCACAAAACTGAATAACGTTCTACTGTTGAGAAGTTAGTTTAACACATGCCAATGTGTTATTGCAGGGCTATTTCATGCTAGGAAACCACACATCTCGTGTTATACCACAGAATATGTTTCACATGGCTTTTCTCAATCTATAGTCACCTCATCATGACCACAGAGATTGGAAGAGATAAACACTGGCATAAGAAAGGTTTAGTAGGTGTAATGTTTTACACATATTTGAATGTACGTGAAATCAATGTTTACTAAACAGTAGTGACTGCACAAGAGGATTGAGGAGAGCATGATTTAATAAGTAGATATTGTAGTTTTGGAATGACTATAACCTGAAATGGGGTGTCAGGGGGAGTCAGTTTCTAAACCCTTTAAGAGTTGTACCTTTTTTTTCTTTCCACTGTTAATTAGACAAAATGTTAGACCTACAGTATATAACACATTATCCTTTCCTGCTGTTTGTAGGGGGACATAGTGTCATGTGCCGGTACATACATACATGTCTGGAGCATAAACGGTAACCCCATCGTCAGTGTGAATACGTTTACCGGAAGAAGTCAACAGATCCTGTGCTGCTGCTTATCGGAAATGAATGAATGGGACACCCAGAACGTTTTTGTCACAGGACATTCAGATGGAGTCGTCCGTGTAAGTGAATGCTGCCGGCATCCCCCCGCTATAGTGCATTTGTTCACATATTAGATAGTAGCTGTAAAACCAATCTTCGTAATTGCACATTCAGGAGCTCCAGATCTGTGTCACATTTTCTTCATGTACCAGACAGAGGCTCCTAGAGACATATATCCAGTGGGAGCAGGGTGTGCAGAGCAGCCCACCTTGCACCCACCATGTTACACTGCTGCCACTGTGCAGCAGAATTATACAAGTACTGTATAAATGCAGCAAAGCACTCCATAACCAATCAGATTGGCGCTGCTTAGAGGCTCTGCCCTTCATCTGCCCAGCTGCTCTACTCCTTCTGGATAGTTTGAGAGTATGACTTAGGGAGATAGTCAATTATGTTCCGTTTTCTTCGACCAGTCGAAAAAAAACGGCACTAATTCGACACAGGGTATTCAGTTGTGGGCGTTTTCACACGTTTTTGAATCCATTTTTCGCCCAGCTGTTTGTCTTTTTTTTTTTTTTTTTTTTTTGTCAAATCGTCATGGGCAAAAATTGTGCCAAACAGACGAAATTCTCCAAAACATGTGTATCAGCGATGAATTCGCAGATACATGTGGTTTTCGCCAGTGCCGGATTTTTCGACCAGTCGAAAAAAACGGCATGGGCATTGAATAGGTAGAATGTAAATTCAGACTAAAAACTGACAAAAAGTGCAGTTTTTCAACTGGTTGAAAAAACTGCACTAATTGAATACCCCCTTAGTCTGCATTCCTTATAGCTGAGTGCAGTATAGGTGCCAGATCTGCTGTGGAGAAGATCTGTTTGTAGTAAAGTTCCACCAGGCCGGGATGAACTTTACTGCTCTCTTTTATCACTTTGCCAGCACTACAGGGAGATATATGATCATTCCCTACCTCAGGAGCTCTGTGGGGGCTACTAGTAGGCCTTGCACACACGGGGCCTGTCATTTCTGGAAATGCTGCTAAGTTAATAAGATGTTCTAAACTCCAGCGTAAGGTTTTATCTAATTTATATATCTCATAATTATATATTAGTGTTATTTCCCTCTTTAATGTGATTTTGTTACTGTAGTATTCCACTAAATGTACTTTTCCCCCTCCAATTTAGTTTTGGAGGATGGAGTTTTTACAGGTACCAGAGACCCCAGCTCCAGAACCTGCTGATACCATGGAAATGCCAGATGAATGCTCAGAAACACATTTAGGTATTTGCTACCTTTTTTCCCCAAAAAATCCTTCCCCATCATCAGCTTGGGATATTTTTCTTAACTTTCAAAGACATACAGTGCAGTTATTACTTATTTTCTGGCAAACAGGTCATGAAGCTCAGGATGACGACAGCAGCGACTCAGATGTAGAAGACCAAAGTTCAAGCCAGGATACTAGGTCAAAGGACATCCAACCTCAACCTGGCAATGTCACCCACCGGCCTAGGGCATCCTCTGCTAGGGCTGGATTAGCAGCATGGTCAGTAGACAATGGCTCTGATGACTCCAGACGTTGGTCAGATCAGCTGAGCTTGGATGAAAAAGATGGCTTCATCTTTGTAAACTATTCTGAAGGTCAATCAAAAGTACAGTTCCCACAAGTCCAAAGTGGTGGTCAAACGACTCAGCCCGAAATCCGGAACTATAACAAACTGAAAACTGGTAATTGCCATCACTTTTCTACATTCTGTAGCTTCGGTTAGCTAATCATATAGCTAAGTCAATTTTTTTCAATTCATTTAAAGCAGCTTGAGAAAATATATAACAAGTATATATACAGGCGCTGTGATGAGTGTGTTTCTCCTAGCAGCTGGATAAATAAGGGGTAGTCAAACCCTTTAAATACCAAGAAGAAAAGAAAAGATATACAGCGCTAATTGACACAGTGAATTCTAAAAGTATAAGTATTTAATATAAAAAAATTATGAATAAAAATTATTTTAGACAATTTAAAAAACCTACAATCTAAGGTATAATATGTCTCAATATTGACTTCAGGTGGACTAGAAGATCTGCTTATACTGACACCAAGTATGCTGGGCACTCATCAACATAATTGAACCAACACATATACAGTCATAATAGTGGACCAGATGTGAGATAATTCATCCAGTTGGATGTGGTTACCGAGTCTGTGTTCCGTTTAAAAGAGGCTCCCGTAGAGTGCAAGTCCGTGTGGCAACGGCAACAATTGTTGGGGTCCTGGTTCACAGTTCACTCGGAACTCCGTGTTCCATTGAGTGGGTTCTCCTATGGATATAGTAGGCAATAGCAATGCCAGTAGGAGTCCTGGTTCACGGAGACAGGAAGAAACAAGGTCCTGGCTGTAGGTGGTGGCGTGATGATGGTGCTGGTCAGCAAGTGTCCACACAGGTCTTTACCTAACGCGTTTCGCTGCTCCAGGCAGCTTTGTCAAAGCTTTGACAAAGCTGCCTGGAGCAGCGAAACGCGTTAGGTAAAGACCTGTGTGGACACTTGCTGACCAGCACCATCATCACGCCACCACCTACAGCCAGGACCTTGTTTCTTCCTGTCTCCGTGAACCAGGACTCCTACTGGCATTGCTATTGCCTACTATATCCATAGGAGAACCCACTCAATGGAACACGAGTTCCGAGTGAACTGTGAACCAGGACCCCAACAATTGTTGCCGTTGCCACACGGACTTGTACTCTACGGGAGCCTCTTTTAAACGGAACACAGACTCGGTAACCACATCCAATTGGATGAATTATCTCACATCTGGTCCACTATTATGACTGTATATGTGTTGGTTCAATTATGTTGATGAGTGCCCAGCATACTTGGTGTCAGTATAAGCAGATCTTCTAGTCCACCTGAAGTCAATATTGAGACATATTATACCTTAAATTGTAGGTTTTTTAAATTGTCTAAAATAATTTTTATTCATAATTTTTTTATATTAAATACTTATACTTTTAGAATTCACTGTGTCAATTAGCGCTGTATATCTTTTTATTTAAAGCAGCTTGTTTGAGATCTAAGGGTATAATTACTAAGTCGATGTTGATCAATTTTGGTCGATATTTGATTAATTTTGTGTTTCAGGTTCCAAATCACACATTTACTAACATGATTTTTTTTTTAACATTGTTTCAAAAAAAAATAAAAAATAAAAATCATGTGTTAGTAAATGTGGGATTTAGACACTGAAATACAAAATCGACCAGACAACGACCAAAAATCGTCTCAGATCAACTTTTAGTAAATATACCTTTAAATCCCACATTTACTGACAGATTTTTTAAATGTTTTTTTAAAATTATGTCAAAAATCATCTGTTGGTAAATGTGTGATTTAGACCCTGAACCACAAAATCAATCAATGATCGAGCAAACATCGACAAAAAATCAATCAACATCGACCCAAATTGACTTTTAGTTAATATACCCCTGAATGTATTATGATTACAAAAGCAGTATTAATCACCTTTTATTGAGGTTATTGTAACTTTTACGTTATATGTATGGATGGCAGTAACTATAGGCCTAATTTAGGTTTAGGCACCACCGGGGAGGGTTAGGGTTAGGCTGGGAAGGAGGGGGGTTCCGGTTAGGATGCGGGAAGATTGGGGGAGGGTTAAGCAGATTCTCTGCTTTGGGATATCGGTGTTGGTCATATGACTGCCAGCATCCCGTCCGGGGGTATATCGTATATTTCCCATATAATGTGGTGTGTGGCTCTTTGTCTCATGCATGTTATGTTCTGTATTTCAGGATACAGGTGGGAACGGCAGCTAGTATTTAGAAGTAAACTTACTATGCACACATCATTTGATCGGAAAGACAACGCTCATCCTGCAGAGATCACTGCACTAGGGATTTCCAAGTGAGTGTCAGTAATTCAAATATACTGTAACCATGTGACTGTAACCAACATTACTGTGGAAAGATGGGGATTCTTTTCATCCCTACGTGAAGGTGTGAGGAATCTGTAAACTGCACATGCACTCCATGCAGTGAGTAGCAGAGAGGTAGGACATGATGAGCTGGTGACCTACTTATGTTCTCGTCTGGTAGGAGGTTCATCTGCTTCTCGCCCGGGACCACTTATGTCTGGCTAATCAACCTGGGATACGTTTTAATTCTTCTGAAGTCACCACTCAGTACAGATCTTCCTATATTCCTGTGCAGTACAACAGAAAATTCTCTATGGGAAGCCACTCATTCCTTTTCCTCCACAGGAGTAGTTACTCTGGAACAACAGAAAAGTTTAAATTTTTACTCAAATCTATTTTTCTGGTCTAGAAACCAGATTTTTCCTTACAACCTATTCTGAACTTCCTAAATGTCATGTTAATGGATGTGTTCAAGATAAAGAGCCCGATTCAATTCATCTTTATTTTATTTTCACACATCACACATGTACTGTGATGGTGCTGCTGCTCCAGTCGCAATGTTGAATTAGCCGCAGTCTGATTGACAGGCAGAGACGGAGAGTGAGTTTGAAAACTGAGGATTACAGAAGTCGGGCTGTATCGTCATATGCAGGATCACTGGGCTCTGCAGCTGGACATTCTAAGCAACCTTAGGATTGCGCAGATATCCAATGGCCCACACAGTGGAGATCCAATGTTTTGTCTTTGGACACAAGTAGTGGGTCTGAGAAGCTGGCAGTGGGTCTCTGCAGCATTAGCATAAATTCTCTGATTCGATGCGACCAAAGACGCAGCACTGACCCGGACTGCGTCCACCTCTGAAGCAGGCCCAGAGTCCATGTGGGCTTTCATTAATAGCATGGAACAGGTCAAGTTCATTGTGTCCATGGACATCAAGGACACTTGCATGTTCCAGTTGGGAGGGACACCATTTTCTGTACAGGCTAAGGTGAATGGACAGCCTGGACCTTTGAGACTCATGTTTGTATTCTCATACATAAGAAATGCAGCTTGTCCAGTGGATGATCTTGCTGTAGGCACAATCCGTTCTTTGTTTACAGGGACTAGTGAAGTCTCTGTTGTCTCGCATTAGATCATTGTGTATTAGTTTGTAAATAAGGTCATAATAAGCAAATCAATCTACAGTACTAAAACCTGTGTGTGTGGGCTGCTTCAGTCTCTGGTTGATGGGGGTTCGGTATGGATTACCGGTGGGCGGGATGACGGCCGTCAAAATCTCGACAGCGACGGGGCGAGCGCTAAGAATTCCCTTGCGGGCTCACTGCTCTCGCCACAGGATTTATTCCCACTCTATGGGTGTCGTGGACACCCACGAGTGGGAATAGCCCTGTTGCACTGGGATTTCGGCTGGCGGCATTACCAGCTGTCAGGATTCCGGCGTCCGTATCCTGACCGTCGGGATCCCGACAGCCGGTAAATTAAATGCATCCTGGTTGATGGTACTCATTAATGGATTGTTTATTTGTTTTCATAGAAAGTAAATAGAATCCACTGAAATAGAATTGACGATACAGATTTTTTTTTTTATTTCAAAATATATATAGATTACAGGTTCAGTATCCCTTATCCAAAATTAAAAATCGCACATTTTTGGGTCCTCTACTGAGATAATGACATATATATTATATATTATGTGTATATATAGATATATTATATAGATATATAATGTAATATACATATATATATGTGTCATTATCTGAGAAGGGGAACAAAAAATGTGTGATTTAATTTTGGATAAGGGATACTCAACCTGTATATATTTTTTTTCAAAATGATCTAAGATACTTATACTTATAAGTTCAAGTACTTTTATCCAAGATAATTGAGAATATTATTGATTATCAAAAAGTTAAATGCCAGCAGCTATCTTTTGGCATAATGTATAGATAAGGCAAACAAATCTACATCTGTGATGATTCCCTTTTACCATGTTCTGCAGGGATCACAGCAGGATACTGGTAGGAGACAGCAGAGGAAGGGTGTTCAGCTGGTCTGTAAGTGATCAACCCGGCCGCTCTGCTGCTGACCACTGGGTAAAGGACGAAGGGATGGACAGCTGCTCAGGATGTGCTGTGAGGTTCTCCCTGACTGAGAGGCGACACCACTGCAGAAATTGTGGCCAGCTTTTTTGCCAAAAGTAAGTCTTTTTTACTCACGATTTGTTTCTAGCAGCTCTGAAAATGTATCCGGTTTCTCATCCTACAGAATCTATATGTAATACATATAGGGTGGTATCCAATTAGCCGCAAACATAGACCAAGACTAATGGATTCGCCGGGTGCTATCCAGTTACCTCCGATACCCGGCACTGTACAGCATAATCCCTGATACCCAGTCCTCAGAGCTGTGATAACACATAGGTGCAGGAACTTATCCCGGATCCCATGTGTTATTGGCTGAAAGCGCCTATAATTGGATAGGCCGAAAATAACCATTGGTCAAAAATCACGTGTTTTTATTGGTGGAAAAACTAGCGCACCTAATTGGATACCCCTGATAATAGTAATACTATTCTTTTCAAGCAATTGGTTTAGTCCCTTTGAAGGGTAACTCCATCCAAAATAAAACTGTTTTATTCCTCTCCCATCCTCAGATGCAGTCGCTTCCAGTCTGAAATTAAACGGCTGAAAATCTCTTCCCCAGTGAGAGTGTGCCAGAACTGCTACTATAATTTACAGCATGAGCGGGGCGCTGAGGATTCCTCAAGGAACTAATAAAAAGCCTCTGCCATCTGACTAACACAGGAGCTCCTCTGTGCTTGTTACCATCATTCTTTCCAAAGAGGATGATATGTTAAACATTTAAAACAAAATCAGTTTACATGCAACTTTTGTTTAGTGTTGTAAACACTGCAAGAAAAAGGGATCATTTCACTCACTAATAACTTTTCTTTTAAGTAAAACAAAATAAGTAAATATAGAAAAGACCATGTTGAGCTTTCGGGCAAACTAACTATAAATATATATATATATATATATATATATATATATATATTACTATCATCCTGCTGCTATGCCTGCTGGCTGGAGGAAGTGCCCCAATCTGCAGCCCCCATACACTCCCTTGTGTTTATTTCTGTAGAGCAGTAATCTTCTTAGTTAGTTTTTCGGATAAATAAGCCGCTTACGGACAAAGACTTGCAGTCATGTACAGTTTATTGTAAATAAAATATTGGCCTTTTTATTGAAATCTTACATATAAATTGCCTGTTACATGGGACTTAACTTGATAAAGAAACTCAAGTGATAGATCATCAATATACTTTTGTCTGTACTGTTGTTCCATTCAGCATCCACATACATTACATGTATGTGTTTGAAAGCATCCTACCCCCATTCTCCGAGCCTAACCCTTTCTGCAGGCATCATGGAATTCACTTGTGTTGCCTTTGTTTTGCACCAATACATAATCAGCCTGTGAGGTCATTGCCAACAAAACAGCATAAAGATATATTCAACTTTAGTAAGTCTCTCAATCGATCAATATGCTTTAACAAATAAACTCTGTGCATGTTTTTGGGCTGTGCACTGCTGCTACACACATTATTACATGGATCGGTATTGAATATTCCGACAGGCAAGCCACAGCAAAGCCCATTCTGCTTTCATGGGGAAAAGATGTGCATTCCCGCATTGTGAATCAGACAACCATGTGAAGTTGTATAGAAATATGTTTCTTAGCATGGTATTTATCAAAGCATGGAGAGAGAAGATGCACTAGCCAATCAGCTTCTAACTCTCGTTTTACAGGCTGTGTTTGGAACATAACAGGAGCTGATTGGTTAGTAGTTTGATCTCTCCACATTGTCTCTCTCCAAGCTTTGATAAATACCTCCCTTCAGCAGGAAAAGTATTACAATTGATTGGCACTATAGGTGATGAGATTTTTCTTCGTTTAGTGATGTAGATGTACTCGTAGAGGGATTGTTCCATACATAGCACAGAGATGTAATTCTCTATAACATATGAGAGACATATGTTGATGCTAATTTAAATAATCTTTTCCTCAGTATATATACAATTCTCTTTGAAGTAAAAGTGTGTAATGCAACACACAGAATTCCAAAATTGAATGCACCTAAAAAAAACATGTACCTTTTTAGACAAAATGATTTAATGTCTATCGGTAATGCAAGTTTTAGATTGAATCAGTCTGCAGCAATGTGTTGCAGTGTATAGTGATTTGTAGTAAGCCATTTTTCAATCTCTTAAGTAAAGGAAAAATGTACTTGGAATTACAATTCCCTATAAAGCAATACATTAATAATTCTATTAATTAACTGCATTTTTAGCAACATATTTATTAATATTCATGAATACTTTCATTTTAAATATTATATTTTTAGAAATTAAACCTCATCATTCCATTCTGTTTTATTTCATATTTATGCAATAAAGGGAAATTCGTAATCTAGCAGCAAAGTCTAAGGCTGTCACTTGCTAAACGTACTTCAAAGTCCTGCTGCTGTCCACGAGTAGATTACTGAGCTGCCACAAGTGGGCGCCAAACCAGATTTCACACTTCTCAGCCTTGAGATGCACTTGCCTATAAATAATTTCCATTCACACTTTGTTGCTGGGTTGATGCACCTAAGCCTGCTATGCACAGTACAGTCTCAGCTGACCTTGGAACACTAGAATTCCAATGATATCATATTTATTAATCTTACAATAAATTTTAATTTATAGGGCACAGATTTTTTTAAATTGGGCCAATCCCTGGTTATTGGAGACTGTTGCAACTATGGAAATGACGGGAAAGATTTGTACTGTAAAACTTGGCAGCAAGTTGAACACTGATCACCCAAAGGCAACATAACAATAGCATCCTGGTTTTGTTTTTCAGGCTTGCAGCTCCGGTCATTCCAGTAATCTTATTTGTTTTGTGACAATTAGGTGGCATAGTCTATTGGGTGCTACTCTAGAATACTTATGTTATCATGGAGATTTGGGAATCTTCCTGCAATGAGTGTTGCTTATTAAACTTGCTTAAAGGTGCAAATCCTGCAGTAAACCATATCGACACGACCTGGGCTTTCATTTCCAAACTTGCACAAGATGGACTGAACCTAATTGGAGGCTATGGTGTAAGGGCGGATTTGAATCTTTGACCAAAGTTATGAAATAACCCTCAACGTCACCTTTTGTTCTACCAGTGCAGAAATGGACAGAATCTAAAGGGGGTGGGATTGGGCAGTGTATGGCTTTGTGGGATGCACAAAAAAATAATACATAAATGTAATGGATTTGTTTTGACCATCTATTAATTAAAGGGTCACAACGGAACATGAGACCAGTTTATCTTCTATTGTGAATTTCATTGCCACTTAACTGTGTTCTCCCTTGCATACTCCTACAAACACCCATGTACTCTTCAGTATATTTGTAAGTTGTACTTTAATTGTATTGTCATGCTTACCAATAGAACAGGTGTTTTATGAGAGGTTCGCCTCTGTCCTATAGCAGAACACTATCAATAAATTATTTTGCACCTTCATGTAAAATAGCTGTAGCAGCAAAATTTTATTTTTGTTCTGTATAATTTCAAGACTCATTTGGTTTCAATAATGAAAACTGTGTATAAAAAAATATTTATGCAGTCGAAAGAAGCAAAAAAAAAATTTTTAGGAAGTATTTTTCATTTCAGCAAGTTTTGTTACTTGTTGCATGAGTAATTAACACAACTGACTTTTTGTGTCAGTGCTATGTATATTTTATTTGTCCTGTTATTAACTTGTACGCCCTTACACGCAGCCATTTATTTGGATGGCAGCAGAAGTTGTTTCATAATAACTGGCTAAGACTGGAGGGTGGAATTTTGTACTGTATTACAGAATTCAGTATCTGATTTTTTTTGGTGGTTAAATGTTCACGGTCTGGAAGAAAATGCTATCTAGCGTGCAGTCTGTAATATCTGAATGTTCAATGTATATCTGTCTCAAATGCAAAAAGTAGAGTAACACAATTACAATACATGACTAAATGCAATAGGTCAGGTACTTAAGTTAATTTTTTTTCATTATGAATAAAATACCTGCTATTTACCACCAGCACAATGTCTGTCTTTCTTTACACATTAATGTTTTAAAACCTATGTATGAGTAGTGTATACAAAGTATGAGAGCTCTATAGAGGTTACTATTGTATTAAGAACAATAAGTAACAACAACCACTACCCAATATGCATGGCAGCCTGCAACTTCAATATTCAACAAGAAATTTGGTAACTGCTCTTATCCAATTAGTAATGTCATCCAGGTGCATGAAAGGGAGGGTTTATTCTGAACGAGAAACATTGGTATCCTCCAGCACACCGGATGACATCAGCAACAGGATTTGATAACTACATGGTGGTAGAAATTTTTCAGAGATCTCAGTTGCACACATTTGCAAAGGTATGGGAAGCCCCCAAGCCGCTTCAAGGTGTCTCCGAGTACTGGGGGTACCTAAACATTAAGTCTAAGTCCGGGGCGCGACACCCCACAAGCCGGTAAGGGCCACAGTTTGTGGGGTGTCGCACCCCGGACTTAGACTGAGATCTCTGAAAAAATTCTACCACCATGTAGTTATCAAGTCCTGTTGCTGAGGGATACCAATGTTTCCACTTCAGTATTTACAAATAGTTCAGTCTTCTTGGATCATTGGCTACTGGATGTGCCATTTACAGTATTTAATGTTCTACCCACTGAGCAATGCGAAGGTGACATCATGCGTGTACATGTGGTAGGGAATATAGATTGTAAGCTCCACTGGGGCAGGGACTGATGTGAATGGCGAAATTTTCTCTGTAAAGCGCTGCGGAATATGTGTGTGCTATATAAATAACTGGTAATAAATACATAATCCAGGATCCCCATCTACACTCAGCCAGCTTTGCTTGTACTGAAGTTCAACAGTGTAGCATAGGAATATACATAATTGGTGTGAAGGCTTATAGAACCACCATTGAATTATAACCCTACTGTACATGCCATGCTTTCTGGTTACACCACTGTATTTAGTGCTTAGTGATGTCACAGAGTGACAAAAATCAATATAATTCACAGTTGTTGATTATGTACATATAAATCTGTTCCTCTAAAAATAAAAATGCCTTACAATTAATTACTGCAGCCTAATGCCACCACTCGTATAGTCACTGCATCTGGGCCTTCTGATACCTATATATTGTGCTTACTGTCATTTCTCAATGTACAGTAATACAAGAAGGGGGGAGGGGGTCAGGGGAGAAAATACAGAATCTTTTGATTCTATAGTGCAAATATTAAAATCTGTTTTTAATGCCATATTGCTACGATTCATACTACTGGCTGAAAATCCCATATCCAAATATTACGAAATACTGATTTTTTTTTGTGTGAGACTGAGATAGTGAAACCTTTTATTTTCTGATGGCTCAGTGTACATAAACTTTGTTTAATACGCAAAGTTATTAAAAATATTGTGTAACATTACCTTCAGGCTGTGTATAAGGTGTATATGAAACACAAATGCATTCTGTGCTTAGACTTGGATCCCATCACCATGATATCTCATTATGGTGTGCAATTATTCCAAAATACGGAATAAGCCGATATCCAAAATACTTCTGGTCCCAAGCATTTTGGATATGGGATACTCAACCTGTATAAGGTATAACTCACTCCTACTGTAGCTATGATATATAAGGCCTCAGTGTTGCATTACTTGGTAAAAGCTTGTATGCTTATCTGGTCACAGAGCTGTGCAATTACAGGCATTTGTGAACCTACTTTGCAAAATATCTGTGCAAAAATGGCATGTACCATAGTGCCATCCCTATAAAGCAGGATGTGCAGGAAATTAATTTGTTGTGTACTGTACTTGGTGCAAAACAGGTGGGACTCAGCGCAGCCCCAATATCTTCCAGTTAAGCAGCAGGAACTATTTAACCATGGTCACCCAGCCTGTAAAGTCCTTCTGTTCTCCTTTGGACAGTAATATCATTCGGTTTCTGCATTTCATGCTTAGTTTCAAATTGCACAATTAAATATGCAAATAAGTTACTCTATCATTTGTGTTTTTACAAAATAAGGACATTATGGCACTTGATCCTTTATTGCGTACACTCCAAGATTGGCCAGCGTTTCAGGGAATCAGAATTGGTGCACAGGAAATTAAATGATATGCTTTTGCCGATGATATACTCCTTTATATCAATAATCCAGAACGGGTCCTTCACCAAATACTCAAAAAAATACAAATGTTTGGCTCTATTTCGGGGTTTAGCATAAATGTTAACAAATCTAGGGCATTATTACTATGCAGTTCTACCACTGACACTAGGTGGACTACTCAATATCCTTTACATTGGGCCGATGCGTACATTCCATATCTGGGAATATTGATACCAAAAAACATAGATGCTTTATACAGACTAAATGTTAGTAAAGCTATTTCTATCCTATCTTCTGACATAAAGGGGTGGGACCGTCTCTCCTTATCCTGTTTGGGAAGGGCCAACTTACTTAAAATGGTAGCCATTCCCCGTCTACTTTATCCACTGCAAACCTTTCCGGTTCTGCTTACAAAATCAGATATTCAGTCCCACAACAAGCTTATCAGGGGATTTGTTTGGAGGGGTGGCAGAGCTAGAATAGCGATGCGGAAGTTGGCACAACCCAAATCAAATGGAGGGATCAATTTCCCTGATATTGAGGTGTGCAATCACGCTGCTCTCCTACGTCACTTAAGGGATTGGATACAAAAAAGTTCAGTCTACACAAACACATAATTGGAACAGAATTTCCTACAGGACGTTGACCTGACATGTTTTCTCCATCAGCGTGACCAGGAGGTTCCGGATTCTGTTAAATCTAATCCACTCCTGTGGACCACCAGAAAACTATGGCACATTCTGCGCCATCATGCCAATTTGAATCATTATCACTCCCTACATCTGCCCTTACTCCAAAACCCTGAATTTCTGGACGGCATGGCTGCTCACCCCTTTACTGTATGGGGGTTGGCTGGGTTGCACTCAATTCGATCCTTGGTCTCCACGGAGGATCGGAGGACTTTGACCTTTTCTGAGGTATCCTCAACGTTTGCCATGGTTAGCCCACACCCCTTGGCATTTGTACAATTGCGATTTTACATAAATTATGTTCTCAGGCACTTTACAACTGCGGATTGGAATAACTCTCTAGACAGTCTTTTGTCATACCCAGTCCCACAACGTAAAGCTATTCCCTCCCACTATACTTTCCTGAGAAAAATTTTAGACCATGCGACTATTACGGGAGGAATATCTAAGTGGTTGAACCATTTCCCTGGGTTGACGATACCTTTAATGGAGAGGGCCCTACTGTTCTCCCGCAAAGTTCTTCCCGCTAGCATATATACAGAGTTATTTTTAAATATATATCACTATACGTATTTATCCCCCCTGCGACGTTTCCATATGGGAACCTCGGATTCCCATTCTTGCCCGAAATGCCATCAATCTGAAGCTGATACTTACCACTGTTTATGGGCTTGCCCAATCATACAATATTTTTGGCATCTCGTTAGTCGTTATGCTGAAGCCAAATTAATCACCTATGTCCCCTTTACACCAGAATGGGCAATTCTAGGCATTATTGAACCAAATCTTAGGATGCCAATGGAATGTAAAAAACTACTTATAGCTCTTAGCGCAGCGGGGAAGAAGACAATTCTCCAGGGATGGATAGACACTACACCTCCGCAGATACCATTATTTTTGTCTAAAATATATCATCTGTTCAGAATGGATTGGGTGGAGGCAATAGTGGACAGGGGTCAGCAGGTGGATCGTTTCTTTACATTATGGGAATCCTATATATCTACTCCCCCACTTACCACACGGCAACAAATACATCATAGCTTAAAAAACACCACATGGTATTTAACGAGATTGGCAGCACAAGACCCGCCTGTTTCCCTATGCTGATGCTGGAGGTACGTCGGTGGCTCCCCCTTGGAACTAATTTTTTGCTTCTGTCGGTATAAAGTAATTATCGGTGAAATGAATGGACATCGCTAACAAAACATAATTATTCATTGTCACTGTTTTATTTCTGTTAACATATGTTCTGCTGTACGACTTAAAATCTGTTCAGGACATTTGGCATTTATACTAGATCAATTATTTGTTTACTTATGATGACTCAATAAAGAAATGTTTAAAAAAAATAAAATAAGGAAATTATTTAGGGGAGTAATAAAATCTGTCTTTTGTACCGGGCATTTTTTCTTGTTAGATTTCACCACATTATCTAATCTCGTGGCACAGTAAAGCAGTGATTCTCAAACGTGACCTCAGAAACTGCATACTTTTCACAGGAGCAAAGGTGAATGTATTGGATTGTGGTGAGAAGTTCTTCAGCCTGTGCTCATATGAAGAGAAGCACAACGCTTGTCCTGTTATGGAGGCTTAAGGACAGGTATGAATGCGTTAAAGACCACTTCAACCATCCATTGTAGGAAAGGAGTGCCATAAATGGCTCAGTGATGTTTACGAAAAGTGTTTCAGTGACAGGTCTTATGACTAAAGGTTACTGAAACCTTTAGTCTGGAAGGATAATGTGTCATTGTTTTCATTGGTTCTAGAATAAAAACATTTTGTGGTTCAATAAATTGTGACACGTCATATTAATGGAGCAGTATGAACTGAGGTACTTTGAACAGTTTGAGTGATAAAGTCTTAATCACTCAGACTATTCAAAGTACCTCAGTTCATACTTTTCATGCATTCCATGTGTGCTAGGGCTTTCAGAGCCAAGTAGGTTATTGGAAAAGCAAATCAAACTGTAAAGTATAGTAATAGTATGAGATGTACAGAGGTGCCTTCCTACATCCTTGCTGTAGTCACGTTAAACAGCCCTTCATGACGCGCCGAGTCGTGAGCGTGTTTACTAATGTCGGGCGTCTGTGCATTTATGCCCCCTGAAAATGCGTAGTCTTCGCATTGTGCAGTGTTTTCCTGGAACACATTGTAACATAGCATTTCATATGCAGATACAGCTGCAGTCGCACACAGAATATAAGCATGGCACATATCATTTTAATCAGCAGAGTCTACTTGTGTGTCTTTTTACATAGCAATGCGAATAAGATTAATCTTCGGCAAAAAAGAGACGGCCAACATTAGCAGAACTGCCGACACACTCCTGCCAGTCATCTCCCAGTGCATGGAGTATTGACACAAGATGGAAGAGGACACATCTGTAGCATCTCAAAGCCAAAGCATGCACTGTCTGTAACATTTAGGAATCCTTCATGCATTATAAACCTGGTCATACATTCATAGATGTACGCTGCGCCTGCTCAATGTTTAAGTCACACATGTGTTTCCATTATGTTTATGAATCTACAGTTGTGTCTTAATTTACTGGTTGTCCATATGGCATGAGACGCCTGAGAGGAATAAGCGTACTGTGTTTTTCTGAGCAGTAAAAAGCTTTCCAGAGACACTAGGCTGCAACTGGCGCAGGAATTTGTTTTACACAAGTACAAATTTGCAGATGGCGCTATGGTTCGAAACTCAGCCTCTTTTACACAGGTTCATACTCAGTCGCAAACAGAGGTACAAATGTTGTACAACTAACTGATCGGTGTAAGCTAGCAAAATAGTTTGGGCTCTTCTATATTTTAATTGTGGGAATAAGATGCCTGGCACACCAATGGGCTATTTAGCGCGACTGAAGCAACAGTAAAGGGACCTACTCACTTTAAGATATGTCCAATCTGGCTGGTTGGAACTAAAATCGGATAATGTATGAGAGCAAATGACCATCAACCATTTGCTCCCAAACGCCAGAAAGTGGAATTAACAAAACAAAAATGGCCATTCTGACAACTTGGTCAACAGTCATTTGCTCCCATACATTATCAGATTTTAGTTCCAACCAGCCAGATTGGCCGGATAATCTTAAGGGCCCTACTCACTGGCCGACCCACCGCCGAGCTGCCCGACGGCGGATACGGCCGACGAGCGACCCGGCGGGGGGGGGGGGGCAGTGACGGGGGGAGTGAAGTTGCTTCACTCCCCCCGTCACGCGGCTGCATTGAAGTGTAGGCAAATATGGACGAGATCGTCCATATTGGCCTGCATGCACAGCCGACGGGAGACCAGCGATGAACGAGCGCGGGGACGCGCATCGTTCATCGCAGGAGTCTCCACACTTAAAGATATGAACGAGTTCTCGTTCATTTATGAACGAGATCGTTCATATCTTTAAAAAAATCGGCCAGTGTGTAGGGTCCTTTAGTGTGTGGGCCCCTTTAGGAGGTACACATCTGTGAACTAGGTTTTGTTTTTTTAATTTATCATTAATACTTCTTTGCAGTAAAAGTATATTCATTGTGTGTTTCATTAGATATTTCAGACAGGAGAGACAACAGGTAATGTGGGAAAGATTCATATAACATTTGCTTTAAGGTTTCTAACAACTTATAATACAGTAAAGGTTTATAATATTTACTTTCCAGGAACGTGTCTTATTTTACAGCTCAAGGGATAGGGATTTACAGAATGTGTGCAGTGTCTTTACAGCTGAAGTGCTCATGTGACACTATCAATTTTAATGCGTCACTCAAGTCGTACCGTAACATTCTGAGAACATTTTTGCTGAAAAAAATACGGCATACCAAAGGCAACTATTTCAATTCAGTAAATGGCATGCACTACAATTGTTTGGTAAAGAATTACAAAATATGTTCCAAAGTTTCCATAATTTATGGGAGCTGTGTGGCGGGAGGTAATGGAGTCCGATATCACCAGAGGTGCAGGATGCCGGCCGATCTCATACTTTTTTTTTTAAAGGGGTAAACATGTACAGGGCAAAACCATGCCTTGTAAGTGATTGCCCCTTTAAAAAGAAAGTCAGATCAGCCAGCATCCTGCACCTTTGGCGATCTTGGACTCCATTACATCCCGCCGGTGATGTCTAATTATGTTTTGATGCCAGCCATTAGAGAGGGTCGAGGTCCAATTTGGCCATGCATGTAAGTGATCAAATTGGAAGAGAGTCTGTGACGCTGACTGCAGTTGGCACTTACAGTTGGTGAGTGTCTTGTGGACAAGTAGAACCATTAGCGCAGTCAGTACAGCTAGTTAGAGGAAACCCAAGACAGACTCAGGATGCCCCCACTTATGGTGGATGGGTTTTATGTCACAGATCTGAGTGGTGCAATAAACTCTAGGTAGGCTTTTAAAGACCAAGGAGAAGTATCTGCGACACATGGTGCTACACACTTCTAAACTCATTTTATATTCCTCCAAACCGTAAGCTACTTTGCTCTTGCTGAATACATCCAGCCAAAAGCTCTTCAACTAAAGCAAACAGAGAGATGACACCTGCATTCGCTGCTTCTGATTGGTGCGTCAGTACACAAGTAGGAATAAAATGTGAATGCAAAATCATCATGCAGAGTAATCGGGTGGATCACATCACAGAGGCGCTTACACAGTGGGATGTTGGTTTCAATACATTTTATTTTGATAGAAACACAAAGAAAATAAATATATACATTTCAAAGACTGAAATCTTTAAAAAAAAAAATTCAAGTTTTCTTTAAGTTACTTTGCGTACAATTCTGGCACCAATAAAGCAGCAGTTTTACCTTATGAAGAAAAAAATATTGCTTGTTCTATATCTATACAATAGTTTTCTTTCTAAAATAGACAACCAAAAATATATTTTTTCATTTATTTGTCCTATTTGTGCTCATACTTTGTACTTTGGTCTCTAAAAAGCTATTTCAATAGTTTTACATTCTGGTACATCACAGAACTTAAAGTACTATTACACAAAGTTACATGTTCTTCTAGGTGAGGGAACTGTTGGGAAATGGTATGAGATTTTCTGTCTGATGCTCATTATCCAGAAAGTGCTAATGTCACCCATTACCACCTCTTTATTGCTAGGAGGGTCTCTACTACAAAAGATATTGAGGAGGGAATTGCTGTCATATATTGTATTTTAGGCAGGGTTGGACGAGTCAGATAAAGAAAATGTGTCGTGCCTATAGGTCCCGTATCTGTATATGCATACAGTGTCAGGAACAGTTGTTATTATAGAGTAAAGCATCTGTTCTATAGATACGGGACTTCCAGTCTAAGCTTGGAATGGTACCTTGCTGATACCATCAATACAAAGTTGAAAAGGAAACTGCATATGCAATGTTAAAGAGATTTACCCCTGACATTCAATTTTAGCCTCCTGCAGCATTTCTATACGAGTTGCTTAGCTTTCCAATCTCCCAGATGCGTTTTTCAATAGCATAAGCATTACTTCTGTTGCCCTTGTATACAACACATAACTGCTCCATTGCATCTAATGAAGAACTAACTTTTCTGTGTTTTTATCCAATGGTAACACAAGTAAACAATTCTGCCTGGATTATATAGTGGCTTCCAGAAGAATTAGAAAGATTAAGCAATGCACATCTAATAAAGCTGCATAAAGGCATGTACTAAGCCCTAGCTGGGATGTAGTTGTCATCCCAACGCTCTAGATGCTGTTGGTCAGAAGACCGGCACCAGAATCGCGACACAGCTCTGAATCCCGAACATACAGATGTGTCACTATACATCTTGCCACAATATGCCACATAGCATGGGATGCCTGGCATGAGTGAGCTGACAGGTCCCATGCAACCCTGTTAGCATCAAGTGTCTTTTTTGCCAAAATGCATCTTATTCGTATCGCTACGTGAATAGGACGCACAAGCAGACTCTGCAGATTAAAATGATATGCGGCATGCCTATATTCTGTGTGCGTCAGCATACAAAATGGTATGTTAGTGTTTTCTAGGAAACCACTGTAACGTACCATTTCGTATGCAGATACAGCCGTGTTTGGACACAGAATACAGGTATGCCACATAGCATTTTAATCAGCATACAGTAAGCTGCTTGTGCGTCCTATTCACATTGTTTTGTGAATAAAATGCATTTTAATGGAAAAAGCAGCACATAAAGACGCTAAGCGCGAGAGTCACAAGGGATGTTTAATGTGCAGGGAGGGTAGATGCAAGTGGACACATCTGTAAGTATGCCAGGGAAAGTGAGTCTTAGGCAGGAAGGGAGGATTAGGGGGAAGGTAAGGGTGAGGGTTAGCCTATTTAACTAAATGTGTCGGGATTAAACAGTCTGAACGCTGCTATCTGGTTTCTGACTGTCAGCATCCCATACCCAACCCTACTAGCCAATATATGACAGAGTGAAGGTAGACAACCTCTCAAAATTCTGTTATGGAAAGGGAACACTGAGCCACACTTGCACATTTTAGCAACTTTCATTATTACAAGATTAGTGGTTATTAGTACAGAAATTATTACAGAAAGAATATTCTGTCTGCCTCTTTTAACAGGTCTCCTTTGATTTCACGGTGAGTGGCGAATGGTTTAAATGGGAACTATTCCGAAATGCTACCAGACCTAGCATCAATGAATAGTTAAAAGGGATAAATTGTTGCTAATTTTCAAATATCTCTTTCACTCATTTAGCTGAACAGCTTACTGTCTAGCATGGCATTTAATTAGGACCTTGTACTGAATTTCTTGTATTTGCATGTTGTAGCTCTTGAATTACAGAGCAGCTTACTTACTCCTCAGTAATAACAGGGTCTATGGTAAGGGAAAGGACTAAAAACTTCCTATGAAACATAACAGTGATCAAAAACAATAATAAATCCAACACGCACGGAAAAGCACTGTAAGTACACAAACAATATGATGCACAAACCAGCATTTGTCTTCCTCTGAGATGGTTACATGGGGAGAAATATATCAAAGCTTGGAGATGAACTACTGTACCAACCAATCAGCTCTTGTGATTGGCCGGTACTTTAACTCTCTCCAAGTTTTGATACATTTTCCCCTAAGGAATTTTAAAATTCAAAAACATCGAGGAGGAAGAAGTTTTTCTTACAGTGTTTTAAATGTCTGTAGCATATTGGTATCATTATTTTAGCAATCCAAAATATATTATCCAATCCTTAACTTATTGTTTAGCAATGTATGTCTGAAGGAGTACACAACTGTGTCTTATATTTATCTGTATGCCAGTGCTCTGTCCTATCTAATTATAGCGTTTTTATGTTGTTACTGAAGTTTTTAATATTAAAATTACATAGATTTTCAAACGCCCAGTGTGCAGTGTATGTCTTATAGCTGCCATACACATCATCAAGTGGTCAGCATTAATGCAAACCAAAAGTAGCCGTCTTCAGGCCCATGCATCCACTGTAATATGGAGTGACAAATGTTTGTGTCTTAGTAACCTTGCATTTGTATAAGAGTAAATATAACTTTTATACAAACAAAGCGAATAGTACAAGTCAGGGTGTCTGCACAGAATGCATGCACTTGTTTTGCACGTCCGTCTCACATCAGCCAGAGACATAAATAACTTACAGCCCTGCTCACCTAATGACTAGGCTGAACAGTTTTGCCTCACATTACTTTTAAAATGTTTTAAATAAGAAATGTACACAATGCGGATTAGGCTAAAACAGCATATACATTAAGAACCCTTTAAACAAAAACCTGATAGGTAAAAATTCCTGTATTACAGAAAGAGAACAGATTAAACACAATTATATTTATGCAAGACATGGACAGCAGTCTACAATGCCACAGATATATTGCTAGTTATCATACAGGTCTGCGGGGCAGTACGGATGGTGTAATGGTTAGCATTACTGCCTCAGAGCACTGAGGTCATGGGTTCGATTCCCACCATGACCCTAACTGTGCGGAGTTTATATATTCTCCCCGTGCTTGTGTGGGTTTCATCCGGGTACTCCGGTTTCCTCCCACAATCCAAAAATATACTGGTAGGTTAATTGGCTCCCAACAAAATTAACCCTAGTGTGAATGTGTGTGTACATGTGGTAGGGAATATAGATTGTAAGCTCCATTGGGGCAGGGACTGATGTGAATGGCCAAATATTCTCTGTAAAGCGCTGTGGAATATGTGTGCGCTATATAACTGGTAAACTGGTCTGTGCGACTGTACTATACAAATGATCTCTGTCAAATAAGAAAGGCTTCACCAACAGGATAATATTCCCTCTGAGGATATATAGCTAATATTCACAGAAATATTCATGTACTGCAAAACAGTTTCTCCAAAAGCCTCACAGATTCCAACAATAAGTGTACTAACTGATTCAGCAAGCGCCCCCGTGTAATGTCATCATATTAGGAAGAAAAAAGGCAGAGGAATATAACTATTCAGAAATGAGTATTAAGTCCACACAAAGGAAGCATACAGCTGCTGTAACAATAGCAGGGTATGGAAATAGTCAAACCCATGTTGAGAAGAAGGTACAAGGGATGAGCAATGATCATGAGCATAGCATTATCTGGTAGCCCTCAATCTCAATGGACTCTCAAAAAAGTGGAAAATGTTAGAAATACAGAAGAAGACATCACCATACAGCAACCCCAAACACGTTAGGGGGTCACAGTCTTCTTTCAAAACCCTTTGTAGTAGTGCCTTCTTTCACCAAATCAATGGTTTTACTTATAGCAACATGTCCAGGGTAACAGTACTCTCTGGAAGAGAGTGCGGCATCTTTCATAATGAACTCCTGGGCCCATATTCCCACTTAGACGAAACACTAATGCATGAGTACAGCCATTCTGACAGCACTGACCCCTCATCTGCAGATTTCCTTTGACACGGAGTACTCCAAGGTAATGCACTGCTCATCTCCGTCCTGTCATTCCTCTTCCCTAACTTGTGTCTGGTGGGTTTATTAACACCTTCAATTGCTTGGAGTGACTATATACTAAACTTGTGTGGATATAGTACATATTTGTCAATGGGAAGACCATTCGTGATTATCCTTCGCTATTGTTTCATTGGTCGACCTGGAAATCGCTTGCAGCCTGTTCCCTATGATAACGACTTGATTGTCTACGGAGTTTATTTTACTTTTTTGTTGCCTTATAACAAGATAGACTCCAGCACCCAACCATGTTGCATTATGTGGGGAGGAGTGAAGGACTTCAGTGCATGGCAAGCGTACAATACATTCACATAAATGCCTTAGTTGCAAAACATACTTTTGTCCTAGAACAAAATTTTAAAAATGCTATCAAATTCCCATTCATTTTAACATAACAAAAAATAAAACATACTCAATAAAAGAACTTGGAAACATAATTCCCCTTATGCAGCAGGAAGATGTATGCAGTATTATAACTATATACTTGTCCCTTTCTACACATACTGTAAGAGTTGTTGCTTATCTATAGTAGAAATACGTAAGAGTTAAAAGAAACTGGACACATAGAACCTTTATATACAGAACCTTCAGGTTGGTCTATTGCAAAGTTACCATTTCAATAGTCAGAGCTTCACTCAGTCACTTATCAGGACATTTCTTTAAGTCCACAACATCTCCAAGTATAATGGAAAGTAAGACAGTTTTGTGCCTTCACCAAAGGGTGTACCTATCCCAGGGGAGAACTGACTTCTAAGTCTTTGGTTGAGCGCTCTGGAATCAGTGCAATAACTCTGGTGCCACTGGTATAGCCTGGCTTCCTGACAAGTCGTTAGCTTATAGGTCAGAAATTGTTCCTTGGATGACTCCTTTCTCGATCAGGTGGGCCTTCAACACTTTGAAGATGTTCAGCTGCTGTTCAGGCTGCAGCACTAGAAGCTGCTGCAGGACTTTGCTGGGATTAGGACCTCTACAATGGGGGAAAGAGAACAAACTGCGTTAAATGTACGGGTTACATTACACATCCTAAAACCAGAAATGTAAACTGAAAATCACATTGATATATTTAATAAAATGCAGGTTTTTAGAAGTGGAGAAGTTGCCCATTGTAACCAATCATATTGTACTTATAGTTTATCTAGCACTTTCTAGAAGATAATAGCTACAATTTGATTGGTTCCTACGGGCAACATCTCCACTTCGAAAATTCCTGCACTTTAGTAAATATACCCCATACAATCTGAATCTTTCCTATATGACACTCAATAGTCAAGGCTGTTTTATATTAAGGATTACTTAGAAACCTATAATAATGTTTGACAAATTATTGTAACACTCTAATCCCAAGGAACATTTTAAAAGATTCAGCATGTTACTCCCAGGGTCTGGTTATTACTACCATGCGCCCTTGGCATGACTTAAACCATAGACCTCTGGTCAACTCTTCTTTTATTCCCCAATATCCCCTGTACCAGTCAGAGCATTTTCATGTTCACTATTAAAGACTTTTGGGTTTAGATATTCAATAGAGCACATAGAACACCCTCACTCCAAGTATTACTATGTGCAGCACACCACCCACTACGTGGCAATATCCTCTCAATACATTCACTGGAATATACATCAACCCCCTCACCCTAAACTCTCACAATCATGAGTCACAGACAGCCTAACAAAAATGACCCCATTCTCATCATGGGCATACCTATACTGGGTGCAGGGTGTCATGGCCCCCTGAGCATTGGGGGGCCCACACCAAGCACCCTGCACCCAATTCACAACACTCACCTCTCTGATGGCACCGCAGAAATTACTGTGACTGGGGCATGTGCAAAACTGAAATCACCAGGAAAAGAGCAGAGAGATTGGCGCATGTGCAGTAGACTAACAGTGCCAGAGTCTACTGGGGAACGTGCCAGTGAGAGAGGAGGCCCACAGGAACCCTCCTCTGGTAAACCAACCCTGCTTATAATGTTATTCTGGTTAATCTAAATTGGATGGCCTCCGATAAAGAGAAAGTAGACAATCCTCTCACTCCACAATGGGGTTCCCTAATTGAACAGTACAGTACATTGAACCTGAAAAACTGCAATAAAAATATTCTTTAATTTAGTATTAGCTACATCATCAAGAAAAAGCTGCACTACTAAAAAAAGGTCACTTTGGAAAATAATTAGAATATTTAATGTATTTTCCTCTGGTCTCACACTTCTCAGGAGTGATACACCTTACCTTCACATATGACAGATTACTTTGTATATTTTATAAGCTGGACATGTGAGATTTCTGCATGTGCCAGTTTCCAGAGCAGTATAATACATGTAATACTGGGCATACATGCTCAAATGTAAAGATACCATACCTGACGGACACTTTATAACTGTATAACAAGTGCCCAGCATAAGATACACGCAGTATAGAGGCCTCTTACCTTATGAAGCTGGCTATGTACACGTGGACAAAGGTCGCCATCAAGTACTGACAGTCAAAGCGATCCATAATTCCTCCATGCCCAGGAATGGTGTCTGAGAAATCCTGTAAATACAATCAGCATTTAGTGATACCTTCAGCAAGATGTGATTTATAAATGGCGCAATGTTCCTGGCTATGACATCATGCACTGTATATTTCTGACACTTTCACTAGTTAGTAAAAATCATAAGACAACCCAAAATGTCCATACACCTTTGAAGAATGTTGTTCCCAGATTTATCCTAAAACTGTAGATGAATACTGCTGCTGTGCGCGGGAGGGACCAGATGTGACTGCGTCTGTGTTTGGTCCTAATGCTCACACCACAATATACACCCATTTTAAAGTGGTGACGGACATGTCATCTACAAGAAATGTAGTCTGATTACTGACGTCCAGAAGGCTGACAGTCAGAAGGGGGCCAGTGTTATGCGGAACTCTGTATGCAGACCTGTCACTAATGCCATGTGCAGTATTGTAACCATGTCCGCTTTACAAGTTTAAACATGAAGGTAAAGAACTCTGTGCAAACTTGTAAAGCGGAGGCGCTTACAATGCCCGGAGAATACGCATCATACCTAATACACACCTGCAAACAGCTGTATGTACACCTTAGCATTAGGCTCTAATTGCTCTTTGAGTTGTAATTCAAAAAAACATTCAAGGTACATTGGCACAATGTTAAACTTTATGTAATCTTTCATTTAAATATGCAATTTGTAAATCTGGTTACAAATACTGTATGTGCACATTAGTGCACCTAGATACATAAGGGTACGTTAAACAATATTACAGACAAACAAGGTAAGCAGTGCAGTATCTACCTTAATCTTAAAGGCTCGCTTAAAGCCACTGGCAAAGAAGCCTCCGAATGGCCCAATGAGAGACCCAAATGTTGAGAGTGCGATGCTGTGAATCTGAAATGGATACAAGCGGACGGTCGTCTAGAAAGAAAACATTTGTTAATGCAGTCCAGATATTGTTGTCAGAGCAGCGAAAAGTTAAAAGGGAACATTCTGACAAGCCTATAAAATACCAGATACTGTAGATAGGGCAGAAAGACGTTACTGATGTGCACGTACTACAGGGGAAATACTGATTAGTAGCTGCTTGCCCAGAGAGACACCATGTTTTCTTCTTATGCTCCATTCATTACTTGTGCTTGTAATAATAGGATTTTGGTACTTACCAGGTAAATCCTTTTCTTTGGATCCATAGGGGGCACTGGAGTACTCTTGGGATATGGACGGCCTCCACAGGAAGTAGGCACTGAATAAATTAATTTTGAAACTACACCTCCCCTCCATATCCCTGAGTACCTCAGTGTTTTTTACTGAGCCGAACAGGAGCGATAGAGAGGTTGACAGTGTAGAATTACATATAACATAACGGACAACAATAAAGTTGACACAACATTACTGACAACTAAACAGTTGACACCATAACCGATTAGAACTTGTTAATCTGAACCAGTCGGTGAAAATGTGTTACCATAAGATCTACTGAACCTACCCCAAACCAGGTAAACTGCTCTGGGTGGGCGTCCAGTGCCCCCTATGGATTCAAAGAAAAGGATTTACCTGGTAAGTACCAAAATCCTATTTTCTTTTTCATCCACTAGGGGTCACTGGAGTACTCTTGGGACGTACCAAAGTTTCCCCCGTGGGCGGGAGAGCTGTTTGGCACCTGTAACACTAGGCGGCCAAAGCTAGATGCTGATGCCGCCAATGTATCAAACTTGTAGAGGCGCACAAACGTGTGCACCGAAGACCATGTAGCCGCCCGGCAAAGCTGTGTCGTAGAAGCTCCACGACTCGCTGCCCATGATGTTCCCACAGCCCGTGTGGAATGAGCTGTTACTGATGTAGGCGGCTGTAACCTAGCATGAAGGTAAGCCTGACGTATGGTCAGTTTAATCCAACTGGATAAGGTCTGCCTAGAAGCTGGCCAACTCATCTTGGCAGCATCATAGAGAGCAAACAACGTATCCGTCTTACGAACGGTCGACGTTCGGGATACATAAATGCGTAATCGCGTACCACATCCAACCTACCAGAGTCTCCTGTAACACAGGAACTACTATTGGTTGATTGATGTGAAAAGAGGACACTACCTTTGGTAGAAAAGCGGAATTCGTCCGGAGTTCCGCTCTGTCATCATGAAACACTAAATACGGTGGCTTGCACGACAAAGCACCCAAATCTGAAACATGCCTTGCTGACGCTAAGGCTAAAAGAAAAATTGTTTTCCCAATTGAGAAATTTAATATCCACTTGTTGTAAGGGTTCATAATAAAAAGACTGTAAGAAATCTAAAAACCAGATTCAAGTCTTATGGCGCAGTAGGTGGAGTGAATGGAGGTTGAACTCTGAGGACACCCTGCATAAAGGTGTGAACCGACGGCAATAGGGCCAATCTACTATGAAAATAAATGGACAACGCCGATATCTGCACTTTAAGTGTGGATAAACTCAGACCTCTATCTAACCCCATCTGTAGAAATAACAAAAGACGGGATAACTTAAAAGATGATGTCGGAAACTTCCGAGCTTCACACCAACCTACATAGGCACGCCAAATTCTGTAATAATAAGCTGCCATAACCGGCTTCCTAGCTCGTAACATGGTTGGTATAACCGATTCTGGAATGCCCTCTCTTCTTAAGAGGGCTGTCTCAACAGCCACCCCGTAAAACGCGGCCGCGCTAAATCGGGGTAAAGGAACGGACCCTGCTGTAACAGGTCAGAACGTAGTGGGAGCGGCCAAAGACCGACTGCGAGTAGACCGCGGAGATCCGAGAACCAAGCTCTCCGAGGCCAAAGAAGCGCCACTAGTATAACTGTGACGGACTCTCCTTTGATCCGTTTTAGCCACAGAGGGAGTAGTGGAAATGGTGGAAACAGATACACGAGACTGTATGGCCACGTGATTGTGAGAGCATCCACCGCCACTGCCTTTGGATCTCTCGTTCTGGACACGACCTGGGGCGTTTGATGATTGTGGCGAGATGCCATCAGGTCCACCTGCGGGTAACTCCATTTCTGGACCAGCATGTGAAATACTTCTGGATTTAATGCCCATTCTCCTTGAAAATTCAGACGGCTGTGATAATCCGCCTCCCAGTTGTCCACTCCCGGAATGACTACTGCCGACAATATCATTTGGTGATACTCGGCCCAATAGAGGATTCAAGCTACTTCCCGCATTTGCCATGCGGCTTTTCGTTCCTTCTTGTTTGTTGATGTATGCGACCGCCGTCGCATTGTCTGACTGCACCTGAACAGCCTGAGCCTGCAGCCTGTGCACTGCTTGTCGTAGCGCATTGTAAATTGCCCGGAGTTCCAGGACATTTATAGACAGCAATCTTTCGTGAACCGCCCAGAGACCCTGGAGCTGATAATTTTGAACTACAGCTCCCCAACCTCTGAGACTCACGTCCGCCGTGAGAATTATCCAATTCCAGGCACCGAACCGTTTCCCTGCGGTTAGATTCTGTACTTTGAGCCACCAGAGTAGAGACACTCTGGCCCTTGGAGACAACCTCACCCTGCAGTAAATCTGCAGATGCGAGCCCGACCACTGTGCGAGCACATCCAATTGAAAAGGACGTGAGTGAAGTCCTCCGAACTGAAGCGCTTCGAAAGCCGCCACTATTGTGTCTAATAGGCGAATGCACAAATGAACAGAGACTGTGCGTGGCTTAAGCACTAATTGTACCAGATGACGAATGACCTGTACTTTCTGTTCGGGTAGGTAAATTCTTTGATTTACCGTATCGAGAATCATGCCTAGGAATTGAAGTCGTTGAGACGGAATCATTCAGGAATTCGCGTAGACAATGGTAGGAAATCAGATCCCCCCCCCCCCCCCCCCCCCCCCACTTGGTCTGCGATCTATCTCGTTTGGAATCCGACTCCGCCTGTTAGGAACGTAGCCAAAGTGGACGTTATGCGCCACTAGCGAAGCTGAAAACGCAAGAACCAACTGCCAACGTCCAAAGAAGCTGTAGGTAGCAAGAAGTGTAAGGTGGTCTTTATTTAGGGCAAACCTGAACTGGAGTGCCCTGCCCCTACAGCCTTGTTACCTCAAAACCCTTTTCTGAAATGGAGAGAGATTGCGCTCACTGGGAAAGGTTGGAGATGAGTGCTGCTTGACCTGGAGGTGTCCTACCCCGTTTGCAGAAATTGTTGGAAGGATTAGGTCAGCGCGCTCTGGGGATGTGTGTTGAGGAGGGGGGGGGGGGGAACCGGGAAGGGGGGGATTGTTTTTGTGTTTGTATAGGGATGTCTATAATGTATGTCTCTCATTCGGGTGCAATGATGTCTCGTGAGACAAATTTGGTTATTAATATTTATTGGGTGTATAACGTGGGTGGGTCCCCTCTTCAGGTATGTCTTGCAGACTACCCTTTCAGGGTGTACCTTCCGAGACGGTACACCTATGGTGGGGCCCTTATAGTCAGTATGTCCAATTACCACTATCAGGTGTGTCTTGCAGGTGTGTATACCCTCCTGATGGTATACTTTCTCAGAAGGACCCCAGCTGGGGTTAATGTCGGGTGTCCCTGTTTATGGGTCACCTTTACCATAGGTGTGGTGAGCCTATGTGCTTCTTCAAAACCCTTACCAGAGCAGGGCGAAGCAACAGCCCTACTGCTGTGTAGGGTACACTCCGATAGGTAGTAAAACACCCAATAATTGTAATTGTCTCATTGGAAATCATTCAGCCTTCGCTGAGAATCTGACGTACTGGCCTGGTGCTATGAGGGCTGGCAGTAAATCGACCGCAACAATCTAACTGAAACAGTAAAAAAAAAAAAATTTTTTTTTTTTTCCACTCAGGCAGTACATGCCCCCGCATTCCCCCAAAAGAGGACTGGTAAGGGTCTGTCTGTGCAGTTTTTACGCAGAGCACTAACCACTATACGATCATGACAACTTAAACGAGCCAGGTAGGAGACGAACCTACAATCTTGTTATCTATAGTCAGATGCGTTATACATTGTGCCACTGGCCCAGAATCGTATTTGTCCGACACACTGTGTGACCGACTTTGCAGCGAAGCTGCTTGTTTGACTATGCATTAGACTTAGTGATCATGTACTCCAACCAGTAAGTACACCACGGAAGTAACGTGTGTATTAACCTGCATTACCGTGCATGTGGTTACCAGCAATAGTGAATCTTCCTGTAGAGTCATGCTGTACAAAAAACAATTAATAAATTAAACTCCTAACAACACCCCGCTCCTCCAGATGCTAAGTGTTGTAGAGCAGCAACCTCCGGGAAAGAACCAGGAAGTAACGTTAAAAGAAAATGGTGTCCTACCATGTTTTTTGTTTTGTTTTTTAACACCTGTTAAACCAGGATCTGAACCAGTGTCCATGCAATCACAATGTTCACTGTGGCCGGAAAGCCTAACCACTTAGCTACAGAGCCACCTGTAAAAACAATAAGCAAAGCTGCTGCAGATGAGGCCTGAACTCACCATGTTTGTCGTGCTCAACAGATACTGTTTAATAAGCACTGTGTGCTGACCAAGGGGTATATGCAATTGTGGTCGAATTCCCGAAATTGTCGAATTTCGGGTCATTTTCGACCAAAAAAAAAAAATTCCCCTATGCAATCCAGTGCTTTCCGACCAAAAAACGGACTTTCAAAATTCGACTTTTTGAAATTCGAATTTTTGCAAATTCGACTTTTCTGCAATGATACAAGTGCTGCAATTCGACCAAAGCATATTCAATTCAAGTTTGGAAATTCGACAGCAGGGCTTTTAGACAGCAAATTCGTCATTTTCAATCCGCCACACTTTGGAGGGTGAAAACAAATAAAAAAAATTTAAACATGTTTTTTTTGGTGTTTTTTTTTTGGGGGAATAGCAGATCTATTTATATTAGAAGGGATTAGGTACTTTTTTTTTTTTTTGGGAGGCACAAATATTATTTATATATTTTTTAAAATATTATTATTATTTTTTTTTTTTTTATGCTGGAAGGGTAAAATCCTAAAAAAAAATGGCGTGGGGTCCCCCCTCCAAAGCATAACCAGCCTCGGGCTCATTGAGCTGGTCCTGGTTCTAAAAATGCGGGGAAAAAATTGACAGGGGATCCCCCGTATTTTTAAAACCAGCACCGGGCTCTGCGCCTGGTGCTGGTGCCAAAAATACGGGGGACAAAAAGAGTAGGGGTCCCCCGTATTTTTAACACCAGCATCGGGCTCCACTAGCTGGACAGATAATGCCACAGCCGGGGGTCACTTTTATGCCGTGCCCTGCGGCCGTGGCATTAAATATCCAACTAGTCACCCCTGGCCGGGGTACCCTGGGGGAGTGGGGACCCCTTCAATCAAGGGGTCCCCCCCCCCCAGCCACCCAAGGGCCAGGGGTGAAGCCCGAGGCTGTCCCCCCCCATCCAATGGGCTGCGGATGGGGGGGCTGATAGCCTTTGTGATAATAAAAAGATATTGTTTTTTCCAATAGTACTACAAGTCCCAGCAAGCCTCCCCCGCAAGCTGGTACTTGGAGAACCACAAGTACCAGCATGCGGGAGAAAAACGGGCCCGCTGGTACCTGTAGTACTACTGGGAAAAAAATACCCAAATAAAAACAGGACACACACACCGTCGACAGTAAAACTTTATTTCATACGTCGACACACACATACTTACCTATGTTCACACGCCGACATCGGTCCTCTTCTCCATGTAGAATCCACGGATACCTGTAAAGAAAAGTTCAAAATACTCACCTCAACCATGGTCCAGAGATAAATCCACGGACTTGGCAAAATAAGAAAACGCAAATACCCGCACCAAAAACGGACTGAAAGGGGTCCCATGCTGACACATGGGACACCTTTCCACGAATGAGACCTGTCAGTGACAGCTGTCACTGACCGGTCTCTAAGCCAATCAGGAAGCGCAACTTCGTTGCGCTCACCTGATTGGCTGAGCGCTGTCTGCACTGTGACAGCGCATCGCACAGCTCCCTCCATTATATTCAATGGTGGGAACTTAGCGGCTAGCGGTGAGGTCACCCGCCGGTCAGCGGCTGACCGGCGGGTGACCCCACCGCTACCCGCAAAGTTCCCACCATTGAAAGTAATGGAGCGGCTTTGCGATGCGCTGTCACAGTACAGACAGCGGACAGCCAATCAGGTGAGCGCCACGGAAGTAGCGCTTCCTGATTGGCTGAAGGGACGTCAGTGACAGGAGTCACGTGATGTCCCGGCATTCGGGAGAAAGGGGTCTTATGTGAAAACATTGGACCCCTTTCTAGTCCGGTATGGATCGGTGTTCGGTTTGTTTTTTTGCCAAGAACGTGGATTTACCTCTGGACGTGGATGTACCTCTGGACGCTGGAAGGTGAGTATAATTTTTTCACAGGTACCCTCGGATCGTCGGCGACCGTGGCAGTCGGCGTGTCAACATAGGTAAGTATGTGTGTGTCGGCAGTATGTAATAAAGTTGTACAAGTCACGGTGTCTGTGTCCTGTTTTTATTTGGGTATTTTTTTTCCAGTAGTACTACAGGTACCAGCGGGCCCGTTTTTCTCCCGCATGCTGGTACTTGTGGTTCTCCAAGTACCAGCTTGCGGGGGAGGCTTGCTGGGACTTGTAGTACTAATGGAAAAAACAATATCTTTTTATTATCACAAAGGCTATCAGCCCCCCCATCCGCAGCCCATTGGATGGGGGGGGGGACAGCCTCGGGCTTCACCCCTGGCCCTTGGGTGGCTGGGGGGGGGGGACCCCTTGATTGAAGGGGTCCCCACTCCCCCAGGGTACCCCGGCCAGGGGTGACTAGTTGGATATTTGATGCCACGGCCGCAGGGCACGGCATAAAAGTGACCCCCGGCTGTGGCATTATCTGTCCAGCTAGTGGAGCCCGATGCTGGTGTTAAAAATACGGGGGACCCCTACTCTTTTTGTCCCCCGTATTTTTGGCACCAGCATCAGGCGCAGAGCCCGGTGCTGGTTTTAAAAATACGGGGGATCCCTGGCCAATTTTTCCCCTGCATTTTTAGAACCAGGACCAGCTCAAAGAGCCCGAGGCTGGTTATGCTTTGGAGGGGGGACCCCACGCCATTTTTTTTTCGGGTTTTTCACGTTTTTTCCCGTTTTTTAAAATCGCGGCAAAATCCGCCAAATCGGCCGATTTTCGCCCGCGATTCTGGCGAATCCGTTTTTCATTGAATATGGTGAATCCCGGCAGGCACCTGCCGGGATTCACCTGGCGAATTTGGTCGAATTAAAAAACGGCGATAATTGCCGCGAATTCGACCGCAATTGCATATACCCCCAAGTCTTGCTAACTGCAAAATAGATTTTTAATGTCAGCATATTATATATATATATATATATATATATATATATATATAAAGTCCAGAAATGAAGCGCACACACTTAAATAGAAATAGAAGGGTGCCGTGTCGATTCTTAATAATACAATTGTTCCCAATGTTTTACCCAAGGGGGTTAGACAAGAGGAGACCAGCACACCACCAAATGAAAAAATATGAAAACATTTAATGAGTAAATAGCATTATCAGGCCTTTTGAAAAAAGATTCTTAGTACTCATCATAAGTCACTGAGCAGTATTCATAGTACAGAACAGCCATCCCAACGGCCCGTTTCGGTTATCACACCTTCATCATGGGGTCAGCTACAACATAATGTTCAAACAGAGGTCCTTATAAAGCTACACCATTAGAGTGAATCAAGTACACCTGCTTCTCCCAATCACCAGTGATTCAAAAAACCTTCCAAAGGTATGTGAGCAGACCAGAGTGGAACCACAGCTGCAGGACAAAGTCACCAAAACCACTAACGCTGGTTCCGTCGTGCCGGAAGTGACAACACACGACCGCGTTTGTCAACATCCGCCAGTAGGCGGAACCCGAGCGCCGGGATACGTTTCCAAGGCACTACCAAAGGTGCCGCTGTGCCGGAAGTGATGTCGCGTCATCGCGAGAATCAACATCCGCCAGGCCGTGAACCAGCCTCAGATCTCGGGCAATGTCACTGCCTATGGGTTCAAACACACAGCTCGTCACATACAGTAATATAATCAAAAAAACAAAATAAGTCATACAACACGAAAAAATAAATAATAATAAAAAATAAGTAAGAAACAGCAATCATAATAAGGCAGCCTGAATGTCGACACTATTCAAACAAAAAACAAAGGGTCTCATTGTATGACAGAGATCAACCCTAGGTCAAAAAGAACATAATAAACAAACATGCAAAACCGTTTATGTTGGAGAGTGTCGACATAGAGGCATGTCAACAATACAAAATAATTTATGCAAAAAAAAAAAAAAATATCATTAGTGACACTGTCATGGACAGTCCCAAATGAGGAAAATTAGACATAAAGTATGTTAACTTAGTCAATCTACTGAAAAACAGTAATAACAGTAGAAGAGCTCAAATAAATGGAGTCAAAATTAGTTCTTCATTCAAACCACTGGGGGCAGTTGAATTTAGCTTGTAGATCCATTCACATTCACGTTGTAGAAGTATGCGATGTCTATCACCTCCCCTACGTAGTGGTGGGATATGGTCTATTGGCATACATCTAAAGTCTGCCATAGTATGGCCACTAATAACAAAGTGCCTGGCTACTGGTGGTGTGCTGGAATCTAAAGCATTAAAGGCCTTCTTGATTGAACTCCTGTGCATGGATATACGTTCTTTTAACATACGGATAGTTTTACCCACATAAAGTTTGTTGCAGGGACAAAGAATAATGTATACCACATAGCGTGAATCACACGTCAATCGATGTCTTAAAGTATAGCTACTGTTGGTAATTGGATGTGTAAAGGTTTTTCCTAATAGGAGGAATCTGCAATTGGCACAGCCCGCACACTTGTAGGCTCCTTTTTGCAGGGAAAGCCAATGCGTATTAGTGTGTATACCTGGACTAATATCCGAAAAAGTAATACGTTCCTTTAAGTTGCGACTTCTCTTATAGCTGAAGAGAGGTAGATTCTTGCAACTTGGTCCAAGGATCGGGTCAGCTTGCAGTATGTGCCAGTGCTTGGTAATAGTCTTCCTAATTAACCCAGAGGAAATGCAATATGTAGTGGGAAAAACCAATCTAAGAGAAGTAGCATCGACACGTTGTGTAAGTAAAAGGTCTTCCTGTTTTAGTAGCAAACATCGATCAATTGCTTCTTCAACTTCATCTTTATTGTATCCCCGCTGGATAAAGTTATCACCCATTTTTTGTAGGGCTATTGGAAGTTTGGAAGGATCTGATGTCGTTCTGACAACTCTAACGAGTTGTGAGTATGGAAGTCCTTTTTTCAAGGGCCGTGGGTGGAAGCTGTCTGCCAAAAGTAATGTGTTTTTGTCCGTGGGTTTCTTAAAAAGTTCAGTATGGAAGGTATTGTTGTCAATAGATACCAAAACGTCCAGAAATTCAATACTGGCGGCACTACTCCTACATGTAAAGGTGATGTTATCGACTTTATGGTTTAATTGCTCCACAAACAGTTCTAAATCTACTGATGTCCCTGACCAAACAAAAAACAAATCATCAATATATCGAAAATAACAGCTAATAAATCTGGAAAAAAGTGGATCTGATATAATGTACGTGGTTTCAAAATCATACATAAAAATGTTAGCATATGACGGTGCCATGTTTGAACCCATGGCGGTTCCTTGAAGCTGTAAAAAAAATGCATTATTAAACAAAAAATTATTTTTGTGTAAGATAATCTCCATAAGCAAAATCAAATAATCAACAGGTGGACCTTTGTAACTAGAGTTGGACATCACTACGCGGCGTACCGCATTGATGCCTGCAGTATGTGTAATATTCGTATATAGGCTAGTTACATCTAAGGAGACCAAAAGACAGTTATCTGGTGGAGTCCCAAACTGTTTCAATTTCAACAAAAAATCAGTAGTATCTTTTAGATGGTAAGGATTTTGTAGTACCACGGGTTGCAGAAAGTAGTCGCAATATTGCGAAAGAGTTTGACACAGAGAGCCACGTGCCGAAATTATAGGTCTGCCGGGTGGCAAACTAAGAGACTTATGTATCTTCGGCAAAATATACAGAAGAGGGATTCTGGGAAAATCCTGTATCAAAAAGTTTTTTGTATGTTCATCTATCCACCCATTAGTAAAACCAAGTTCAATGATGGAATCAATTTCTCTTTTATAAAGACCAGTGGGATCAAAGGGTAGTTTTTTGTAACAGCTTTGAATAGAGAGTTGCCTGTCCACCTCCCTGATGTAATCATCCCTGTTAAGGACAACAATACCACCGCCTTTATCGGCGGGACGTATTATGATTTGTTGGTTATTTTTTAGGGCCTGTATCGCTTTAATTTCATTGGCGTGTAGATTTTGAAAATATTTATTTTTACGTCTGATCTTGGGTATTGTGTCCCTTTTTACTAGACGTATGAAGGTTTCTATAGCAGAATTATTACTTGGTGGATCAAATGTACTTTTTGCTGAAAAAGGTAAATGTCTAGCAATAGTAGTGGTGTTTCCTTGTCTAGAAAAAAAATCTTTTAATCTAAGTTGTCTATGAAATCTATATAATTCAGTCTCCCATTGGAAGTCTGTTTGTTGAAAAGTCTGGACAAAAGTTAGTCCTTTAGATAGCACCGTGTATTCCGGCTCACTAAGAGTATAATCTGAAAGATTAAAGACAACTATTTCTTCAGTGTTTTTGGTAATCTGTCTGGGCCCCTTCTTATGTTTGACCCCCCCTCGTCTGCAGGGTCTCTTTCTGTATGGTTTTTGTTGCGAGTGAGTGTCTGCTCCCTTAAAAAATACTTTTTAGAAGAGGAGGACTGATCTGAGTCACTTTGTGATGTATGTGACTCTATGTCTGTAAATGTCCGATTCTGTCTATATCTATTTGATTGCGCACCTCTCCAAACCCTTCTGGTACTTTGATTCAAAAGCCAGTGATAGACTCGTGAATCTTTATAGTCATCTTTGACTTTTCTATATTTGATTTTTTTAAAAGCTATTAGTTCATTTTTGAACTTTAATACATTGTCATTCAGTTTGGTGAACCAATCAGTATTACTGTCCTTTTTCAATGTATCAGATCCACTTTCCTCACAAGCACTAATGTCCAATTTAAGACTATCCATTTCTGTGTTCACTTGTTGTATGACTAATATCATAAGATCAAAACTGCATTGGTTTAAGATCAGGCACCACTGTCGGCAAAATTCTTTATTGTTGCGACCAATAGTAGGCTGGTTTTTGATGCGGAAGCCACGTGGAATCAATTTGTCTTTATGATATTGTGAAAGTGTCAAACCGTGGAGTTCTAATTCCACAAGACGTTTGTTTAATTTAAGCAGATCAGAATAAATATCATTAGGGCTATCCGCATCAAAAGCCAGTTGGTCTGTGTCTTTGAAAAGAATTTTAGATATATCCTTTTCTAGGAAACGCTTAGTGCCGGTGAGGTCGCCAAAATCTGAATCCATGGCAGCTTATGAATGGACAAAGTAGTGTATCAACCACTAAAAAAATTTAAAGACAAAAAAAGCTACTAGCTAAACAGAAAATAAATGTTTGTGGTGCAATTCACAAAACCAAATCATATGGTAAAAAATAAAGTCCAGAAATGAAGCGCACACACTTAAATAGAAATAGAAGGGTGCCGTGTCGATTCTTAATAATACAATTGTTCCCAATGTTTTACCCAAGGGGGTTAGACAAGAGGAGACCAGCACACCACCAAATGAAAAAATATGAAAACATTTAATGAGTAAATAGCATTATCAGGCCTTTTGATATGATATGATTTGGTTTTGTGAATTGCACCACAAACATTTATTTTCTGTTTAGCTAGTAGCTTTTTTTGTCTTTAAATTTTTTTAGTGGTTGATACACTACTTTGTCCATTCATAAGCTGCCATGGATTCAGATTTTGGCGACCTCACCGGCACTAAGCGTTTCCTAGAAAAGGATATATCTAAAATTCTTTTCAAAGACACAGACCAACTGGCTTTTGATGCGGATAGCCCTAATGATATTTATTCTGATCTGCTTAAATTAAACAAACGTCTTGTGGAATTAGAACTCCACGGTTTGACACTTTCACAATATCATAAAGACAAATTGATTCCACGTGGCTTCCGCATCAAAAACCAGCCTACTATTGGTCGCAACAATAAAGAATTTTGCCGACAGTGGTGCCTGATCTTAAACCAATGCAGTTTTGATCTTATGATATTAGTCATACAACAAGTGAACACAGAAATGGATAGTCTTAAATTGGACATTAGTGCTTGTGAGGAAAGTGGATCTGATACATTGAAAAAGGACAGTAATACGGATTGGTTCACCAAACTGAATGACAATGTATTAAAGTTCAAAAATGAACTAATAGCTTTTAAAAAAATCAAATATAGAAAAGTCAAAGATGACTATAAAGATTCACGAGTCTATCACTGGCTTTTGAATCAAAGTACCAGAAGGGTTTGGAGAGGTGCGCAATCAAATCGATATAGACAGAATCGGACATTTACAGACAGAGTCACATACATCACAAAGTGACTCAGATCAGTCCTCCTCTTCTAAAAAGTCTTTTTTAAGGGAGCAGACACTCACTTGCAACAAAAACCATACAGAAAGAGACCCTGCAGACGAGGGGGGGTCAAACATAAGAAGGGGCCCAGACAGATTACCAAAAACACTGAAGAAATAGTTGTCTTTAATCTTTCAGATTATACTCTTAGTGAGCCAGAATACACGGTGCTATCTAAAGGACTAACTTTTGTCCAGACTTTTCAACAAACAGACTTCCAATGGGAGACTGAATTATATAGATTTCATAGACAACTTAGATTAAAAGATTTTTTTTCTAGACAAGGAAACACCACTACTATTGCTAGACATTTACCTTTTTCAGCAAAAAGTACATTTGATCCACCAAGTAATAATTCTGCTATAGAAACCTTCATACGTCTAGTAAAAAGGGACACAATACCCAAGATCAGACGTAAAAAGAAATATTTTCAAAATCTACACGCCAATGAAATTAAAGCGATACAGGCCCTAAAAAATAACCAACAAATCATAATACGTCCCGCTGATAAAGGCGGTGGTATTGTTGTCCTTAACAGGGATGATTACATCAGGGAGGTGGACAGGCAACTCTCTATTCAAAGCTGTTACAAAAAACTACCCTTTGATCCCACTGGTCTTTATAAAAGAGAAATTGATTCCATCATTGAACTTGGTTTTACTAATGGGTGGATAGATGAACATACAAAAAACTTTTTGATACAGGATTTTCCCAGAATCCCTCTTCTGTATATTTTGCCGAAGATACATAAGTCTCTTAGTTTGCCAACCGGCAGACCTATAATTTCGGCACGTGGCTCTCTGTGTCAAACTCTTTCGCAATATTGCGACTACTTTCTGCAACCCGTGGTACTACAAAATCCTTACCATCTAAAAGATACTACTGATTTTTTGTTGAAATTGAAACAGTTTGGGGCTCCACCAGATAACTGTCTTTTGGTCTCCTTAGATGTAACTAGCCTATATACGAATATTACACATACTGCAGGCATCAATGCGGTACGCCGCGTAGTGATGTCCAACTCTAGTTACAAAGGTCCACCTGTTGATTATTTGATTTTGCTTATGGAGATTATCTTACACAAAAATAATTTTTTGTTTAATAATGCATTTTTTTTTACAGCTTCAAGGAACCGCCATGGGTTCAAACATGGCACCGTCATATGCTAACATTTTTATGTATGATTTTGAAACCACGTACATTATATCAGATCCACTTTTTTCCAGATTTATTAGCTGTTATTTTCGATATATTGATGATTTGTTTTTTGTTTGGTCAGGGACATCAGTAGATTTAGAACTGTTTGTGGAGCAATTAAACCATAAAGTCGATAACATCACCTTTACATGTAGGAGTAGTGCCGCCAGTATTGAATTTCTGGACGTTTTGGTATCTATTGACAACAATACCTTCCATACTGAACTTTTTAAGAAACCCACGGACAAAAACACATTACTTTTGGCAGACAGCTTCCACCCACGGCCCTTGAAAAAAGGACTTCCATACTCACAACTCGTTAGAGTTGTCAGAACGACATCAGATCCTTCCAAACTTCCAATAGCCCTACAAAAAATGGGTGATAACTTTATCCAGCGGGGATACAATAAAGATGAAGTTGAAGAAGCAATTGATCGATGTTTGCTACTAAAACAGGAAGACCTTTTACTTACACAACGTGTCGATGCTACTTCTCTTAGATTGGTTTTTCCCACTACATATTGCATTTCCTCTGGGTTAATTAGGAAGACTATTACCAAGCACTGGCACATACTGCAAGCTGACCCGATCCTTGGACCAAGTTGCAAGAATCTACCTCTCTTCAGCTATAAGAGAAGTCGCAACTTAAAGGAACGTATTACTTTTTCGGATATTAGTCCAGGTATACACACTAATACGCATTGGCTTTCCCTGCAAAAAGGAGCCTACAAGTGTGCGGGCTGTGCCAATTGCAGATTCCTCCTATTAGGAAAAACCTTTACACATCCAATTACCAACAGTAGCTATACTTTAAGACATCGATTGACGTGTGATTCACGCTATGTGGTATACATTATTCTTTGTCCCTGCAACAAACTTTTTGCGGGTAAAACTATCCGTATGTTAAAAGAACGTATATCCATGCACAGGAGTTCAATGAAGAAGGCATTTAATGCTTTAGATTCCAGCACACCACCAGTAGCCAGGCACTTTGTTATTAGTGGCCATACTATGGCGGACTTTAGATGTATGCCAATAGACCATATCCCACCACTACGTAGGGGAGGTGATAGACATCGCATACTTCTACAACGTGAATGTGAATGGATCTACAAGCTAAATTCAACTGCCCCCAGTGGTTTGAATGAAGAACTAATTTTGACTCCATTTATTTGAGCTCTTCTACTGTTATTACTGTTTTTCAGTAGATTGACTAAGTTAACATACTTTATGTCTAATTTTCCTCATTTGGGACTGTCCATGACAGTGTCACTAATGATATTTTTTTTTTTTTTTGCATAAATTATTTTGTATTGTTGACATGCCTCTATGTCGACACTCTCCAACATAAACGGTTTTGCATGTTTGTTTATTATGTTCTTTTTGACCTAGGGTTGATCTCTGTCATACAATGAGACCCTTTGTTTTTTGTTTGAATAGTGTCGACATTCAGGCTGCCTTATTATGATTGCTGTTTCTTACTTATTTTTTATTATTATTTATTTTTTCGTGTTGTATGACTTATTTTGGTTTTTTGATTATATTACTGTATGTGACGAGCTGTGTGTTTGAACCCATAGGCAGTGACATTGCCCGAGATCTGAGGCTGGTTCACGGCCTGGCGGATGTTGATTCTCGCGATGACGCGACATCACTTCCGGCACAGCGGCACCTTTGGTAGTGCCTTGGAAACGTATCCCGGCGCTCGGGTTCCGCCTACTGGCGGATGTTGACAAACGCGGTCGTGTGTTGTCACTTCCGGCACGACGGAACCAGCGTTAGTGGTTTTGGTGACTTTGTCCTGCTTCTGTGGTTCCACTCTGGTCTGCTCACATACCTTTGGAAGGTTTTTTGAATCACTGGTGATTGGGAGAAGCAGGTGTACTTGATTCACTCTAATGGTGTAGCTTTATAAGGACCTCTGTTTGAACATTATGTTGTAGCTGACCCCATGATGAAGGTGTGATAACCGAAACGGGCCGTTGGGATGGCTGTTCTGTACTATGAATACTGCTCAGTGACTTATGATGAGTACTAAGAATCTTTTTTCAAAAGGCCTGATAATGCTATTTACTCATTAAATGTTTTCATATTTTTTCATTTGGTGGTGTGCTGGTCTCATCTTGTCTAACCCCCTTGGGTAAAACATTGGGAACAATTGTATATATATATATATATATATATATATATATATATATATATATATATCTCTCTACACATACATACAACAATGTATATTCACACATACTCAGACCTTAATAAATATATATATATATATTCCATATATGCATACATACACATATATATTATATACCCATATACAAATATCCAGATATATCCTGATACAGAGGTATAATACATTTTTTAGAAGTCTGAAACTAAATGTGACCTCACACAGGCTTAAAACCTGAGATGACTGCTGCTTAACCACAGCTTAGTTAATGGGCCCTATCTAGTGGCCGGCGCCGGGAGCGCGCTCTTGGGAGCAGCCACTGGAGAGCTATCCTGACTGTTAAACCTATGGTAGGTTTATATTGATCGTGTAAGCCCCAACTGAGCTATTTTTAACAGTTTGAACTAGCATGTATTAGTATGCAATCTAGTTGGATCACCAGTTTCCCCCAGATGGCAAAACACTATGCACATTGCTTAGCTTCCAAGCTCAGATGAGTTTGGGCGTATCCAGAGTGGTGTGGCTGTAGATTAAAAATACCTACAGCACCTTGTACTCCCAGGTGGCTAATCAGGCCCAACACTGCTTAGCTTCCAAAATCAGATGAGATTGGGCGTATCCAGTGTGGTGTGGCCAAGTGAATTAAGCCAAAGCTGCTGCAGGTTTTGCAGTGCTCCACAGATACTGTTTTATAAGCACCATGTGCTGACCAATTGATATAACATATCTTACTTTACAACAGTAAACAAAGCCAGTATTTGGCTGCCACAGCCATGATTCAGATTTGCAGTCTTTAGGATCATTATAAACAGTTTATGAAATAAATAATTAGTAAGTGTATACCCATGTTTTAGACATGGCAGGGAAACTGCTTATTAGTAATTGCTGGTGTCTTACTAATGCATACAGACAATACAAAAAAAAAAACAAAGACAGACAACTTGCACAACTCAGTAAATAGCACTAAGGTGTCTCTATAAATATATATCTGGCTAAGTGCAGTGCACGCCAGCAATATGCCTGATCCCAAATTCCCCTTAACACCCCTGCGCCTTCAATGGAGGAGAGATGTAACACAGGAAATTCTGGAAATACAACAGGAAAACAACAGGAAGCATGGTTAATATGTCCCCATGCTCACAGTATAACACAAAGTGCCGACTTATAATTATGTAGGCAGATTTAATAAACATCTTATGTTGCACTCAAACCTGCACATGTAACTTGTATCCTGTTTTAACAAAGACTTCATAGCCTATTGTAATACATATGCAGCGCTGCTGTATTCCCTTTATCAATAAGAGTTGAATCATGATCTTTTATCCAGTGACCCTGACATTTCTGTGTGCAGGGAACATCACTGTGGCAGCAAAGTTACTCATGTAGCAGCCTATGCATAAAACCATGTGGCTGACGCAGCTCAGAGCGGCGGGGGACCACACACACACACAGTATCCCACACAGTGGGGCGGCAGCGTGAGCTGACCGCCTCGTTCAACATACCTGGACCCTGTGGTGAGGGCTATGACGGGGCTTCTCTGTAAGTTCCGTCCAGCCTTTACTGCAGGTTTTAGTCCTGCACGTGGTAGTGAGGGAGCTCTTTTTAGAGAGGTCCGACACCCACAGCTGCTAAAGCAGCCTTCACTATCCCGGACCCACGCCTATTGGAAGGGGGGAAGGGATGTGGTAAATCGTTGAAAAAAGAAAAAACTTAGAAAAAATTCCAATGAAATGTGGACCTCTGTGGCAGCAAAGCCACAAGCCTACTAACTGTGTCGAGCACAGAAAAAACACTGAGGTACTCAGGGATATGGAGGGGAGGTGTAGTTTCAAAATTAATTTATTCAGTGCCTACTTCCTGTGGAGGCCGTCCATATCCCAAGAGTACTCCAGTGACCCCTAGTGGATGAAAAAGAAATAATAATCCCATCACAAATGAGTAACGTTAGTGCAGCAGGACGACCCAGGACTGGATGTAGATGTCACTGGTTGAGCTGTGCTGCCACACTTCTAGCTCATAATACAGGGGAAGTATGCAATGTAATTCGGGTCTCTGAATGCATTGCTTCCTTATAATCTTAATGTGCACCTCTATTTCTGGATAGGTTTTAATGAGTACCACTAAAATGTGCCAATTTACAGATGTCTACCCAATGGTCATGAAAGTTTTCAACTTGATGAGACATATAGATGTTTAGAGAGAGAAAATATATAAGTCCTGATACGGTTGTTAACCTGGTCAGTAAACACCATTGTGTGTTCCTACAAAAATACTACATATTTCCGCTTACATGTGCTTCAGTACAACAATCAGGAGCACACATAGCGGAATAGTGAAACACTGGAGCTTACCCATCCTAGCAATGACCGCAGAAATGGAGGAACAGAGTAGTCGTGGAGCCTGAAGATGTCAGATGGTTCACAACCGGTTGAGAAACTATTTGTCTCACTGTTATATTCCACAGGGCAGACAAAGTACTGAAACTGTACGAAGATGTAGGAGAACTGCAAATAAAGATACACAGTATTTGTGAAAGCTATGGTTCCTGTTTAGAAGAAACTGTGACCAATATTCTTGAAGATGAGAAAAAAAAGGACTATAGGACTATATAGTGGCAAACATCACACGGTCTGAGCTATCTTATCTGTTAGAAACACATAAATGAAAATGTTTAGAGCAAAAGAGAAAATGGAGTTACTCACAAGGAATCCGAATATTATAGTCAGGAAGAATCCACCAATGAAGCCCTCCCAAGTCTTTTTGGGTGACAACTAGATGTTAAAAAAAATAAAATTAAATAATAATAATAATAATAATAATTATTCACTTAATATATATGACTGAAAACCAAATGCTGGTGGGAAAAATATGATTTTAATTATCTACCCGTAAATCAGTTTCTCGTAGTCCATAGAGGATACTGGGGTCCATTTAGTACCATGGGATATAGACGGGTCCACTAGGAGCCTTGGGCACTTTAAGAAATCAACAGTGTGCGCTGGCTCCTCCCTCTATGCCCCTCCTACCAGACTCAGTCTAGAAACTGTGCCCGAGGAGACTGACATACATGAGAGAAGGATTTAAAGGACAGTGGTGAGATTCGAACCAGCACACACACACAAACAAGAGGAAAGCTAAGCTAACCAAACTTGACGATGAACAGCAACAGCTGAACCAACAACAATTTAACCAAGTAACAGTGCAGGAACACACGAAGAACTGGGCGAGCGCCCAGTATCCTCTACAGACTACGAGAAAAGGATTTACCAGTAGGTAATTAAAATCCTATTTTCTCTTACGTCCTAGAGGATACTGGGGTCCATTTAGTACCTTGGGCATGTACCAAAGCTCCCAAACCAGGTGGGAGAGTGCTCAGGTGCCTGCAGAACTGATTGACCAAACTGAAGGTCCTCAGGGGCCAAAGTATCGAACTTGTAGAACTTAGCAAACGTGTTCAAATCTGACCAAGTAGCCGCTCGGCAGAGCTGTAAAGCAGAGACACCGCCGAGGAAGAACCCACCGACCTAGTACAGTGGGCCTGTACAGATTTAGGAACCGGCAAACCTGCCGTAGAGTACGCATGCTGGATAGTAAGCCTGATCCAGCGAGCCATAGACTGCTATGAAGCAGGACACCCAATTTTTTGGGGATCATAGAGCACAAACAGCGAGTCCGATTTTCTGTGACGCGCTGTCCGCTTCATATAGATTTTCAAAGCCCTCACAACATCCAGGGACTTTGAAGTAGTAGACTTGTCTGTAACCACCGGGACCACAATAGGTTGGTTGATGTGAAACGCAGACACCAACTTTGGAAGAAATTGCTGACGAGTTCCGAGTTCAGCTCTATCTTCATGAACAATCAAATAGGGGCTCTTTTGAGACCAAGCCCCCAATTACGCCAGTTAAGAAACTTAACGTCAACCTCCTGTAAAGGCTCAAACCATTCCGATTGTAGGAACTGCAACACCACGTTGAGATCCCAAGGTGCTGTAGGAGGCACAAAGGGCGGTTGGATGTGCAGAACACCCTTCAAAAATGTCTGAAACTCAGGGAGAGAAGCCAATGGTTTGTGGAAGAAAATGGATAAGGCCGAAACCTGGACTTTTATGGAGCACAGGCGTAGGCCCACAGCCACACCTGACTGCAGAAAAAGCAGAAAACGTCCCAGTTGAAACTCCACTGCAGGAAATTTTCTGTTTTCACACCAAGAGATGTATTTTCTCCAAATACGGTGGTAATGTTTAGACGTTACCCCTTTTCTGGCTTGGATCAAGGTAGGAATTACCCTGTCCGTAATGCCTTTCCGGGTTAAAATTTGACGCTCAACCTCCATGCCGTCAAACGTAGCTGCTGTAAGTCTTGATAGACGAACGGCCCCCGTTGCAAAAGATCCTCTCAAAGAGGTAGAGGCCACGGATCCTCCAGGAGCATTTTTAGTAGATCCGCGTACCAAGCCCTTCTTGGCCAATCCGGAGCAATGAGAACTGCTTGAACCTTTTCCCTTTTTATTCTTTTCAGAATTCTTGGGATCAATGGAAGTGGTGGAAACACATACACCATCTGATAGACCCATGGAGTCCATCGCCACTGCCTGTGGGTCTCTTGACCTGGAACAATACCGCCTGAGCTTCTTGTTGAGACGAGAGGCCATCATGTCGATCTGTGAAATTCCCCACCGACGTGTCAAGCACCCGAACACCTCCGGGTGAAGGCCCCACTCTCCTGGGTGGAGGTCGTGTCTGCTGAGGAAGTCTGCTTCCCAGTTGTCTACTCCCGGAATGAAGATTGCGGACAACGCCACAGCGTGTCTTTCTGCCCAGAGGAGAATTCTTGTTACCTCTGACATTGCAGCTCTGCTCTTTGTTCCGCCCTGTCAGTTTATGTACGTTACCGCCGTCACATTGTTCGACTGAACCTGGATGGCCTGATCTTGAAGAAGATATGAGGCTTGCAGAAGGGCGTTGTATACAGCCCTGAGTTCCAGAATGTTGATTGGAAGGACAACTTCCTGACTTGACCATCTTCCTTGAACCTGCACCCCCTGGGTGACCGCTCCCTAACCTCTGAGGCTTGCGTCTGTGGTTAGCAGAATCCAATTCTGAATCCCGAACCATCGGCCCTCGATTAGGAGAGAAGTCTGTAGCCATCACAGAAGGGAGATCCTGTCCTTTGGCGACAGACGGATCCTCTGGTACATGTGAAGATGCGATCTGGACCATTTGTCCAACAGATCCAGCTGGAAGGGCCTCGCATGAAACCTGCCGTAATGCAGCGCCTCGTAACCGGCTACCATCTTTCCCAGAAGGCAAATGCATCGATGCACTGATATCCGGGTTGGCTTCAGGACATCCCGAACCATCGACTGGATTACCAATGCCTTTTCCAACAAAAGAAAAACTTTCTGTGACTCTGTGTTCAGTATCATTCCCAGAAATGGGAGCCTCCGAGTTGGCTCTAAATGAGATTTCGGGAGATTTAGGATCCACCCGTGATCCAGGAGTAGTTTGGTTGTGAGACCAATGCTGTCCAACAACCTTTCCCTGGACGGTGCCTTTATCAGAAGATTGTCCAGGTACGGAATTATGTTCACTCCCTGCTTGCAAAGGAGAAACATCTTCTCTGCCATCACCTTGGTGAACACCCTCGGTGCTGTGGAGAGATCAAATGGCAGGGCCTGTAACTGGTAGTGACAGTCCTGTAGTGCAAAGCGTAGATAAGCCTGGTGAGGTGGCCAGATCGGAATGTGAATGCGCATTTTGATATCCAGAGACACTAGGAATTCCCCCTCCTCCAGACCTGAGATCACCGCTCTCAGAGACTCCATCTTGAATTTGAAAACTCGTAAGTACGGGGTCAACAATTTTATATTCAAAATCGGCCTTACCAAACCGTCCGGTTTCGGTACTACAACAAGTTGGAATAGTACCCCTTGTTTTGCAGATGAGGTGGAACTGGAACAATGACCTGAGTCTGCACCAGTTTTTTTTTTTCCCCCAATATATATTTTATTGAGGTTTGCAAAATACAAGCAAAAGTAGCAAGAAATAGTATGGGGTCCAACCGATACACCAATCCCAGTTGTATCACAAATTGAAATTAACCAAACACATAGATGGTGGAGCCCAAGGTAAAACCTCACATTTTCCATTTTCTCATATAACATACCAAGATTATAGACAATAGGATTATAAAAGTCATATAAGAGCTATTTTGCAGTATAAATAGTCACAAATCTGGTATAAAAATAAAACAAAAATATCAACAGTATAACATTTAAATGCGTCCTCCCTGTCGGGGAACACAAAAACCAAAAACTATAAACAAACGGGAAAAATTTAATAAAATAGTACCTGCCCAGGTTAAGGGACCGCCGACCCATCCATGGAGACATCATCAGAGCTAGAGAAAATATGAGGTTGACGGAGAACCAGAAAGCAGGAGAAGAGAAGAGGGGTGTATACGGCAGCGGTGGGTACCAGGGTGTAAAGGGGATATGAAAAAAAAAGGGGGAGAGATGGGAAAGCAAAGGGAGTTAGGTGTCTATGGGAGAGACCGGAGGGTTGTCAGTCAGGAGTTGTAGGCCATACCATGTGGTGCAGCAGAAACTCTGCTGAATAGCCAATTTTGTTATAGTGGGTAGCTTATGTATGAATCGACCCCAGCAGTGAAATAGCGCAGGAGTCAGTATTTCCTTATTGAGGGATGTTTCTAACCAGTCCATTGTGAACAGGAAAAGGAGCCTAGAGGTCACTAGAGGTAATGTGGGAGGGGTGTCATGGATCCACTGCTGAAGTATAGCTTTTCTGCCTACTGCTGAGAGAATCACCACCAGTTTCGCATCCTGGGTGGGGAGATCAGTTTGGTCACGAATATGTCCAAAGAGAGCCCAAGAGGCAGTGCATTGAAAACGTAAGCCCAACTCGGAGGTACCATAGGCCCTCAGCTCAGCCCAAAAAGCCTGAATATGAGGGCAGTGCCAAAAGCAATGCATCAAATCAGCTATCGGTGCGGAGCATTTTATGCATTTTGCTGAGTCAGATAAACCCATCAAATGACTCCTCTTTGGAGAGATATAGGCTCTATGTAGGATCTTATAGGACATTTCCTGGTATAAGCTGGCCGGGATAATTTTTAGAGAGGCTGTAAAACTATCCATGATATCGTTAGGAGACATAGCAGGAATTTGGGAGGACCACTTCTGAACCTGAGGTATGTCAGAGGTGGGTACATGTTCTGTACGTATGCGGGCGTAAATAGTTGAGATAGAATACGTCCCAGAGCGCAAGAGTGTGTCTAGGGAGTTAGTAAAATCTGACGGGTGTAAGTGTGAGAGGACCGATTGTATGTAGTGCGAGGCCTGAAAGAAGAAGAATATGTGGTGAGGGTTGGTGTTAAATTTAGTCAGTACATCAGCGAAGGAGAGTAACTGCTTCCCCGAGTCCAGAAGGTCGGCGATCTGTATAATTCCAGCCGCGTGCCAAGCGGTGAAGGGAAAAGAGGCTTTACCATTCTGAAACTGCAGATTACTGACCAAAGGCAAAAATAATGAGTAGGTGTATTGTAGCTGCAGAGATTTTCTAGACAGCCGCCATGCTATTATGGTAGAAGTCAAAAGTGGGTTGTCAATGTGCAAGGACAATAGTTCAGATTTAGTCGCATGGAGAAGAAAGTGTAAGGATAGAGGGGCACAGAGTTGGGAGTCAATCATCCAGTCGGTAAAGACTGAAGTACCTCTAAGCTAGTCCATAGCGAAACGTAAAAGCATGCTCTATTGTACTGCTCTATGTCCGGCAGATTCATACCCCCTTTCTGTACCGTCTGGGACAATTTGAAAAAGCTTATTCTGGGACGTTTATTGGCCCAAATAAATTTGGAGATGGACGAGTTAAGGGAAGACAAGTCAGATTTCAAGAGCATTATCGGAACCATCTGGAGGACATAGAGTAGTTTGGGAAAGCTAGCCATTTTAACTAGGTTGCATCGTCCCATTAAATTGAGGGGTAGTGTTTGCCAGAGCAGCAGTTCAGTCTGAATTTTGACAAGAATAGGAGGTATATTGTCAGAATAGAGACGGGTGGGGTCAGAGGGAAGAAGAATCCCAAGGTATGTAATATGTGTAGGAGCCCAACGGAATGGAAAAGGAGTATCCCAGCCCATGGTGACTTGAGGAAATATGGCTAAAGCCTCTGATTTGTCATAGTTGATGGAGAAGCCAGCAAAGGAGGAGAAACATTCAATTGCACCAGTTTTTGAATGGCATCCTGTAAGGTTATACTTGCCTCTTGTGAAACTGGTAAGCCTGATTTGAAGAATCTGTGAGGTGGGAGCTCCTGAAACTCCAGTCTGTAGCCCTGGGAAATAAGATCTATGACCCAGGGATCCCGGCATGATGTTATCCAGATGTGACTGAAATTTTTTAGTCGGGCTCCCACCTGCCAGTCTTCCGGGCCTCGCGGTCTACCATCATTCAGAAGGCTTTGAGGAAGCAGAACTGGAGCTCTGTTCCTGAGAACCTGCAGTTGCTGGTTTGCGTGGTTTACCTCTTTCGCCTCTGTTGGCAGTAGAAGATCCTCTGACTTTGACCCTAAACTTGGCAGTCTGAAAGGACTGTAGGATAGGTCCTGAGTAGGTCTTCCTGGTTGGGGGAGCTGCAGAAGGAAGATATGTGGACTTACCCACAGTAGCTTTGGATATCCATTTCTCCAGTTCATCTCCAAAAAAGGCCTCTCCTGTGAAGGGTAGGCCTTCCACGCCTTTCTTGGAGTCCGCAGTCCACTGGCGTAACTATAAGCTCCTGCGTGCTGACACTGCCGTAGCAGTGGTGCGTGCATTAAGCAAACGCACTTCTTTTATGGCTTCCACCATAAAGTTTGCAGAGTCCTGTATATGTTGCAGGAGTAACAAAATCTCCCCCCTAGATAAGAAATCCAACCCTTCAATAAGGTTGCCCGACCATTTAGCAATGGCTTCAGTAATCCATGCACATGCTATAGTGGGTCTCTGAGCCACCCCAGCAGCTGTGTACAAGGATTTGAGTGTAGTCTCAATCTTACAATCAGCTGTGTCTTTCAGGAAGGCTGCACTAGGGATGGGTAACACAATCTTCCGTGACAACCTGGACACAGATGCATCCACTATCGGTGGACTTTCCCATTTTACCTATCCTCAGGAGGAAAAGGAAAAGATTAGAGTAACACAGGAAAAGTGACTGAGAACTTCTTTTTTACATTAAAATAAGATTCCTCACACTACTCTGTCACCTTATCAGGAATTTGTAGCACATCTCTAATAGCTTCTATAAGATCCTCTATTACCTGTGAGAGAGCAGCGTCGTCCCCCCCCCCCCTTCTGAATCCTCCTCCCCCTCCTCCATGTCTGAACCCTCGGCGTCAGAGTCAGACTGCAGAATATGGGCCAGAGTTAGTTTTTGTGGACAAATGGCAACGGACTGAGACGCTTGTTTGGCGACTGAGTCTCTGTTCTGAATCTCATCCACAGACTGTCTTGAGTATTGTGTCTCTTTCTCATAGCCGGACAGTTTATTAGAGATATTGGAAATCATTCCTTTGAGGGAATCCAGCCACGCTGGTTCAGCTCCGCTAGCCTGAGAAGGTGCACTACACTTAGTACATAGTAGTGAGCTCCCTGGGGAAGAGGAACACTCTGCCATACATGAAACACACTCTTTGCCTGACATATTGTAAATGTGACAGCACACACACACACACACACACAGGAAAGGTTAAAAACACAATTAACCCACAAAGAGCACTTCCAGGGAGACACCGAGGTATTTGGAGCCAGCACACCGCACCTTTATTGCTAATGCCAAGCTTAGCCGGGTCGCAGACTAAGTACCCAGATTGGGGACTTAGTACACTAATAATCGCTTCACCCCTGCTATGACCCTCTGGTACTGCTGATGTAATCTGGAGTCACAAAAGAAATAGGAAAGATTGTCTCTTGGTTGGCGCACAAAAGGAGAAAAAGATGATTTAATCTAAAATATAACTTTTAATAGTAATCAATTAAAATTGATGTGAAATATATATGGAAAGATATTTTATTAATAAAAGATGTTACATCTATTAAAAATATTCACTGTGTGTCACTTGTTTTATTTCCATTTATGGTAATATTATTATTCTAAGGATCCGGACCACTCGTAGCAGTCTGAAGGTTTCCAATGTAAACATATGTCCAACAAATTGTTATGATTTTTTTAAGTAGTATGTCACTAAGCAGGGGACCTAAAGGAAGGCTTGTGGGATAAAACTGTCAATGACACGCTTGTGATGCTGAATATAAGCATATTATATATTAATTTATCCCACTATATCTAGAAATCTCCTTACTATAGAAGAGAAGTAAATAGTTACAGTGCTGTGTCAATGTAAAAGGGGATCGTAACATTGTATGGTCCAACTTGTTACAGTGTTTTTTCCTCAACAATTCAGCCTGGTAATATGAACAGGCAAGCAATAATTTTGTATGAGAAATCACAGGACGGGGGTATTAGATAAATGGCACTGCATTAAAAGTGCATTATATTACGGGATACCTTTTCTGTAATAAATTAATAGGGTGGAAAGGAGACCTGAATGTACTATACCTAAATTAAGGTTAGATAGGGATACAGGGAACCCTCCATTCCACACAAGCCTTCCTTTAGGTCCCCTGCTTAGTGACATACTACTTAAAAAATCATAACAATTTGTTGGACATATGTTTACATTGGAAACCTTCAGACTGCTACGAGTGGTCCGGATCCTTAGAATAATAATATTACCATAAATGGAAATAAAACAAGTGACACACAGTGAATATTTTTAATAGATGTAACATCTTTTATTAATAAAATATCTTTCCATATATATTTCACATCAATTTTAATTGATTACTATTAAAAGTTATATTTTAGATTAAATCATCTTTTTCTGCTTTTGTGCGCCAACCAAGAGACAATCTTTCCTATTTCTTTTGTGTCTTCAATCTTATTGTCTACGGCGGCACCCCCAACATATGATAGTGAATTAACACCACAATACATGTATTAATGGGGTTCATACTATATTAGAAAGAACACATGTTGACCTTTTGACTGGTGCAGAAGTTTTCCCTTTCCCTTTGCCCCTTTTTTGTCAAAACTATGTAATCTGGAGTCACACCGGAGGAGCTGCGCGTCCCTGTCAGTCAGCGTCTGTGTCCACTGCAGAGGGAAAATGGTGCTGGTGAGCTGCTGGATCCGCTCAGTGAAGCCCCGCCCCTTCAATGGTGTGCAGTCTTCCCGCTTTTTTTATACTGGCTGAAGTAATCTGTGCTTAAAATGGAGACAGAACCGTTTTAAGGCTTTGTTTGCCAGTGTGGGTACTGTGTACAGTGTACTGAGACGCAGTTGTGTACTGAGTCTGGAGACGTAATCCGCCACGGTTAGAAGCTGTGCGTCTCCGTACCCTCATGCCACCATAATGGCCGGCGACCCGCTAACTGGGACGCCGGCTTAGTACTCACCACTCTTCAAACTTCTGGCTCTGTTAGGGGTGGCGGCATGCTGCGGGAATGTACGCTCGCCGTGGTGGGGCTTGCGAATAGTTTCCTCAGGAGTTAGTGTCCTGTCAGCGGGGAATGGGACCATTAATCCTTCAGGCGGTTGGGGCGTTCCCCCTCCCCTAAGTCCCACGAAGCAGGCAGGTTGGTGCCATCCACACTCTTTCTGGATTCCGCGTCAGCCGACCACTGGCGGAGCCACGGCCCCCGACAAGCTGAAACAGACATGGAAGAAATTCCCGCAGCCATGGAACCCAGGTCTTTCATAGATTCCACCATGAAACCTACAGAATCATGAATGTTACGCAAGTACAAAGCAACGTCATCCCTATCCATCGTATCCAAATCCTCCATCAAGGCAGCCGACCATTTCACTATAGCCATCCATGCACTAGCAATAGTGGGACGTAAGATGGCCCCTGAATTCTATCAACCGGCTCCTTTAAAGCGGTAGATCCCGGTACCGGTAAAACCACCTTCTTCGAGAGTCTGGATACAGATGCGTCAATAGGCGGGATTTCCCACTTTTTCTTATCCTCCTCAGGGAAAGGAAAAGCTACCAGAACCCTTTTAGGGATCTGAAACTTCTTTTCAGGATTCACCCAGGCCTTTTCAAATATAGCATTCAGCTCTTTTGATGCATGGAAGGTTAGTGAAGCTTTCTTGTTTTCAGTGAAGAAAGCCTCCTCAACCTGCTCAGGTGTGGTATCATTAACATTTAACACATCCCTAATTGCCTCTATCAACAGCTGCACCCCCCCTTGCAAGAGATGCGGACCCCCGAAACACATTCCCGTCACCATCTGTAGTGTCAGAATCGGTATCCGTGTCGTCTTCTGTTACCTGCACAAGTGCACGTTTGTGGGGATATATAGCGGGGTGACCCGAGGTACCTGACAAGGGCCACACAGCCATAGAGGACTGTAAGACCTGGGTTGCCGACTCATTACTGGTAACCCTGTCAGAAATCTGGGAAATCCAAGTCCTGATAGAGGAAAACCACTCTGGTTCCCTTGCTGGAATCTGTGCTAAACCAGTGCTAACCTGATTGCATGGAATGGGATCATCCTGGGAGGATAAATCCTCTGCAGCATATGACACTGTATCCCTGGACATCGCTGCTAGTGACCACCAAACACACCACACACACACAGGATGGGGTAAGACAGAGTTTCCACCCCAAGAATGGCAAGAGAGAGACAGAGATTGGAGCCAACCCACACCAGCGCTATCTAAACTAAGGAACACCTCATACCAGAACTGACTTGTGCTCCTTAATAGGACACACAGTCAAGAATTCAGCCTCTCCCTCTACAACCCCCTGGTACCGGTAAAGTAACTGGAGCTGCTGTGGAGTGGATGATGATCTTCCTTCTGCTTGCAGCATGGAGGAAAATGGAGCTGGAATGCTGCAGGTCCGCTCTGAGAAGCTCCGCCCCCTTCCCGGCGCTGTCTTACCGCTCAAATGTGTTTACGTTTTGGTCTGAGGAGTTGTGCTGGCTGTATCCCTGGGGTCCGACAGGCTTGCTGACCAAGTGTGAGGGGTAAGCGCTGGCCCAGGGCTCCCCTCACAGTGCCGCACAGTGTGCCTCTGGTTACCATTCGGGAGCGCGGTTAATACCGCGTTCCCACCCCTGTTGCCGCCATCTTCACACCGGCCCCCCCCGCTTGCTAGGGGGGTCGGTGACTAACTCACCACATCCTTCAGCTCTGTAAGGGGTCGGCGGCATGCTGCTGGGGTGAGCGGTGCCCCTGTAGCGGAGACCGATCAGCCCCTCTGGAGCTCAGTGTCCAGTCAGCGGAGTCCGTGGCTCAGACCCCGCAGGGCGGACACTGCTCACCCCCTTAGTCCCACGCTGCAGGGAGTCTGTTGCCAGCAGCCTCCCTGAAAAATAAACAAACTCTAAAATAAACTTTTTCCAGGAAAGCTCAGGAGAGCTCCCCTAGCTGTGACCGGCTCCTCCGGGCACAATTTCTAAACTGAGTCTGGTAGGAGGGGCATAGAGGGAGGAGCCAGCCCACACTCTTAAACTGTTAAAGTGCCAATGGCTCCTGGTGGACCCGTCTTTACCCCATGGTACTAATGTGGACCCCAGCATCCTCTAGGACGTTAGAGAAATGTGCTGTATTGAATTATAATGGTTTAGAGAAAGAGCAATGCATCAGAGATGTGAGGAGATTCCCCTTGGTAGCCTCAGCATGTTATGGTCTCACTATTATTCTTAGTATTCCTTTCCATATTATTTAAAGCCCAGTCCAGGAGCTGGTCATTGGCTACATAGTAATGAGCTGGAGATGAAGACTGAATATAATAATGTGTTCACCTCCTTCCAAGCATGTATTAATTGCCTGACTGGTACTTACCTTTATTAGTGGGGTCCTGCCAAAAAAGAATCCAAACAGATAAGCCATGATATCATTGCAGATAACGATGGACACTGGAACTAAAAACCTATGAAAACATTAAAGCAACAGTAAAAGAATAAGTAATAAGACAGATTTGTTTTAATATAAATGAAACCTAGATAATGACAATGGCCAATTACAAGGCTACAAACGTGATCTAATAGAAGCAATATAAACATAAACAAATGGGCTGTACCAACAAGGAAAATGAGATTTTATATAAACAGATCACATGGATAAGCTGAATGTATCACAACACAATGAAATCATTTTCTTACAAAAAATTCCTGTCCGATTTAGTTTACAAGTTCCCACCACATACGATAAATCTCTCCCTTCTCTCTGGAGAGGACTATAGGACACTGGGAGTATAGGCAATTGCAAACTCATAATGTCTTCTGACAAAACAGGAATCAAATCCCCTGTCATGATTACCTAATATCTGGTTCGTTAGGGTTAGTAAAAATTGTAATTCTTTGACATAACTCTAGTAACCTGTAAGATGACACAAGCCGGTATTCAAGTACTTTTCATTCAAACCCCTTCAGTGCTAAGAACAAGTGGTCCTCAGCATACTGTATACATCCAAAGTGCTAAGAATGAGTCCAGCTCATTCTCAGCAACGCAATAGGTTGAAAGGCAGGAAATCACACTTCCCAGTCCCTTCCCCACTGATGAGATGCTGTTTAGAAGAGGGGGAGGTGGCAGAATGAGGACATCACAGTGTCAATGTATCTTGATGTTTTAAGGGTGGCAGAACTTATTCCATTGCACCACAGTTCTCAGTGCAGTGAATTACTTTAAACCTTCTACAATTTTACAGGTGGATTATAATGAAACTCAAAGTATGCAGAATCTACAATTGTGCAGTAGATATAGTTTAAAAGATTTGTTTAAATGTAACCTGTATGCATGCTGCATTTGGGAACACTTATTTTCACATATACTGTACTTATATAGCAAATATAGGTATGATTAGCCCTTTGTGCATCTGCATTAAACTTACAATTATACAATCTGTGCATGCCATTTAGAAGGAACAAGAAAGTGTGACATTGGACCCTATTCCGTATCACTTACAGTTTTGCTGAAATAGCATAACTGCAACCACTAACGATTGCATGCTGGGGGCTGCCCAGCACAGGGCAAGGCCGTTCAGCATGCTAATAGCCACCAGCGATGCGTTCACAATTCAAATGCGATCGCATCACTGTCCCCGCAAAACCAGGGAAGCCCGCCTGCCTACGAAGGCAGGCGCAGCACGGGCATTTTCTCCTTCGCTACGGCGGTGTGTGATGTCACGCGGCCGCCTCAAAAACACCACGCACCCGCAATGCCTCGTCACCTCCTCCGGCTGCCCCGCAAATGCCTTGGCCTGTCAACCATGCAAAGGCATTCGCATCAGTGCCAGGTCGGTTACATTACAATATTTCCTGGCGTTAACCTGTAGAGGTTAGGTTGTCGTATGTAATTATTACACAGTGCTGCTATTTACTGTGTTTTATATTTAGGCTACTAATCTCTATATCCACTGCAAATGTATAAAGTATTTTGTGAAAGATGCCATGATTAATTAATGTCACTTGGAATCTCTGTTTTCCTCACTGTACACCTATATGGTTATATACACACTGGGCACGCACACCGATGCCTGATTATATTTTATGTCTATGTACGGATTTCTCAGTGCTGCTTATCATGGTTACTAACAGCAATGTTCTAATTGTTTTGTCAAGTGTTTTATATTTCAACAAATTTCAATAAAAATTGTCGAATTTTTTTTTTTTTAAAAAGGCGTTCGCATCAATGCGATTACGTTGCCCAGAACTGGGCCAACAATCGGAAAATACGGTCGCATCGCATAAGAAAACGATGCTGAATAAGGCCCAATGTAATAAAGGTTAAGGTCTATTCACATACAGCACTTCAAAGCCGTTAGTTAAATAATGGGAATTTGTGACAAATGTGTAAACTAGCTGTTTTACCCGTTCTTTGCACGGGAGTCTCTGATTTTCACGGTTATAAATATGTAAGAGTGTTAAAAATTTGGTACATTTTTAGAGATGTAAATTTGAGACATCTTAATGTCAGTAAATATTAATCCATGGTTCTTGGTGTTACCAGAGGAGCACTCGTAGCAGATACAGTAAAAAGTGACAGCACCATTTTTTGTAGTTTAGGTGCACCTCCACTACATGAATTGCAATCCAAATGTTGATCCGGTTGTTTGTTTGGGCGTTATCGTTCATGCAACGCAAGCCACACATCGGTAATGACCTAATTATGTAAACCACCTTTTCATCCCCTAGGGGGAGATTTATTGACATTCTAATTTCGTAGTTTTCCTATTTCCCACCTGCAGAATACCGATGTTAAATTTCAGCTTCCTAACATATCAGGAAGAGAATTAGTGATGAGTCAGTGAGTGAGGGCTTTCGCATGTATATATATATATATATATATATATATATATATAGCTGATGTGCAAGCATTAGACTAAATGCCATTAAATTATAGGACTCAAAGAAAAAGAAAAAGGACTACTAAAAATAAATTACAAGAAAAGGAGAGTTATGGTAGACTTACCATTGTTAACTCTTTTTCTGTGAGGTACATTGGGTTCCACAGGGAAAACATCGGGGTGTAGAATGGATCTTGATCCAGAGGCACCAACAGGCTAAAGCTTTAGCTGTCCCAGCATGCATTGGGGCCTCCTTTATAACCCCGCCTCCAGGCACTGAGAGCTCAGTTTCGTTAACCAATCCAATGCAGGAGCAGGCAATAGAGAAGGCAGATGCTAGTCACATAGAACCACATTCTCAAGACAAGAGAAGGTACCAGCAGCTAATGCCATACAACCCAAAGAAGCTAGGTGCGTCAGGGTGGGCGCCCTGTGGAACCCAATGTACCTCGCAGAAAGAGCATTAACAATGGTAAGTCTACCATAACTGTCCTTTTCTGCAGCAGGTTACATTGGTCTCCACAGGGAAAACATCGGGGATGTCCTAAAGCAGTTCCTCAAGGGAGGGGACCCGCCTTAGCGGATGTGAGAATCCGGTGTCTAAAGGAAGTATTCTGGGAGGCGAAGGTATCAAAGGCATTGATCCTAAGAAATGTGTTCACTGAGGACCACGTAGCCCCCTTGCACAATTGTTCTGCAGACGCGCCACGGCGGGCCGCCCAAGAAGGTCCAATAGCAGGAGCTGGGAGTCCTGCCTGCGCATAAGCTTGTGCAATCACCATTCTAATCCATCTGGCCAAGTTTTGCTTGTTCGCAGGCCAGCCACATCTGTGGAAACCAAACAGAACAAAAAGGGTATCTGACCTCCTGATAGAGGCAGTCCTCTCCACATATATATGGAGATCCCTTACCACATACAAAGAACACTCTTTGCAATACAAGTCCGAAGAGATAAAGGCCGGAACCACAATCTCTTGGTTAAGGTGAAATGATGAAACCACCTTACGTAAATAACTTGGTTGAGTTCATAGAACTGCCCGGTCATGGTGAAATATCAGCAAGGGTGGACGACAGGACAAAGCGCCTAAGTCCGACACTCGTCTTGCAGAGGCAATAGTCAGCAAGAACAGGACCTTGGCCGTGAGCCATTTAAGGTCCACTGATTCAAGAGGTTCAAATGGAGACTCTTGCAGGGCATGTAGTACAGCAGACAGATCCCATGGGGTCACAGGAGGAACACAGGGAGGCTGAATCCATAGGACACCCTGAGTGAAAGTATAAATGTCAGAAATAGATGTAATTTTCCTCTGAATCCCAGACAGAGGCCTAAGTCCAGGCCTCTTTGCAGAAAAATCAGAATTCTGGAAGTTCTGAAACTGTAGGCATCATAATTCTTATCAGCACACCAAGTGAAGTAAGAATTCCAGACCCGGGCAGAGGTCGATTTGCGGCCCTTCAACATAGTTTGAACAACCGCCTCGGAAAAAATCCTTTGGCTCTCAGGAGTGAAGCTTCAAGAGCCAGTCAAAGCCAGTCTGGCCAGGTCTGGGTAGAGACAAGGGCCCTGTACGAGGAGGTCTGGTCGTTGAGGAAGTAGAAGGAGATGCCCTGTCAACAGACCCTGCAGGTCTGAGTACCAATGCCGTCTGGGCCACGCTGGAGCGACTAGAAGTAGCATTCCTCCTTCTTGTTTCACCTTCCGTAGTACCTTAGGCAGGAGTGACACTGGAGGGAACACATAGGGCAGCCGAAAGTTCCATGGGACCGCCAGTGCGTCCACGAACACTGCTCGAGGATCCCTGGTCCGAGATCCGAAGACCGGAACCTCGTGATTGTGTCGAGACGCCATGAGGTCTACATCCAGTAGACCCCACCTGTCCACTAGGAGTTGAAAGACTTCTGGATGAAGACTCCACTCTCCGGTGTGCACATCCTAGCAACTGAGAAAGTCCGCATCCCAGTTTAGGATGCCCGGAATGAACACTTCTGGTATGGCTGGCAGATGGCGTTCCGCCCAGCAAAGGAATTTTGACACTTCCATGAGGAAGGCCAAGAGATAGTGTATTAAACACTGCACAACCACTCCTGTACTCAGTAGAGAACTCACCACAGTTTGTAGAGCTTGCACCTTTAATGGTTCCGTAGGGAAGGCCATAGTGCAGAACTGGCGTGGGGGACGTCTCTTGAAGGAGACAACGTCCAGTACCCATGCATCTGAAGTGGTCTTTAGCCAGACCTGGACGAACTGTAAAAGTCGGCCTCCCACCCTGAGATCCCCCAGAGGGAGGCCCAACCCGTCATGCAGCAGGCCTGTCATGTTTTGAAGCAGGCTGTCGGGCTGACCAGGATTGTTTCGCCTTGGGCTTAGTGGTTTCGGGTGCACAAGATTGTCTCGGGTATGCCTGACCTTTTGCTTTCCCTTGAGGCTGAAAGGAACGAAAAGTGGTACCTTTTGCCTTCTGTGCAGAAGGATTAGTAGTGGGGAGAAAAGCTGTTTTAGTGGCTGCTAATTCAGACACTATATTATTTAGGTCTTCCCCAAACAAAATGTCCCCAGTGAGTCCAGGTCCACTTTTCACGACCTCAACCACAGTATGCGGCGAGCCAGGACAGACATGGTCGACGCCTTGGCTGCCAATACACCCGCCTCAGAGGACGCCTCCTGAATGTATTAGGAGATGGTAATGTGAGACTGGCATTGTCAGATATATCCTCTAATGCCTAAACCCACGCCTCAATAGCTATAGTGGGTCTGTGAAAAGCCCCCGTAAGGGAGTAAATAGTCTTCAGGCATCCCTCAACACGCTTATCTGTCGGTTCCTTCAGTGAGGTGACAGGCAGAGTGGACGACACCACAAGACGGGTGACATGAGAATCCACCGGTGATGGAGTCTCCCATTTGTTACATAACTCTGCAGGGAGAGGATAGCGAGCTAAGGCCCGTTTAGGCAGAGGGAATTTCTTCCCTGGATTAGACCAGGGTTCCCGCCTGATGTCCACAAGATGATCAGAATGGGGTAATATAGTTTTAACCACCTTCTGCTGTTTAAACTTATCAGTTTTCTTTGTCACAATACCTGTATGGTGGAATCCTCATCATCAGTGATTTGTAGGATATGCTTACAAGCAACCACTAAGGCAGGGACATCAATCTGCAAGGGAGAATCCTCATCAGTAACACATGATTCAGTGTCTGACAGGACTGTAAGCTCCCCGTCCTCTTTGGATGAAACATCAGATAGGTTTGTGGATTGTGAGGAGGAAGCAGCCCGCTTAGAGGACCCAGGTGTATAAGAGTGACCTGGTGTAGATTTCTGTCTAACCAGAGACTGATTTAATTGCTGCAGTTGGTTAGACAAATTTTCCGCCCAAGGCGGATTAATCATAGGGACAATTTGTGGACTTCGTGGCACCGGCAGTCCCATAGTGGGCGCTAGGTGTTCCACCAGAGTACCCAGGTGGTGGTGAACGCAGCCCAGGGTGGCTCCTATATAGATGCAGGAGCTGCGGACTGACTGGGAGGTGCATGGCAATTAATACACAGACCTTCATACAACACTTCCCCCTCTAGTAAATCCTTGGAGCATGCTCTGCATGATGCAGGAGTTTCTACTGATTTACTGCCCTTTCTGACATTATGAGAGAAATGCAACAACAGGGCTACTTAGTACGATAAAGCCAGACCAAGTACAATACCTGTGAATAAAATCCGGTATTATGTGACAGTAACACAGTAGAATATACGTATGTGTAATACTATGTTATTTGACCCAAATGCACCTAACCCAGGGTACAGAAAATAGTGACAGTTATATCTGGGAAACACAGAGTGAAACCACACAGCAGATACAGGCATACAGTCACACAGTCACAGGCAATGCAGAAATTATCACAATAAAGCTGCACTGGACTAGTATATGTATGTATCTATATATCACAGCACAGTCAGTGACTGGAAGATATATCAGAATACTCGTACAATATATTCTGTAAATGGTACACTTTTTCTCAACTAACGCTGTCTGTATCAAGACATGTAGGATACTCAAGTGTTTGTAAATGTGTACAGGCGGCTTTACAAGGGAGACCTTCCCTGCAATCCTGGAGACCAGCAGCAGCTATGCTCAGAAGATGGCGCTCAGTGTCTCAGTCAGGGAGTGAGGAAGAGTGTGAGGCAGCTCCAGGGCGGGAAATCTTTGAGATGGCGCCCTGGGCCAGGGGAGGGGCTACAGGGCAAACGCCACCTCCTTTATGCTGGACTTCCACCCCAGGTACTAGCGAGCCTTATTAAACGGGGCGTTAGTACATCCGACCTGTGCTCTATCACCCTGGTGGTCTAGCAGGGTCCCTGCTCAGTGACAGTGTCCACGCCAGCGCCGCGACCCGTCACCCTAGGTCGCGGACGAAACGCGATTTAATGGCGGGTCCTGCGTGGGGACCCTCTTACCTCCTCCCCGTAGCAGCCACGCAAACAAGGAGCGCGGTCTGCAACACTGTGCCTAAGCCGTGACTTGTCCACTGCAAGTACCCGGGAACCAGGCTTCGGGAGTAATGCCGCTTGGGAAGTGATGGAGCTGCAGCGCTGAATGTCACTCTGACTAACAGCGCTGCCAGCCCAGCCAGAGATGAAAAAATCTTCTTCAGAAAAACTTTTTCAAGGCTGCCCAGTGCAGCCCTCCTGTTCAGGTGACCTGCTGCTGCAGGCACCAACTCGAAACTGAGCTCTCAGTGCCCGGAGGCGGGGTTATAGAGGAAGCCCCAATGCATCCTGGGACAGCTAAAGCTTTAGCCTGCTGGTGCCTTTGGATCAAGATCCACTCTACACCCCAATGTTTTCCCTGTGGAAACCAATGTAACCTGCTGCAGAAAAAATAAGAATTTACTTACCGATAATTCTATTTCTCGGAGTCCGTAGTGGATGCTGGGGTTCCTGAAAGGACCATGGGGAATAGCGGCTCCGCAGGAGACAGGGCACAAAAAGTAAAGCTTTATGATCAGGTGGTGTGTACTGGCTCCTCCCCCTATGACCCTCCTCCAAGCCTCAGTTAGGATACTGTGCCCGGACGAGCGTACACAATAAGGAAGGATTTATGAATCCCGGGTAAGACTCATACCAGCCACACCAATCACACCGTACAACCTGTGATCTAAACCCAGTTAACAGTATGATAACAGAAGAGCCTCTGAAAGATGGCTCCCTACAACAATAACCCGATTTAGGTAACAATAACTATGTACAATTATTGCAGATAATCCGCACTTGGGATGGGCGCCCAGCATCCACTACGGACTCCGAGAAATAGAATTATCGGTAAGTAAATTCTTATTTTCTCTATCGTCCTAGTGGATGCTGGGGTTCCTGAAAGGACCATGGGGATTATACCAAAGCTCCCAAACGGGCGGGAGAGTGCGGATGACTCTGCAGCACCGAATGAGAGAACTCCAGGTCCTCCTTAGCCAGGGTATCAAATTTGTAGAATTTTACAAACGTGTTCTCCCCCGACCACGTAGCCGCTCGGCAGAGTTGTAATGCCGAGACCCCTCGGGCAGCCGCCCAAGAAGAACCCACCTTCCTTGTGGAGTGGGCATTTACCGATTTTGGCTGTGGCAGGCCTGCCACAGAATGTGCAAGCTGAATCGTACTACAAATCCAGCGCGCAATAGTCTGCTTAGACGCAGGAGCGCCCAACTTGTTGGGAGCATATAGTATAAACAGTGAGTCAGATTTCCTGACTCCAGCTGTCCTTGAAATGTATATTTTTAAAGCTCTGACAACGTCCAACAACTTGGAGTCCTCCAAGTCGCTTGTAGCCGCAGGCACTACAATAGGCTGGTTCAGATGAAATGCTGACACCACCTTAGGGAGAAAATGCGGACGAGTCCGCAGTTCTGCCCTGTCCGAATGGAAAATCAGATATGGGCTTTTGTAAGATAAAGCTGCCAGTTCTGACACTCTCCTGGCCGAAGCCAGGGCTAGTAGCATGGTCACTTTCCATGTGAGATATTTCAAATCCACATTTTTTAGTGGTTCAAACCAATGAGATTTGAGAAAGTCCAAAACAACATTGAGATCCCACGGTGCCACTGGAGGCACCACAGGGGGCTGTATATGCAGTACTCCCTTAACAAAGGTCTGGACTTCAGGAACTGAAGCCAATTCTTTCTGGAAGAAAATCGACAGGGCCGAAATTTGAACCTTAATAGATCCCAATTTGAGACCCATAGACAATCCTGATTGCAGGAAATGTAGGAATCGACCCAGTTGAAATTCCTCCGTCGGAGCACTCCGATCCTCGCACCACGCAACATATTTTCGCCAAATGCGGTGATAATGTTGCGCGGTTACTTCCTTCCTTGCTTTAATCAAGGTAGGAATGACTTCTTCCGGAATGCCTTTTCCCTTTAGGATCCGGCGTTCAACCGCCATGCCGTCAAACGCAGCCGCGGTAAGTCTTGAAACAGACAGGGACCCTGCTGAAGCAGGTCCCTTCTCAGAGGTAGAGGCCACGGATCCTCCGTGATCATCTCTTGAAGTTCCGGGTACCAAGTCCTTCTTGGCCAATCCGGAGCCACTAGTATCGTTCTTACGCCTCTTTGCCGTATAATTCTCAATACTTTTGGTATGAGAGGCAGAGGAGGAAACACATACACCGACTGGTACACCCAAGGCGTTACCAGCGCGTCCACAGCTATTGCCTGCGGATCTCTTGACCTGGCGCAATACCTGTCCAGTTTTTTGTTGAGGCGAGACGCCATCATGTCCACCATTGGTCTTTCCCAACGGGTTACAAGCATGTGGAAAACTTCTGGATGAAGTCCCCACTCTCCCGGGTGAAGGTCGTGTCTGCTGAGGAAGTCTGCTTCCCAGTTGTCCACTCCCGGGATGAACACTGCTGACAGTGCTATCACATGATTCTCCGCCCAGCGAAGAATCCTTGCAGCTTCTGCCATTGCACTCCTGCTTCTTGTGCCGCCCTGTCTGTTTACATGGGCGACTGCCGTGATGTTGTCCGACTGGATCAACACCGGTTTTCCTTGAAGCAGAGGTTCTGCCTGGCTTAGAGCATTGTAGATTGCTCTTAGTTCCAGAATGTTTATGTGAAGAGACGTTTCCAGGCTCGACCACACGCCCTGGAAGTTTCTTCCTTGTGTGACTGCTCCCCAGCCTCTCAGGCTGGCGTCCGTGGTCACCAGGATCCAATCCTGTATGCCGAATCTGCGGCCCTCCAATAGATGAGCACTCTGCAACCACCACAGAAGAGATACCCTTGTCCTTGGAGACAGGGTTATCCGCTGGTGCATCTGAAGATGCGACCCTGACCATTTGTCCAGCAGATCCCTCTGGAAAACTCTTGCGTGGAATCTGCCGAATGGAATTGCTTCGTAAGAAGCCACCATTTTTCCCAGGACTCTTGTGCATTGATGTACAGACACCTTTCCTGGTTTTAGGAGGTTCCTGACAAGTTCGGATAACTCCTTGGCTTTTTCCTCCGGGAGAAAAACCTTTTTCTGAACCGTGTCCAGAATCATCCCTAAGAACAGCAGACGTGTTGTCGGAATTAACTGGGATTTTGGAATATTCAGAATCCACCCGTGCTGCTTTAGCACTTCTTGAGACAGTGCTAGTCCCATCTCTAGCTGTTCTCTGGACCTTGCCCTTATTAGGAGATCGTCCAAGTATGGGATAATTAATATGCCTTTTCTTCGAAGAAGAATCATCATCTCGGCCATTACCTTGGTAAAGACCCGAGGTGCCGTGGACAATCCAAACGGCAGCGTCTGAAACTGATAGTGACAGTTCTGTACGACGAACCTGAGGTACCCCTGGTGTGAGGGGTAAATTGGAACGTGGAGATACGCATCCTTGATGTCCAAGGATACCATAAAGTCCCCTTCTTCCAGGTTCGCTATCACCGCTCTGAGTGACTCCATCTTGAACTTGAACTTTTTTATGTACAGGTTCAAGGATTTCAGATTTAGAATAGGTCTTTCCGAGCCATCCGGCTTCGGTACCACAAATAGAGTGGAATAATACCCCTTTCCTTGTTGTAAAAGGGGTACCTTGACTATCACCTGCTGAGAGTACAGCTTGTGAATGGCTTCCAAGACCGTCACCCTGTCGGAGGGGGACGTTGGTAAAGCAGACTTCAGGAAACGGCGAGGTGGAGACGTCTCTAGTTCCAACCTGTAACCCTGAGATATTATCTGCAGGATCCAGGGATCCACCTGCGAGTGAGCCCACTGCGCGCTGAAATTCTTGAGACGACCCCCCACCGCCCCCGAGTCCGCTTGAGAAGCCCCAGCGTCATGCTGAGGCTTTTGTAGAAGCGGGGGAGGGCTTCTGTTCCTGGGAAGGAGCTGCCTGTTGCAGTCTCTTCCCCTTTCCTCTGCCTCGTGGCAGATATGAATATCCCTTTGCTCTCTTGTTTTTAAAGGAACGAAAGGGCTGCGGCTGAAAAGTCGGTGTCTTTTTCTGTTGGGGAGTGACTTGAGGTAAAAAGGTGGATTTCCCGGCTGTAGCCGTGGCCACCAAATCCGATAGACCAACACCAAATAACTCCTCCCCTTTATACGGCAAAACTTCCATATGCCGTTTTGAGTCCGCATCACCTGACCACTGTCGCGTCCATAAACTTCTTCTGGCCGAAATGGACATAGCACTTACCCGTGATGCCAGTGTGCAAATATCCCTCTGTGCATCACGCATATAAAGAAAAGCATCCTTTATTTGCTCTAAAGACAGTAAAACATTGTCCCTATCCAGGGTATCAATATTTTCAATCAGGGACTCTGACCAAGCTACCCCAGCACTGCACATCCAGGCTGTCGCTATAGCTGGTCGTAGTATAACACCTGTATGTGTGTATATACTTTTTTGGATATTTTCCATCCTCCTATCTGCTGGATCTTTAAGTGCGGCCGTCTCAGGAGAGGGTAACGCCACTTGTTTTGATAAGCGTGTGAGCGCCTTGTCCACCCTAGGAGGTGTTTCCCAGCGCGCCCTAACCTCTGGCGGGAAAGGGTATAAAGCCAATAACTTCTTTGAAATTAGCAGTTTTTTATCGGGGGCAACCCACGCTTCATCACACACCTCATTTAATTCATCTGATTCAGGAAAAACTATAGGTAGTTTTTTCACACCCCACATAATACCCTGTTTTGTGGTACCTGTAGTATCAGCAATATGTAACGCCTCCTTCATTGCCAAAATCATATAACGTGTGGCCCTACTGGAAAATACGGTTGATTCGTCACCGTCGCCACTGGAATCAGTGCCTGTGTCTGGGTCCGTGTCGACCGACTGAGGTAACGGGCGTTTTACAGCCCCTGACGGTGTTTGAGGCGCCTGGACAGGTGCTGATTGATTGTCCGGCCGTCTCATGTCGTCAAACGACTGCTTTAGCGTGTTGACACTATCCCGTAATTCCATAAATAAAGCCATCCATTCTGGTGTCGACTCCCTAGGGGGTGACATCCCCATATTTGGCAATTGCTCCGCCTCCACACCAATATCGTCCTCATACATGTCGACACACACGTACCGACACACAGCAGACACACAGGGAATGCTCTTAAAGAAGACAGGACCCCACTAGCCCTTTGGGGAGACAGAGGGAGAGTTTGCCAGCACACACCAAAAGCGCTATATATGACAGGGATAGCCTTATAATAAGTGCTCCCTATATAGCTGCTTTAATATATATAATTTTGCCACAATTTTGCCCCCCCTCTCTTGTTTTACCCTGTTTCTGTAGTGCAGTGCAGGGGAGAGCCTGGGAGCCTTCCTGACCAGCGGAGCTGTGTGAGGAAAATGGCGCTGTGTGCTGAGGAGATAGGCCCCGCCCCTTTTTCGGCAGGCTCGTCTCCCGCTCTTTAACGGATTCTGGCAGGGGTTAAATATCTCCATATAGCCCCCGGAGGCTATATGTGAGGTATTTTATGCCAAAAAATAGGTTTACATTGCTTCCCAGGGCGCCCCCCCCCAGCGCCCTGCACCCTCAGTGACTGCCGTGTGAAGTGTGCTGAGAGCAATGGCGCACAGCTGCAGTGCGCTACCTTAAGAAGACTGAGGAGTCTTCTGCCGCCGATTCTGGACCTTCTTCTCTTTTCAGCATCTGCAAGGGGGCCGGCGGCGAGGCTCCGGTGACCATCCAGGCTGTACCTGTGATCGTCCCTCTGGAGCTAATGTCCAGTAGCCAAAGAAGCCAATCCATCCTGCACGCAGGCGAGTTCACTTCTTCTCCCCTAAGTCCCTCGTTGCAGTGATCCTGTTGCCAGCAGGACTCACTGTAAAATAAAAAACCTAAGCTAAACTTTTCTAAGCAGCTCTTTAGGAGAGCCACCTAGATTGCACCCTTCTCGGACGGGCACAAAAACCTAACTGAGGCTTGGAGGAGGGTCATAGGGGGAGGAGCCAGTACACACCACCTGATCATAAAGCTTTACTTTTTGTGCCCTGTCTCCTGCGGAGCCGCTATTCCCCATGGTCCTTTCAGGAACCCCAGCATCCACTAGGACGATAGAGAAATAATTAACATTACCAAATAATCAATGTTTTATATATAAAGCATTAGTAAATGATAAAAATGAAATGCATGTTACAAACATGGGATTATGTAGATTACAAGATAACCACTATAGTAAGGCACAGAACAAGCACAGGCAACCAGTGGTACTCCAAATGCTGTGAAACTATACATCCCAGCATGCCCAGCAACTGTTTCTGCATCCCCCAACACCAAACTGTGGCAAGGCATGCTGGGATGTTTAGTTCTACAACATCTGGTGTGCCACTAGTGGCCTACCCGAGACACAGACCAGCAAGAATTTAAATACAATATACAATAGTGGAATTAGTGTACCCTATAGAAATAAATGTTAAGAAAATGAATAAATATGTATCGGTAGCAAAAATACACATTTGTTCTTTTCAGCAGGATAGGAAAACCTTAATTTGTTATTGTATCTTTTGCAAAATACTCATGGTTAAACTGGATATACACTGGGTTGACATGTTGGTGGACGCGACCTTCTCACCGACAAAGCAGACGATTCTGGTATGCATATACACTTATTAATCGGCCACTTGATATTTGAAATTGCCCGCCCAGTCCTTGCAGATATATTGGGCATTGGATGTGCTGCAGGGATGTCACCATATGTCTGTGAACGACGACGTTCACAGAAATATCGTGTGTACACCCCCTCATCCTGCAACCAATATACCATTCGTTCGATCACATGGACGATATATCGCCCAGTGTGGTTTCACTGTGAGTACAAAAGGTGCTAAAAAAACACCAATATATCCTTCAACAATAGCTACCTCTGCTTACGTCCGGGGTATATGAAAAATACTGGTAGCAGAGTACAATATTTTATTAACTGCTATAATTAGAATTTAACATTTAGAACATAACATTGAAATGCTGAATGAACATGATAATGAAGAGATGGAAACAGTGTACAGCAGTGATTTAAACAAAAACTGGTGTCTTACCAGATCATCCCTTCAAAAAGATTTTGGATGACTAGATGAGATTGAGTGACAGTGATCAGCAAAGTGACATGAGTCCATCCAAACTGTTAATAAGGGCGACAACAGAACAATCAGTGCAAACAGAAAGAACACATATGATGAGCAATGACTTTTGTATGGACACTGTGATAAATGCATTTTGGGCACAGAGACTCATTTATTAACTAACAACGGATGGGAAAAATAACATGGACAGTACAGATTTACTTTGTTTTGTCATATTAGCAGTAAAGACATATGATACAGATGCAAATATTGGGGCAGATTTATCGAAGTTTGGAGACAGATAAAGTGGAGAGAGATAAAGCACTAACCAATCAGCTCCTGTCAATTTACAGGCTGTGTTTGAAACATAACAATTAGGAACTGATTGGTTAGTATTCGCTCTCTCTCCAAGCTTTGATAACTCTCCCCCATGACATCGGAAGTGTGTATGTTACTGTGGAACTGAAGTAACACACACTATCCCTGTTTTCTTAAAGAAATGCCTAACTATTTAGTCATTGTGGCTACAAGTAATATCTCCTGTATAGCCCCTTTTTAGGTACTTTGAATATAGAGCGCAAAGTACAGTAGTGTATTCTAACCTAATAACTAGTGATTTTTGTTTTTGATCACCCAGTGCAATACAAAAACAGTGCGGGGGGCTTGGGACTTTGGAGAAGGGCCCCGTTTCTCCCCATCCACTTGTGAGCCAAAAGGCCTCACTGAGGGGAAAAGGGATTATTTAGGTCCCCATTCGTCAAAGTAGGGAAGACCCCTTGAATCCCTGATCCCATAGCCAAAAGGCCACTTAGGGAGCAAGGGTCTTTTTGGGCTTCCCTTCGCCGCAAGGCTCGGGGGCCGCCCCACAATAGGTCAAAACTACCCCCTAGCGATCAGATTATTTGGCTCTCTCCAAAAGGAGAGACCCTCAGGGGACAAGGGGAAAGAGCTAGAATTAGTATTACTGGACTAACCCCCTACCCCGGCTCCTTAACATAAACTACCAGTGCTACCAATCATGGGGCCTAATCATCCCCATTCTGATACATTTAGGTAAAGGAGGAACACTCCTTCCATATTACACATGAACATCTAAGTTTTGAAGTGACATTTAAAATATCCTGAGCTCAAAGGGATCCGGTCCAGACACAGGCATCCCGAATAGGTTCACCTTCCCTGCGCCGGAATCTCGACAGCCAGGATGCAGAAGAAGCAGACAATGGCCTGCTGGAAAAGTAAGCCCTGGGGAAGGGGAGTGGTGGGATGAGGGTTCAGGGTTAGGCTGCCCCCCGGAGGGGTTAGGTTTAGGCTGTGGAGAGGGGGGGGACGTTGTTTAGGTACCTGTGGGGAGGGTTAGCCTGCGGGGAGGGGTAGGTTTAAGCTGCGGGGAGGGAGGGTTAGGGGGCCAAGGTAAGTATACTTACCTTCCTATGTTGGGATTCCCTACATCGACATGCCGCTACCGGTATTCTGACCACCGGCATCCCGAACGCTGGTAAATCGAAACCAACCCAGTTTAAAGGCTTTTGTATAACAAGGTAGGAGTTCTCCACATTCACTACACAGGCTGTCACCATTAAAGCTACGACATTAATGCTTTCATAGCTAGAAAAGTTCTACTCGGATACCACCCTTAGGGTGGTGTCCCATGACAGATTCTCACTCAGTAGAAAACTGCTGCCAGAAAGGTGACTGCAAAGCTAAACACAGGATCTGAGCAGCTACATTATTCAGCAGCTTAAATGCCAGTGTGACAGATGCAGGAGAAATTACCATAGACTACTATGAAACACTTTCTTCCTCCAGCTACTAGGAGTTGCGTGTTCTAAGAGCAGAAAATAGGATTTTGGTACCTACCGGTAAATCCTTTTCTCCTAGTCCGTAGAGGATGCTGGGGACTCCAAAAGGACCATGGGGCATAGATGGGATCCGCAGGAGCTTGGGCACACTGAAAAGATTTTAACTGGGTGTGAACTGGCTCCTCCCTCTATGCCCCTCCTCCAGACCCCAGTTATAGGAACTGTGCCCAGGAGAGACGGACATTTAGAGGAAAGGATTTTTGTTTAAACTAAGGGCTACAAACACACCAGCCCACACCACAACCATACCGTACAACCTGAGTAACAGTAAACCAAAGAACAGTATGAAGTAACAACAGCAACAAGCTGAAAACAAGAAATACACAACCCGTGTATAAACTAATTTTACCAGCAAGAAAACACTGCAAGTAACAGTCCGCACTGGGATGGGCGCCCAGCATCCTCTACGGACTAGGAGAAAAGGATTTACCGGTAGGTACCAAAATCCTATTTTCTCTTACATCCTAGAGGATGCTGGGGACTACAAAAGGACCATGGGGTTTATACCAAAGCTCCAGAATGGGCGGGAGAGTGCGGACGACTCTGCAGCACCGACTGAGCAAACGCAAGGTCCTCATCAGCCAGGGTATCAAACTTATAGAACTTAGCAAAAGTGTTTGAACCCGAACAAGTAGCTGCTCTGCAAAGCTGTAAAGCAGAGACGCCTCGGGCAGCCGCCCAAGATGAGCCCACTTTTCTGGTAGAATGGGCTTTTACTGACCTCGGCACCGGTAGCCCGGCCGAAGAATGAGCCTGCTGAATCGTACTACAAAGCCAGCGAGCAATAGTCTGTTTTGAAGCAGGATGACCAATCTTGCTGGAAGCATACAGGACAAACAGCGCCTCAGTTTTTCTGGCAACAGCTGTCCTAGTGACGTAGATCTTCAAAGCTCTCACAACATCCAGAGATTTTGGAATCGCCACAGCCTCCGTAGCAACCGGGACCACAATGGGTTGGTTAATGTGAAATAAAGAAACCACCTTCGGCAGAAATTGTTGACGAGTCCTCAATTCCGCCCTATCCGAATGAAAAATCAAGTACGGGCTCTTATGAGATAAGGCCGCCAACTCTGACACTCGCCTGGCAGACGCCAGCGCCAACAGCACAACTACCTTCCAAGTGAGAAATTTCAACTCAACATTACGCAAAGGTTCAAACCAGGAAGACATGAGAAACCGTAAGACCACATCAAGATCCCATGGAGCTACAGGAGGCACAAACGGAGGATTGATATGCATTACTCCTTTCACAAAAGTCTGAACCTCTGGGAGGACAGCTAATTCTTTTTGAAAGAAAATAGACAAAGCCGAAATCTGCACTTTGATGGAGCCTAATTTCAGGCCTGCATCAACTCCAGCCTGCAAAAAGTGGAGAAAGCGACCCAAGTGAAAATCTTCCGCAGGAGCCCTTTTAGACTCACACCAGGAAACATACTTTCTCCAAATACGGTGATAATGTTTCGCCGTAACCTCCTTCCTAGCCTTAATGAGAGTGGGAATGACCTCCCCGGGAATACCCTTACGAGCTAAGATCTGGCGCTCAAACTCCATGCCGTCAAACGCAGCCGCGGTAAGTCTGGAAACACGCATGGACCCTGTAACAACAGGTCCTCTCTTAGAGGAAGCGGCCACGGATCTTCCACCAGTAATTCCTGAAGATCCGGGTACCAGGCCCTTCTTGGCCAATCTGGAACGACGAGAATCGCCTGAACCCTTGCTCGTCGAATGATCCCCAGTACCTTTGGAATGAGAGGAAGTGGAGGGAACACATACACCGACTGGAACACCCACGGAGACACCAGGTCGTCCACTGCACTGGCTTGGGGGTCCTTTGACCTGGAACAATATCTCGGGAGCTTCTTGTTGAGACGAGACGCCATCATGTCGATCAACGGAATTCCCCAACGTTTTGTCACCTCTGCAAATACCTCTTGGTGAAGAGCCCACTCTCCCGGATGGAGATCGTGTCTGCTGAGGAAATCTGCTCCCCAGTTGTCCACTCCCGGTAGGAAGACTGCTGACAGGGCGCTCACGTGTTGTTCCGCCCAGCTAAGGATTCTTGTGGCCTCCGCCATTGCCGCTCTGCTCCTTGTTCCGCCTTGATGGTTTATATGTGCCACCGCTGTGATGTTGTCTGACTGTACCAGGACAGGTCGACCCTGAAGAAGGCTTCTTGTTTGTAGCAGGCTGTTGTAAATGGCTCTTAACTCAAGAACATGTGGAGACAAGCTTCCTGGAGCGACCATTTCCCCTGGAAGTTTCTTCCTTGGGTGACTGCGCCCCAGCCCCGGAGACTTGCATCTGTTGTCAGAAGTACCCAATCCTGGATACCGAACCGGCGTCCCCCTAGGAAGTGAGAACTTTGTAGCCACCACAGGAGAGAAATTCTGGCTCTGGGAGATAGACTATTCTTCCGGTGCATGTGCAAGTGATACCTGTCCCACTGAAACACCCGGGCATGAAACCTGCCAAACGGAATGGCTTTGTACGCCGAAACCATTTTCCCCAGAACCCGAGTACAGTGATGGATTGACACACTCGTCGGCCTCAGAAGTTCCCTGACCATCGTCTGCAGTTCCAGAGCATTTTCTTCTGGAAGAAATACTCTCTGTAAATCCGTGTCCAGAATCATGCCCAGAAAAGGCAGCCGAGTGGTCGGAATCAACTGAGATTTTGGCAAATTGTGTACCCAACCGTGCTGTCGCAGAACCGACAGTGACAAATTTACACTTCTCAGCAATCGTTCCTTGGACCTCGCCTTTATCAGGAGATCGTCCAAGTACGGGATAATTGTAACCCCTTGTTTGCGAAGGAGAACCATCATTTCCGCCATGAGTTTGGTGAAAATCCTCGGGGCCGTGGAAAGCCCAAACGGCAACGTCTGAAATTGGTAATGAGAATCCTGTATCGCAAACCTGAGGAAGGCCTGATGCGAAGGATATATCGGGACGTGTAAGTACGCATCCTTTATGTTGACTGACGCCATAAACACACAGAACGTCTCAGCTAGGTGACAGGCCCACAATGACGCCCCGATAGAGGACACAGAGGGAGTATGCCAGCTCACACCCCAGCGCCCATATATCCCGTCAAAAGATATATGTACCCAGTGCTGCTTAAATAATAATAAAATGCACCACACTACGCCCCGTTACTTGTGAGAGGAGATGTGGAGGTCCCGGGTAGCGTCTCCTTCAGCCGCGTGTTGAAGGAGAAGATGGTGCTCTGAGCCGCGGGACGAAGCTCCGCCCCTTCCCGGCACGCTTCGGCCCGCCAAATTTGAAAATGAAAAGATGCCGGCGCCCCAGCACCCTGTGAGTGCCGATGGTGAAAGTGTGTGGGAGCATGGAGCACAGCGAAACCGCTGCGCAGTACCTGGTTACTGAAGCCTTCTGCCGTTCTGAAGTCTTCAGTTCTTCTCATACTCACCCGACTTCTTTCTTCTGGCTTCTGTGAGGGGATTGACGGCGCGGCTCCGGGAACAAGCAGCTAGGCGCACCAAGTGATCGAACCCTCTGGAGCTAATGGTGTCCAGTAGCCGAGAAGCAGAGCCCTTAACTAAGTAGAAGTAGGTCTGCTTCTCTCCCCTCAGTCCCACGATGCAGGGAGCCTGTAGCCAGCAGGTCTCCCTGAAAATAAAAAACCTAACAAAAGTCTTTTCTAGAGAAACTCAGGAGAGCTCCCCTAGTGTGCATCCAGTCACCCCTGGGCACAAAGTCTAACTGGGGTCTGGAGGAGGGGCATAGAGGGAGGAGCCAGTTCACACCCAGTTAAAGTCTTTTCAGTGTTCCCAAGCTCCTGCGGATCCAGTCTATACCCCATGGTCCTTTTGGAGTCCCCAGCATCCTCTAGGACGTAAGAGAAAATCTGGTTGTGCGACACCCTCCAGACAAATATTGGAAATTAACATATGCATGTATGTACAGTAGTTGTCACTTACTTTGATAGATGTATCCCTGTATTGTGGCTAAGTACTGTACCTTACATACCTAATATACCACAAAACCACAAATAACACATTACAGTAGTTAATTTCAATAGATATGCAGAACTACAGGCATACTATCAGGGCAATTCAAATATCTTCAACGTGTATCAGCTGCGCACATCACGGATAATTATGGCACAGCAACATCACTCCTTTTACTGCACACCCATGTGAGGGTGTAAGATAAAAAGAACAATATTGTGCCTGCAATGTGCCAACATTGCAAATGTTTCCAAGCCATTCCAACAGCACATCATGGGCTTCCATTTAAACTGAATTGGACCCTGTTAAGTCTTAAAATGTTATAGGTGCATATAGGATAACTGCCAGTTTTGCACTATAAGAGCTGCATCTTAAAATAGGGTGAGTAATACACACCATGTAAAACTGCAGACGGTAGTGCTTCTTCACTAAGCTCAGTACAAACATGCAGAAACCTGTATGACAGAAAACAAAAACATGCAAACGGGTTAGCGTCTTTTGTGTATTCATTGGGAGTGAATACTTAGGAAGTGTGACATTCAAAGTAAATAGACACAGGGATTAAATGCTACTGACAATCGAGAATGCCACTTGCATTAGCAAAGTGCACCGAAAAATATCCCTTGTGTGTAAAGGACAGTTTAACACGTTACCAATCTCTTGCACCTATCACTCAGGGATTTAATCAGATGCACATTTGTGGATCCAAAACATCCCCTTCTACAAACAAAAAACACCAGGCATTATGCAGAAATACATTACAGGGATCAACATGGCAATACACACACAGGTATTTGGGACCATGGTTGTTAGTTAAGGGTTTAGGTCCATGCTTCTCACAATCAGTCTTGTCATTAGTGACCGACAAGAGTATATATGTCTTCTAAGGTTATGTGGCTATTCTCTAATAATGAACATATATTTATGTAGCAGAACATACGTATGCAGTGCATCACAGGGAACATTTATTCATTCAGACCATTCCCTGTCCCATTGTATCTTATACCACTTTTCCACCAAAAACCCAGGTTGGACCCAGGTTTCTGGAAACAATTCCAACCTGGGTGAGACCAGGGTCAGACCCTGTTTACACTGCACATAACCAGGGTTATTCCCAGGTCAGCCCCATTAATACCACTTTCAGACCGCATTTCGTGGGTCGCACCCGGAAGCCATACAAAGATGCTTTCCAGGTGCCACTCGGCCAGGTCCCTTTAAAACTGGCCTCCCCAGACTGGGTTGGTGACGTCAGCGGTGAGGCATGCGCAGCTGGCACTTGGAGATCAGATGTGAACGGGAATGCATAGACCCGGCAACCCGTTTACACCGCACAGTGGCCCGGGATGAAGTCGCTACCAGGGTTGAAATACCAGGTCGCTCGACCCAAGGTATGTCCCCTGGCACCTTTCAGACTGCACAGCAACCCAGCTTACTGCGCGCTTATGTGAAATAACCCAGGTTACAAGCTGGGCGGTCTGAAAGGAGTATTACAAGGAACCTGGGTCTGCCCTGCATGTCACTCACAGACCCCCCACCTTGAGGCGGACCTCTGCTTACACAGCCACTCAGCAGCTTTTTAGCATAACTCGGTTCGAGCTGTTTACAGTACATTGTTACCTGGTGACAATCCTCATAGCTACCAGCATTGGATTCCCTGGTCACTTGACCTGGATTATTTTTCGAGGACCCTTTTACACCAAGCTGTGACCTGGGTAGACCCAGCAATAACCCAGGTCAAAAGCTCAGTGCAAAAGGGGTATTACAGTCTAATGCTAGGTGCACACCTCAACGATATTACTCGCAATCTGACTGACTTTATATTTCAAGAGTATACACTAGTGATTTATCATGGATTGGAATTTATCAGACAGGAGATTGGAAAGTCACACACTACAAAATGTGCATACAATCAGCTCATAGTTTTGGATAGATATCGTGCAGCAAGTCAGACCCAATCATCTGAGGCGATGATTTTGGAATGATAGTATATACAGTCTGAGATTATTTGACTGAACAGCTGAAAATCAGCTGACTGGCCTGAATATCACATAGTGTGTACCTAGCTTAAGATGTTTGCCACAAACACACCATTAACATATCACAAATTTTTCGACTGTGGGGTGAGACCAAAGCGATGGAATCCAAACCATAATCAGCCCCAGTTTTGAGACAGTGATGCTAACTAGAGTGCAACTATTATTTACAGCATCAATATATTATGCAATGCTTTACAGAGTTTGTTTAATCATTCACCATCAGTTCCTACCCCAATGGAGTTGTAGTATCTATCATACTAATATTTATCTATCAGTTTGATTTTTGACTATGACAGGAAGCCTGAAGACCTGCAAGCAACCCATGCTGCACCCCTTCTCTAGAATTCCCTACCTCTCCCCCTCAGACTCTCCATCTCTCTACAAAACTTCAAACTTGCTCTCAAGAGCCACCTCTTCACCAAACCCAGCCAAATCTCAACCTAACCCTCTGTTCCACGCTCTCTATGTACCCCATCTGTGTCACCCCAGTCTGTCTACCCCTCCCCTTTAGAACGTAAGCTCTCACGAGCAGAGCCCTCTTCCCTCATGTGCTTATCCTTTTTCTTACTTTAAATATCTTCAACTGCACCAAATCCAGCAGTCTTCTGCCACCTGATACTTATTCCAGTGTCATCTGCTGATGTAGCTATGTTTATTTACCCTGTACTTGTCCTATATTGTCATTAACTGTAAGTTGGTGTTTTCATGTTTGATTATTTGTTTATGTACTCTGTAATTGGGCGCTGCGGAACCCTTGTGACGCCACAGAAATAAATAATAATAATAATAATAATAATAATAATAATAATGCCAGCATGGAGAGAACATACAAACCATCTAATGTAGATCTGGTTCATTCTTATAAATCAGAAGAACAACTGTTCATACCCAACCTTAATGCACTGCATATTACCTGCATCTGAACTAGCCTGCACCAAACCATAATCCACAGGATTGTGCCAAAAGGGCCATACACACTAGAATATATTTGTGAAAGATCTGAAAGATAATGACGATTGTGAACGATATATCGTTCACATCGTCTAGTGTGTATAGCACCCGCGCTCGTTGATTGGAGGTCGGCGGTTGGCCCTGCAGCATGCTCAATGTGAGCAATGTCACTTGTGACATCGCTTATCACGGCATGTGTGTACGGAGCCCCGATGAGCGATGTCCACAATGTAACATTGCTCACCTCCCCCTAGCAGCAGCTCCCTTCCCTCCAGCGGCTTCATTGTAGCTGAGCCGCTGATGGGAGCCGCTGACCGCTCAGCGTCTCCGTCCACTGCCCCACCAATGAAGTTATAAACCCACTGTGCCATCAACTCAATATAAAATTAATTACGGAGACGCTGAGCGGTCAGCAGCTCAGCTAGGTGCAGCACTCCTAGCAGCTTGAATAAAGGACAACAGCAGGGCATGCGTGTAGACAACGTTTCAATGCCTTTATTTGCGTCATTGTCATCAGGTCTTTTATGCCGCAATAAAAGCATTGAAACATTGTCTACACTCATGCCCTGCTGTTGACCTTTATTCAAGCCGCTAGGAGTGCCGCACCTTTGGACTTTATGCGATTATTATTTGTGGAGGTACCCGGCGCAGTAACGCGGTCTTAATGGGAGAGCCGGGCACTCTGGTCTGTTTATATTTTATATATATTGAACCCATTGTAATGAATTTTTTATTAAGTTGGTGGCACAGTGGAAATTGGTGGGGCAGTGGGTGAAAAAAACTTAATTGGTTCCCCCTTCTACAGCCCTGCCCACACACCCAGAAATGCCTCCCCAACATTAAAATATGTAAAAAAAAGATGCCAATTCCAAAGATATCTTTCAAATTGTTTGAAAAATTGCTTAGTGTGTACACTCAATATCATTTGTCAGGGCTCTGGGAAGTTCAAGGGAAATTGCTCTTCGTCCACATTGTTCATCTTTCACATTGGTCATGTCTTCTAGTGTGTATGGCCCTTAAATGTGCAGAAGTAGCCCACCTCAACACTGTGGCTGCATCATTTATAAATGATGAGTTGTCCAACAAGAATTTGTCCCATATATACAGTTTAATTCCTTTCTGCTTAACTGTAACTATAGACAGTATGTTCTCAATATAGTCTGCAGCGGTGTGGCCCAGATGAAATGTCTAATAAAGGTGATATGGGGGCACCAGAATAAGGAAGACAGCATCCAATCATTGGGCACTTGCCTGTCTTTTGAGAGAACATATTGTAGATGAAAGAGAAGAGGGGCGTTGCATTTAGATGCTTTTGTTTATATATGCCCGACTGATTCCACTGCATCTGCCGTGAGACAGTACAGAGGATTCCAGGATAATCGTGTTCTAGACCATGGTCTATTAAAGGACATTATAGTTAAGGAGACATAAGCATCTGGGGTAAACATGTCACATGTTCCATGGATACCCAATTGCAGAAAGAGCTGCATGGTCAAAGATAATGTAAAACTACATCTAATCTTATACACATGTACATTAATATGCATACTAACTAATGCTAAAATAAATGTAAACCATCATGAAACAATAGAAAAATCCATCTCCCTACAGGGAAGATGGACAGAATAAACTTGTGACAAAGTACACATATTTGGTAAAGTTACTACTATATTGTGCTTTCCTTTTAGAATGAGTGTGAAGCAAAGTTTGGCAACTAACCTATGACATAAAGTGCAAACGATATAAAGCGATGGTAGCGAATGAGGTACTGGAGAAGCTCTTCTCTCTGCATAGAGGAGGCAAAGTAGTCTGCCAGGGTTTCTCCATAGAAAAAATAGTTGACACACAAAAGGAAGTACCTGGAATATAAGAGCATCTTTTACATTTCTTGTATCTTACAATGCTGCCATGTGTCACACATTAGTAATAGGAACAACATTCTGTAGAAAAGCAGACAGACAGGGAAAATAGAAAGTATGCAGAGCTTAGATTGCTGCCATTTTGGTTGGTAATTGTCAGAACTGTCTGATGACGTTAGCCCATAATAGCCTATGGGCTACTGCTGCCTATCTTTTGCCTGTGAGGGCCCTCTGGATCCCTCTTTGTCAGCCCCCCACTGATGCAGGTGCATTATGCTGGTCAGGTCTAAACCCAGAAGCAGAGTGATAGCGTACGTTACCACTCTGCTTCCACCTCTTCTACAGGAAAGGCTCTTATCAGAGACCATGTCCCAGCAAGAGATTTCTGCTAAATCAGGACCATCTTAACAGCACTGTAGGTCCTGGGAAAGTCAATTAACTGGGTCTCCCACCCACCATTTACAAGAATAAATAATAATAATAATAAAAATCATAACTGGTCCCTCCTGGGATCCCGCGCCATCTCTCCACATGCTTCCATACAGTGAATGACTGATAGCTTGAGCCATCCACCAATCAGCATGCTGACAGCCATTCCCAGTCCAGCTGCAGGCTGGAAGGCAGGCAGAGACTGCGGCTTGTCCATTCTGATGGTGCGTAATGCACAATCAGAGTGGCTGGGTTCTACCTGCCTCCCAAGAAGCTCCCCGGCCCAGCTTGTCCTTGATTGAATGTCCCTAGAATCATGGGGCCCATGGCAGCTGCCCAGTGTGCCTATATGTTAATAGGGCCCTGTGCTAACTGATTTACCTTAAATTATTATTTATCTTATGAACTATGAATAGATTAGTATGACAGATGCATCCCCTCCCACATCTTTAGGACATTGTACTAACAGGATCTACTAAAGGTTACAAAGCTGAGTGCAGTGTTTGCAGCTGCAGTGAAGTCACTGGCTCAGCGCCTGTGTATAAATAGTCCAATTAAACAGAGCAAGTCTGCAAATCTGTCAGCCACAGAAAGCATAGTGAGCATATTTCTCAACACTACAAATATTTCAAGGGGTATTGTTCTGCTCAGCATTTCTTCTTCTTGAAAAGTACAGTTTTCATTTAAGCTGTGAAAACTGAGAAAAATGTGCATGTTCAGTGCTACACTATGATTTTTTTTTCTGTTGTTCAGTTTTTGTACGTCCTTTCCGCCTACTAACAGCTGAAGACAGTGCCAAATTTAAAGCTTTCAAGTTACACCCTAGAAGCAGGACAAAAACCACAGCTTTTATCTGCAGCGTTACATTCTCTGACTGAGTCACACTGTGTCCTGGCCTAATTTGAAGTGAACGTAGAGGACTTGGGTATGCCAACCTTTCAGAGAGAAAGACTATTACAAATACAACATAAGAGAGCACGTGCTCTATAGTAACACATAACCTGACAACATCATTTTTTTTACTGCCATACTAATATCAATTTATGACACATGTAAACAGATTATTAACATGGTAATACAGACGGGGCTGGGGACCTGGGGTGCATGTGTAAAGGTGTGTACACACGGAGCGATATGGCTCAGCGATTCTGACTATATAGCCAAAATCGCTAAGAAAGTTAGTGTACACAGCGAGCGATAGCGATGCGCGTAACTGCCAGGTCGCTATCGCTGGGAAAAATTCACTGTGCAGGCAAGTCAATTTGGACTAGGTCGCTGGAAAAGTTAAAGCATCCCTCTATTTAAATGAGTTAATCAAAATCGCCCATAGCCAAAATCGATTGCACAGTTAGTCAAAATCGCTGGTACAGGTGACCAAAATCGCCTACTGCCAGTTCCAGTTCAAGGTAAATCGTTCAGTCAAAATCGCTGCATGTGTACAGACCATAAGTGTATATAATTAAAGAGATTACACGTAAATGAACATTAATGCTAGTCTGACCATCTTTATAAGCACAAATAAATGTGCTTTAATGTATAAAGTCCTATTTTTTTCTACGTTTTAAAAGTAGCTTTTAAAAGATTGAACTAATTAGGATTCCCCTTTGAGTAGAAAAAAGCAAGTTGTATTTTTTAAAGATCACTTAAAAACTGCCTTCGTGAGTGCAACACCTCCACATGTGGGCCGGATGTAAGGCCGCCAGGAGGTCGGTGGCCGTGCGAGATGCCGTCCGAACTCGGACGTTTTTGCCTTGTAAATGATTTCCCCTTTAAAAAAAAGGTCTGAGTTCGGATGGCATCCCGCACGGCCGCCGAACTCGTGTGGCATTACATCACGACTATGATATTAATAAGATGAAAGAAAAAAAAAAAGAATATTCAGGATCACTACAGTAGGTAAAGAGAAGCTACAGTATAGAGCACGCCTGCCTACAGTAACACTGTGCAGTTAACCTACACAACAGAACTGAAAAACCATATTTGCACCTGTCCACTTTTTTTTTTTTGGGGGGTGTTGGGTGTTTCTATTTTGCAATGAGTACTCCTGTACTATTTATACAATATACCCTAGCAGAGTCCAAAAATGTTTAACTATCGTGCAGGGTTTCCATATTGTGAGGGTGGGATGGAACAATTGCAATGCTCTGCATATGGACAGCCTCCATCATAACATTACACTGGCCTTGGGTTTAGACTAGCTAGCGCAAAGAAGGAAAAAGATATCAGGTGGCTGGCGAAGGTGAATTTTAAGTTTTCAAGTTCTAAAATTTAAGCTATTACATACCTTTGGGCTGACCACAATAAAATCAGACTAGTATAAAGTTGATATCAGATTGATTATAATGGGCATAATATATTCTTGATGTGTTGTAATGTAATTTTGTAAAACACATACAGTTTGTTGTTAAACAAAAACGGGCGAGTGATTCCACTTCATAATATATAGGAGCACTAATGCCATAGGCTAATGGTGTAGACAGTCATCAAACAGTAACAACAGTACACCACACAGTAATTTGCCTGGTAGAAAATAAAATGTACTGCAGCCTTTTAAGCTTTGATATGTTCTATTTTATATTTCATACATATGAGACTTTGATATGTAGGACCCATGTTTAAGCACAGGAACCCATTAAATGTGGCATCAGTTACGTGAATAGTATATCTCTCTTCTGGACTGCACATGAAATAAACTTTCCGATGTAACACAAACCTGAACCCAATAGAAAGTAAAAGGATCTTCCCTTGCCACCTACCAGCTAAGAGTCCGGAACCAAGGCAGCTCATAGGATCGGTACACCTTGTGGCCAATTGAAATTATTTCATGGAAGCATTTCACCTGGATAGCAGACACCTACAACAGAGAGGAGTCAAATCATGTTAGACTATATACAGTAAAAGGGGTTTAAAATTCCAGAGGAATTTTATTTATAATCTTACAAATTATGCTGTATACATTGCTCTGTGTTTCCACCTTCATTGTAAGGTTTCTAATTATGAAGTATAATCAGTATTTTTTCCCCCTCTCTCTGAAATATGACACAGTGCGTTTGTATGCATTAATTGCAGACAGTAAAGCGGTTCTTAGCACAATGTAAATAACCAATCACAATTAACAAAAGTCAAAAATATTTATGTAAGTGTTTTAGTGGATATAGGCTGAACATAACCAAAACACAACCTTTGTGTAACCAAAGCAATAACTATCAACAAGTACTGCAGATAGAGTCCGCACTGGGACGGGCGCCCAGCATCCTCTACAGACTAAGAGAAAAGGATTTACAGGTAGGTATTAAAATCCTATTTTCTCATACGTCCTAGAGGATGCTGGGGACTCCAAAAGGACCATGGGGTTTATACCAAAGCTCCAGACCGGGCGGGAGAGTGCGGACGACTCTGCAGCACCGATTGAGCAAACATGAGGTCCTCATCAGCCAGGGTATCAAACTTGTAGAACTTAGCAAAAGTGTTTGAACCCGATCAAGTAGCTGCTCGGCAAAGTTAAACCTCCTAGACTTCTCGGGCGGCCGCCCAAGATGAGCCCACCTTCCTAGTAGAATGGGCCTTCACCGAATCCGGTAACGGCAATCCAGCCGTAGAATGAGCATGCCGAATCGTATCACAGATCCAGCGTGCAATAGTCTGCTTAGAAGCAGGAGCCCCAATTTTGTTGGGAGCATACAGGATAACAGAGTCTCTGTTTTCCTAATACGAGCCGTTCTGGCTACATAAATTTTCAAAGCTCTGACTACATTGAGAGACTTTGAATCAGCCAAGGCTTCAGTAGCCACAGGCACCACAATAGGTTGGTTCATGTGAAACGAAGAAACCACCTTTGGCTGAAATTGTTGACGAGTTCTCAATTCCGCTCTATCCTCATGGAAGATCAAATAGGGGCTCTTGTGAGACAAAGCCGCTAATTCCGATACCCACCTTGCGGACGCCAAGGCCAAAAGCATGACCACTTTCCAAGTGAGAAATTTGAACTCAACCTTTCTTAAAGGTTCAAACCAGTGTGACATAAGAAACTGCAACACCACGTTAAGGTCCCATGGTGCCACCGGAGGCACAAATGGAGGTTGGATGTGCAGCACTTTCACGAAAGTCTGAACCTCTGGAAGGGGGCGGCTAATTCTTTTTGAAAGAAAATCGATAAGGCCGAAATCTGCACTTTAATGGAGCCTAACTTTAGGCCCGCATCCACACCTGCTTGCAAAAAATGGAGAAAACGACCCAGCTGAAATTCTTCCGTAGGAGCCTTCTTGGATTCATACCAAGACACATATTTTCTCCTAATACGGTGATAAAGCTTTGCCGTTACTTCCTTTCTAGCTTTAAGTAGAGTGGGGATGACTTCACCGGGAATACCCTTCCGAGGTAGGATTTGGCGTTCAACCGCCACGCCGTCAAACGAAACCGTGGTAAGTCTTGGAACACGCACGGCCCTTGCTGCAACAGGTCCTCTCTTAGAGGAAGAGGCCAGGGATCTCCTATGAGTAATTCCTGAAGGTCCGGATACCAGGCCCTACATGGCCAATCTGTAATAATGAGTATCACCGGAACCCTCGTTCTTCTTATGATCCTTATCACCTTTGGAATGAGTGGAAGTGGAGGGAACACATACACAGACTGAAACACCCACGGTGTCACCGGGCGTCCACTGCACTGGTTTGAGGGTCCTTCGACCTGGAACAATATCTCTGAAGCTTCTTGTTTAGGCGAGACGCCATCATGTCTATTTGAGGAATTCCCCAATGACTTGTCACTTCTGCAAAGACCTCTTGATGAAGACCCCACTCTCCTGGATGGAGATCGTGTCTGCTGAGGAAGTCTGCTTTCCAGTTGTCCACGCCCGGAATGAAGACCGCTGACAGAGCGCTTGCATGTTTTTCCGCCCAGCGGAGAACTTTTGTGGCCTCCGCCATCGCCGCTCTGCTCTTTGTTCCACCCTGGCGGTTTACGTAGGTTTACGTACGCCACTGCTGTAATGTTGTCTGACTGAATCAGGACGGGCAGAACGCGAAGAGGATGTTCCGCTTGTAGAAGGCCGTTGTAGATGGCTCTTAATTCCAGAATGTTTATGTGCAGACAAGCTTCCTGGCTTGACCATTTTCCCTGGAAATTTTCCCCCTTTGTGACTGCTCCCCAGCCTCGGAGACTTGCATCCGTAGTCACCAGGACCCAGTCCTGGATCCCGAACCTGCGTCCCTCTAGGAGGTGAGAACTTTGGAGCCACCACAGGAAAGATACTCTGGTCCTGGAAGATAGGCTTATTTTCCGGTGCATGTGCAGGTGAGACCCGGACCACTTGTCCAACAAGTCCCACTGAAACACCCTGGCATGGAACCTGCCAAACGGAATGGCTTTGCATGCTGCCACCATCTTCCCCAACACCCGAGTGCATTGATGAATCGACACTCTTGCCGGTTTCAGAATCTCCTTGACCATGTTCTGGATTTCCAGAGCTTTTTCTACTGGGAGAAACACACTCTGCAGTTCCGTGTCTAGGATCATGCCCAAGAATGACAGCTGTGTTGTCGGAACCAACTGTGACTTTGGGAAATTTAGGAGCCAACCATGTTGTTGCAGGACTGTCAGGGAGAGCGCAACGTTTCTTAGTAACTGCTCTTTTGATCTCGCCTTTATCAGGAGATTGTCCAAGTACGGGACAATTGTGACACCCTGCTTGTGCAGGAGCACCATCATTTCCACCATTACTTTGGTGAAAATCCTCCGAGCCGTGGAAAGACCAAATGGCAACGTCTGAAATTGGTAATGAAAATACTGAACAGCAAACCTCAGGTAAGCTTGATGTGGAGGATATATTGGGACATGTAAGTAGGCATCTTTTATGTCGACTGACACCATAAAATCCCCCCCTTCCAGACTGGAGAGATCACTGCTCGGAAAGATTCCATCTTGAATTTGAACATTTTTAGAAAGAAATTGAGGGATTTTAGGTTCAGAATCGGTCTGACCGAGCCATCCAGCTTCGGGACCACGAACAGACTTGAATAAAAGCCTTCTCCCCGTTGTGACGGGGGGACCGTGACAATAACTTGCTGCAGACACAGCTTTTGTATCACAGCGCAGACTACTTCCCTTTCCGGAAGAGAAGCTGGTAAGGCCGATTTGAAAAATCGGTGAGGGGGCACGTCTTGAAACTCCAGTTTGTACCCTTGGACCACTATTTCTAGCACCCAAGGATCCAGGGCTGAATGAGCCCAGACCTGACTGAAGAGTTGAAGACGTGCCCCCACCGGTGCGGACTCCCGCAGCGGAGCCCCAGCGTCATGCAGTGTATTTGGCAGCGGCCGGGGAGGACTTCTGCTCTTGGGAGCTTGCCCCAGCCTGCAACTTTTTTCCCCTTCCCCTACCTCTAGCAGCAAGGAAGGAGGACCCTCGTCCTTTTTTGAAGATACCAGGTCCGCGAGGCCCTCACCAAACAAAACACCACCTTTATACGGCAGAGCCTCCATAGCCCTCTTAGAATCAGCATCACCATTCCATTGATGAGTCCATAATGCTCTCCTAGCAGAGATTGCCATGGCATTGGCCCTTGATCCCAAGAGGCCAATATCTCTCGCAGCCTCCCTTACATAGACTGCAGCGTCCCTGATATGACCCAGTGTCAAAAGAACGCTATCCCTATCCAGGGTGTCCAAGTCAGATGATAAATTATCTGCCCACTTTTCAATTGCACTACTCCCCCATGCCGATGCCACGGCAGGTCTGAGCAGCGTACCCGTAGTGGCATAAATAGATTTAAGTAGTTTCCTGCTTACGATCCGCAGGATCCTTTAGGGCCGCCGTGTCAGGGGATGGAAGCACCACCTTCTTGGACAGCCGAGCTAGAGCTTTGTCCACATTGGGGGTTGACTCCCACTTTTTCCTATCCTCAGAGGGAAACGGGTATGCCATAATAATTCTCTTGGGAATCAGCAACTTTTTGTCAGGAATTTCCCAAGCCTTTTCAAAAAGAGCGTTCAGTTCATGAGAGGGAGGAAACGTTACCACGGATTTCTTTCCTTTAAACATACAGACCCTTGTCTCAGGAACAGCAGGGTCTTCTGTGATATGTAACACTTCTTTTATTGCCACAATCATGTACTGAATGCTCTTAGCCAGTTTAGGATTCAACCTGGCATCACCATAGTCGACACTGGAGTCCGAATCCGTGTCGGTATCAGTGTCTGCTATTTGGGTAAACGGCCGTTTCTGTGACCCTGAGGGAGCCTGCGTTTGCGATAAAGCATCTTCCATGGATTGTCTCCATGTTTGGTTCTGAGCCTCAGATTTATCCAATCTCTTATTTAATAAAGGCACATTTGCATTCAAGGCACTCAACATATTTACCCAATCAGCTCCCCCACACTGTTCTGACCCCACTCCAGCCTCCTCCTGGGAAGAGCCTTTAGCCTCAGACATGTCGACAGACTCGTACCAACACCACTATCACACTGGGCTATAGGGGACAGACCCACAATAAGGCCTATTAGAGAAACAGAGGGAGTTTGCCAGCTCACACCCAGCGCCTATCCCGGTCTGAAACTATATATAATGCCCCAGACCTGTCATCGCTTTTTATAATAATAATCAACACCAAATTTGCTGTGCCCCCCCCCCCCCTTTAGCACCATGTTACTTATGACAGAAGTGTAGGAGGCCAGGACCAGCGTCTCTGCAGCTCACTGTGAAGAGAAAATGGCGCTGATTAGAGCCGGGTGGACCAAGCCCCGACCCCGTAATGGCGCGCTTCAGTCCCGCTATTTTTTATACTGGCAGGGGTCTGTATACAGTGTATATTACTTTTAATAGGCGTAACTTGAGGTATTATTGCTGCCCAGGGCGCCCCCCCCTGCACCTTGCACCCAAGTAGTGCCGCTTGTGTGTGGGAGCAATGGCGCACAACGCGACCGCTGCGCGGTACCTCTGAGACTGAAGTCTTCTGCCGTCTTTAGTGAAGTCCTGTACTTCTGTTATTCACCCGGCTTCTTTCTTCTGGCTCTGTGAGGGGGATGACGGCGCGGCTCCAGGAACGAGCAGCTAGGCTATACCAAGTGATCAGACCCTCTGGAGCTAATGATGTCCAGTAGCCTAAGAAGCGGAGCCTTTAACTCACAAAAGTAGGTCTGCTTCTCTCCCCTCAGTCCCACGAAGCAGGGAGCCTGTTGCCAGCAGTGCTCCCTGAAAATAATAAACCTAAAAAAAAGTATTTTCCAGAGAAACTCAGGAGAGCTCCCCTAGTGTGTGTCCAGTCTCCCTGGGCACAGAATCTAACTGAGGTCTGGAGGAGGGGCATAGAGGGAGGAGCCAGTTCACACCCCTTTTAAAGTCTTAAAGTGCCCATGTCTCCTGCGGATCCCGTCTATACCCCATGGTCCTTTAGGAGTCCCCAGCATCCTCTAGGACGTATGAGAAATTAGCTTTGAGACATTATACCCCTCTCACCCAAGTGCCCAAATATGATCCTCCCTAACATGAAGAGTGCAGTGGAGCATGTCTCAAGGGGATTAATCATTATTTCCCAAACAGATATCTGCACTATCCAAGGCATGAGACCACTATATCACTGCTTGGGGCCAGATGAGCAGGAGGGTATCCGGACTCCAGGTCGACAACAAAAAGGTTGACACACCTTAGGTCGACGCCAATTGGTCGACACACCTTAGGTCGACATGGACAAAAGGTAGACAGGAACAAGGTCGACATGGAAAAAGGTCGACATGAGTTTTTCACGATTTTTTTCTTTTTTGGAACCTTTTCACACTTAACGATCCACGTGGACCACGATTGGAACGGTAATCTGTGCCGAGCGAAGCGGTAGCGGAGCGAAGGCACCATGCCCGAAGCATGGCGAGCGAAGCGAGCCATGCGAGGGGACGCGGTGCACTAATTGGGGTTCCCGGTCACTCTACGAAGAAAACGACACAAAAAACCCCATAAAAACTCATGTCGACCTTGTTCCTGTCGACCTTTTGTCCATGTCGACCTTCTGTCCATGTCGACCTAAGGTGTGTCGACCAATTGGCGTCGACCTAAGGCATGTCGACCTTTTTGTTGTCGACCCCGAGTCCCAGACCCAGCAGGAGAAAGTTCTTCTCATGTAAAGAATGGACTTCCTCTCTCTCGTGCCTGTTGCAGGAGCTCATGTTAGGATTAGTAATAGCATCTACAATTATTAGTGTTAGCCATCTCTGCTGCCTGCTTAGCTGTTCAGTTATTTTTCTACAAAACTATAGAAAAACTGCTGTAATCAGTTTTTCCTATTTAACCCTTCCTACTCAATCACTGGGAAATGTATAAATTCAATTGTCCACTATACAAACTCTATCTGTTATTTTCGGGGGGTGGTTCAGTGGCAGCCTGGCTATTTGTTATTATATGTTATTTAGGCAAGAATGTTCAAAGTTTACCCCATTTTTGTCACCCGTCTGCCCCTCCCATTTAGAATGTAAGGTCACACAAGCAGGGCCCTCATTCCCTCATGTGCTTTGCTTTCCCTTACTTATACTAGTATCTATTCCACAGTGCGTACAACACCACCTAACCTTGGGTCTACAACCCGGCTGCTTATTTGAGTGTTAAGACCGCTGAGGCAGCAATTTTTATATATCATGTACTTGTCCTGCAATATCTTGTACTGTAAGTCACTGTTTTGCTCATTTGTTTTTGTACTTTGTTAGTTGCTGCAAAAGGATGCGTTTAGCATCCTGATGGATGGGATGATGGCGCCTGACACCACCTGTAAAGGTGCATACACACGGAGCGATATAACTGAGCGATTTTGACTATATAGTCAAAATCGCTCAGAAAGTTAGTGCAGATCGCTCCGTGTGTACACAGCCAGCGATAGCGATGCGCGTCCCCGCTAGGTCGCTATCGCTGGGAAAAATAGTCAGTGCAGGCAAGTCAATTTTGGCTATGTCGCTGCAAAAGTTAGTCAAAATCGCTAATACTTTAAGAAGCCAGCGATTTTTCCCAGCGATAGCGATGTTGCAGGCGGCGGTGGTGCGGGCGGCGGCGGGTTGTGGCGGCGGTGCGGGCGGCGGCGGGATGCGGTGGCGGTGTGGGCGACGGCGGGTTGCGGCGGCGGTGCGGGCGGCGGCGGGTTGTGGTGTGGGCGGCGGTGGGTTGCGGTGGCGGTGTGGGCGGCGGCGGTGCGGGCGGCGGCGGGTTGCGGCAGCGGTGCGGGCGGGGGAAATTTACCTTTATCTTGCAGAGTTTGGCAGCGGAGCGGTACCAGTTTCAAAAATGGCGCCTCAGCGTCATTTTTGAAATTCAAGATGGCCGCCGCGAGCCAATCACGGCTCGCCGCGTCATCGCCCCGCCCCCTCCCGCTGACTTATATAAGTCAGCGCGAGGCAGCGGCTTTCAGTCCGACGGCGGAGGAGGAGCGGAGAAGAGCTCCTGAAGACGCCGTGGAAGTCCTGGATGGGCGGCGGCTATGCAAAAGAGCTTAGCAGCCGCCGCCCACCAGGTGAAGATGCTGGAAGTCCTGGGAAGGCGGCGGCCATGCAAAAGAGCTTAAAGGCCGCCGCCTCCCAGGTGAAGACGTCGTGGAAATCCTGGATGGGCGGCGGCTATGCAAAAGAGCTTAGCAGCCGCCGCCCACCAGGTGAAGACGCCGGAGCAAGACCCCAGAAGCCCTGGGGAGGTGGCGCCCCCCCAGGTGAAGACGCCGGAAGCCCTGGGAAGGCGGCGGCCATGCAAAAGAGCTTAAAGGCCGCCGCCCCCAGGTGAAGACCCAGTTTAATAAAGGATTTTTAAAAGAATGTGTTGTGTTTTTTTTAAAATATTTTCTTTACAGGTGGACTACAGGTGCCAGCGGACTCTTTATGTCCGGGCATGCTGGCACTTGTGGTTCTCCAAGTGCCAACATGATGGGGCAGGCTTGCTGGACCTGTAGGCCTCCTGTAAAGAACAATATTACTATTGAAAGGCTATCAGCCTCCCATCCACCGCCCACGGATGGGGGGGGGGACAGCCTCGGGCTTCACCCCTGGCCCTTGGGTGGCTGGAGGGGGGGACCCCTTGATTTAAGGGGTCCTCACTCCAGTGTACCCCGGCCAGGGGTGACTAGTTGGGGGGGTAATGGCACGGCCGCAGGGACCAATATAAAAGTGTCCCCCGGCTGTGGCATTATCTCCCTGGCTAGTGGAGCCCGGTGCTGGTTTGGAAAATACGGGGGACCCCTATGTCTTTTGTCCCCCGTATTTTTTAAACCAGGACCGGACGCAGAGCCCGGTGCTGGTTGTCTAAATATGGGGGAACCCTACTCATTTTTTCCTCAGTATTTTAACAACCAGGACTGGCTCAAAGAGCCCGAGGCTGGTTTCACATAGGAGGGGGGACCCCACGCAAATTTTTTTTTTTTAACTTTTAGCTATTTAAATACCAGCCACCCTGTAAAATCGTCCTATATATGACACTCATCCCCTTATTTAAATGAGATAGTCAAAATCTCCCATAGCCAAAATCTCTTGCATAGTTAGACAAAATCTCTGGTAAAGTTAGTCAAAATCTCCTACTGCCAGTTCAAGGGAAAAGTTAGTCAAAATCTCTCATAGCCAAAATCTCTCCGTGTGTATGCACCTTTAGACTGGCGCTGGAAGACCGACAGCCGACATCATGAAGGTAACTATCGGGTTAACTGATAGGGATTTAAGTATTCCTCCCCCTCCTAATTAAAATCAAAATCTGTCTGCACATGTTACATCTTCCCCATCCTGCAATGCAACTGGTTTTGCCCAATTGTTAACTTTTTGGGTTTGCTAACAATTCTGAATAGGCCAGTATCCTATTAGCTGCTGTTAATTACCATGGATAATAAGCATGTCAGGCTATCCTATCAGTACTTATAGGGGATTGGGTTTGCCAAAACAAAAAGGTTTTCGGGAGTAGTACACCATCAGGGCTGATACTGCCCATGTTCATTCTAGTATATCAGATATCTGTAACTTTGGGGGTCATTCAGATCTGATCGTAGATGTGCTAAATTTAGCACATCTATGATCACTTACTCAGACATGCGGGGGGACGCCCAGCACAGGGCTAGTCCACCCCACGTCAGGCCCTGCACCCTACCGCGGCAATGCTTTTGCACCTGCCGAGTAGTTCCCTGCCTGCGCAGCCTGGCTGCGCTGGCAGGCGGCTACCCACCACGTACCGGGTCGCAGCGGCTGCATGTGACATCACGCAGCTGCCGTGGCCTGGACCGTGCCTCAACAATGTCGTTCTGATGCCGTTGGCACGCTCCCCCTCTGCCTGTCAATCAGGCAGAGGCAATAGCAGCCCTGAGATGCTTTCGCTTCTCACTGGGCTTCACGGGGTGTGCGTGCGCACTCCCCGAAGGGCTTCAGACTGCGATCGCTGACCCCCTTTACCACCACTGAACAATATATTACATTTTTACCACTGGGAAGACCACAAGTGTGCTTCTGAAAAGGTTTTTTTTTGTACCAGCAGTAATGTCACTTTCAAGTTCACATTATGTAAATTATATTTCCTAAATTCCTCACATTTGTTAGTTAAGAATCCCATTCCGAATGGGAACATCTATCTTCTATCTCCATACTTGTGATCCTCAGTGATAAACAACTTTTATACAAGCTATAGAGACCGGAGAAGAGAACGAGATGCAACGGATGTGCCTTTTTTTTTTTTTTTTTACATACCAGTGTCTACTTAAATTTAAATGAATGCTATGGAGCTTACGTAGTTAAGACAGCATGCATAGTACCCAGCCACAAGTACTGTCCTCATACGTTGTAGAGCTTCAGGAACTGCTAACCATCGGGACGATATATCAGCTGGGTACACATCGCTGGAGTGAGTACCCAGCTGTAGACATGTCAATGGAAATTAATGGTTACCAACATGTCTAATGTATCTATGCTTATCTAAAAATGCCACATTTATTATATTTTGTAGTTAGTCATGACTCACTACTGTAATGTATTTTTTTGTTGTTGCAAGATGGCTCATAAAAATTACCTTTTAATTATTGTTTAACCCAAGGCAAAAAGTACTTCAAAACAGAAGTCCACTCATTATGGGTTTTTTTTTCATAAATCTTTATTTTGTATGGTCAATCAAAATTTAAACACAAGAAAAACAATCGTTTTTCAAGTAGCCTGCAGCTATTAGTGGTAAATGTGATGGAACCATACAGTGAGTGTAGTGATAAATTTACATTAACAAGGAACTAAGGATAAAAAGGACACAGATGTAAGACAGAGAGAATGCCACGTCACAAGGTCAAAATGCAGAATAAACAGTAGTCAAAAACACAAAAATATAACTTGAAAAAAACAATGTTAGATGACCAAATTTTCTTCAAATGTGGGTAAAATTGGCGATGAAGATAGGAAAAGGGGGGGGGGATTAGAAATCATAAATTAGGATTAGGATCATAAAAATTGACAAAAGTTGAGAATGGTAGAGAAGACAGAGTTCACTACCCATGCGCTACCTAGAGGGGGCAGAGCATAGGTGATGGGGGTCTATGTAAATAAGGGAGGGGGTGTCAAGTTTTTTCAGTTCAGGGCCACTAGGGATTTGGGGATTTAGCGGCTACCAATATGTGTACGAACAATTTTGTGGAAAATGTGTTAAGATCGTGGAGGGAAGGGGGTGTTAAGATCAAGGAGTGAAGGGGTGGGGGGAGTGAAGGGGTGGGGTGGGGGGGGGAATAGCAAAGCAACAATGTCCAGGAGTCCTCGGTCACTAGAGCCTCAAAAAGAGAGTTCAAGAGAGTATGAACCAAATCCCAGAAGGTGGTGATAATCGGACATGTGCACCATATTAACATATTACTCCTGCAACCACACCCCCAGCAGCAATCAGATGCAGAGGAGGGGGGACACTTTGTTGAGTCTTGATGGGACATATTAGCATCGGTAACCTATTTTATATGAAGTTTCTTTTAATTTGGTTGAAATACTTCTCCCATGAGTCAACATCTGGGGGGGATCCGATATCCTTTCCCCACGCAACCTAATGAGATCCCTGAGAGGAAAGACCAGTATCTAGGAAGATGATATAAAGTTGGTAAATCTAGCGCCTGGTCAAGGGGTGATGTCTGCAAAAATTTCCAAAAGGGGTAAGATCTCGAAGAATAGGAGTTGAAGGTAGGGAGAATAAAAATGGCAAACTTGAAAAAATTCAAAAGGGTTAAGTATCTGGGATATGTACTTCTGTTGGAGCTCAGACAGGGATAACCATTGACTTTGGTAGATAAAATCTGCAGGTAATTAAAGGACTATCTGGATCCAGCTGCGAGATCTCATAGTAGATGAGCCAGGGGAAACAGGGGGTTGTGTCAAACAGAGGTCAAAGGAGAGACTGCTGTGGAAGTATTCATTTTAAATGAGTATAGGTACCAAAGGGTAAAGTAAAATTTAATAATAGGGAGCAAATTAGCAACAGCGGGACGTTGCACGAGGTAATGCCCCATAGAGGGGTCATGTCGGGGAGGTTAACATAAGCTGACTCAATGTCAAGCCAAGAGATGGATCCGGTGGAGCATAAGAAGCAACAATTTGAGAGAAATGGGAAGCCGAACGGTAACATTTGACATCAGGGAGACCCCTGCCCCCCTTAAAGACCGGTTTCTTCAAAACATTAGCTGAGAGAAGGGCTTTTTATTTTTTTATATTTCTAAGAAAGGAGGCAGGGACAGCTACAGGCAAGGTTTGAAAAAGGTAAAACCTTGGGTATAATATTAATTTTAAAGGCTATGATCCTGCCCAGCCATGAGATAAAAAAACGATTCCAGGAGGTCAGATCGGCCTGCATCTTGGAGAAGAGAGGGGAGAAGTTATAGTGAAAAAGAAGGTCATAACGGGAGGTAAGGTAAATCCCTAGATATTTGATTCTTCTGGCGTGCTATCTGAAATTGAAGTTCGTTTTAAGAACCTCTGCTTTTTAGGAAGGGAACATGAAGCAGCATGGCCTCCAATTTTGAACAATTAATCTTATAAGCAGCAATTACGCTGTAGGACCTAAACACTGAAATAATATTAGCAAGGAAGAGTGTTGGCTGGGTCAGAGAGAGCAGGATGTCATCTGCAAACAGAAAGATCTTGGAGTTGATAGAACCCACTCCTATTCATTGTATGTCGGGGTTGGCCCTGATCTGAGAAGCAAGTGGTTCGATCACAAGAGCAAATATCATTCACTTTATCAATCTTAAGTGTAGCTTATAATTTTTTTGTTGCATTATTACTGAAATATCATACTTTTTCATGCAGATATATCTAGCCTTATTAACAATTATTTGGTGTTTTTTTTCCCAGCAATCATGCTACTTTATACTAGCCCAGAATAATTTATTGCAAAAGACCATAGGTTCCCAAAGGCGGTCCTCAAGGCACCCCAGCAGTGCAGGTTTTAAGAAAATCCCTGGCTCAGCACATTTGGTTAAATCAAGATGTACTAATTAATTCACCTGTGGCCAAGCATGGATATACTTAAAAGTGGACTGCTGTTTCCATGACACCCCTTTATAGGGTTCTTTGCATCCTACATTTTATGATCTGTTGATATTCTTGCTGTCATGTAGTGTTTTAATAAATAATTGGGTAAAAAAACAACAACCTGGACCTCTGCGGGGCCTTCAGGACAGAGTTTGGGAACCTCTGGAATAGACTCTGTATCAGTGACATACTGGATGTACTTTACAGAGGATCAGCTTCTAATTTTGCAAAGAATCTGTTTATTAAAATTTTATATTGCAAACATAAAACAGACATAAAATGAGTGACAAGGTTTTGAAAATCTTAGTATCATTTGAAAAAAATAAAATTGTTAGGAATACCTCGTTAATTATGGTCATCTAGTCCACCAGTCTGGTACTGCTCATTTGTACAGTATAACACCACTCATTTTAAAGTAGTAAAATAATATTTACCGCCTTTTCTTGCTTCATTTTTTTACCAAGAAGTAGTGAATCAGAAACAGACGTAATGAGAAGTAGAACCATTATTAATACGTCTACTTCAAGCACAATAAACATACAATGCAGAAAACACTTAACAGCCATTTGCGAACCTGTCACAGTGTACGTCCTGCAGCTCAAATAGAATATAGACTAGAAATGATAGCTAGGAGAGCAACATGAATGAGTGGGAGCACTAGTTACAAAATGCCGCCTGAGGCAAGGTATTCACCATGTTTTATCGCAGTAATGGCCTAAGAATCACCTCAAATGAATGTCTCAAGTTTTATTTTCATTCCTTTTTCACAGACCCTGGTCTATGAGATTAAAATTGATAAATAGGGTTTATAGTTTTTATGAAAGAATTTATAAAATGTAAGCAGCTTCAACTGTAATCCTAATTTTCAAATAAGAATAATGTCATTCAATTGTAATAAATCAATATTAACTTTTCCTCTAATGAAAGCCCAAGGATTGGCACTACCCAGTTAAAATGACAAAAATATACCTCAAGATACCCTTCGGATACTTGTGCGATCAATATATAAATAAATAAATAAATAAAAGAAAACACAAGTAACAAAAAGAGGTCTCTGAACTTACCAGAAGTATGAGCATGACAGGTCCCATGTAGATAAGCAAAAAAAACGATGTGATCATTGTTAAACTGAAAATACCACGAATCCACCAGTTTTTCCACCTGAAACATAAAAACCACACCTCAGTCTTATTCATGCTATACACATTAATTCTAAATGAATTAATTAGAAATTACAGTATTTTAAATATAAATCCCCTATTTTTTGCAATTTTATCTTTATATTGACAAATGGCTCTAAGGCACTGATTTTATTAATCATTTAAATGGGAACAAAATTTAATTAAATGAAAGGACTTAAAATGTACAAAAAACATTGTACATGTGGTACTCCGATTGTACATACATATATAGAGACTAGGTGCTTCATCGCGCCCTACGGGCGCTCTTCACACCGTCGAAAGGGGCTACGCCACCTTAACCCCTGCATGCCTTGCTGCGGTTCAATATTTGTATGAGTGGATAGAGGGGATAGAGAGACGCGGGCCGGTAGGGAGGGGATAGATAGAAGGGGGGCGGTAGGGAGGGGATAGAGAGACGCAGGGCGGCAAGGAGGGGATAGAGACACGCAGGGCGGTAGGGAGGGGATATATAGAGACGCGGGGCGGTAGGGAGGGGATAGAAAGATGCGGGGCGGTATGGAGGGGATAGAGAGACGCGGGTCGGCAGGGAGGGGATAGAGAGACGCGGGGCGGTAGGGAGGGGATAGAGAGACCCGGGGCGATAGGGAGGGGATACAGAGAGGCGGGGCGGCTGGGAGGGGATAGAGAGAGGCGGGGCGGTAGGGAGGGGATAGAGAGACGCGGGCGGAGGGAGGGGATAGAGAGACGCGGGGCGGTAGGAGGGGATACAGAGATACGGGGCGGTAGGGAGGTGATACAGAGACGCAGAGCGGTAGGGAGGGGATACTGAGACGCGGGCGGTAGGGAGGGGTTACAGAGGCATAGGGAGGAGGGGATAGAGAGAGGCGGGGCGGTAGGGAAGGGATATAGAGACGCGGGGCGGTAGGGAGGGGATAGAGAGACGCGGGCGGCTGGGAGAGGATAGAGAGACGCGGAGCGGTAGGGAGGGGATAGAGAGACGCGGGGCGGCTGGGAGGGGATAGAGAGACGCGGGGCGGTAGGGAGGGGATAGAGAGACGTGGGGCGGTAGGGAGGGGATAGAGAGACGCGGGGCGGTAGGGAGGGGATAGAGAGACGCGAGGCGGTAGGGAGGGGATAGAGAGACGCGGGGCGGTAGGGAGGGGATAGAGAGACGCGGGCGGTAGGGAGGGGATAGAGAGACGCGGGGTGGTAGGGAGGGGATATAGAGACGCGGGTCGGCAGGGAGGGTCCCCAGTGAGGAAGCTGATGAAGAGAGGGGGGAAAGTAGTGGAGGGGGAGGGCACCAGAAGAGGAGACTTGTGTAAAGTGGCGAGCAGACATAGAAACAGTGGGTAGGATGGCCGGAGGGACTCACCGTTGGGGCTGTGGGCGGCTGCTGCAGGCTGGTAAACAGTACAGTGTCCAGAGGCGTCACTGGGTCAGCATTTCAGCATTACTGTTACACACATCTCTCCCCCCCCCCCCCCCCCCGCGGGCAAAAAGGGGGTGTGGCCTGATGTGAAAGGGGCGTGGCCTCGCAGGTCTGTTCTCTCTCGCTCCGGGGGTGTTTCCAGCTTGCCTGTAGATGCTGGCAGCCCCCGGAGACTGGAGAGTGTGTGCCGGCTGTGTGACAGGAGGAGAGTGCTGCAGGAGATGACGTCACTGCAGCACTCGCCTCCTGTCACAGCCAGAGTGCCGACAGCGGGATTTGTGCAGAGGAGGCGGCGGGTCTGTGTACGCGGCGCAGGGAGGGCTATGAGAGCCTTCTCCTGCGCACCCCGTCCCTCCTAATGTGTATGCCGGGGGCGGCATCAGCCGTTGTTGTTGGGCCGGCGCCGCGGCCGGGGAATCAGAGCTGCTGATGGGTGGGGGGAGGGGAGAGAGAGAGATGGACAGGCAGCAGGAGCAGAGACTTGCTGACTCCGCCCACCGCTGTGACTCCACCCAGCGTTACGGGCACAGAGTCACAGATTTAGACAAATATATAGGAGATTATATATATATATATATATATATATATATATAAATACATATATAGAGATTTTATATATATGTATATATATATATATATATATATATATATATGAGTTATAATAGTTATTTTGCTTTACTCTGCAAGAAATATTTCCCAATCATTTGTGGATTTCAAAGTCATTTCATGCACGGACTTATTTGTAGCAGAAGATAGTACAACAAGCATATGCTATGTCCTAGCGATACATAGTATGTAGTAGAGGACATTGCAAGCCAGGGTAAAAAATGAGGATAGAAACAAAGCTTTGTATGTGTAATGTAAGGTAAGGGTTAAGCAAAGGGGATCATGGGTCGGATGTAATGAATTCTAAGTTGGCCGGAAGGGGTGGGTTTCATGCCGAACTCGGACGATTTTTGTGATGCGCCAATATGTACAAGGCATGTGTGCCTTGTACATGATTGCTATAGTGGACAAAATATTTCCAGTTTTGGTGCGCAAGAAAACCCTATTTTGCAGCTAATTATGTATATCAGAGTAACGCATCCAAGTTACTCAAAAACAATAGGTAGAAGAAAGGATAGATATACACACTCCAGCGCTAAAGAAGGTACCACATTCACAATTGTGCTCGAAAAAACTCTATACAAAACACTTATCACCAGTGTGGAGAATAAGTTAAAAGGTAGCACTTAACGTTAAGGGAGTGATCTACACACGAGCGTGTCCACGGACTAAGAATAACCTGCTCGTGTGTAGATCACTCCCTTAACGTTAAGTGCTACCTTTTAACTTATTCTCCACACTGGTGATAAGTGTTTTGTATAGAGTTTTTTCGAGCACAATTGTGAATGTGGTACCTTCTTTAGCGCTGGAGTGTGTATATCTATCCTTTCTTGTACATGATTGCCGCTTTACAAAAACGTCAAGTTCAGCCAGGAACCCGCACCTCTGGCCAAATTAGACTTCATTACATCCGACCCCATATTTGTATAGTGATTTCTGACAAAAGATAAAACTGTTACCTAGAAGACAAGCCAGACAGAGCACTGTTGAGGACCTTTGGTGTGCTGTCAGTGGAAGGTGGAACATCAGCAGTATCACTTTCGAAAATAGTGTCTCCATCTGCTTCGGCATACTTTTCTTCAACTCCTGCCTCCTGTTATATGAATGTATAAATTCACAGTTAAGTTACAAAGAAACGTACCAGTTTGTTTTAGCGAAAAGGCAAATATTTTAAGTTTATGAAATGAAACTTTCATAATATCAATTCTGACTGATTCAGAATCAACTTGGCTCACAGACGTATCACTGAATAATTCCATGCAACTATAATAATCATTTTTACTAAACATCTCTGCTTGTTTTTGAGTTTCACTTTTTGTTCTCTACTCTCTAATTCTCGTTACTGTACTCTTAATACCACCGATTTGTTTTGTGTCATAATGGCACATCTATGGTCAAAATTAAATTATGATAAAGTCACAAGCGAATAAATAAACTCAATAGTGGAGTGTACAATTCACAGTAGGATGACCAGTGGTCGAAGTGGGCAGGTATGCAACGGTATGGCATACTGGCACTTCGTCACTGATCCGGAAGTTGTTGTTTTTTGTTTGTTTTTTAGCGAATAGCAGTGTGCAGACTCGAGCAGACCAGCGCCACTGGATCTCTCTGGGCGCCCACCTGTGGTGCATCTGTTTAGCCGCCACTGGAGCCCGAGCCCAAAGCATGACACTGCGACCTCCCACTCCACTCCTCTATCCCCCCGCCATGTCCCTAGTATAAGGGAGCGGGGAGTGCTTTCTCATGCAGGGTCCACAGTAGTAGCCACAGGATATACATTGGGATATGAGGTAGCGTCAGCGGATTGGCACCAACGATCAAAAGCTTTCGGCCTCCCAGAATGCAACGGGCCAGTCCCCTACATCCCAGCCTTCTGGCTCAGGCAATTCAGATTTTTTGTTGGTGCGGCAGGAGCTGGACCACAATCGTTGGGCTGCTGATTTTGGCAGTCATAAGCTTGTTATTTATTTTTATAGTCTTCCGTTTCTTGAGCGAGTTTTCTAAAAAGCGTCTTACACGCACCTTAGAAAAGAGTCGCTCCAACAACTCCCCGCCGGGTCGCGACAACGCTTACCCACGGGTACAGTGCTGTTTTGGCAGACGTCTGTGTAGAATGTACTAGCAAGTTCAGCTGATGTTACCAGGCTGTGGCCGGAGCACAGGAAGAAGGTAAAGCGTCAGTTCCAGTTAGCAGTGGAGATACGAGACATAGCCGCACTGTTTTCGGGAGGAGACTACCGAACGATCGCTGACGCGGCTGCCACCTCGGGTGCACCAGTACTAGGCCCCAGGGCTCCAGGGATTAGTGTGAAGCCGGGATCCCTGGGGCTGATGTCAGCAGTGGGGAGTAAGACGCTCGCCTGGTCGCCCCTCCCCCCGTTTCATGACCAGTTTCCTCCAGGTTTCCCACCATGAACTGATTTCTCGCTTCTGTCTGAGACGCTGTGTATCTAAAAGACCCAGTCGCAGCATAGGCGGCTGTGTGACTGGTGCATCTGTGTTCACTGTTGTGTTCACTGGGCGTTTGTGTACACTATTTGCGTCTGGATCTACTCAGCGTTCACTAACGTATTGATCGATTCTGGAAGCGGGGTTAAGTTTCCCTGTATCCCACTCTCCTGAGCCAGCACTAAGGGGGACATTTACTAAACAGTGATATGAGCGGAGAAAGTGAGCCAGTGGAGAAGTTGCCCCATCAACCAATCAGCAGATCTGTATAATTATATAGTATGCAAATTATAGATGTTACTTCAGTGCTGATTGGTTGCCATGGGCAACGTCTCCACTTGCTCACTTCTCTGCTCTTATCACTGAATAATAGTAAATGTCCCGCTTTGTCTCTACCTATCATTGGGTACAAGTAGTTGGATAAGTGCCTGATGCATATGAGTCTGTAAACTATTACTGCCGTTTCTTTTGCTGTGTGACTGAATACGTTAAATGTCCTATATAAAAGGTATGCAGTAATATGTTTCTCCTACACACTTGAAATGTCTCTGAAGTCGAATATATATTACTAATGTATAACTTGTGACTGATTGCTAGTGTGATAGCTGACTTTACTATTCCTGTCAGTTTCTGTGTATATACTGATCCTCAATGCTGGTGCAAGGCAGGGAGGGATCGGATTGTATGTCACTTTAACAAGCTATAAAGTGATTTCAGTCACAAATTGTGTACAGGTTAACTCAGAAAATTAGAATGTCGTGCAAAAGTTCATTTATTTCAGTAATTCAACTTAAAAGGTGAAACTAATATATTTTATAGACTCATTACATGCAAAGTGAGATATTTCAAGTCTTTATTTGTTATAATTTTGATGATGGTGGCTTACAGGTTAAGAAAACCCAAACTCAAAAATCTCAGAAAATTAGATTACATAAAATCAATAAAAAAAGGATTTTAAATACAGAAGTGTCGGCCCCCTGAAAAGTATAATCACGCATATGTACACAGTACTTGGTTTGGGCCCCTTTTGCATGAATTACTGCCTCAATGCGGCGTGACATGGATTATATCAGCCGGTGGCACTGCTGAGGTGTTATGGAAGACCAGGATGCTTAAATAGCGGCCTTCAGCTCTTCTGCATTGTTCGGTCTCATGTCTCATCTTTCTCTTGGCAATGCCTCAGATTCTCTATTCCAGGATCTGATTCAAAATAGAGTATGGGCCTAATTCAGGTTACCCTGTTAACCATTACATGCAACATTACCCCTGGGTTTTATCACATCCACTCCAGGAATCTGCAGCCTTTCAACAAAAACAGGCTGAAAGGCCTGTGGAAAGTAAATCACACAGACATGAAACAACATCTTCACAGTCTACATATGTTTCAGATGGGGACACTTCGGAGGATGAGGATTCCTTGCATTCTGGTTCTGCATACAGAGATGATGATGAAGGTCCCAGCTCAGTGGATATACCTGAGCTAATTAGTGCTATGAAAGCCATTCTATCCTTAGAAGAGGCAGCATAGCAGGGATGGCCAACCAGTCAGAAACAAAGAGCCAAAAAATCTTGTTAGGCACATCAAAAAGCCGACATCAAGCCACAGGCGCACATGCAAAAATGGGGTGTGGTCTTGTGCATGCTAGGCCACGCCTCTGGTATAAAATACATTTAAAAAGCCAGATCCACATAAAATACATTTAAAAAGCCACTTTCACATACCCTAATGTGTCACTTCAGCCAGCTACCTCATGTGTCACTCCTGCTAGCACACTCCTACAGTATGTCACTACAGCCAACTCCCCCATGAGTCACTCCTGCCAGCACTCTTCTGTGTCACTCCTGCCAGGACCCTCATGTGTCACTACAGCCCCCCAAAAAATACACCTTGTGCCATTGCAGCAGTCCCTTATGTGTCCTCAGTTTGCCAGTGGGTGACTCACCTCTAGTATCTGGCTCTCTCAGTTCTCAGTCTCCGTAGTGCTGCTGCTGCCTGTCTGGAGTGCAGCAGTTTCTGGATCTGTTGTGGTCACATGACTTCGAGTGTCGGGAGACACATTTGAATAAAGAAAGAGCCGCATGAGGCTCAAGAGACACAGGCTGGCCACCGCTGCAGCAGAGCCTTTGTTGAAATCCAAGGCTCCTGTGTTTAAACATCCTAAAACAGCCAGAACTGAATTTCTGGGTCAGAACATCTGACGGAAATTATGCAAGAGGCTTGGGTCACATCCAGTAAGAAGTTTAGATTTCCAAAGAAATGGAATTCCCGCTGTCCTCTTCCAGCTGGGGACAGTTTAAAAAGGGAGGTGGCTACCAAGGTAGATACACATGTCATTCGATTGGTGCGAAAATCTACATTGCCTCTGCCTTCAACATCATTAAATGATGATAGAAAAATAGATGTTTTTTTAAAACACATTTCTCCTTGTCTGTGGCAATTGCAAGACCAGCCATGGCTTCAAGCCTGGATGGCAAAAGCAGTGGCGGCCTGGGCTGATGCATTGGAGGATGATCCCTCATTGGCATCTAGAGATCAAAAATATTGCACATATTAAATAGGCGGCTATTTTTATGGAAGAAGCAGCCTTGGATATGGGTACTATTGTCTATCAAGCATCAGCCTCAGCAGTAGCAGCTCGCAGAGCTGTCTGGCTACGTACATGAAAGGCTGACTCAGAGTCCAAGAAGGTTATTATTAACAGTTTATTATATAGCGAAGCATATTCCTTTGCGCTTTACAATTAGAACAATAGTAATAAAACAAAACTGGGCAAAAACAGAGGTAGGAAGGCCCTGCTCGCAAGCTTACAACCTATAGGGAAATAAGCAAAAAAGGAAAGAGAGCGCAAATAGACTTGAATTATTCCATATTTATTATATCTAAAATTGCACATACACCAAAATTAGTTTAAACTATACCAATTGGCAACTGGATTTAAAACAACTTAGTACTTTAAAAATATATTTCATAGCATAGGATCCCTAACACTCGAATATCCTTATGGTTCCACTCAAGTAATACCCTACTGATTACCAGATAATTTTCACAGGTGTCCTTTAGTGAAATCAATGTAGAAAGAGTCCAAGAATGGTGAAAGACCCTTATTTATATCCACCAGTCACGTCCTGTGTGATAATACATGTATTTATACCGTAATCATGGTTATTGTTTCTTTTAAGAAAGAATTGAAACAGTTAATGTAGCAAATATACTGATGCTTCAGGTAGCTAAAAGTCAGTTTGTAAAGCAGGCTTTATCTCATATTGCAGCCTCTCTAGAGCGTCTCCGTCTGCCGCTCTCTACCTTAATCACTTATTGTGTTCAGAGCGGTTAGGCTTACCGCTTCCCGAGAGTTTTGGTCCACGGCGCCGGGATTGCGCGCACCGCCTGGCGTGTCCAAGGTGATTGTAGCTGCGGCGCCTGTGTTCACCTCTCAGTGCCCGACTGGACCGCTGGCTCCAGGCACGTGATCGGCAGCCACGGTCCCTGCTTTGCAAAGGGACCAATGCAGGTGGCTCCAGACCCAGGACCGGACTGTCCAATAAAGTGATTGATGCTGAAATCGGTGGCAACCAAATCCGTGAAGAGTGTTTGGATCCTAATAGGGAAATAGGCATTGATGCAAAAGGATAGATGCTACCTATTGCATAATGGTCCGCCAGATTGCTAGGTTCTTAATGGGTTGTGTGATATGATCACCCAGCAATGTTGGAAGACAAAATATGTGAGGTTATGTGGACTGTACACAGAGGATATAATTAGATAGGGAAGCATTGAAGGTTATGTGGGCAGGTCTGGAATTTGATAGGCTTGTCTGAAGAGGTGAGTTTTCAGGGAATGGTTAAAGGTTTGGAGACTAGAGGTGAGTCTTACTGTACGTGGGAGGGCATTCCACAGAGTGGGGGAAGCCCGGATAAAGTCCTGTAATTTTGAGTGGGAACAAATAATACGTGTGGATGAGAGACGCAGATTTTGTGCAGAGCGGAGAGGTCTGGTAGGGAGATATTTTGAGATAAGTGAAGAGATGTATGATGGTGCAGTTTGGTTAATAGACTTGTATGTAAGTAAAAGTATTTTATATTTAACACGATAAAATACCAGTAAACAATGGAGGGACTGACAGAGCGGATCAGCAGACGACGAACGTCTAGCGAGGAAGATTAGTTTTGCAGCTGCATTGAAAATGGGTTGTAGTGATGAGAGCCTATGTTTGGGAAGACCAGTAAGGAGACTATTGCAATAATCAATGCGGGAGATGATGAGTGCATAGATTACAGTTTTTGCAGTGTCTTGTGTAAGATAAGGACGTATTTTGGATATGTTATTTTAGCTTCATGTAACATGATTTCGAGACAGAGTGAATGTGTGGAACAAAGGACAGTTCAGACTCAAGGATGACACCTAGGCAGTGGGGTAGGGTGGATAGTCGCATTGTCAACAGTAATGAAGATATCATGTTTGTAAATACTCTTGGCTTGTGGGAAAATTATTAATTCTGTTTTGGAAATGTTGAGTTTGAGGTGGTGAGATGACATCCAAGATGAAATGGCAGACAGGCATTCAATGACACGAACCAATACAGATGGTGATAAATCTGGAGAGGATATGTAGATTGGAGTATCATCAGCGTACAAATGATACTGAAATCCGAAGAAGCTGATTAGTTTACCAAGAGATGAGGTATAGCTTGAGAAAAGCAGAAGACCTAAGACTGAGCCTTGCGGTACTCCAACTGACAGAGGTAGAGAAGAGGAGGTAAAATCAGAGAAGTGAACACTGCGATTAGATAGGTAGGATAAGAACCAAGTAAGGGCTGTGTCCTGAAGACCTAGAGATTGTAGTGTTTGTATGAAAAGAGAGTGGTAAACAGTGTCAAAAGCTGCAGAGAGATCTAGACGAATAAGAAGTGTGTAATGGCCTTTTCGATCTAGCAGTGACCAGATCGTTCACAACTTTGGCCAGTGCCGTCTCTGTGGAGTGTTGGGCATGAAAGCCTGACTGAAGTGGGTCCAGTAAGTTGTGGGAGTTAAGAAGGTGTGTGAGGAGAATGTAGGCAAGTCTCTCAAGTAGCTTGGAGAGACATGAGAGCTAAGAGATGGGAAGGTAGTTAGAGAGAGAGAGTGCTTGGGTCAGAATCGTGATTTTTCAGAATGGGAGTAACCACTGCATGCGTAAACAGAGAAAGAAAGATACCAGGAGAGAGAGAGATATTACAGATTTTAGTTAAGGTTTAGATAAGCACAGGAGACAATGTTTTACGGACTTGTGAGGGTATAGGATCAAGAGGAGAGGTAGTGGAGTGGGATGATGAAAAAAGAGTGTTGATACTTAATCTTCACTTGTGGGATCACATGAAGAGAAAGTGCCAGAGGGTTCAGGAAGGGAATTGAGCAGGTCATTGGCTGAGTTAGAGCATACCATTTCATCTTGGATTTTATCAATCTTATCCTTGAAGTAGGAAACAAGTTCTTGTGCACGGATAGTAGCTAGTGGGGGGGGGGGGTAAAGAAGTGATTTAAATGTATTAAAGAGTCACTTGGAGTTGGTAGCATGAGAAGAGATGAGAGATTGGAAATATGTTTATTTGGCAGTGTCCAGGGCCTAACTATAGGAGTGGTAGGTGGTTTTATATGTGAGAAAGTCACTTGGATTCTGAGATTTACGCCACTGAGGTTCTACTTTACGTCAGTTTTTGTAGGTGTCTTGTTGATTTAGAGTGCCACAGTTGGCATCTAAGCCTACATGGAGTGTGATGGGTAGCTGGAGCCACTTCATCAAGGGCACGCTCTAGAGTCTGGTCCAGGTGGGATACAGCAGTCTCAGGTGTAGTAAATGTAGAAATTGGTGAGAGCAGTTGTTGCAAATTTATATGGTTAGTATTTCTGCGGGTTAGAGGAGGCTTGCTTGGTTTTAGTGTCATTGAGTTTGGAGTAATGGAAGAGATTGAGGTGATCAGGTTGTGATCAGAGAGAGGGAAAGGAGTGTTAATGAATTCAGAAACTGAGCAGAGCCTGGTGAATACAAGAACAAGGCAGTGGCCCTCCTGATGAGTAGAGGAGTCAGTCCATTGGGAGAGTCCAAGAGAGGTTAGAGAGAGGAGGTTAGAGAGAGGAGTTTGGAGGCATGAACAGATTGTGAACTGTCAAGAGCTATATTTGAAATCGCCCATAATGATGGTGGAGATGTCAGAGGATAAGAAGGATAAGGTTCTTTTAGTCTTTGACTTTTACTGCAGATATTCTTTTTGGTAAAGAAAAAAAAACAGTATTTTGGAGTCAGAGGCAGACTCCAAGAAAGTGAAGTTTCCTTCAATTCACAAATACAAACCTAGGATTCCAGCTTTTCAGCCCTTTCGGACCCAGGGAAAAACAAAAGGAAAGGGTTATGGTAAACAGTCCCAATCTGATAAGTCTGGTAAGACTAAAAGCACTGGGCTACCAGAGGGCCTGCTTCCAAGCCAGAAGATAAGCCATCAGCCTGATGGTGCGGGTCTCCACCTGGGGGATCCCAGGGTGGGAGGCCAACTTCTTCATTTTGCACACATCTGGCAGCAGTCCACCACAGATGCCTGGGTGCCAGAAGCGGTATCTTACGGTTATGCGTTCGCCTTCAAGAAACACCCTCCACAAAGGTACCAGCCCGTCTTCAGTAGCAACGAAGGCTAGGGCCTTACAAGAGGCAATTCAGAAGTTGCTTCAATCAGGAGTGATAATTCCAGTTCCTCCTGCGCAACAAGGACAAGGTTTCTATTCCAACCTGTTTCTAGTTCAGAAGCTGAATGGGTCGTTACGGCCCATACTCAAACTCAAGGTGCTGAACAAGTACATTTGGGTGCCTCGCTTTCATATGGAGACTTTACATTCCATTATTTTGGCCATGGAGGAGGATTTTATGGTAATCCCTGGATATCCAGGATGCTTACCTGTAAGTTCCTATAACACCGTCCCATCAGCGCTATCTCAGGTTTGCTATCCTCCAGCAACACTTTCAGTTTCAGGCCCTACCATTTGGAATGGCCACAGCTCCCAGAGTGTTCACCAAACTTATTGTCGTAATGGCGGTTTATCTCCGTCGACAGGGGATAAGGATTTTTCCATACCTTGACGATCTATTAATCCTGGCGCAGTCTCTGGAATTGCTTCAGTGTCATCTGCAACAGACAATAGCTTGTTTACAGAAACACGGTTGGCTCATAAATTGGGCAAAGTCTACTCTGGTTCCATCACACCATATGACGCACCTGGGGGCTGTATTGGATTCCGGTCTTCAGTGTTTTTACCTGTGAACAAAATATCCGCAACGACCCCCATTTCCGTCGGCACCCGGCAGCAGGAGTACACATCGTCCTACGAGCCAGCTCTCAGCAGCGGTTCTCTTCACCCGCCTGACATGCCGCACGTACCCACAGTGGACTACAGCGCCTCACCAGGACTGGTAATGTAACCTGCATACCCTCCCTTTACCTTAGTGACATCATACCCTTTTGGAACCTTTAGAGTGATGTAATTTTAGCTCCCAGTGTATTTACTTAAATCAGCACATTATCATGCTCATGGGCGCTTTCATCACCTTTATTAACATATGCATATTTAGGCGTTTCTTATCTTTTACTCTTGTGCTGTGGTCACTGTAATTGAGACCGGGTTCTAATTTGTATACTTAATTAGCTTGATATATTGAACCACACTCAGAGCAGCAGTGCGGCATTCACCTTTGCTACTTGATTCATACCATTCATTTAGTCAACTATAGGGTGGAAAGAGTCACTATTCGTATATAGCTGGATCCTACTTAACTTGAATTATTTATTTACAAGTGAATTAAGGATTTTCCTTAGTTATTTCCCAACCTATTACAGGTTGAGTCTCCCTTATCCAAAATGCTTGGGACCAGAGATATTTTGGATATGGGATTTTTCCGTATTTTGGAATAATTGCATACCATAATGAGATATTATGGTGATGGGACCTAAATCTAAGCACAGAATGCATTTATGATTCATATACCCCTTATACACACAGCCTGAAGGTAATTTTAGCCAATATTTTTTATAACTTTGTACATTAAACAAAGTGTGTGTACATTCACACAATTCATTTATGTTTCATATACACCTTATACACACAGCCTGAAGGCCATTTAATACAATATTTTTAATAACTTTGTGTTTTAAACAAAGTTTGTGTACACTGAGCCATCAAAAAACAAAGGTTTCACTATCTCGCTCTCACTCAAAAAAGTCCGTATTTCGGAATATTCCGTATTTCGGAATATTTGGATATGGGATACTCAACCTGTACTCCTGTGTTAGAACAACATCTGTCATTTAACCTTTTGATTTCCTCACTTTCTATATTCCAGGACTCTCATTAGTGATTCAGTGAGCTACTGTGGCAGTTCTCCAACTGACAGGCTGCGTACTGTGTAACACCAACTAAGATGGGAGTTCTATTTAAGATGGAATGTTGCCCATAGTAGCCAGATTCCAGGGTATTATCTTCTAGAAGGTGCTAGAAAAATGAGAAGTAGAATCTGATTGGTTGCTATGGGCAACATCCCATTTTAAATAGAACTCCCATCTTAGTAAATTTACCCCCTGGAGGGGGACACCCAGAGAATATCCGGTGTAGTAGGTTCCTTTGGTAAAGAACAATCCAGTCTAACGTTGAGAGCAAATTCATACATTTGCTCTCCTACCTACTTGACATCTGTGTCACACTACATAGTAACATAGGGGTATATGCAATTGCGGTCGAATTCCCGAAATTGTCGAATTTCGGGTCATTTTCGACCAAAAAAAAAAATCGCCTATGCAATTCAGTGCTTTCCGACCAAAAAACGGACTTTCAAAATTCGACTTTTTGAAATTCGAATTTTTGCAAATTCGACTTTTCTGCAATGATACAAGTGCTGCAATTCGACCAAAGCATATTCAATTCAAGTTTGGAAATTCGACAGCAGTGCTTTTAGACAGCAAATTCGTCATTTTCAATCCGCCACACTTTGGAGGGTGAAAACAAATAAAAAAAATTTAAACATGTTTTTTTTTGTGTTTTTTTGGGGGGGAATAGCAGATCTATTTATATTAGAAGGGATTAGGTACTTTTTTTTTTTTTTTTGGAGGCACAAATATTATTTATATATTTTTTAAAATATTATTTTTTTTTTTATTTTTTTTTTATGCTGGAACGGTGAAATCATAAAAAAAAATGGCGTGGGGTCCCCCCTCCAAAGCATAACCAGCCTCGGGCTCTTCGAGCTGGTCCTGGTTCTAAAAATGCGGGGGAAAAATTGACAGGGGATCCCCTGTATTTTTAAAACCAGCACCGGGCTCTGCGCCTGGTGCTGGTGCCAAAAATACGGGGGACAAAAAGCGTAGGGGTCCCCCGTATTTTTACCACCAGCATCGGGCTCCACTAGCTGGACAGATAATGCCACAGCCGGGGGTCACTTTTATGCCGTGCCCTGCGGCCGTGGCATTAAATATCCAACTAGTCACCCCTGGCCGGGGTACCCTGGGGGAGTGGGGACCCCTTCAATCAAGGGCCCCCCCCCCCCCCAGCCACCCAAGGGCCAGGGGTGAAGCCCGAGGCTGTCCCCCCCCCATCCAATGGGCTGCGGATGGGGGGGCTGATAGCCTTTTGTGATCATGAAAAGAATATTGTTTTTTCCAGCAGTACTACAAGTCCCAGCAAGCCTCCCCCGCAAGCTGGTACTTGGAGAACCACAAGTACCAGCATGCGGGAGAAAAACGGGCCCGCTGGTACCTGTAGTACTACTGGAAAAAAAATACCCAAATAAAAACAGGACACACACACCGTGAAAGTAAAACTTTAATTCATACGTCGACACACACATACTTACCTATGTTCACACGCCGACATCGGTCCTCTTCTCCATGTAGAATCCAGGGGTACCTGAAAATAAAAGATCAATATACTCACCTCAACCAGGCTCCAGAGATAAATCCACGTACTTGGAGAAAAAAACAAACCGAACACCCGCTCCATGCCGGACTGAAAGGGGTCCCATGCTGACACATGGGACCCCTATCCCCGAATGCAGAGAGACCTGTCAGTGACAGCTGTCACAGAAAGGTCTCTATAGCCAATCAGGAAGCGCAACTTCGTTGCGCTCATCTGATTGGCTCTGTGCGTCTGAGCAGACAGCGCATCGCACAGCCCAGTCCATTATATTCAATGGTGGGAACTTAGCGGCTAGCGGTGAGGTCACCCGCCGGTCAGCGGCTGACCGGCGGGTGACCCCCCCGCTAGCCGCTAAGTTCCCACCATTGAAAGTAATGGAGCGGCTTTGCGATGCGCTGTCACATCACAGACAGCGCACAGCCAATCAGATGAGCGCCACGGAAGTAGCGCTTCCTGATTGGCTGAAGGGACTTCAGTGACAGGAGTCACGTGATGTCCCGGCATTCGGGAGAAAGGGGTCTGATGTGAAAGCATTGGACCCCTTTCTAGTCCGGTATGGATCGTTGTTCGTTTTTTTGTTTTGCCAAGTACGTGGATTATCTCTGGACCTGGATGTACCTCTGGACGCTGGAAGGTGAGTATAATTTTTTCACAGGTACCTCGGATCGTCGGAGACCGTGGCAGTCGGCGTGTCAACATAGGTAAGTATGTGTGTGTCGGCGTATGAAATAAAGTTTTACTTTCACGGTGTGTGTGTCCTGTTTTTATTTGGGTATTTTTTTTCCAGTAGTACTACAGGTACCAGCGGGCCCGTTTTTCTCCCGCATGCTGGTACTTGTGGTTCTCCAAGTACCAGCTTGCGGGGGAGGCTTGCTGGGACTTGTAGTACTAATGGAAAAAACAATATCTTTTTATTATCACAAAAGGCTATCAGCCCCCCCATCCGCAGCCCATTGGATGGGGGGGGACAGCCTCGGGCTTCACCCCTGGCCCTTGGGTGGCTGGGGGGGGGGGACCCCTTGATTGTAGGGGTCCCCACTCCCCCAGGGTACCCCGGCCAGGGGTGACTAGTTGGGTAGTTAATGCCACGGCCGCAGGCCAGGGGTGACTAGTTGGGTAGTTAATGCCACGGCCGCAGGGCACGGCATAAAAGTGACCCCCGGCTGTGGCATTATCTGTCCAGCTAGTGGAGCCCGATGCTGGTGTTAAAAATACGGGGGACCCCTACTCTTTTTGTCCCCCGTATTTTTGGCACCAGCACCAGGCGCAGAGCCCGGTGCTGGTTTTAAAAATACGGGGGATCCCTGCCCAATTTTTCCCCTGCATTTTTAGAACCAGGACCAGCTCGAAGAGCCCGAGGCTGGTTATGCTTTGGAGGGGGGACCCCACGCCATTTTTTTTTCTGGGTTTTTCCCGTTTTTTACCGTTTTTTTAAATCGCGGCAAAATCCGCCAAATCGGCCGATTTTCGCCCGCGATTCTGGCGAATCCGTTTTTCATTGAATATGGTGAATTCCGGCAGGCACCTGCCGGAATTCACCTTGCGAATTGAGTCGGAAAAAAAAACGGCGAAAAATTGCCGCGATTCGCCGTGAATTGCATATACCCCATAGTATCTGAGGTTGAAAAAAGACAATTGTCCATCAAGTTCAACCTATTTGTGGTCTCCTATGCACGATGATTTGTCTAAAATTATGACTTATGCTGATTTCAGCCGTTGCATTTTATCCCTTTTTATAGTAACTATAGTGCGTGACTATGCACCATAACCCTGGATATTCTTATCCATGAGGAATTTATCTAACCCATTCTTAAAGGTGTTGACAGAATCCGCCATTACAACTCCCTCAGTCCTGGAATTCCAAACACGTATTGTCCTTACCGTGAAAAAGCCTTTACGAGGTATTGTGCGGAATCTCCTCTCTTCTAACCTGAGCGGATGTCCACGAGTCCTATGTGTTGATCTGGCCAAAAACAGGTCCCGCGCTAGCTCTGTGTATTGTCCCCTTATATATTTGTAGATGTTGATCATATCCCCTCTTAGTCTCCTCTTTTCCAAAGTAAACATGCCTAGTCTTTCAAGCCTTTCATTGTATTCCATCCTCTCCATGCCCTTAATTAGTTTGGTTGCCCTCCTCTGAACCTTTTCTAGCTCCAGGATATCCTTTTTGTAGTGCAGTGCCCAGAATTGTACACAGTATTCAAGATGTGGCCTCACTAGTGATTTATATAATGGGAGTATAATACTCTCGTCCCTTGCATCAATTCCCCATTTTATGCATGCTAGTATCTTATTAGCCTTCTTTGCTGCCATCCTACTTTGGGAACTGCTGCTTAGTTTGCTATCTATGAGAACACCTAAGTCTTTTTCCAGTACAGTATCCCCTAATTTTACCCCATTCGGTATGTAGGTGTTATTTTTGTTTTTGCTACCACAGTGCATTACCTTACACTTGTCTGTGTTGAAGCGTATTCTCCATTTGGCTGCCCATGCTTCTAATTTAACAAAGTCGTTCTGAAGAGACTCAGCATCCTCCTCTGTATTTACAGACTTACACAATTTGGTACATCTGCAAAAATTGACACCATGCACTCTAGACCTTCTGTTAGGTCGTTAATGAAAATGTTGAACAATAGCGGTCCTAATACCGAGCCTTGTGGCACACCACTTAACACTTCAGTCCAATTTGAAAGAGATCCATTAACTACAACGCGCTGCTCTCTATTAACTAACCAATTCTTGACCCAAGTGCATATAGAGCTTCCTAGCCCTATTTCTTGTAGCTTGTAGATAAGCCGCATGTGTGGTACTGTGTCGAAAGCTTTGACAAAATCTAAAAAGATTACATCCATCTCTTTACCCTAATCAAGGTTTGCACTTACTGTTTCATAAAAACCAAGTAAATTTGTTTGACAGGATCTGTCCTTCACGAATCCATGTGGATTCCTTTTAATGATTTTATTGGCTTCAACACTACTAGGAGTCTTCTTTGAAAGTCATCATACTTGGGTAGGTGATTATCAGATGAACATGATGGGGAATAGGATTCCTGAACAAGAAATTTTTTCTCAGTATTGTTCCAGTTTGCAGGCTGTAATAAAGTATTGATAAGAGGATGCTATCATCCTGCCCCTACTTTGGGGCTACCAAGTATATCCTGCTGCATATTTGGCATTTTGCCTCTCAATTATTTGATTCCCAGATAGGGATGCTCTCACTTTAAATTATCTTGAAATCTCAGTGATCAGCGTGCACATTATTGCATATTTAGCATACAGGAGGAATCACTACTTATCTTAACACTAATGCTATTAAAAGTTATGTTTTAATCACAATCAGATATACTCATTACAATTTTCTTTTCATTAATGAGTGCGCCAGAAAACTGACTTTCTTTCTTGTTTTCAGGCGGATTCAGGAGCTGCTACACAGTCAAAGGGTATCCATTCACGCAGCTGTGTGTGCGCGATGGGATCAATGGTGTCAACATTCGACATGGTGAAACATGCTCAATTCCACTCAAGGCCTCTTCAACGTCAGATCCTTTCCAAATAGAATGAATTATATCAGACAATAAAAACTCAGAACATCAAAGGTCCGGCCTCTGGAAGTACAGAGGTCATTAGCAAGGTGGATACAGACATTCCATCTGGACAAAGAGAGACCCTTTTGGATCCGAGATTGGGAGGTTCTGACAATGAATGACAGTCTTCAGGGCTAGGGAGCTGTGTCAGAAAAAACTTGCTTCCAGGGGTAGTGGACCAAGGAAGAAAGTTGCCTGCCAATAAATATATTGGAACTTCACTGATTCAGGCAAAGGACATTCTTCAGGGGAAACCAGTTCAAATTCGCTCGGACAATGCAACGGCAGTAGCGTAAATCAATCATCAGAGATGAACTCGCAGCCAAAAGGCAATGAAGGAGGTACGCCGCACGTTAAGGTGGGCAGAATTTCATCATCCAGCCATGCCCGCAATGTTCATTCCGGGAGTCCTAAACTGGGAAGCGGATTTTCTCAGTCGACACGCCATTCAAGCAAATGAATGGGCTTTATACCCCGAGGTCTTCCAGACTCTGGCAAAGACAAGTGGGGGTTGCAGGAAATAGATCTCATGGCTTCCCATCAGAACAACAAAGTTCCCACATACGGGTCAAGGACAAAGGATCCCAAAGTAACCTTTGTGGATGCTCTGTCAGTAAGATGGGAGTTTCATGTGGCCTATGTGTTTCCACCAATCGCCCTGTTACCCAAGGTGATGCGAAAAGTAAAACAGGGAAAGGGTGCCGTGATACTAATCGCTCCAGGTTGGCCCAGAAGACAGTGGCACACAGATCTGCAGAGGCTGTCAATGGATACTCCGTTTCTACTCCCTCAACGTCCAGATCTGCTGTCTCAGGGTCCACCTGAATTGGCTGTCTTTGACGGCGTGGCTCTTGAGACTTCCATCCTGAAAGCAAAAGGATTTTCACAACAGGTAATTCAAACAATGCTTAGAGCAAGGAAACCATCCTCAGCTCGCATTTATTACCAAATATGGCATGCTTATACTTAATGGTGCAGTGCCAGGAAATTTGACCCTAGGTCTTTCAGAGTTTCCAGAGTCCTAGCATTCCTTCAGGCAGGAATGGATAAAGGTCTACAGATGGCTTTCTTTGCGACATCAGGTGTCAGCATTGACGGTATGGTTTCAAAAGAAAATTGCTAACCTTCATGTTGTTCACACTTTTTTCAAAGTAATGCTTCACGTCGAACCTCTGTTTGTTCCTCCTACAGCTCCTTGGGATCCAGGTATAGTCCTAAAGGTGCTTCAAGTTGCTCCATTTGAACCCCTGACGCAAGTGGATCTTAAATGGTTGACAGCTAAAGTTCTCTTTTTACTAGTTATTGCCTCAGCTAGAAGAGTGTCAGATTTAGGGCCATTGTTATGTCACCCTCCTTTACTGATATTTTATCCAGATAGAGCGGTTCTCAAAACCAAATCTGGTTATCTTCCTAAGGTGGTGGCTAAATTCCACCTTAACAAAGAAACTGTAGTACCGGCTTTTCAAGTGCCGGATCTTTCTGTGGGAGATGCATCTTTGGATGTAGTCCATGTTTTAAGGATCTACGTGGATCATACCAGTGCCATAAGAAAGACAGAAACTCTTTGTTCTCTACGGATTTCACAAGAGAGGATGGCCTGCTGACAAGCAGACACTGGCGAGGTGGCTTCGGATGACTATTTCAGAAGCATATTCTATGCTGATCTCCCTATTCCGGCTAATGTCTCTGCTTACTCCACTCGTAAGGTAGGTCATTCATGGGCAGCACAACGTGGTCCTTCAGCTGAACAGATGTGTAAGGCAGCCACATGGTCTTCCATTAACACATTCATTATACATTATGCTTTTGATACCTTTGCCTCTCAGGACGCTGCATTCGGGCGAAGGATTTTCCTGTACAATCAGGAGTGTCCCCTCCACTAAAATTGGTTTGGGACATTCCAATGTATATCCTGTGGATACTATAGTGGACCCTGCAGGAGAAATACATAGTTATGGTAGACTTACCGTCGATAAATCTATTTCTCCTAAGTCCGCAGTGATCCCACCCTGACACACCTCATTTGAGGATCCTTACACCTACCAGCCTCCTTCTTCTTGTACGGAAGTGTGTGCATGTGTGTTCTTCTCGCCTGATTAGGGCTCTCTATGATGCTCCTGCCTTGAGCTTTGGAAAACAACTGAATTGCCTGAGCCAGATGGCGGGGATATAGGGGACTGGCCCGTTGCATTCTGGGAGGCCGAAAACTTTTGATCGTTGGTGCCAATCCGCTGACGCTATCTCATATCCCAATGTATATCCTGTGGAAACTGTGGACTTAGGAGAAATATAGTTATCGATGGTAAGTCTACCATAACTAAGTACTTTTTGGGGGTGGGGGGTTACCTGGTGTACCGCGTGCAAGGGGCTGCACCTGGCGTACCGCGGTCAAAGGGCTGCACCTGGCGTATCGCATGCAAGGGGCTGCACCTGGCGTATCGCATGCAAGGGGCTGCACCTGGCGTAATGAGTGTAAGGGCCCACTGGCATGTGAACTTTGGCTCATTCCGTGGGAATTGTGGCTCATTCCGCATGGCATAATGTGAATTTTGTCTCATTCCGTGTGGCATAATGTGTAAGGGGCACCAGTACTAGATAGTATAAGAGGTCCTACTATTATGGTGCATAATGTGTATAAGGGGTATATGGTGAGGAACACTACACTTAAGACCATGCCCCTTTTTAGTGGCCACGCTCCCTTTTCCGGAACACGCACGCATAATTACAACCTGCACTTTTCCATACCCCCGCTTCAAAATTTCCACTTCGACCACTGTTGACATTGTTAAAATTATTTTACAACTGCATGAAGAACACTTCTCCAACTTCTTGCTCACAAAAGAGTTCATAAATATGAAAAAATGCTATATATGCAGATGAAATGCGGCAATAATACATTTTTACACCTTAAAATGTTCTTATTTCAGTAGAACAATACGTTTCCACTTGGGAAGAATATACAAGCCATTATATTATTACCTAGAACACTGGATTAATTTTACTTTAGAAAAATGAATTCAACAAATTCTAAAATAGCGATTGGCTTAAATTACCACACAGAAAAGCAAGAGATGTAACACAGGTAAAGTATTTGCAGGTCAGATCATGGCCAATCAGATAAATGTTGGGCAATTCAGGAAGATACATAAGGGTGTGCTGCATACAGTAAATGATCTCACAATGTACAAGATGACTCACTAATCTCTGTGTAAAGTCCATATACAGGTTGAGTCTCCCTTATCCAAAATGCTTGGGACCAGAAGTATTTTGGATATCGGATTTTTCCGTATTTTGGAATAATTGCATACTATAATGAGATATCATGGCGATGGGACCCAAGTATAAGCACAGAATGCATTTATGTTTCATATACACCTTATACACACAGCCTGAAGGTAATTTTAGGCAATATTTTTAATAACTTTGTGTAGTAAACAAAGTGTGTGTACATTCACACAATTCATTTATGTTTCATATACACCTTTTACACACAGCCTGAAGGTCATTTAATACAATATTTTTAATAACCTTGTGTATTAAACAAAGTTTTGTACATTGAGCCATCAGAAAACAAAGTTTTCATTATGTCAGTCTCACTCAAAAAATTCCGTATTTCGGAATATTCCGTATTTCGGAATATTTGGATATGGGATACTCAACCTGTATCTAGCAGGGTGCAACACATCATAACATCAGTGGCCATCAAGATGAAAATGTCTCCTGATCCACATAAAAAACACAGCAAAAATAGAACTTTCAATTTATTTTCGTAAATTATTGAAATAACGTGATTAAACTAACTCTGCTGAGAAGACAATGGCTACATAAAGTTACTTTTAGTTTAGCATAGTAAAAAAGCAAGGCTGGTCGGACACAGGACAGTGCAGGGTGATTCCATATACACAGGTTTTGTTTCATGGGTACAGTTTCACATTAAATTGAAGGCATCTGTAAGATAACACTGCCAAATCACAGGCTTAGCAAAACTTGAGAAGAGCTTCAGGTTGGAGAGCACTAAAATATCAAGTGTCATATGTAAATATCAAATGTGGTACGACAGCCCAGGAAAGCAAATACTACCGTAATCACATGGCTGGGCACTCAAGATAATAGACTTGCGATCAGGATCACGTTTATTCCTTCTTATTAGATCTGAGGAGGACCTGGGTTTACAGTTTATGAATTGCATTTTAAATTATAGCCCTGTACTATTTTCAACTAAATCCCTGGAAGTAGTACTGGAATATTATGAAATATAGGTAAATTTATGTTTTTAGTTAGCAGCTCTAAGCAATCTGCATAGGTGAACTAAGATACATATACACTACCAGTCAAAAGTTTGGACACACCTTCTCATTCAATGGTTTTTATTTTTTTTTATTATTTTCTACATTGTAGTTTAATTTTGAAGACATCAAAACTATGAAAGAACACATATGGAATTATGTTGTAAACAAAAAAGTATTAAACAAATCAAAATAGGTTTTATATATTAGATTCCTCAAAGTAGCCCCCTTTTGCTTTGAAGACAGCTTTGCACACTCTTGGCATTCTCTCAATCAGCTTCATGAGGTAGTCTCCTGGAATTGTTTACCATCAGTCCTGAAGGAGTTTCCAGAGGTGCTGAGCACTTGTTGGCTGCTTTTCTTCGCTCTGTGGACCAACTCATCCAAACCCATCTCAATTGGGTTTAGGTTGGGTGATTGTGGAGGCCAGGTCACCTGACGCAGCACTCCATCACTTTCCTTCTTGGTCAAGTAGCCCTTACATAGCCTGGAGGTGTGTTTGGGGTCATTGCCTTGTTGAAAAACAAATGATGGTCCCAGTAAGCGCAAACCAGATGGGATGGCATGGCGCTGCAGAATACTGTGGTAGCCATGCTGGTTAAGTGTGCCTTGAATTTTGAATAAATCACCAACAGTGTCACCAGCAAAGCACCCCCACACCATCACAGCTCCTCAATGCTTAACAGTGGGAACCACACATGCAGAAACCATCCGCTCACCTTCTCTCTGCGTTTCACAAAGACACGGCGGTTGGAACCAGAAATCTCAAATTTGGACTCAGACCAAAGTACAGATTTCCACTGGTCTAATGTCCATCCCTTGTGTTTCTTGGCCCAAACAATTCTCTTCTTATTGTTCATCCTCGGTAGTGGCTTCTTCGCAGCAATTAGATCATGATGGCCTGATTCACGCTGTCTCCTCTGAACAGTTGATGTTGAGATTTGTCTGCTACTTGAATTCTGTGAAGAATTTATGTGGGCTCTAATCTGAGGTGCTGTTAAGTAGCGGTTTCTGAGGCCGGTAAATCTAATGAATTTATCCTCTGCAGCACAGGTTACTCTTGATCTTGCATTCCTGGGGCGGTCCTCATGAGAGCCAGTGTCATCATAGCATTTGATGGTTTTTGCAACTACACTTGAGGATACATTCAAAGTTCTTGAAATTTTTCCGTATCGACTGACCTTCATGTCTTCTTTCTCTTTGCCGAGTTGAGTGGTTCCTGCCTGAATATGGATTACAGCAGTCAAATAGGGGTGTCCACTCTGCACAACACAACTGATGGTCTCAAACACATTAAGAAGGCAAGTAATTCTACAGATTGACTCCTGACAAGGCACACCTGTTAATTCAAAACCATTCCAGGAGACTACCTCATGAAGCTGATTGAGAGAATGCCAAAAGTGTGCACAGCTGTTATCAAAGCAAATGGGGGCTACTTTGAGGACACTAAAATATAAAACATATTTTGATTTGTTTTACACTTTTTTGTTTACAACATAATTCCATATGTGTTCTTTCATAGTTTTGAGGTCTTCAGTATCAATCTACAATGTAGAAAATAAATAAAATAAATAAAAACCAGCGAATGAGATGGTGTGTCCAAACTTTTTGACTGGCACGGTATGTATGCATATTATATATATATATATATATTATATATATATATATATATATATATATATATATATATATATATATATATATATATATATATATATATATATATATATATACACATACACACACACACACACACACCTCAAAAAAATGAAGGGAACACTAAAATAACACATCCTAGATCTGAATGAATGAAATATTCTTATTAAATACTTTGTTCTTTACATAGTTGAATGTGCTGACAACAAAATCACACAAAAAAATAAGAATTTACTTACCGATAATTCTATTTCTCATAGTCCGTAGTGGATGCTGGGGACTCCGTAAGGACCATGGGGAATAGCGGCTCCGCAGGAGACTGGGCACATCTAAAGAAAGCTTTAGGACTATCTGGTGTGCACTGGCTCCTCCCCCTATGACCCTCCTCCAAGCCTCAGTTAGGATATTGTGCCCGGACGAGCGTACACAATAAGGAAGGATTTTGAATCCCGGGTAAGACTCATACCAGCCACACCAATCACACCGTATAACCTGTGATCTGAACCCAGTTAACAGCATGATAACAGAGGAGCCTCTGAAAGATGGCTCACAACAATAATAACCCGATTTTTGTAACAATAACTATGTACAAGTATTGCAGACAATCCGCACTTGGGATGGGCGCCCAGCATCCACTACGGACTACGAGAAATAGAATTATCGGTAAGTAAATTCTTATTTTCTCTAACGTCCTAAGTGGATGCTGGGGACTCCGTAAGGACCATGGGGATTATACCAAAGCTCCCAAACGGGCGGGAGAGTGCGGATGACTCTGCAGCACCAAATGAGAGAACTCCAGGTCCTCCTCAGCCAGGATATCAATTTTGTAGAATTTTACAAACGTATTTGCTCCTGACCAAGTAGCTGCTCGGCAAAGTTGTAAAGCCGAGACCCCTCGGGCAGCCGCCCAAGATGAGCCCACCTTCCTTGAGGAGTGGGCATTTACAGATTTTTGGCTGTGGCAGGCCTGCCACAGAATGTTCAAGCTGAATTGTACTACAAATCCAACGAGCAATAGTCTGCTTAGAAGCAGGAGCACCCAGCTTGTTGGGTGCATACAGGATAAACAGCGAGTCAGATTTCCTGACTCCAGCCCTCCTGGAAACATATATTTTCAGGGCCCTGACAACGTCTAGCAACTTGGAGTCCTCCAAGTCCCTAGTAGCCGCAGGCACCACAAATAGGTTGGTTCAGGTGAAACGCTGAAACCACCTTAGGGAGAAACTGAGGACGAGTCCTCAATTTCGCCCTGTCCGAATGGAACATCAGATAAGGGCTTTTTCAGGATAAAGCCGCCAATTCTGACACGCGCCTGGCCCAGGCCAGGGCCAACAGCATGACCACTTTCCATGTGAGATATTTTAACTCCACAGATTTAAGTGGTTCAAACCAATGTGACTTTTGGAACCCAAAACTACATTGAGATCACAAAGTGCCACTGGAGGCACAAAAGGAGGCTGTATATGCAGTACCCCTTTTACAAACGTCTGAACTTCAGGGACTGAAGCTAGTTCTTTTTGGAAGAAAATTGACAGGGCCGAAATTTGAACCTTAATGGACCCCAATTTCAGGCCCATAGACACTCCTGTTTGCAGGAAATGTAGGAATCGACCCAGTTGAATTTCCACCGTCGGGCCTTACTGGCCTCGCACCACGCAACATATTTTCGCCAATTGCGGTGATAATGTTTTTGCGGTTACATCCTTCCTGGATTTGATCAGGATAGGGATGACTTCATGACTTCATCCGGAATGCCCTTTTTCCTTCAGGATCCGGCGTTCAACCGCCATGCCGTCAAACGCAGCCGCGGTAAGTCTTGGAACAGACAGGGTCCTTGCTGGAGCAGGTCCCTTCTTAGAGGTAGAGGCCACGGATCCTCCGTAAGCATCTCTTGAAGTTCCGGTTACCAAGTCCTTCTTGGCCAATCCGGAGCCACGAATATAGTGCTTACTCCTCACCATCTTATCAATCTCAGTACCTTGGGTATGAGAGGCAGAGGAGGGAACACATACCGTGACTGGTACACCCACGGTGTTACCAGAGCGTCTACAGCTATTGCCTGAGGGTCCCTGGACCTGGCGCAATACCTGTCGAGTTTTTCCCAACGGTTTATAATCATGTGGAAGACTTCTGGGTGAAGTCCCCACTCTCCCGGGTGGAGGTCGTGCTGAGGAAGTCTGCTTCCCAGTTGTCCACTCCCGGAATGAATACTGCTGACAGTGCTATCCCATGATTTTCCGCCCAGCGAAGAATCCTTGCAGCTTCTGCCATTGCCCTCCTGCTTCTTGTGCCACCCTGTCTGTTTACGTGGGTGACTGCCGTGATGTTGTCCGACTGGATCAACACCGGCTGACCTTGAAGCAGAGGTCTTGCTAAGCTTAGAGCACTGTAAATGTCCCTTAGCTTCAGGATATTTATGTGAAGTGATGTCTCCAGGCTTGACCATAAGTCCTGGATATTCCTTCCCTGTGTGACTGCTCCCCAGCCTCGCAGGCTGGCATCCGTGGTTACCAGGACCCAGTCCTGAATGGCGAATCTGCGGCCCTCTAGAAGATGAGCACTCTGCAACCACCACAGGAGGGACACCCTTGTCCTTGGTGACAGGGTTATCCGCTGATGCATCTGAAGATGCGACCCGGACCATTTGTCCAGCAGGTCCCACTGGAAAGTTCTTGCGTGGAATCTGCCGAATGGGATTGCTTCGTAGGAAGCCACCATTTTACCCAGAACCCTTGTGCATTGATGCACTGAGACTTGGCTCGGTTTTAGGAGGTTCCTGACTAGCTCGGATAACTCCCTGGCTTTCTCCTCCGGGAGAAACACCTTTTTCTGGACTGTGTCCAGGATCATCCCTAGGAACAGAAGACAAGTCGTCGGAACCAGCTGCGATTTTGGAATATTGAGAATCCAACCGTGCTGCAGCAACACTACCTGAGATAGTGCTACACCGACCTCCAACTGTTCCCTGGATCTTACCCTTATCAGGGAATTGTCCAAGTAAGGGATAACTAAAATTCCCTTCCTTTGAAGGAATATCATCATTTCGGCCATTACCTTGGTAAAGACCCGGGGTGCCGTGGACCATCCATACGGCAGCGTCTGAACTGATAGTGACAGTTCTGTACCATAAACCTGAGGTACCCTTGGTGAGAAGGGTAATTTTTGACATGAAGGTAAGCATCCTTGATGTCCCGAGACATCATGTAGTCCCCTTCTTCCAGGTTCGCAATCACTGCTCTGAGTGACTCAATCTTGAATTTGAACCTCTGTATGTAAGTGTTCAAAGATTTTAGATTTAGAATCGGTCTCACCGAGCCGTCCGGCTTCGGTACCACAACAGTGTGGAATAATACCCCGTTCCCTGTTGCAGGAGGGGTATCTTGATTATCACCTGCTGGGAATACAGCTTGTGAATGGCTTCCAAAACTGTCTCCCTGTCAGAAGGAGACATCGGTAAAGCCGACTTTAGGAAACGGCGAGGGGGAGACGTCTCGAATTCTAATTTGTACCCCTGAGATATCACCTGAAGGATCCAGGGGTCTACTTGCGAGTGAGCCCACTGCGCGCTGAAATTCATTGAGACGGGCCCCCCACCGTGCCCGATTCTGCTTGTAAAGCCCCAGCGTATACTGAGGGCTTGGCAGAGGCGGGAGAGGGTTTCTGTTCCTGGGAACTGGCTGATTTCTGCAGCCTTTTTCCTCTCCCTCTGTCACGGGGCAGAAATGAGGAACCTTTTGCCCGCTTATCCACGAAAAGACTGCGCCTGATAATACGGCGTCTTCTCATGTTGAGAGGCGACCTGGGGTACAAACGTGGATTTCCCAGCTGTTGCCGTGGCCACCAGGTCTGAAAGACCGACCCCAAATAACTCCTCCCCTTAATAAGGCAATACTTCCAAATGCCGTTTGGAATACGCATCACCTGACCACTGAAGTGTCCATAACCCTCTACTGGTAGAAATGGACAACGCACTTAGACTTGATGCCAGTTGGCAAATATTCCGCTGTGCATCACGCATATATAGAAATGCATCTTTCAAATGCTCTATAGGCAAAAATATACTGTCCCTATCTAGGGTATCAATATTTTCAGTCAGGGAATCCGACCACGCCAACCCAGCACTGCACATCCAGGCTGAGGCGATTGCTGGTCGCAGTATAACACCAGTATTTGTGTAAATACATTTTAGGATACCCTCCTGCTTTCTATCAGCAGGATCCTTAAGGGCGGCCATCTCAGGAGAGGATAGAGCCCTTACAAGCGTGTGAGCGCTTTATCCACCCTAGGGGGTGTTTCCCAACGCACCCTAACCTCTGGCGGGAAAGGATATAATGCCAATAACATTTTAGAAATTATCAGTTGTTATCGGGGGAAACCCACGCATCATCACACACCTCATTTAATTTCTCAGATTCAGGAAAACTACAGGTAGTTTTTCCTCACCGAACATAATACCCCTTTTTTTGGTGGTACTCGTATTATCAGAAATGTGTAAAACATTTTTCATTGCCTCAATCATGTAACGTGTGGCCCTACTGGAAGTCACATTTTTCTCTTCACCGTCGACACTGGAGTCAGTATCCGTGTCGGTGTCTATATCTGCCATCTGAGGTAACGGGCGCTTTATAGCCCCTGACGGCCTATGAGACGTCTGGACAGGCACAAGCTGAGTAGCCGGCTGTCTCATGTCAACCACTGTCTTTTATACAGAGCTGACACTGTCACGTAATTTCTTCCAACAGTTCATCCACTCAGGTGTCGACCTCCTAGGGGGTGACATCACTATTACAGGCAATCTGCTACGTCTCCACATCATTTTTCTCCTCATACATGTCGACACAAAAGTACCGACATACAGCACACACACAGGGAATGCTCTGATAGAGGACAGGACCCCACTAGCCCTTTGGGGAGACAGAGGGAGAGTTTGCCAGCACACACCAGAGCGCTATATATATACAGGGATAACCTTATATAAGTGTTTTTCCCCTTCTAGCTGCTGTATAGTTAATACTGCGCCTAATTTGTGCCCCCCTCTCTTTTTTAACCCTTTCTGTAGTGTAGTGACTGCAGGGGAGAGCCAGAGAGCTTCCCTCCAACGGAGCTGTGAGGGAAAATGGCGCCAGTGTGCTGAGGAGATAAGGCCGCCGATAAGGGGGCGGAGCCTATCACCCAGTTTTTTATGTATTTTGGCAGGGGTTAAATGCATCCATATAGCCCAGGAGCTATATGTGATGCATTTTTTGCCATCCAAGGTGTTTATTATTGCGTCTCAGGGCGCCCCCCCCAGCGCCCTGCACCCTCAGTGACCGGAGTGTGAAGTGTGCTGAGAGCAATGGCGCACAGCTGCAGTGCTGTGCGCTACCTTGTTGAAGATAGGACGTCTTCTGCCGCCGATTTTCCGGACCTCTTCTGCCTTCTGGCTCTGTAAGGGGGCCGGCGGCGCGGCTCTGGGACCCATCCAAGCTGGGCCTGTGATCATCCCTCTGGAGCTAATGTCCAGTAGCCTAAGAAGCCCAATCCACTCTGCACGCAGGTGAGTTCGCTTCTTCTCCCCTTAGTCCCTCGATGCAGTGAGCCTGTTGCCAGCAGGTCTCGCTGAAAATAAAAAACCTAAACTAAAACTTTCACTAAGAAGCTCAGGAGAGCCCCTAGTGTGCACCCTTCTCGTTCGGGCACAGAGATCTAACTGAGGCTTGGAGGAGGGTCATAGGGGGAGGAGCCAGTGCACACCAGATAGTCCTAAAGCTTTCTTTAGATGTGCCCCGTCTCCTGCGGAGCCGCTATTCCCCGTGGTCCTTACGGAGTCCCCAGCATCCACTTAGGACGTTAGAGAAATTATCAATGGAAATCAAGTTTATTAACCCATGGAGGTCTGGATTTGGAGTCACACTCAAAATTAAAGTGGAAAAACACACTACAGGCTGATCCAACTTTGATGTAATGTCCTTAAAACAAGTCAAAATGAGGCTCAGTAGTGTGTGTGGCCTCCTCGTGCCTGTATGACCTCCCAACAATGCCTGGGCATGCTCCTGATGAGGTGGCGGATGGTCTCCTGAGGGATCTCCTCCCAGACCTGGACTTAAGCATCCGCCAACTCCTGGACAGTCTGTGGTGCAACGTGGCATTGGTGGATGAAGCGAGACATGATGTCCCAGATGTACTCAATTGAATTCAGGTCTGGGGAACGGGCGGGCCAGTCCATAGCATCAATGCCTTCGTCTTGCAGGAACTGCTGACACACTCCAGCCACATGAGGTCTAGCATTGTCTTGCATTAGGAGGAACCCAGGGCCAACCGCACCAGCATATGGTCTAACAAGGGGTCTGAGGATCTCATCTCGGTACCTAATGGCAGTCAGGCTACCTCTGGCCCCCCAAAGAAATGCCACCCCACACCATTACTGACCCACTGCCAAACCGGTCATGCTGGAGGATGTTGCATGCAGCAGAACGTTCTCCTTGGCGTCTCCAGACTCTGTCACGTCTGTCACATGTGCTCAGTGAGAACCTGCTTTCATCTGTGAAGAGCACAGGGCGCCAGTAGCAAATTTGCCAATCTTGGTGTTCTCTGGCAAATGCCAAACGTCCTGCACGGTGTTGGGCTGTAAACACAACCCCCACCTGTGGACGTCGGGCCCTCATAACACCCTCATGGAGTCTGTTTCTGATCGTTTGAGTAGACACATGCACATTTGTGGCTTGCTGGAGGTCATTTTGCAGGGCTCTGGCAGTGCTCCTCCTGTTCCTCCTTGCACAAAGGCGGAGGTAGCGGTCCTGCTGCTGGGTTGTTGCCCTCCTACGGCCTCCTCCACATCTCCTGATGTACTGGCCTGTCTCCTGGTAGCGCCTCCATGCTCTGGACACTACGCTGACAGACACAGCAAACCTTCTTGCCACAGCTCGCATTGATGTGCCATTCTGGATGAGCTGCACTACCTGAGCCACTTGTGTGGGTTGTAGGGAGGTCGTACAGGCACGTGGAGGCCACACACACTACTGAGCCTCATTTTGACTTGTTTTAAGGACATTACATCAAAGTTGGATCAGCCTGTAGTGTTTTTCCACTTTAATTTTAAGTGTGACTCCAAATCCAGACCTCCATGGGTTAATAAATTTGATTTCCATTGATAATTTTTGTGTGATTTTGTTGTCAGCACATTCAACTATGTAAAGAACAAAATATTTAATAAGAATATTTCATTCATTCAGATCTAGGATGTGTTATTTTAGTGTTCCCTTTATTTTTTTGATATGTATGTATGTATGTATGTATGTATGTATGTATGTATATATGTATACACACACACACACACACACACACACTCTCACATATATACACACACACACACACACACACACACACACATATACGTACCTACATACACACACACTTATACATACACAGTATATATCCGATTCTGATTTGGATGCACTGCCGATGTTGGACGTAGTTGAGCGACTTTGTTTCTTCTGTGCATGAATCTAAGCCACATTGCGCATGTGTCCAGAGTCTGTGTGCATAAGGTCGGATTTGCGATCGAGGTGCATGGGATACCCACGATCTCAGAAGCGTTTTGAAAATGTATTGGGCATTCCTAAGCGGTGACTGGGATGTGTTGCGGATAGTGGTTGCGTACACAGACACAAAATCGTCCACTTAGGAAGCCATATTCAGATGGATGATCTGCTGAAGGTGCAGAAGTAGTATTTCAGCGTCTGAAGACGCTAAAAGGGGATAATTCAATAGTTTTTAGAGCAAAGATAAATTACATGTGCCCAACAGAGCAATTCCATTGTTTTGGTGCCCATTCCTTATCACGTCCAAATAAACCGGGTTTAGCGGTGTAATGCCGCTAAACTGTCTATGGGTCCTGGTTAGCGTGTATAAAATACAGACTTCACTGATTTCTGCTTTCTACTTTGGGAAACTGTGAGCAGAAATCATGCTATCATGCCCATCGTCCGGAACAATGTAATAACTCCAACAGTCGCACACAAAATAGACAATCAAATTCACCCCAAGGGGGAAATCTCAGTCCTTGCACATTCCGATCCACGCTTGTACACCAGGTAATGGCTTGTCTTGGCATTTGCATACAGTTGCAGAAGCAATGCCGGCAAAAGACACAGACCCACAGGCCGATATACACTCACACTTAGCTACCATACACATCAAAAGAGTGAATCAGTCACAACGAGATGTGCGACATTCATTTCAAACATTACAAACCCTTATTTTGCAGTATTGCATAACTGTATAATGTAGAGCAGAGATTTTCAACCTTTTACAACTTGCAGGACACTGAACAAGATTTAAATATTGCCAAGGCACATTCAAATATAATTGTGAAGCATGGTGCAGTTGCGTGTCTTAGGATGTCATGTCGCAGCTTCTTCATAGGTAACACATGAGCCACATCGGAGAAAGCCAGAAAAGCCCAACACTGCCCGGGCCCAAAATTAGAAACGGCTCTGCAACCACTAAACCCACCAGTATTGATCGTCCCAGGGCCTCAGTAGCGGCAAAACCCTGACGGGCCTGGCTGTGGTTCTATGGCGGCACACCTGGAGACTGCTCAGGGCACACTAGTGACAACTACTAATGACAACTACTAATTTATTTTAACTACCTACATAATTCTGAACATTATATCATTTTCTAACATTCACCTTTAAATAAATAGAGCAATTCAATTTTCATGAAAAGCTGACCCCTAAATCTGACACCTGTTGCAGAAAACAAAGTAAGAAATCTAGGGGTCTATTTACTAAGCCTTGGATGGAGATAAAGTGGATGGAGATAAAGAGCCAGCCCATCAGCTCCTAACTGCCATGTTACAGACGGAGTTTGAAAAATGTCAGTTAGGAGCTGATTGGCTGGCACTTTATCTCCATCCACTTTAACTCCATCCAACTGTTAGTAAATAGACCCCTTTGTCTGCTTGCTGTTTACTATCCTGCCAGTGGCAGTCATAGGCGAGGAATCGTGGCACACACTCACTTAGTGCAGAGTGTCATACTGGGATACACTGGCCCATGAGCGGGTGAAAGCACAAAGTACAGCGGTATAATTACCATCATAACAGCCCCTGGGGAAGAGCGGTAAAAGGGCACAGAGCGTAGGACTAGTGCATAAAAGCTTAAAGTACGGGCTACTGGGAATCACTCACTTCTGCTCTTCATAAAATGCAGGGAAATGTATAGTGCAGAAGTACAGTAAGCAAATAAATATGTCCTCTTGCTCCTAAGTCCTAAGATCTACACTACTCTATTAGTCTCCTCTTTGTGACCTGACTTTTGCCTTTACTCCAGCAAGGACCATATTCCATCAATGCCTGGATCCTTTTACAATTTACAGAATTGATGTTTACAGCCAGCCCTGGTACCTCCCTCTGCCCTGGTACTCACCTTGTCAATCATTCATACTCTTTACCCCCTGTTACACCAGTGCTGCATGGCTCAAAATCTTACCCCCGTGACTTGCAAAAGCAGGAACCACTCTAACCTCGTGTCCATTACACAATTAGTAGTTATATACATAACACCTTTTTCTCACTCTAGTTTCTTTGAACGTATTATTTACTTTGTATGTTTTGTTTGCAAGTATTTTTATCTTAACAACTGTAACTATTGTACAGTGTAACAGAAACCTTGTGGCTTCTTATAGACAAATGTTTTTTCCTTATAGTAGATGGGTCTGTCCAGAAAAAATAGCCTGAGAGAACCTTCAACTCAGCAAACACAGGGGGTCATTCAGATCTGATCGCTGGGCAGAGATTTTTGCAGTCCTGCGATCAGATAGTCGCCGCCTACAGGGGGAGTGTATTCTCGCAGTGCAAGTGTGTGTTCCGATGTGTAGCAGAGCTGCACAAACTGATTTTGTGCAGTCTCTGCGCAGCCCAGGACTTACTCTTACTCTGTGACAGAATCCTGATCGGGGCCGGAGCCGACGTCAGACACCCTCCCTGAAAACTCCTGAGCCTGTCTGCCTTTTTCCGGACACTCCCTGAAAATGGTCAGTTACCACCCACAAATGGCCTCTTCCTGCCAATCACCTTGCAAATGCCATGCGAATGGATCATTCGCACAATCCCGTCACAGGGCGCCGATGCCCTTTTCAGCCATGCAACGCGCCGGCGCAGTGCGGTGCATTTGCATGCGCAGTTCGGATCTGATTGCTTGCTGCGCAAAAACGCACAGCAGTGTTCAGATTTGAATTAGGTCCACAGTCCATCAAGCGATACGGCAAACTGAGAATTTGTCTGACAGCCTCTTTCCTACAGAGTACAACGATGCCTGTTTGAAATGTTCAGGGCTCAAGCACTGCAGCATGACACAACATAAGCACAGAACATACAACCATGTGCCCATAGTCAACCTACAATTACTACATGGATACAGTCAGTTGCATTTTAATGCCTTCAGGAAAAAAAAAGGAGTATGACAACGTAAAATGTGTAGAAATATAGAATAAAAAGGCACCTAGGCAATACTTCATAATGGGTGGTAGCCTACGGACCTGTAAAAGTTCTGCTATAGGGCAAAGTATTTCACTGTTACACTCATGCACAAAGTTTCTAATTATTAATGGTTACAATGGAGGAGGATCACTTGGAAACCACTAGAGAAATGGTGACATATCAAGTTTACTATAGCTGGTATCAGGCTGCTAACAAATTTGCCAAAATGTATCCTTCCCCTTCTCTGCAGGAATGGATGTGGGCAGACAGGGACTTTTGTACCTTCCTGGTGGGTCCTGCTGCAAGATTTGTTCTTTCTGGGCCAGGATCTCGACTCTCATAGGGGGTCATTCCGAGTTGATCACACGCTAGCTACTTTTTGCAGCCGTGCAAACGCATAGTTGCCGCCCACTGGGGAGTGTATTTTAGCTTTGCAAGTGTGCGATCGCATGTGCAGCCGAGCGGTACAAAAACAGTTTGTTCAGTTTCTGAGTAAGTCTGAACTTACTCAGCCGCTGTGATCACTTCAGCCTGTCCGGGGCCGGAATTGACGTCAAACACCCACCCTGCAAACGCTTGGACACGCCTGCGTTTTTCCAAACACTCCCTGAAAACGGTCAGTTGACACCCATAAACGCCCTCTTCCTGTCAATCTTCTTGCGATCGGCTGTGCGAATGGATTCTTCGTTAAATCCATCGCCCAGCAACGATCCGCTTTGTACCCGTACGACGCGCCTGCGTATTGCGGTGCATACGCATGCGCAGTAGTGACTTGATCGTTGCGCTGCGAAAAACGGCAGCGTGCGTTCAGGTCGGAATGACCCCCATAGTTCCAACCTTGCCTTGTACAAAAGGATCTATGGTCCTTCCTTCTCTGCTACACCCTCCCAAGTGCTGCCGCCAACTCAGCAAGCTAGCGGCCCACATCCTGGCTACTGCCCATTGTCTAGTACCAAAGCCTGGAAGTAGAGCAAACAATTGCACTATAAAATTATATTTTACATAACCCGTCAGAAACTTCTGGGGGCGTCACTTTCAAGCATTTAAACAGTGGATAAAAACCAAAGGCAAAGGCTTTCATAGTTTGACTAGCTGCAAACAGATTCTAACATTATGCCCAGACTATAAACTAGGCTACACTATATAGACAAAAGTGATTGGATACTGACAGCAAATAGATCAACAAGATTTTACTGACATCAGTACCCCGTAGGTCCACCACTTGCAGTGATTATTGCAGACGCCCTTCTTGGCAAACTGTCCACAAGTTTCAGGACAAAAGCAGACAGTACAGTGACCAACTGCGATACTGAAGATGGAGGAATCGGTCCAGAAAGCACCCGCCGCTCCAATTCATCCCAGAGGTTCTCAGTGGGGTTAAGATCTGGACTCTGAGCCTGCCAGTCCATCCAGGTTACCTAATTTTCTGTATACCAGTCCAGCGTCACCCTGGAAACATGGCATCACACAGCCTATAATGATCCCCTTTTCAAACTCTGTTAGCTCCTTCTGGCAAGCCATTATTAACTGTCTCAGAATAGTTCAAGCTAACATTTTATGCACAGACGCCATGTGCAGTATTAATTCAACAGTGATAAAAAGTTAATTTGACAAATTAATCTGAAGTCCAAAGTGAAAAGGTATTAATTCCAACATGATACGAGTGATATATAGGGTACCAATGTTGGTTATTTATTCCATGTTTCCACTCCTTTGTTTACCAAGGGCAAAACGCCATGCATTTATACAAGGCTACTCTGGCAGAAACTTTTAAGGGGGGTACTCACAGAGTGATCGCTGCTTAAAATCTAAGCAATCTGACTAGATTGCTTAGATTTTAAGCATGATCGCTCCGTGTGTACCCCCCACAGCGATAGGGATGCGAAGCCCCGCGCATCGCTATCGCTGGTGCTAGATTCTAGCAGGTCGCTCATTTCACCCACTGGGTGAAATGAGCAGCCCCCCGTCTCCCCCCCCCGCACGCTCAGCACACATCGCGCTGTGCTGAGCGGTGGGAGAGATGTGTGCTGAGCGGTTCGCTCAGCACACACCTCTCCCAAATCAGGCCGTGAGTACTGGCCTTTAGTCTCTGAACAGACTTGTAAAACCACTTAAGAGCTGATAAACTTGAACTGTTACTGTATGTGTACAGGATAGGGCAACATAAAACAGTATATGGTCTGCTATTAGTTTGCCATAAAGCAGTGGTTCTCAAACTGTGTGCCCTGGCACCCTGGGGTGCATCAGGATGCTTGTAGGAGTCGCCTGGTTTGGTGTTCCAGGACCAATTAAAACTATTTATGGTCAATGTAAAAAGCAAAACCAGCGCTGGTGGCTGTCAATCATAATATATGTGGACAAACAGAAGTAAATCTTGTCCCTCGCCACACAAATAAACCTAAAGATTACATATAAACACAATTTACTTAATTTCTCAATATAAAATTTTTGGCCTAGGGGAGCCGCAATAAAAATTCTAATGCTCCAGGGCGCTGTGATTCAAATTTTTTTTAGAACCACTGCCATAAAGCACTGTTATCTTTCTCAATGTCCAGACAGGTATCACAGTACGTACGCAATCACACATATATATATATATATATTTTAATAAATATAAATTACCCATTGAATGTACTATCCACAATCTGTTTATCCACTTACAGATTCCACCAATAGAATATGGTATGCGTACTGTACATTTGCAAGAAATACATTACAGGTATATTATTACACAGCTGCATAATTTAACAGGCAGGCACAACTTTCTAAATAAGTACACTGGCAGGTACTTGGTAAGCATTTGCAGACATTGGGGGTACTATATAAATAAGGTTGATGGAACCCTGATCCGTAAAACAGTTTACACTACTGTATACACTATACCACCACCTTAGATATTAGATGCATGCATTATGTCGACAATTATAATGTTGACAATCATGTTGACAATGTTGAAATAATAAAAATTTACTCACCGGTAATTCTATTTCTCGTAGTCCGTAGTGGATGCTGGGAACTCCGTAAGGACCATGGGGAATAGCGGCTCCGCAGGAGACTGGGCACAACTAAGAAAGATTTAGGACTACCTGGTGTGCACTGGCTCCTCCCTCTATGCCCCTCCTCCAGACCTCAGTTAGGAAACTGTGCCCGGAAGAGCTGACACAATAAGGAAAGGATTTGGAATCCCGGGTAAGACTCATACCAGCCACACCAATCACACCGTACAACTTGTGATACTATACCCAGTGAACAGTATGAATAACAACTGAGTCTCTCAACAGATGGCTCCAAACAATAACCCTTTAATTAGGCAATAACTATATACAAGTATTGCAGACAATCCGCACTTGGGATGGGCGCCCAGCATCCACTACGGACTACGAGAAATAGAATTACCGGTGAGTAAATTCTTATTTTCTCTGACGTCCTAGTGGATGCTGGGAACTCCGTAAGAACCATGGGGATTATACCAAAGCTCCCAAACGGGCGGGAGTGTGCGGATGACTCTGCAGCACCGAATGAGCAAAAGCAAGGTCCTCCTCAGCCAGGGTATCAAACTTGTAGAACTTACCAAATGTGTTTGAACCCGACCAAGTAGCAGCTCGGCAAAGTTGTAAAGCCGAGACCCCTCGGGCAGCCGCCCAAGAAGAGCCCACTTTCCTCGTGGAATGGGCTTTTACAGATTTAGGATGCGGCAGTCCAGCCGCAGAATGTGCAAGTTGAATCGTACTACAGATCCAGCGAGCAATAGACTGCTTTGAAGCAGGAGCACCCAGCTTGTTGGGCGCATACAGGATAAATAGCGAGTCAGTTTTCCTGACTCCAGCCGTCCTGGAAACATAGATTTTCAGGGCCCTGACTACGTCCAGCAACTTGGAATCCTCCAAGTCCTTAGTAGCCGCAGGCACCACAATAGGTTGGTTCAAATTAAAAGCCGATACCACCTTAGGAAGAAATTGGGGACGAGTCCTCAATTCCGCCCTATCCATATGGAAAATCAGATAAGGGCTTTTACATGACAAAGCCGCCAATTCTGACACACGCCTGGCCGAAGCCAAGGCCAACAGCATGACCACTTTCCACGTGAGATATTTTAGTTCCACGGTTTTAAGTGGCTCAAACCAATGTGACTTAAGGAAATCCAACACCACGTTGAGATCCCAAGGTGCCACTGGAGGCACAAAAGGGGGCTGAATATGCAGTACTCCTTTAACAAACGTCTGAACTTCAGGCAGTGTAGCCAATTCTTTTTGGAAGAAAATCGACAGAGCCGAAATCTGGACCTTAATGGAACCTAATTTGAGGCCCATAGTCACCCCTGACTGTAGGAAGTGCAGAAATCGACCCAGCTGAAATTCCTCCGTTGGGGCCCTTCTGGCCTCACACCACGCAACATATTTTCGCCATATGCGGTGATAATGGTTTGCGGTCACCTCCTTCCTAGCTTTAATCAGCGTAGGGATGACTTCCTCCGGAATGCCCTTTTCCTTCAGGATCCGGCGTTCAACCGCCATGCCGTCAACGCAGTCGCGGTAAGTCTTGGAACAGACAGGGTCCCTGCTGCAGCAGGTCCTGTCTGAGCGGCAGAGGCCATGGGTCCTCTGAGATCATTTCTTGAAGTTCTGGGTACCAAGCTCTTCTTGGCCAATCCGGAACCACAAGTATAGTTCTTACTCCTCTCCTTCTTATTATTCTCAGTACCTTGGGTATGAGAGGCAGAGGAGGGAACACATAAACCGACTGGTACACCCACGGTGTCACTAGAGCGTCCACAGCTATCGCCTGAGGGTCCCTTGACCTGGCGCAATATCTTTTTAGCTTTTTGTTTAGGTGGGACGCCATCATGTCCACCTGTGGCCGTTCCCAGCGATTTACAATCAGCTTGAAGACTTCTGGATGAAGTCCCCACTCTCCCGGGTGGAGGTCGTGCCTGCTGAGGAAGTCTGCTTCCCAGTTGTCCACTCCCGGAATGAACACTGCTGACAGTGCTATCACGTGATTTTCCGCCCATCGGAGAATCCTTGTGGCTTCTGCCATCGCCATCCTGCTTCTTGTGCCACCCTGACGGTTTACATGGGCGACCGCCGTGATGTTGTCTGACTGGATCAGCACCGGCTGGTGTTGAAGCAGGGGTCTTGCCTGACTTAGGGCATTGTAAATGGCCCTTAGTTCCAGAATATTTGTGTAGGGAAGTCTCCTGACTCGTCCATAGTCCTTGGAAGTTTCTTCCCTGTGTGACTGCCCCCCAACCTCGAAGGCTGGCATCCTTGGTCACCAGGACCCAGTCCTGTATGCCGAATCTGCGGCCCTCTAGAAGATGAGCACTCTGCAGCCACCACAACAGCGACACCCTGGTCCTTGGAGACAGGGTTATCAGCCGATGCATCTGAAGATGCGATCCGGACCACTTGTCCAACAGATCCCACTGAAAGATCCTTGCATGGAACCTTCCGAATGGAATTGCTTCTTAAGAAGCCACCATCTTTCCCAGGACTCGCGTGCAGTGGTGCACCGACACCTGTTTTGGTTTTAGGAGGTCTCTGACTAGAGATGACAACTCCTTGGCCTTCTCCTCCGGGAGAAACACTTTTTTCTGTTCCGTGTCCAGAACCATCCCCAGGAACAGTAGACGCGTTGTAGGAACCAGCTGCGACTTTGGAAAATTCAGGATCCAGCCGTGCTGTTGTAGCACTTCCCGAGCTAGTGCTACTCCGATCAACAACTGTTCCCTGGACCTCGCCTTTATAAGGAGATCGTCCAAGTACGGGATAATTAAAACTCCCTTTTTCCGAAGGAGTATCATCATTTCGGCCATTACCTTGGTAAATACCCTCGTGCCGTGGACAGACCAAACGGCAACGTCTGGAATTGGTAATGACAGTCCTGTACCACAAATCTGAGGTACTCCTGGTGAGGAGGGTAAATGGGGACATGCAGGTAAGCATCCTTGATGTCCAGTGATACCATGTAATCCCCCTCGTCCAGGCTTGCAATCACCGCCCTGAGCGATTCCATCTTGAACTTGAACCTTCTTATATAAGTGTTCAAGGATTTTAAATTTAAAATGGGTCTCACCGAACCGTCCGGTTTCGGTACCACAAACATTGTGGAATAGTAACCCCGTCCTTGTTGAAGGCGGGGTACCTTGATTACCACCTGCTGAAAATACAGCTTGTGAATCGCCTCCAGCACTGCCTCACTGTCCGGGGGAGCTGTCGGCAAGGCAGATTTGAGGAAACGGCGAGGGGGAGACGTCTCGAATTCCAGCTTGTACCCCTGAGATACTACTTGTAGAATCCAGGGATCCACCCGTGAGCGAGCCCACTGGTCGCTGAAGTTCTTGAGACGGGCCCCCACCGTACCTGGCTCCGCCTGTGGAGCCCCAGCGTCATGCGGTGGACTTAGAGGAAGCGGGGGAGGACTTTTGTTCCTGGGAACTGGCTGCATGTTGCAGCTTTTTCCCTCTACCTCTGGGCAGAAAGTACGCGCCTCTAACCCGCTTGCCTTTCTGGGGCCGAAAGGACTGTACCTGATAATACGGTGCTTTCTTTGGCTGTGAGGGAACATGGGGTAAAAATGCTGACTTCCCAGCTGTCGCTGTGGAAACGAGGTCCGAGAGACCATCCCCAAACAACTCCTCACCCTTGTTAGGCAAAACTTCCACGTGCCTTTTAGAATCTGCATCTCCTGTCCACTGCTGAGTCCACAATCCTCTCCTGGCAGAAATGGACATTGCGTTTATTTTAGATGCCAGCCGGCAAATATCCCTCTGTGCATCTCTCATGTATAAGACAGCGTCTTTAATATGCTCTACGGTTAGCAATATAGTGTCCCTATCTAGGGTATCAATGTTTTCCGACAGGGAATCGGACCACGCAGCTGCAGCACTGCACATCCATGCTGAAGCAATAGTCGGTCTCAGTATAATTCCTGAGTGTGTATATACAGACTTCAGGATAGCCTCCTGCTTTCTATCCGCAGGATCCTTTAGGGCGGCCGTGTCCGGAGACGGTAGTGCCACCTTTTTTGACAGACGTGTGAGCGCTTTATCCACCCTAGGGGATGTCTCCCAACGTGACCTGTCCTCTGGCGGGAAAGGGTACGCCATTAGTAACTTTGTAGAAATTACCAGTTTCTTATCGGGGGAAGCCCACGCGTCTTCACACACTTCATTTAATTCATCAGATGGGGGAAAAACCACTGGTAGCTTTTTCTCCCCAAACATAATACCCTTTTTTGTGGTACCTGGGGTAATATCAGAAATGTGCAACACATTTCTCATTGCCGTAATCATATAACGAGTGGCTCTATTGGAATGTACACTAGTCTCATCATCGTCGACACTGGAGTCAGTATCCGTGTCGACATCTGTGTCTGCCATCTGAGGTAGTGGGCGTTTTAGAGCCCCTGATGGCTTTTGAGACGTCTGGGCAGGCACGGGCTGAGAAACCGGCTGTCCCACATCTGCTATGTCGTCAAACCTTTTATGTAAGGAGTTGACACTGTCGCGTAATTCCTTCCACATGTCCATCCATTCAGGTGTCGACCCCGCAGGGGGTGACATCACATTTATCGGCACCTGCTCCGCCTCCACATAAGCCTCCTCATCAAACATGTCGACACAGCCGTACCGACACACCGCACACACACAGGGAATGCTCTGACTGAGGACAGGACCCCACAAAGTCCTTTGGGGAGACAGAGAGAGAGTATGCCAGCACACACCAGAGCGCTATATAATGCAGGGATACACACTACACACAGTGATATTTCCCCTATAGCTGCTATAATACACAGTTTGCGCCTAAATTTAGTGCCCCCCCTCTCTTTTTTACCCTATTGAGCCTGGAAACTGCAGGGGAGAGCCTTGGGAGCGTCCTTCCAGCGAAGCTGTGAGAGGAAATGGCGCCAGTGTGCTGAGGGAGATAGCCCCGCCCCCTTCACGGCGGTCTTCTCCCGCTTTTATAATAATAATGTGGCAGGGGTATTTTACACATATGTAGCTTCTTAGGCTATATTATGTGTGATTAGCCACTTTCAGGTACTCTAATTGCTGCCCAGGGCGCCCCCCCCCCCAGCGCCCTGCACCCATCAGTGACCGGAGTATGTGGTGTGCACAGGGAGCAATGGCGCACAGCTGCAGTGCTGTGCGCTACCTTAATGAAGACCGGAGTCTTCAGCCGCCGATTTCCGTGAAGATCTTCATGCTTCTGGCTCTGCAAGGGGGACGGCAGCGCGGCTCCGGGACCGGACGACCGAGGCTGGGCCTGTGTTCGATCACTCTGGAGCTAATGGTGTCCAGTAGCCTAAGAAGCCCAAGCTAGCTGCAAGCAGGTAGGTTCGCTTCTTCTCCCCTCAGTCCCTCGTAGCAGTGAGTCTGTTGCCAGCAGATCTCACTGAAAATAAAAAACCTAAATATACTTTCTTTTCTAAGAGCTCAGGAGAGCCCCTAGTGTGCAACCAGCTCGGCCGGGCACAAAATTCTAACTGAGGTCTGGAGGAGGGTCATAGAGGGAGGAGCCAGTGCACACCAGGTAGTCCTAAATCTTTCTTAGTTGTGCCCAGTCTCCTGCGGAGCCGCTATTCCCCATGGTCCTTACGGAGTTCCCAGCATCCACTAGGACGTCAGAGAAATAGACACTGAACATATGCACATCTGCAGAATGTCGACATGTTAAATACTGACATTCTGGACAGACCGGAGGGTTAGGCTGCGGCAGTGAAGAGTTAAGACTAGTGTTAGGGATCCTCACCACCAGGGCTGCCTCAGGAATCACCATCAACTGACCACCAGATCCAGAAGACACCGCTGGAGCCAACGGACTCGCCGAACCAAGTAAGTTAGCACTGGACCACCAGGAACGTTTTGTCAACATTCTAATCATGTGTCGACATGATGAACAGTAATGTTGACATTACTACCATGTCGACATTATGAATATCCACAGATATAGATCACAGTAACAAAAATCCCCCCCCCCCCAAAAAAAACAAAAAAAAACAAACTGTTGTGTCGATCCCCACCACTAAAGTAGAAAGGAAGGGGGCCACTGTACAGTCAGGCATAGCTGGAATTATATGAAACATAGGTAATTTATAAGCTGTAAAAGTGAAAAAACACAGAACACATGGGGGTCTATTCATGAAGCTGTGAAAAGTGTGGAGAAGTGAACCAGTAGAGAAGTTACCCATGGTGACCAATCAGTGTTGAAGTAACATTTATAAATTGCATAGTATAAAATTATACAAAGCAGCTGATTCAACCGATTCATGAATAGACCCCATGATTTTTGGTAACAGCCTGTTTCAAAAGTGCTTGATCTTTTCATCATCTCAGAGAAATGTAGAACAAATCATATCCTATTTTATGAAGGGGTGCATTTGGAAATTGTGTGGGACAGCACGGAAAATAAACATAATCCATATGCCAATTCACCACCACTAAAGTTAAACCAAGCAATATTTTTGGATAATAAATATAAAATTTAACTGAATCACAGGACAGTCTTAATAACAGTCAGCAGGAAGTGCACATTTGTAAACATGAAAAAACATTTAAGAACCACAAATACTAGTATGTGTAACTATATGTTTGATCATGCCCATTCTCAGAGTAGAATTCAATATAGAGCAATGTCTGGCAAAGGCACTTTGTGGGCAATAACATTGCTACCGATGATCCTTTGTACCTTTGTACTTTGATTATGGTGCACTGATGTTGGGCTACTGTTCCCACTGTGATGTGTGAAGCCTAACATTGCTGTGGTCCCCCTAAATCCTCAGTACCAAGCTACACATAATGAAGGGATTTCACATAATAAAAGGATTTATCTGAAGTTACCAAAACTGAATTTATTCTGACATAACTGCAGTTGAAAGGTCTCTTATAACCAGGGCCATGCAACAGCAAGAGATGTTGACCGATTAAGCATATTTTGAAGCACTTCCGAAAGCCAGGAAAACTGCTTTTCAAAGAAAGCACCATACAAGCACAATGTGAGCTTGACAACACTGTGCTTTCCTGGCTATAACTGTTGTGTATCCCAGTGGTTCTTAAACTGTAAGCCGTTGCACCCTGGGGTGCCGTGGGGTACTTGCAGAGGTGCCCTGGGTTGGTGTTCTAGGACCAATTCAAATTATTTATGGTCAATGTAATAGGCAAAACGAATTCTGGTGGATGCTAATCATAAAATATGTGGACAAACAGAAGCAAATCTTGTCCCTCACAACATAACGGAACCTAAGGATGACCTACTGAATAAACACAATTTGCTTCAGTTGAAATTTATTTCTAAAGTTCTCAGTAAGAAACTTTTGGCCTAGGGGTGCCGTGAAAAAAATTCTGATAGTCTAGGGCGCCGTGATTCAAAAAAGTTTGAGAACCACTGGTGTAGCCTCTACTCCAGATCACTGGAATGAAGCCACAGGTTTAACTGTAAAGCAAGGAATGACTTCTTCATTCCTCATTACAGGACTCGTACATACAGATATGCCCTCATACGTCTTTGCTGCAGTCACGCCAAACAGCCCCTCATGGCACGCCAGGTCGCATTAGAATCATATAGCGTTGGACCTTTTTTATTGCTGGAGATGTGTCTTACTCACAAAGCAATGTGACTAGACGCACAAGGAGACTTTGCAGTGTAATTTGATATATGACACATGCACATCTGTGTGACTATTAAGTCTCTAACTCTGTATACAAAGTGCTACAATGTAGCAAGTTCTGTTCTGCGCCATATAAAGTCACACACAATATATTGTAGAAATGTCATATCAAATTAATCAGCAAAGTCTCCTTGTGCATCCAAGTGGTATTGCATCGCAAAAAATATTCCCGACGTTAGCAGAGTTGGGAGCTTGTGGCTCACTCACACCAGGCATACCGCATTGCAGGGCGTATTGAGGCTGGATGTATGATGGCACACCTGTAATTAACTGATGGCATCAACAGTGTATTTATTAAATGTAACAGTGTAGGCACCTTACTGCTCTTTTCTGGGGGATACTGCATAGGTCAGGGAATTTGGATAATCCCTTTAATCTCTGCCTGTAGAGAGAACACAAAGTGAACCTCAGACACAGTAAATGCACTCAATGGGGGAAGTCAATACTACCAATGTGCCAACAAGCATCACCGCGCTGTTCAGCTGCATACATCGGGCAGTTACAGTAGTTCCAGCATCGCAAGTTTTCCATGCATCTGTATGTGACGCATCTCTAAGTGACCACCAATGATTTGCATGGTCTATTCTGTCAATAAGATTACTAAATCAGCCATGATGAGACATAATTGTGTTTAAAATAGGGGTACATAACTCAGATTTGTGTGAGGGAGATCACTGCATGCATGTAGGGCTTCAACCCACACTCATCCCCTCCTGAGTATCCAGCTATTTTACCTGCATCTCCTGTTACTGGGCTACAAAGTGGTAGAGTTTCATCCAATCATAAAAACATAGAATGTGACGGCAGATAAGAACCACTTGGCCCATCTAGTGTGACCTCTTTTTTTTTAACCATATTTTTACCTCAAACCTTATTTGATCCTTATTTCTTTGTAAGGATATCCTCATGTCTATCCCATGTATGTTTAAACTGCTCTACTGTCTTAGCCTCTACCACCTCTGATGAGAGGCTATTCCACTTGTCCACTACTCTTTCTGTGAAGTGATTTTTCCTCAAATTTCCCCTGAACCGTCCTCCATCCAGTCTCAGTGCCTGTACTTGTGTTCTAATACTACTGTTCATTTGAAGAATGTGTCCCTCCTGGACTTTGTTAAAACTCTTGATATATTTGAAAGTTTCTATCATGTCCCCCCTTTCCCTTCTCTGCTCCAAACTATACATATTGAGAATTTTTAGTCTTTCTGGGTATGTTTTGTGATGTAGGCCATGCACCATTTTTTAGTTTTCCTTCTTTGTACAGTCTCTAATATATTAATATCCTTCTGAAGATATGGCCTCCAATCAAAGCGAGACATGGATTATCTAAATGGGGCTGTATCTACACAGAAGTAATACATAAAACTATCACCATAACACCACCTGATGGGTTCAGTTACCATATGACCAGTATATAATTATACAGATAGATCACATCTTGGCACTGTAAAATCTGAGACTATTCCGGTGGTCAGTATATACAGATCTGTCCCTCATACATTTAGCCTGAATGTGGCACGAGACACCTGGCATGAGTAAACCATCAGGTTCCATGTGACTGCTTGCATAGAGTGTCTTTTTCGTCCGAAAATGTGACGCATCAGGAGACTGCACAGATTAAGTTGATATGTAACATATTTATGGGCGACAGTGTGTATACAAGGCACAGCAGAATTTGGCATAGTAAAAATCCGCACCCGCTGTTGGCACCATGGATAGAATGATTCAGACTCAGTCATACACAGATACAGATGTAGCCATGTTCACCATACTGCAATGCGGCATGCTGCATCACGGCTGCGACTATTCACATACGGTGATCGCTTCATTAATTCAGAACTTAATGTAGCGATCATGGGCTGTGAATAGTCGCAGCCCAGCATGCCGCATCACAGTAAGATGAGCATGGCTACATGTGTATAATCAGTGCAGTATCCTGATGCATCTTAAGGCCCGTACACACTGGCCGATATATCGGCCGCTCTCTTGAACGGCCGATATATCGCGGGTCCGTCGGCCAGTGTGTACGGCCGATACGTTTGTGAACTCCGTCGTTCACAGACGTATCGCGTCGGCCCCGCAGCACAGCTGACGGCCAATATATCTACAGATATACTGGCGCGTCGCTGTGTGTGTACGGCGGTCGACCGCCCGCCCGTACACATGCTGCGGTGACTGGCGGTGATTGACAGCTGAACTGGGCGGGTGTCTGTACACGCCCGCCCAGTTCATGACGTCAGTCCCTGACGGATTGGGCAGTGTGCATGCTCAACACACTGCCCAATCCGCCCATAGATATATCAACAGATCAATTGATTAAAATAAAATAAAAAAGGGGCAGACTAGATGGGCCAAGTGGTTCTTATCTGCCGTCAAATTCTATGTTTCTATGTTACTAGTGTGTACCCACCTTTAGTCACATCACATTCCAAATAAAGGCCAGTACTGACGGCAGAGATGTGTGCCGAGCGATCTTAACACAGACCGCTCAGCACAGCACGATGTGTGCTGAGCGAAGAGGACGGACGGACGGGGGGGGCACTCATTTCACCCAGTGGGTGAAATGAGCGATGTGCTAGATTGAGCCTACATGCATGCCAATCTAGCACTGGCGATAGCGACGTGCAGGGCAGCGCATCGCTATCGCTGTGAGGGGTACACACGGAGAGATAAGTGCTTAACTTCTAAGCAATGTAGTCAGATTGCTTAGAATTCAAGCACTGATCTCTCCGTGTGTACCCCCCTTAAGATATTTTCAGACAAATTAAATCTAAAAAAGATGCTCGGCGCATGCAGAAACTCATGGTACCTGGCACACCAGGAGGAGCTGTTTGGTCTGATTGCTGCAATAATGAGGACACATCTGTATGAGGGCCATGTCTCCCTTCTCCACATTCCCACCTATAGATTGTAAGCTTGTGAGCAGGGCCTTCCTACCTCTATGTCTGTCTGTTTTTACCCAGTTTTGTTCTATTACTGTTGTTCTAATTGTAAAGCGCAACGGAATATGCTGCGCTATATAAGAAACTGTTAATAAATAAATAAATAAATACAATAGTTGTGCATTATATACATATTATGCAAATTGTCAGGTTTTGATGGGGTAGCTTCGGATTAGCAGTAACATTTATTGACTTTAAGTTAAAAAAAAAAATGCATAAACTAGTAAAGATTACTTTTAGCGGAGAAAAAAAAAAAAAAGGACTTAATTGTTTCTTCCTGAAAGGATTTAAAAAAAAAAAAAAAAAACAAAGCCACACGTAAACACCACTTTCGTTTTTTTTTTTTTTTTTCATTTCAAAACAAAGTTGTGGTGAGCCAACATGGCTGCTACGTGTGGGACATTTGAGGTGAACTAATAACGAATAATATCTTTTTAAGATAACTTTATTGTGACAACTCAGTATTGGATTACAAGGGTTGTTACTTTCCCAAAGAGCATCATTGTTCAGCCATTTCTTATCAGTGATCTATCATTCTCAAGATAAGCATGCCTGGTCCTTCAATTTCACTTTAAAATACAGCACCAAACTCATTCCTTTCAGTAGAAGATTTCCTTCACATGAAAGGACTGCAATGTAATGTTGTACGGCTATTGTCAGTAACATGATACACTGTAAGGGCTGCAATTTACCCCCCAAAAAAGCACAGTTTTGCACACATATACTTTGTAGACAAAAGTGATTGGAACCCCCCCACCCACACCCCCTGCGCATGTGAAATGTTGTGCTCCTTCAGCAGACACTTGTTCGTAAAGGTATAAAACGGGTAGAGGGGTGCACTTTTAGATCATTTGCTAATGAAACGGCTTGCCGGAAGGAGCTAACACAGTTTGAAAAGGGGATTATTGTAGGCTGGTCACTGTACTTAAGACACAATAGCAAAACATACGCCTGCTGTAGCCCAGGAACTTGTGGACAATTTGTCAAGAAGGGTGTCTGCAGTAATTACTGCACTTGGTGGACCTATAAAGTACTGACGTCCGTAAAATCTTGTTGATCTATCTGTAGTCAGTGTCCAATCACTTATGTCTACATAGAGTATATATCCTACTCTTTACCTCTTCCTTTAGCTCATACTGCTGCCAAAAATACATCAGAGATTCCCAAATTCGGCCCTCAAAGCACCCCAACAGTCCAGGTTTTAAAAAGATCCATGACTCAGCACAGATAGCTAAATCAAATTGACTGAGGTTCTCATTAAATCACCTGTGGATATACTTAAAACATCGACCATTAAGGCCCATACACACTAGAAGACTTGAAAGATGTAAAAGATGGACAATTTGGAAGATGACCGATTTCCCTTGAATACCCTGACAAACGCTATTGAGTGTACAAACTGAGCGATTTTACTAATGATCTGAACGACGAACAATCTCCTCTGCTGGGAATGAGCTGCATGCATGGACGACTGACAACCCGCTTCAAACTAGTGCGGGTGCACACATCGTTCCCTCTGTACATACTAGATGATGTGAACGTTAGATCGTTAAAAACCGTTGCTATTGCTCAAATAGCTAAATAATATCTTCTAGTGTGTATGGGCCTTTAGGATTACATTTGGAAACCTCTGCCTTACGTGCTTTCAGTCCCCCACTTAAAAAATGTTCACACATGCCCTTCATACTACTACAAGTCCCTTGGTGCAAAATTTACTTCAGTTTTCCACTCATGTCACTCCCTTATCCTGCTAAAAGGCGGCCACAGAACACTTTGGCATAGGATAGGGCAGTAGTTCCCCAACTGGGTACCATGGCACCCTTTGGTGCCTCAGAGCACTTGCAGGGGTGCACTGGGTTCATGGCCCAGGACCAATTCTAATTATTTATGGTCAATGTGATAAGCAAAACCAGCGCTTGCGGCTTCCAATCATAAAGTATGTGGACAAGCAATCGTGAATCCTGCCCCTCACCACATAACTGAACCTAAAGGATGACTATATATTATATATAATTTACACCATGTATATGATGCTCTAAATTTCTCAAGCAAATGATGTTTGGTACGTATATAGCTATAAATAGGCAAAATAATTGTATGTAAAAGCAGCAATTCTATGTTAATATATTTCTGTTTCTTTGCTCTGACAAAACTCTAAACAGATAGTAGTCTTATAAATAAGTGGAATGCACAGATTTCTAGTATGTGTTAAAGTAGCAAACAAACAGGTAGGAATTCTATTTATCGCTATGTGCCACCAGACATCAATATATCAGATAGTCTACTGTATTAGGTGTTAAGGTACATAATCTATATTCATTTTCCTAAATACCTCTATGGAACATGAGGAAAAATCAGCAAAGATATTGGTTGCAAAGTCCCTTTGCTCCACCATTCCTGAGGCACTCTGCGCACATTGGGCCTAAGTCAGACCTGATCGCGGCATCAAATTTGTTAGCTAATGGGAAAAACATGGGGGTAATTCAGACCTGATCACTCGCTAGCAGTTTTTTGCTGCGCTGCGATCAGATAGTCGCCGCCTGCAGGGGAGTGTATTATAGCTGTGCAAGTGTGCGAACGCATGTGCAGCCGGGCGGTACAAATAAACTTTATTCAGTTTCTGAGTTGCCCAGAAATTACTCAGCCGCTGCGATCAATTCAGCCTGTCTGGGGCCGGAATTGACATCAGACACTCACCCTGCAAGCGCTTGGACATGCCTGCGTTTTTCTAAACACTCCCAGAAAACGGTCAGTTGACACCCACAAACGCCCTCTTCCTGTCAATCTCTTTGCGATCGGCTGTGCTAATGGATTCTTCGTAAAACCCATTGCATAGCAACGATCAGCTTTGTACCCGTGCGACGCGCTTGCGCATTGCGCTGCGTATGCATGCGCAGTTCTGACCTGATCGCAGTGCTGCAAAAAACGCTTGCGAGCAATCAGGTCTGAATTACCCCCCATGTGCACTGCAAGTGGGGCAGATATAACATGTGCAGAGGGAGTTAGATTTGGGTGGGTTATTTAGTTTCTGTGCAGGGTAAATAATGGCTGCTTTATTTTTCAGTTTGAACACACCCCACCCAAATCTAACTCTCTCTGCACATGTTATATCTGTCCCCCCTGCAGTGCACATGGTTTTGCCCATCAGAGAACAAGGGGCAGATGTATTAACTTGGAGAAGGCATAAGGAAGCAATAAACCAGTGATATGTGCAAGGTGATAAAGGCACCAGCCAATCAGATCCTAACTGTTAATTTACATATTGGAGCGGATTGGCTGGTGCCTTTATCACCTTGCACAGATCACTGGTTTATCACTTCCTTATGCCAGGTTAATACATCTGCCCCCAAATTTGCTGCTGCGATCAGATGTGAATTAGGCCCATTGCACAAAACTGCATTCTCTCCCATACAGTTTTTTTAAAGCAAACCTTTGAAAAGGTACATCACTGGAAGCATAACTTTGACACGATTCATGTAAATATTCCTACATTAATATATTATAATATATAATGTAGTAATATTGGGGCAGATGTATTAACCTGGAGAAGGCATAAGGAAGTGATAAACCAGTGATATGTGCAAGGTGATAAAGGCACCAGCCAATCAGATCCTAACTGTTAATTTACATATTGGAGCTGATTGGCTGGTGCCTTTATCACCTTGCACATGTCACTGGTTTATCACTTCCTTATGCCTTCTCCAGGTTAATACATCTGCCCCATTATTCCCAAATGCACATACTAGATTTGGCATTCTATTATAGAAAACTTAAAACACAAGAAGAATTTATTTATATAAACACATTGCATTTCTTCACTACAGAATAATTTTGAACAACTCAGTGCTTTCCCCAGAAAATGTAGCAAACCATGTGGCATTAAGAAGTAGCCGGTTGGGGGAAGTGTAATCTGGCTGGACACAGATAATTGTTTTCAGCAATGTATGCCAAGACTCTCCACCTACCCTCTCTCCAACGCTCCCGTCATCCAAACCAAGCCCTGCCTCTTATAGACCAGGGAGGGTTCTCTGTTAATCTGACTGTCACACTAACATAAAGCGCAAGGATGATGCCGGGTAGCATAGGAAAAAAAGGCAGGATGGAATGTCCGTAAAATTGGTCGTTGGGAGAACACTGCACTTTATAGTAGTGTGGACATTGCTCCTCTTAAATCATCAATGGAGACGGCATGACAGTCTGCAGTGATTCCAGTACAATCAGTTCAGATTAAAAATGTGCAATAAAACGCAGTTGGATAAGAAAGTTTAAAGTACACTTCAATTATCAAAAGAAAAGCAGATGTTTCCCCACCAATTCTTTACGGATATTATTACAGGTATTAAACATATTACATACATATACAATTAGTTATATATACACACGTTGCTATTCTATGTAAAGTGCATATATTTAGTGATTACTATATCAAATCCAGCTACCCCCAGTAAAATCTGCCGGTCCAAACACAATTTGGCCATACAAATCTCTATTAGCAACGGAGAGGCCAGCATTAACCAACATTATTATGGGTCATGGGCGATGTTTTTGGATTACACACTGCGATGTAGAGACAACTGCTCTAGATCACTGTAGACAGTGGCCAGCATCTCTATGCAATGCCATTATTACAAACTGAAAAAGGAAATGATTAGGACATGCTACTTTCAGCAATAAGTTATTTGTAATCACTGCTGTATGTAATCTTTAGAAGAACCCCATATACTGTAGCATCATTTTTATTTGTTTCCCAAAATGAATTAATGTATCATCAATTTTTGCAGAATAATGGCTTGGTAAGTGTCCAGCTCACAAACCCACAAAGAGTTCTGTATGTTGATTAAAATCTTTACTGAAAAGTGAATGCTTCAAGATTGCCATCATGCTAGCATTGTTTTTTTTTTAGTTGTGTTTGTAAAGGTGCATACACACGGAGAGATTTTGACTATGAGAGATTTTGACTAACTTTTCCCTTGAACTGGCAGTAGGAGATTTTGACTAACTTTACCAGAGATTTTGTCTAACTATGCAAGAGATTTTGGCTATGGGAGATTTTGGCTATGGGAGATTTTGACTATCTCATTTAAATAAGGGGATGAGTGTCATATATAGGACGATTTTACAGGGTGGCTGGTATTTAAATAGCTGAAAGTTAAAAAAAAAATTTGCGTGGGGTCCCCCCTCCTATGTAAAACCAGCCTCGGGCTCTTTGAGCCAGTCCTGGTTGTTAAAATACAGAGGAAAAAATGAGTAGGGTTCCCCCATATTTAGACAACCAGCACCGGGCTCTGCGTCCGGTCCTGGTTTAAAAAATATGGGGGACAAAAGACATAGGGGTCCCCCGTATTTCCCAAACCAGCACCGGGCTCCACTAGCCAGGGAGATAATGCCACAGCCGGGGGACACTTTTATATTGGTCCCTGCGGCCGTGCCATTACCCCCCCAACTAGTCACCCCTGGCCGGGGTACACTGGAGGAGTGAGGACCCCTTAAATCAAGGAGTCCCCCCCTCCAGCCACCCAAGGGCCAGGGGTGAAGCCCGAGGCTGTCCCCCCCATCCGTGGCCCGGTGGATGGGAGGCTGATAGCCTTTCAATAGTAATATTGTTCTTTACAGGAGGCCTACAGGTCCCAGCAAGCCTGCCCCAGCATGTTGGCACTTGGAGAACCACAAGTGCCAGCATGCCCGGACATAAAGGGCCCGCTGGCACCTGTAGTCCACCTGTAAAGAAAATATAAAAAAAAAAACACAACACATTCTTTTAAAAATCCTTTATTAAACTGGGTCTTCACCTGGGGGCGGCGGCCTTTAAGCTCTTTTGCATGGCCGCCGCCTTCCCAGGGCTTCCGGCGTCTTCACCTGGGGGGGCGCCACCTCCCCAGGGCTTCTGGGGTCTTGCTCCGGCGTCTTCACCTGGTGGGCGGCGGCTGCTAAGCTCTTTTGCATAGCCGCCGCCCATCCAGGACTTCCACGACGTCTTCACCAGGGAGGCGGCGGCCTTTAAGCTCTTTTGCATGGCCGCCGCCTTCCCAGGACTTCCAGCATCTTCACCTGGTGGGCGGCGGCTGCTAAGCTCTTTTGCATAGCCGCCGCCCATCCAGGACTTCCACGGCGTCTTCAGGAGCTCTTCTCCGCTCCTCCTCCGCCGTCGGACTGACAGCCGCTGCCTCGCGCTGACTTATATAAGTCAGCGGGAGGGGGCGGGGCGATGACGCGGCGAGCCGTGATTGGCTCGCGGCGGCCATCTTGAATTTCAAAAATGACGCTGAGGCGCCATTTTTGAAACTGGTACCGCTCCGCTGCCAAACTCTGCAATAGAAAGGTAAATTTCCCCCGCCCGCACCGCTGCCGCAACCCGCCGCCGCCCGCACCGCCGCCGCCCACACCGCCACCGCAACCCACCGCCGCCGCAACCCGCCGTCGCCCACACCGCAACCCGCCGCCGCCCGCACCGCCGCCACAACCCGCCGCCGCCCGCACATCGCTATCGCTGGGAAAAATCGCTGGCCTCTTAAAGTGTTAGCGATTTTGACTAACTTTTGCAGCGACATAGCCAAAATTGACTTGCCTGCACTGACTATTTTCCCCAGCGATAGCGACCTAGCGGGGACGCGCATCGCTATCGCTGGCTGTGTACACACGGAGCGATCTGCACTAACTTTCTGAGCGATTTTGACTATATAGTCAAAATCGCTCAGTTATATCGCTCCGTGTGTATGCACCTTAAGACCTTACCAGGGAACACTTACCGGATACACAATGGTATGATTGTAATCTATCACATGCCCAAAATACTTTCGGTATGACAGTACCTCCTATGCAGTACCAACTCGGGGCAGCCTGAAGAAATGGGCATGGTCACGACAATTTGGCCAGGCCATGTGGCTCGGCAGTCAGCCTAGCATTTACACAGTACTATGAAAGCCACCACACCTCTCTCTTTAGAAGACCGCAGCATTGCCAAAAACACCAGCAGCAGGTGTCAACTGCACCCGCTCGCCACAGTGAGCAGGTCATACTCCCCAACACTGCCAAAAGTCATGTGGGATACCTGAGACTGGGACAGTGGCTTGGATGGAGGTTGTCAAGGTCAGGCAATGTGTATCTGCAATGGTCAGGCCATACATAACTAAATGAAGAACCCACTACAAAATATGGGGCGTCCATGAAATCTAGCATGAATAAAACTGCTGTAACGCACACAACACAATCAGGTATTTGCTTTCATTTTCTATACTGCAACTACATAAAAAAAAAAAAAAAGGGCAATAATGTCAAGACCCCACTCAGAAATTAGTAAGAAGAAATGCTCTCGCTCTGAGCAATTACTATAACAATTGGAGTTTATAATAAGAAAAGGTGTCTTATTTAACAACAATATAATGTAAACTTTTAAAATAGTTCCTTCTGAAATCTGTAATCCACGTCTACATCAGCATGAAGACACAACTAGACCACAATTAAAGCACTAATTCTCATTCCAAAGATAATTCTCATACTTTCTTACATAAAGAGACTGCTGTGATGGCTAAATATATTATGCAGTAATGGGAACCCTGGAAATTATTCAAGTGCCACTTTCTCTCTGGAATGTTTTGACTGTAGACTGGATGGTGTCTACTGTATAAGGTTATTGCATTATCATTAATAAATCCTATAATAACCTTTATGCGAGAGCTAGAAAGGTATCAGCCATTACTGTGAGGCAGTAATGCAAACCATTACACCAGCCATACAGTATGTTATCTATCACCTGTATAGATAAATTCCTTGTTTCAGTGCCCACATATTAACTTTAGTCCATTCCAACAGGACAGTTGGTGACTGACTGACAATGGCCTGCCAACGCTTATTAAATGTACTGCTTCTATTTTTGATCATTTTTTTGAGTGGGGTTGATTGCAAGTTGGCTAGTCCTGTGAGAAAGTGCGCATATGTGGTCACCTTTGATAGCCCCAGACTTGCTGATTTTTGTTCACAGTCCCATATAGGATGGCCAATCCCGTGCCATTTTTTCAATCCCGGGAATTGGGATTGAAAAATGTTAATTTTAGTGCATTTTAGTCCGGGATCCCGTCGATCCCGATCCCGGGATTGACCACCCTAGTCCCATAGAGCTCCATACAAAAATCAGCGAGTTTGGGGTACGATGGATGCAAGATGGGGTACCGTTCTTGATTCTGGATAACTGTATTGTTCTGTCTATTAGAGAAAGACACTCTAAAGCAGTGGCTCCAAAATGCGATTATCAAGGCACCCCAACAGTCCAGGTTTTAAGGAGAAGCATGCTTAGGAACAGGTGACTTGATTAATATCTTTGATTATACCATCTGTTCACAAGCAGGGACTGTAGTAGTGCCTTGATGACAGCATTTGATAATCACTGTTCTAAAGAATACTACGGAATGGGGTTGTAGTGTACTTTATTGACAGTCCTCAGGTTGACATGACAATGCCTAGCTTGTCGACAGTGACCTTGTCAATGTTCATGATGTCTACATGGATCACATATCAACACGAACTGTCAACAAACTGTCCCTGGTGGTTTTAGTGGCTTCTTAACTTCTCCCAGCAGAAGCGCCGACTCCTGGTGGTACAGCGACAGTGACTTCCATTGCGGATCTGTGATGCTCCTGCGTTCTGTTATTTCTCTCCCTATCCCTAATCCTAACTACCCCTACCACTCTGCAGTCTAGCTCAGACTTCCTCTCGCAGCCTAAATTTAACAGCTGGAATCATGAACCTGTCAAGCTTGAACCATGTCAAAATAGGATTTTGGTTATCTACCGGTAAATCCTTTTCTCGCAGTCCGTAGAGGATGTTGGGGTCGACATTAGTACCATGGGGGATAGATGGGTCCACCAGGAGCCACTGGTACTTTAAGAGTTTGAGAGTGTGGGCTGGCTCCTCCCTCTATGCCACTCCTACCAGACTCAGTCTAGAAACTGTACCCGAGGAGACGGACATCTTCGAGAGGAGGATTTAACACAGATAGTGGCGAGATTCATACCAGCTCACACATACAAGGCACATCAAGCTAACTTAGCTTAAAAACTCAGCAACTGCTGAAATCATTACTTACCAAGTAACAATGCAGTACTTAACTAAAAACAAAGTTGTACTGAACCAGATAACAATTGCAGGAAAACGAAGCGCTGGGCGGGCGCCCAGCATCCTCTACGGACTACGAGAAAAAGGATTTACCAGTAGATAACCAAAATCCTATTTTCTCTTACGTCCAAGAGGATGTTGGGGTCCACATTAGTACCATGGGGATGTACCAAAGCTCCCAGAACGGGAGGGAGAGCGCGGAGGTTCCTGCAGAACTGATTGAGTGAACTTCAGATCATCAGAGGCCAAAATATCGAACTTGTAGAACTCTGCAAACGTGTTCGACCCAGACCAAGTTGCAGCTCGGCAAAGTTGTAATGCCGAGACACCCCGGGCAGCCGCCCAGGAAGACCCCACCTTACGAGTAGTGTGGGCCTTGACAGACGTAGGACACGGCAAGCCTGCCGTAGAATACGCATGCTGGATAGTGAACTTGATCCAGCGAGAGATAGTCTGCTTAGAAGCAGGACACCCAATTTTCTTGGGATCATACAGGACAAACAGAGAGTCCGATTTCCTGTGATGAGCAGTCCTCTTCACATATATTTTCAGAGCCCTTACAACATCCAAAGACTTTGATGAAATTGAGGAGTCAGTAGCCACTGGCACCACAATAGGTTGGTTGATATGAAATGCCGACACAACCTTCGGAAGAAACTGCTGACGTGTCCGGAGCTCAGCTCTATCTTCGTGCAAGATCAAGTATGGGCTTTTACAGGACAAAGCCCCCAACTCCGATACACATCTAGCAGAAGCTAAAGCCAACAATGTGACAGCCTTCCACGTAAGAAATTTGACTTCAACCTCCTTTAGAGGCTCGAACCAGTCCGAGTGGAGGAACTGCAACACCACGTTAAGATCCCAAGCGCCGTAGGTGGTACAAAGGGAGGTTTGATGTGTAGAACTCCCTTCAAAAAGGTCTGAACCTCAGGGAGGGCAGCCAATTGTTTTTGGAAGAAAATGGATAGGGACGAAATCTGGACCTTCACAGATCCCAAACTCAGGCCCATATCCACACCAGCTTGTAGAAAGAGGAGAAACCGTCCCAGTTGAAACTCCACCGCAAGAAATTTCTTGGACTCACACCAAGATACACATTTTTACCAAATTCGATGGTAATGTTTAGACGTTACTCCTTTCCTAGCCTGTATCAGGGTAGGAATAACCTCGTTCAGAATGCCCTTCCGAGCTAGTATCAGGCGTTCAACCGCCATGCCGTCAAACGTAGCCGTGGTAAGTCTTGATAGGCAAACGGCCCCTGCTGCAGCAGGTCCTCCCGTAGAGGAAGAGGCCTTGGCTCTTCTTGCAGTAGAATCCAGAAGATCCGTGTACCAAGCCCTTCTTCGCCAGTCTGGTGCAATGAGGATCGCTTGAACCTTTGTTCTCCTTATGAGTTTTAGAACTCTTGGGATGAGTGGAAGTGGAGGAAACACGTACACCGACTGGAACACCCACAGAGTCACTAGGGCGTCCACCGCCACTGCTTGCGGGTCCCTCGACCTGGAACAATACCGCTGAAGCTTCTTGTTGAGATGAGAGGCCATCATGTCGATCTGGGGTACACCCCAATGATCTGTTACCTCCTTGAACACCTCCGGATGGAGACCCCACTCCCCTGGATGGAGATCGTGTCTGCTGAGGAAGTCCGCTTCCCAGTTGTCCACTCCCGGAATGAAGATTGCTGACAGCGCCAACACGTGCTTTTCTGCCCAGAGGATGATTCTTGTTACCTCTGCCGTTGCAGCTCTGCTCTTCGTTCTGCCCTGTGGGTTTATGTAAGCCATCGTTGTCCCATTGTCCGACTGCACTTGAATGGCCCGATTTCTCAGAAGATGGGCCGCTTGGAGAAGACCGTTGTAGACGACTTTTAGTTCCAGAATGTTTATCGGCAGGCCGGCTTCCAGACTTGACCACCTTTCTTGGAAGGTTTCGCCTTGAGTGACTGTGCCCCAGCCTCGGAGACTTGCATCCGTGGTTAGAAGGATCCAGTCCTGAATCCCGAACCTGCAGCCCTCCAGAAGGTGAGGTAATTGCAGTCACCAGAGGAGCGAAATCCTGGCCTTTGGCGACAGACGTATTCTCTGGTGCATGTGTAGATGGGATCCCAACCACTTGTCTAGGAGATTCAGTTGAAAAGACAGAGCGTGAAACCTCCCGTACTGCAGAGCCTCGTATGAGGCCACCCTCTTCCCCAGAAGGCGAATGCACTGATGAACTTATAGGCCCTACACACTTGGCGATATTCTGAAAGATATGAACGATCTCGTTCATAAATGAACGAGAACTCGTTCATATCTTTCAGTGTGGAGACTTAAGCGATGAACGATGCGCGTCCCCGCGCTCGTTCATCGCTGGTCTCCCGTCGGCTGTGCATGCAGGCCAATATGGACGATCTCGTCCATATTTGCCTGCACTTCAATGCAGCCGGGTGACGGGGGGAGTGAAGAAACTTCACTCCCCCCGTCACTGCCCCCCCGCCGCCGGGTTGCTCGTCGGCCGTATCGGCCGTCGGGCACCTCGGCGGCACATCGCCAAGTGAGTAGGGCCCTTTACACCTGGGCTGGCTTCAAGACATCCCGGACCATCGTTTGAATCACAGACGCTTTTTCCTCTGGGAGAAACACCCTCTGCACCTCCGTGTCGAGGATCATTCCCAGAAAGGACAATCTCCTGGTTGGTTCCAATTGTGATTTTGGAAGATTCAGGATCCAACCATGTTCCCCGAGAAGCTGGGTCGTGAGTGTTATGGACCGTAACAGCTTCTCCTTGGACGATGCCTTCATCAGCAGATCGTCCAGGTACGGAATTATGTTTACCACCTGTCTGCTGAGGAGAATCATCATTTCCGCCATCACCTTGGTGAATACACTCAGTGCTGTGGAGAGCCTGAATGGGAGGGCCTGGAACTGAAAGTGACAGTCCAACAATGCGAATCGAAGATAAGCTTGATGCGGCAGCCAAATCGGAATGTGGAGGTATGCATCCTTGATATCCAGGATTACTAGGAATTCCCCCTCCTCCAGACCTGATATCACTGCCCTTAGAGACTCCATTTTGAACTTGAACTCCCTCAGAAAGGGGTTTAGTGATTTTAAGTTCAGAATGGGCCTGACCGAACCATCCGGTTTCAGTAACACGAAAAGGTTCAAATAGTAACCTTTGTTTTGCATATGACGAGGCACTGGTACAATAACTTGTGCCTCCACCAACTTCTGGACGGCTTCTTGCAGGACAGGCCTGTCTGCCAGCAGAGCTGGCAAGCCTGATCTGAAAAATCGGTGAGGAGGGAGATTTTGAAATTCCAGCCTGTACCCCTGGGACACAATATCTTGCACCCAGGGGTCCAAGCCGGAGGACACCCAAACATGACTGAAATGTCTGAGTCTCGCTACCACCGGCCCCACTACCGGGGCGTGCAGTCCACCGCCATGCGGAGGACTTTGGTGTACCTGAAGCAGGTTTCTGTTCCTGGGAACATGCAGCCGCAGGTTTCTTGAACTTGGGCCGACCTACCCGAAAGAAGTTGTTGGACGGCTTGGCCTTTCTGGGCTTGTTAAACCGACAGGGCTGTGATGTAACTGAAGAAAAGGGTTTCTTCGGAGCAGGTGTAGCTGAGGGAAGAAAGGGTGACTTACCAGCCGTAGTCGTGGAGATCCACTCATCTAACGCTTCCCCAAAGAGAGCCTGACCTGTGTAGGGTAGGGTCTCCACACTTCTCCTGGATTCCGCGTCTGCAGACCACTGGCGCAACCACAGTCATCGACGAGCTGATACTGACATGGAGGAAATCCCCGCAGCCATGGAACCCAGGTCTTTCATGGATTCTACCATAAATCCTGCCAAATCCTGAATGTTACGTAAAAACAATTCAACATCACATTTCTCCATAGTATCCAAGTCCTCAAGTAACGTGCCTGACCACTTTACTATAGCTTTGGCAATCCAAGCACTGGCAATAGTGGGACATAGGATTGCCCCAGAAGCCGTGAACATGGATTTGAGCGTATTATCAATTTTACGATCAGCCGGCTCTTTCAAGGTGGTAGAACCTGGAACAGGTAAAACCACCTTTTTTGAGAGTCTGGATACTGACACGTCAACAATAGGCGGGCTTTTTTGCTATCCTCTACCGCAGGCTTTCCCAACCACGGTCCTCAAGGCACACCAACAGTGCAGGTTTTAGTGATATCCAGGCTTCAGCACAGGTGATTTAATTAGCAGCTCAGCTATTTTGATTTAACCATCTGTGCTGCAGCCCGGATATCACTAAAACCTGCACTGTTGGTGTGCCTTGAGGACCGTGGTTGGGAATGCCTGCTCTACCGGGAAAGGAAATGCTACCAGAACCCTTTTAGGTATCTGGAATTTTTTATCCGTGTTTTCCCAAGCATTTTCAAATATAGCATTTAATTCCTTTGATGCGGGAAGGTTAGCGAGGCTTTCTTATTCTCAGTGAAGTAAGGGGGTAATTCCAAGTTGATCGCAGCAGGATTTTTGATAGCAATTGGGCAAAACCATGTGCACTGCAGGGGAGGCATATATAACATGTGCAGAAAGAGTTAGATTTGGGTGGGTTATTTTATTTCTGTGCAGGGTAAATACTGGCTGCTTTATTTTTACACTGCAAATTAGATTGCACATTGAACACACCCCACCCAAATCTAACTCTCTCTGCACATGTTATATCTGCCTCCCCTGCAGTGCACATGGTTTTGCGCAATTGCTATCAAAAATCCTGCTGCGATCAACTTGGAATTACCCCCTAAGCCTCCTCATCCTGCTCGGGTGTTGTATCAGCAAAATTCAACACATCCCTAATAGCCCCCTTTTGCAAGAGATGCAGCCCCCCAAAACACATCCCAGTCACCGTCTGCAGTATCAGAATCGATATCGGTATCATCCTGCATGATCTGAGCAAGAGCACGTTTATGTGAATATATAGCGGGGAGCCCTGTTGTACCAGAACTGGGCCAGACTGCCATAGAGTTCTGTAAAGCCTGAGTTGCAGATTCATTTTGTGCAACCCTATTTGAAATCTGAGAAATCATAGATTTGATAGAGGATAACCACTCAGGCTCCCTTGCTGTAATCTGTGCTAAACCAGTACAATCCTGATTACATGGAATGGGATCATCCTGAGGGGACATATCCTCTGAAGCATATGACACAGAGTCCCTGGACATTGCTTAATGGAGACCACAGACACTCCACACACGCACACAGGGGAGGGCAAACAGAGTTTCACCTCCAAGAATGGCAAGAGAGACACAGAGATTGGAGCCAACCCACACACAGCGCTTTTAATATAAAGGGAGACCCCTATCAGCGCTGACTGTGTACCTTAATAGGTTACACAGTCGATTTTGCAGCCTCCCCGCCTTCTACAACCCCCTGGTACCGTGATAGATAGCTAGAGTTGCTGTGAAGGGACTTGCTTCTTCACTGACAGCGTTGTGCAGGCAGGAAAATGGTGCTGAACGCTGCTAAGTCTGCTCTGAGGAGAAGCTCCGCCCCCAAAATAGCGCTGTCTTCCCGCTCTTCATAAGATTATATTAGCCTGAGGATTTATGCTGGCTAAGATCCCGGGACCCCGACAGGCTGTGTGACCAGTGTAGGGTGTAGGCGCTGGCTCAGGGCGCCATTCACAGCACCGCACTATGTACTGCTGAGCCTCCGGAGCACAGTTAATACAGCGCTCCTACTCTTATGCCGCCATCTTCACACCGGCCCCCCGCTTGCTAGGGGGGTGGTGACTCACTCGCCACGAATCTTCGGCTTTGTAAGGGGGTGAGCGAACCCGTTGCGGGGAACGATCTATCCCCTCAGGAACTCAGTGTCCTGTCTGCGGAGACAGTGGCTCAGACCCCACAGGGCAGACACTACTCCCAACCCTCAGTCCCACGAAGCAGGGAGGCTGTTGCCAGCAGACTCCCTGTAAAATAATAGAAACTCTGTAGCGCCCCCCTAGCTGTGACCGGCTCCTCCGGGCACATTTTCTAAACTGAGTCTGGTAGGAGGGGCATAGAGGGAGGTGCCAGCCCACACTCTCAAACTCTTAAAGTGCTAATGGCTCCTGGTGGACCAGTCTATACCCCATGGTACTAATGCGGACCCCAGCATCCTCTAGAACGTAAGAGAAAGTTCTGATGTCGACTATATGAACATCAGCATGGCGACTATCGACATACGACCGGATACTCAGGAGCGACCAGAAGTTACAAGTATCAAATAAGATGTGTTTACTTATACTGTACCTCTGGTTACACTTGTATACATGGAGAAAAACCATTAACTTTTACTTCCTGTATATAATTAGTCCAAGAGGAGTATGTGCAGTTGTATAAATGTAATCAGCACAAGAGGAAAGCACTCCAAGGATTAAGGAACGTAACTTGAATAAAGCGGATTTATTTACAGTATATCATCTGAACAGGGACCTCTTTCAAGATATTTGAGAAAGATGCTTGCAAGGTCAAATCATTAACATCCTCTCAATTAATCCACATTCACATTACGGTTCATTTTTTGGGATGACATTATCAAGGGCTCAAAACATATTTTTGTGCCTGGGTCCCACATTCCATAGTTCTGCCACTGGACAAAACCACCTCTAATAATGTTTATGTACAGTACCAGTAAACATTTCAAATGACATCACTTCTAAACAAAACATAAGTAATGACTTCCACATTGTGCATCTTTCTTTCATACCTTTTGTTTATTCTGTTTAAAACTTGTTTTTATATACTTTACCTATTTTGTGTTATTTCCCACTATACTTGCATTTATGCTTTGTGAAAGTTCAGTGTCTTGCCTGTTAAATCTTTGTTAAATGCTGTAATTTCTCATTTCCAATTTTTGTTGCCTCATAAAAAATAATATTTCAATAACCAAACATTCCACAAAGTGGACCATCTTTAGATTGCAGATTGAACACACCACACCCAAATCTGACTCTCTCTGCACATGTTAAATCTGCCTCCCCTGCAGTGCACATGGTTTTGCCCAACTGCTAACAAAATTCCTGCTGCGATCAACTTGGAATTACCCCCTTAACCTGTTACAGGCACTTCAAGGGGTACCACAGATAGAATTAAGGGCAATTCAATCAATTAAATCAACCTCCATATAACATGATGTACTAGTTAATAATAGAACATACGTAAAACTAATCATAAATGGTATTTCTACAACAAGCCACTCCCTGCTTACAGAGAGTTAAGACAGATCGATTATGGGATCTCATACTAGTCTAAAAGCTCACAACATGGGAATCCCTAATGAAAGAAAAGATTTGTTGAAATGTGTTGGTCCCTACACCAAACAGATACAGAATACTAAATATACCTCCTTGCTAGTTGGTCATTACTTGCAAAAGGATCGTATCTTTGAAAGAATACCTACCATCATCAGGGGCAGAATTAGGGTTGAATAAAAATAATAAAATTAGGTAGCTGGGAAAACAGTAACGGCCATCCCCCACCTGACTCATTTTATTATTTTTATTGATGGGTTATAAGCCTCATTTGATGATAGCCAATTTAATAGAATAATAAAGAAAAAGACAACAACTATGACATTTATTTTTAATTATGTGTAAATATTTACTAAGTAGGACAGCTTGCAGGAGCCGTCTGTGCATGTCCTACCCATTCACACTTCATTCAAGATGGCATATGGTACAGTATAGTGGAAATATTTTTCAGTTACTGGTAATTTCGGTCTACAGTACCTACACAAGCATCCAAGTGCCGCCCCTAGGCACGCGCCTTGTGGGAAATTCGCCACTCACCATCATGTTCCAGTGGGTAATATACACCTGTTTATCATCTCACACAGATTATTACAAGGAAAAAGAGGAAAAGTGGAAGTTTCCTCAACACCACGAGTGGAACTGCCAGACAACAACAAGGATAGCAGTTCCATGTCTACTATACCTTACAGCAAGTTTCATTATTTATGTGGGTTACCGCTAGATACTAATACATGTGATCAACCTAAAGCATCCTGTAAATAAGGGGTAGATCCAATTAAGTTGCTCCTGCCTGTGAGGGGGGCAGTCACTTATTAGGTAGCAGGGTTTTTTAAACAAACAATACCATATCATACTGTGACTTCTTAAAAAAAAAGCCTATAATTCTAAAACATATGTTTTTATTTAAAGGGCGAGTTTTCATCACTGGCAACCAGTAGATGGCGCCCAATGGAGCTATTCTATTGTTTCTCTGTTCGGGCTCGATTAGCTGCCAGCGCAAGGATTTCAGCTTGCACCACCTGAGGTGACCTGTTTGGGCGGCCAAACGGGACCCATTACTTTGGTTTAGCTTTATGCAGATAAACCTAACCTAACCTCTCTATGTGTTTCTCTGGTTTGATTAAAAGATGTAAAATAAATCATATCAAAGCCTAATAACTTTGGATTGTTAATGTTACAAAGCATTAAAGCATGGTTGAGCAAGGTTTCTAATCAATAGCAATGTTTCACAGAATAAATATAATAAGCAGGATTCACTATTTTTCATTAAGAGATTAATGAAAAAATTTGGTTTAAACCAAAAATAATGTTTTTGTTTTTTTTACTTTTATTCCCAACCCTAGGAAGTGATGGATACTAATGACAGGTTACTCAAGAAGGAACTGAAACCCAAGAAACTACTTATGCAGAATCCTAAGGACAAAGTTCCTTTATTGATTTTTTACAATCCAGAGATGTTTCACAGTACAGCTATCAGAACACTAATAACTAGGACTTGTTGCTTAATCGCTGTGTGTGTCCTTTGACCTCGAATACCAACTGTAAGGTCCATAAGTTTTTGCCCAGCGTGTATGTACAGCGATGATCGCTGACATTGCTGGGCTGAAAAGCGCTCAGTGCATACACACTGAGCACTGTTCCCCGCTGCCCAGCGATGTCAGCGGGGGTGAGCGGCTTTCCATAGCAGGACGCTATGGAAAGCCGCTCACCCCGCCATTCATCTACTGGTAATATCAGTAGATGAACGGCGGCTGCCAGCGATGAAGTGGGAGCGCGCATCACTGCTCATCATTTGGGCATACACACTGGGCGGCTTTGAGCTGAAAGCAGCTCAAAACACCAAAAGTGACCTGATTTCAGCTCAAAATCGCCCAGTGTGTATGGGCCTTTAGGCTTACCACAGAATCTCTTTGAACTTTCACTAATGAATTACACAGGTTCTGTGGCTGGCTTAATTCAAGCCTACCTTTCACCTCGTGTTAATCAGCCACAGAACATGTGCAATTCATGAGTGTCCCAGTTTAAAGGGATAGTATGGTAAGCCTAATTACTGTATACTAGAAGATGTAGAATACCTCCAATTAAATTCCAGCTGCTTCCATTACCTTAAAGCAATGTTTCAAAAAGTCGGTCCTCAAGACACATTAACAACGGGATGCTGGTAGTAACCATACCAACGCCGGCATCCTGATGGTCAAGATCCCCGCCCACCCACCCACGGTTCTCATATGAATGGTCGACCACGTTAAGGTCGACATTCATTAGGTCGACAAAAACATAGTCGGCATGGACTAATAGTCGACACATGAAAATGGTCGAAACGGGACAGGAAAAGGTCAACATTTATTATTTAACAGTTTTTGTGTAATTTTTTCCAGGAACCCCAGTTAATGTACCGCGTCGCTCAGCACAGGTTACCGTTCCCAATCCTAGTCCACGTGGATGGTAAAGCATGAAAACGTTAAAAATCAATTATTATTTTTAAAGCCATGTCAACCTTTTCATGTGTCGACCTGTCCTGTGTTGACCATTTTCATGTGTCGACGATTTGTCCATATCAATGTCGACCAATAGTAGTCGACCTAATGACTGTCGACTTTAACATGGTCGACCACCCCAACGGATACCCCACACACAGACACACTCCTAATCCTCCCTTACCGCAGCATAACCCAAACCTCCCCCCTTGGTACCTAAACCAAACCTCCTCCCCCCACCCCCACCCAGTAATGCCTATCCCTAAACCCCCCTCACTGCAAACTTAACACTACCCCCCCCCCCCCCCCCCATAAAACTTAACACACACGCAGCCTAACACTAACCCTCTCGGTTATACTTACCTTTGGGATTTCAGCGTCGGAATCCTTGCCTGTTCTGGATTCCATCATCAGTGTTTTGATGGGTGTTGGGATTCCGGCTGCCAGGATCCAGACAGCTGGTGTCTTGAACGTATACCCTAACAATAGTCCAGGTTTTAGTGATATCCATGATTGAGCACGGATGGGTAAATAGAAATAACACTAATTAAATTTACCTGTGCTCAAGTACAGCTATCCTTAAAACACTGACTGTTGGGGGTAAATTTACTAAAATAAGGATTCCTGAGGACAGACATCACACCCCCTACATAATAACATAGGAACCGTCTGCAGAAAAATAATTAATAAAGTAATAATAGTGGTGATGTTTAGCCAAGTACTCAACTTATTTCATGTATATTACCCAGCTCATTAATACGTAACATTTGCTTCCATGAAAAAAATGTTTTTAATTTTTTTCGCTGATGACGGTTTTCTCACTCCTGTGCTGAACCCATTTTTCCTATTAGTATTCGTCACATTCAAACATCTATATCAATTTTTTATTATGCAAATCCCACACAAATTATTATCTTCAGAAGATACTACAGGTTGAGTATCTCATATCCAAATATTCTGAAATACAGATTTTTTTTGAGCGAGATAGTGAAACCTTTGTTTTCGAATTGCTCAATGTACACAAACTTTGTTTAATACACAAAGTTATTAAAAATATTGTATTAAATGACCTTCAGGCTGTGTGTATAAGCTGTATATGAAACAAATTAATTGTGTGAATGTACACACACTTTGTTTAATGCAGAAAGGGGTCGATTCAATTCTCCGACAGTTGAATAGCGCCGGGAATTAGCTCCCGATGCTATTCAATACACCGCCAAGTGACACTCAATTGTCGGGAATTTTTCTCTCACCACCGGTGGATGCGAGAGGAAATCTGACAAAAATGCTGCCGCGCGGCCGAGGAGTTAAGTCGGAGAAAGCCCGTTCTCCCGACAAATCAACCTGTTAAGTCCGGGAGAACGGGCATTCGCCGACTTAACGTGAACTGAATTGAATAGCGACGGAAGCTAATTCCCGGCGCTATTCAACTGTCTGAGATTTGAATCGACCCCAAAGTTATTAAAAATATTGGCTAAAATGACCTTCAAACTGTGTGTATAAGGTGTATATGAAACATAAATGCATTCTGTACTCTGACTTGGGTCCCATCACCATCATATCTCATTATGGTATGCAATTATTCCAAAATACGGAAAAATCTGATATACAAAATACTTTTGGTCCCAAGCCTTTTGGATAAGGGATACTCAACCTGTATTAGTGTTTTTGCACCTTCTAACGCATAAATAAAGGAGTTCGCATATATAACTCTGGTTGTCTGTATTAGCGAAATTCTGGGGGCGAACGTAATGGAGTGCGAGGCGGGCGGACTGTTTTTTAAAGCAGCAAACATTGACAAGGTAAAACCAGGTTGGGTTCGTCTGGAATCTTGGAATCTCTTGCACTCCATTACATCCGGCTCTTGGTGGTCTTTTGCCATTACCCTTTTTACTTCAAGCTACACTTAATGATATAGTTTGCAAAGTCACATACAACTACTACAGAAAACACAATCACATGACATATGATGTAGCAAGGAGAGGGGTATAGGAACACCTCCCTGATTAACATTTTCATACTGTACAACCTCTAACTCCTGTTTTTTTTCTGCTATCATGTATATGAAGGGAGGGCTTTGACTCTGATCAGGTGACCTTAACGTCAGGATCTAAAGTGACAAAACACAAATACATTCCAGCAGAGACCCTGCAGCAATTTAAATCTCCTCCACAGAGGAAATTGGCAAAGGGAAAACACAGCTGTAGGAAGATAATTTACAAAAATACTCAGGTCATCAAGTTACAAACCGCCACACCACCCTGAATGTGCCACTGGTACCTAGTGTGACTGTGTTCCCATCGCACAAAAGGCTACATCTGTATAACCCATAAACTACAATGAAGAACCAAAACATCCTACTACAGATTCTACACCTACTATACCAGGATTTATCAAGTAAATAATGTATATACATACAGCTAGGCAAGTGATGCCATAGTGTAGTGTATTGTATGATCCCAGTATTTGAAGTTACTTTACTGTAACAGATTATGAGGGCTATCCAATTAGCCACAATCCGCTTTCAGCGAATAAAAACGGCCTAATGCCACGATTAATGACCGATGGTCATTATCGCTGTATCCTATTACAGGCCATTTTCATCGGCTAAAAACGGACCTGCAATCGCACAATAACCCATGGGATCGAGGATAAATCCCCAATCCCACGTGTTATCATGGTTCCGGCAGCCCATTTATTGCGGATTATGCTTCGGGTGTCTCAGGCACCCGAAGCATAATCTGAGATAAGTGCCGGCATCAGGGGGAGGAGCGAGCCACATGAGGGCTAATAGGATAGCCCCAGGCAATACAATTACCTGCGGCCATTGACTGTGGGTAATTGGATACCCCCCTATAAGGTTTACAGCAGGGTCAACTTGTCTCATGACATCTTTATGAATAACTATCAGTCTTGTTATATTATTACTTTGTTTTCATTGTCAAATACAGCAAAGTATGCTGGTACTACAGAACTAAGGGGGACATTTACTAAGCAGTGATAAAAGTGGAGAAGTGAGCCAGTGGAGAAGTTGCCCATGGCAACCAATCTTCATTATTTATTAAGTTTCTTATATAGCGCAGCATATTCCGTTGCACTTTACAATTAGAACAACAGTAATAGAACAGAACTAGCTAAAAACAGAGAGACATAGAGGTAGGAAGGCCCTGCTCACAAGCTAGCATTGACGTAACATTTATAATTTGCATAGTATAAAAAATAAGAATTTACTCACCGGTAATTCTATTTCTCGTAGTCCGTAGTGGATGCTGGGAACTCCGTAAGGACCATGGGGAATAGCGGCTCCGCAGGAGACTGGGCACAACTAAGAAAGATTTAGGACTACCTGGTGTGCACTGGCTCCTCCCTCTATGCCCCTCCTCCAGACCTCAGTTAGGAAACTGTGCCCGGAAGAGCTGACACAATAAGGAAAGGATTTGGAATCCCGGGTAAGACTCATACCAGCCACACCAATCACACCGTACAACTCGTGATACTATACCCAGTTAACAGTATGAATAACAACTGAGCCTCTCAACAGATGGCTCCCAACAATAACCCTTTAGTTAAAGCATAACTATATACAAGTATTGCAGACAATCCGCACTTGGGATGGGCGCCCAGCATCCACTACGGACTACGAGAAATAGAATTACCGGTGAGTAAATTCTTATTTTCTCTGACGTCCTAGTGGATGCTGGGGACTCCGTAAGGACCATGGGGATTATACCAAAGCTCCCAAACGGGCGGGAGAGTGCAAATGACTCTGCAGCACCGAATGAGCAAACTCAAGGTCCTCCTCAGCCAGGGTATCAAACTTGTAGAATTTTGCAAATGTGTTTGAATCCGACCAAGTAGCAGCTCGGCAAAGTTGTAAAGCAGCCGCCCAAGAAGAGCCCACCTTCCTCGTGGAATGGGCTTTTACAGATTTAGGATGCGGCAGACCAGCCGCAGAATGTGCAAGTTGAATCGTGGAGCAGATCCAGCGAGCAATAGTCTGCTTTGAAGCAGGAGCACCCAGCTTGTTGGGTGCATACAGGATAAATAGCGAGTCAGTCTTCCTGACTCTAGCCGTCCTGGAAACATAGATTTTCAGGGCCCTGACCACGTCCAGTAACTTGGAATCCTCCAAGTCCCTAGTAGCCGCAGGCACCACAATAGGTTGGTTCAAATGAAACGCTGATACCACCTTAGGAAGAAATTGGGGACGAGTCCTCAATTCCGCCCTATCCATATGGAAGATCAGATAAGGGCTTTTGCATGACAAAGCCGCCAATTCTGACACATGCCTGGCCGAAGCCAAAGCCAACAGCATGACCACTTCCCATGTGAGATATTTTAGCTCCACGGTTTTAAGTGGCTCAAACCAATGCGACTTTAGGAAATCCAACACCACGTTGAGATCCCAAGGTGCCACAGGAGGCACAAAAGGAGGCTGAATAAGTAGCACTCCTTTACAAAAGTCTGAACTTCAGGCAGTGAAGCCAGTTCTTTTTGGAAGAAAATCGACAGAGCCGAAATCTGGACCTTAATGGAACCCAATTTTAGGCCCATAGTCACCCCTGACTGTAGGAAGTGCAGAAATCGACCCAGCTGAAATTCCTCCGTTGGGGCCTTCCTGGCCTCACACCAAGCAACATATTTTCGCCATATGCGGTGATAATGTTTTGCGGTCACATCCTTCCTAGCTTTAATCAGCGTAGGAATGACTTCCTCCGGAATGCCCTTTTCCTTTAGGATCCGGTGTTCAACCGCCATGCCGTCAAACGCAGCCGCGGTAAGTCTTGGAACAGACAGGGCCCCTGCTGCAGCAGGTCCTGTCTGAGCGGCAGAGGCCATGGGTCCTCTGAGATCATTTCTTGAAGTTCTGGGTACCAAGCTCTTCTTGGCCAATCCGGAACAATGAGTATAGTTCTTACTCTTCTTCTTATTATCCTCAGTACCTTGGGTATGAAAGGAAGAGGAGGGAATACATAAACCGACTGGTACACCCACGGTGTCACTAGAGCGTCCACAGCTATCGCCTGAGGGTCCCTCGACCTGGCGCAATATTTTTCTAGCTTTTTGTTGAGGCGGGACGCCATCATGTCCACCTGTGGCCGTTCCCAACGGTTGACAATCAGCTGGAAGACTTCTGGATGAAGTCCCCACTCTCCCGGGTGGAGGTCGTGCCTGCTGAGGAAGTCTGCTTCCCAGTTATCCACTCCCGGAATGAACACTGCTGACAGTGCTAACACATGATTTTCCGCCCATCGGAGAACCCTTGTGGCTTCTGCCATCGCCATCCTGCTTCTTGTGCCACCCTGTCGGTTTACATGGGCGACCGCCGTGATGTTGTCTGACTGGATCAGTACCGGCTGGTTTTGAAGCAGAGGTCTTGCCTGACTTAGGGCATTGTAAATGGCCCTTAGTTCCAGAATATTTATGTGTAGGGAAGTCTCCTGGCTTGACCATAGTCCTTGGAAGTTTCTTCCCTGTGTGACTGCCCCCCAGCCTCGAAGGCTGGCATCCGTGGTCACCAGGACCCAGTCCTGTATGCCGAATCTGCGGCCCTCTAGAAGATGAGCACTCTGCAGCCACCACAACAGCGACACCCTGGTCCTTGGAGACAGGGCTATCAGCCGATGCATCTGAAGATGCGATCCGGACCATTTGTCCAACAGATCCCACTGAAAGGTTCTTGCATGGAACCTGCCGAATGGAATTGCTTCGTAGGAAGCTACCATTTTTCCCAGGACTCGCGTGCAATGATGCACCGACACCTGTTTTGGTTTCAGGAGGTCTCTGACTAGAGATGACAGCTCCTTGGCTTTCTCCTCCGGGAGAAACACTTTTTTCTGGTCTGTGTCCAGAACCATCCCCAGGAACAGTAGACGTGTCGTAGGAATCAGCTGTGACTTTGGAATATTCAGAATCCAACCGTGCTGTTGTAGCACTTCCCGAGATAGTGCTACCCCGACCAACAACTGCTCCCTGGACCTCGCCTTTATAAGGAGATCGTCCAAGTACGGGATAATTAAAACTCCCTTTTTTCGAAGGAGTATCATCATTTCGGCCATTACCTTGGTAAATACCCTCGGTGCCGTGGACAGACCAAACGGCAACGTCTGGAATTGGTAATGACAGTCCTGTACCACAAATCTGAGGTACTCCTGGTGAGGAGGGTAAATGGGGACATGCAGGTAAGCATCCTTGATGTCCAGTGATACCATGTAATCCCCTTCGTCCAGGCTTAAAATAACCGCCCTGAGCGATTCCATCTTGAACTTGAACCTTCTTATATAAGTGTTCAAGGATTTCAAATTTAAAATGGGTCTCACCGAACCGTCCGGTTTCGGTACCACAAACATTGTGGAATAGTAACCCCGTCCTTGTTGAAGGAGGGGTACCTTGACTATCACCTGCTGAGAATACAGCTTGTGAATTGCCTCCAGCACTGCCTCCCTGTCTGAGGGAGTTGTTGGCAAGGCAGATTTGAGGAAACGGCGAGGGGGAGACGTCTCGAATTCCAGCTTGTACCCCTGAGATACCACTTGTAGAATCCAGGGATCCACCCGTGAGCGAGCCCACTGATCGCTGAAGTTCTTGAGACGGCCCGCCACCGTACCTGCCTCCGCCTGTGGAGCCCCAGCGTCATGCGGTGGACTTAGAGGAAGCAGGGGAGGACTTTTGTTCCTGGGAACTGACTGTATGTTGCAGCTTTTTCCCTCTACCTCTGCCTCTGGGCAGAAAGGACGCGCCTCTAACCCGCTTGCCTTTCTGAGGCCGAAAGGACTGTACCTGATAATACGGTGCTCTCTTTGGCTGTGAGGGAACATGGGGTAAAAATGTTGACTTCCCAGCTGTTGCTGTGGAAACTAGGTCAGAGAGACCATCCCCAAACAACTCCTCACCTTTGTAAGGCAAAACTTCCATGTGCCTTTTAGAATATGCATCCCCTGTCCACTGCCGAGTCCACAATCTTCTCCTGGCAGAAATGGACATTGCATTTATTCTAGATGCCAGCCGGCAAATATCCCTCTGTGCATCTCTCATGTATAAGACTGCGTCTTTAATATGCTCTATGGTTAGCAATATAGTATCCCTGTCTAGGGTATCAATATTTTCCGACAGGGAATCTGACCACGCAGCTGCAGCACTGCACATCCATGCTGAAGCAATAGCTGGTATCAGTATAATGCCCGAGTGTGTATAAACAGACTTCAGGATAGCCTCCTGCTTCCTATCAGCAGGCTCCTTTAGGGCGGCCGTGTCCGGAGACGGTAGTGCCACCTTCTTTGACAGACGTGTGAGCGCTTTATCCACCCTAGGGGATGTCTCCCAACGTGACCTATCCTCTGGCGGGAAAGGGTACGCCATTAGTAACCTTTTAGAAATTACCAGTTTCTTATCGGGGGAAAGCCACGCTTCTTCACACACTTCATTTAATTCATCAGATGGGGGAAAAACCACTGGTAGCTTTTTCTCCCCAAACATAATACCCTTTTTTGTGGTACCTGGGGTAATATCAGAAATGTGCAACACATTTTTCATTGCCGCAATCATGTAACGGGTGGCTCTATTGGAATGTACACTAGTCTCATCGTCGTCGACACTGGAGTCAGTATCCGTGTCGACATCTGTGTCTGCCATCTGAGCTAGCGGGCGTTTTAGAGCCTCTGATGGCTTTTGAGACGCCTGGGCAGGCACGATCTGAGAAGCCGGCTGTCCCACATCTGCTATGTCGTCAAACCTTTTATGTAAGGAGTTGACACTGTCACGTAATTCCTTCCACATGTCCATCCATTCAGGTGTCGGCCCCGCAGGGGGTGACATCACATTTATCGGCACCTGCTCCGCCTCCACATAAGCCTCCTCATCAAACATGTCGACACAGCCGTACCGACAAACCGCACACACACAGGGAATGCTCTGACTGAGGACAGTACCCCACAAAGTCCTTTGGGGAGACAGAGAGAGAGTATGCCAGCACACACCAGAGCGCTATATAATGCAGGGATTCACACTACCCACAGTGATTTTCCCCTATAGCTGCTAAAAAACACAGTTGCGCCTAAATTTAGTGCCCCCCCTCTCTTTTTATCCTATTGAGCCTGGAAACTGCAGGGGAGAGCCTTGGGAGCGTCCTTCCAGCGGAGCTGTGAGAGGAAATGGCGCCAGTGTGCTGAGGGAGATAGCCCCGCCCCTTTCTCGGCGGGCTTCTCCCGCTTTTTTAAGGATATTTTTGGCAGGGGATTTTACACATATATAGTCCTACTGACTATATTATGTGTTTTCTGCCAAGATAAGGTAATCTCATTGCAGCCCAGGGCGCCCCCCCCCCCCCCAGCGCCCTGCACCCATCAGTGACCGGAGTGTGTGGTGTGCATGGGAAGCAATGGCGCACAGCTGCAGTGCTGTGTGCTACCTTAATGAAGACCGGAGTCTTCAGCCGCCGATTTTCTGGACGTTCTTCTTGCTTCTGGCTCTGCAAGGGGGGCGGCGGCGCGGCTCCGGGACCGGACGACCGAGGCTGGGCCTGTGTTCGATCCCTCTGGAGCTAATGGTGTCCAGTAGCCTAGAAGCCCAAGCTAGCTGCAAGCAGGTAGGTTCGCTTCTCTCCCCTAAGTCCCTCGTAGCAGTGAGTCTGTTGCCAGCAGATCTCACTGAAAATAAAAAACCTAAATATATACTTTCTTTTCTAAGAGCTCAGGAGAGCCCCTAGTGTGCAACCAGCTCGGCCGGGCACAAAATTCTAACTGAGGTCTGGAGGAGGGGCATAGAGGGAGGAGCCAGTGCACACCAGGTAGTCCTAAATCTTTCTTAGTTGTGCCCAGTCTCCTGCGGAGCCGCTATTCCCCATGGTCCTTACGGAGTTCCCAGCATCCACTAGGACGTCAGAGAAATATACAGAGCAGCTGATTGATTGCCATGGGCAACTTCTCCACTGGCTCACTTCTCCACTATCACTGCTTAGTAAATGTCCCCCTTAATCTTAAACTCGCTACACTCTTGGCGACATATCAGACGTTCAAATGAATGTCCGATATATCGCAGGCCTGTCGGTGGATGTATACACCAGATATGTCTGAACAACGTTGCTTACCGGCATATTGTGTCGTCTGTGCAGCACAGCCGATGTCTGATATATCCAGAGCCGGCCCTAGGTATAGGCAAATGCCATGGAGCACAAGCAGCTTCTGCTGATTAAAATGATATGCGGCATGCCTATATTCTGTGTGTGACTGCGTCTGTATCTGCATACGAAATGTTACGTTACAGTGTATTCCTGGAAATCACTGTAACGTAGCATTTCATGTGTAGATACAGCCACAGTCGCACACAGAATATACGCATGCCGCATATCATTTTAATCAGCAGAAGCTGCTTGTGCGTCCCAGCCACATAGAAATGCAAATAAGATGCATTTTGGTCAAAAAAGGCACCAGACATTCGCAGAGCTGACAGCTGACTCACGCCAGGCATCTCCTTCTGCATGGCGTATTGAGGCAAGATGTATGAGGACTCACTTGTATCCAAGCAGAGGCAGAGGTCACAGTGTTAGTGGGCGTGTGAGTGCTGTGTGCGGGTGGGTTGGTTGTGCAGTAGTGTTCGGCATATGTGTAAGGGGCATTATGTGTGTCATGTGTATAAATGCATTAGCAATGTGTGATATAATAAGATTTTACTTACCGATAAATCTATTTCTCATAGTCCGTAGTGGATGCTGGGACTCCGCAAGGACCATGGGGAATAGCGGCTCCGCAGGAGACAGGGCACAAAATAAAAGCTTAAGGATCAGGTGGTGTGCACTGGCTCCTCCCCCTATGACCCTCCTCCAAGCCTCAGTTAGGATACTGTGCCCGGACGAGCGTACATAATAAGGAAGGATATTGAATCCCGGGTAAGACTCATACCAGCCACACCAATCACACCGTACAACTTGTGATCTGAACCCAGTTAACAGTATGATAAACGCAAGGGAGCCTCTGAAAAGATGGCTCACAACAATAATAACCCGAATTTTTGTAACAATAACTATATACAAGTATTGCAGACAATCCGCACTAGGGATGGGCGCCCAGCATCCACTACGGACTATGAGAAATAGATTTATCGGTAAGTAAAATCTTATTTTCTCTGACGTCCTAGTGGATGCTGGGACTCCGTAAGGACCATGGGGATTATACCAAAGCTCCCAAACGGGCGGGAGAGTGCGGATGACTCTGCAGCACCGAATGAGAGAACTCCAGGTCCTCCTCAGCCAGGGTATCAAATTTGTAGAATTTAGCAAACGTGTTTGCCCCTGACCAAGTAGCTGCTCGGCAAAGTTGTAAAGCCGAGACCCCTCGGGCAGCCGCCCAAGATGAGCCCACTTTCCTTGTGGAATGGGCTTTTACTGATTTTGGCTGTGGCAATCCTGCCACAGAATGTGCAAGCTGAATTGTACTACAAATCCAACGAGCAATCGTCTGCTTAGAAGCAGGAGCACCCAGTTTGTTAGGTGCATACAGGATAAACAGCGAGTCAGATTTTCTGACTCCAGCCGTCCTGGAAACATATATTTTCAAGGCCCTGACATCGTCAAGCAACTTAGAGTCCTCTAAGTCCCTGGTAGCCGCAGGTACCACAATAGGTTGGTTCATGTGAAATGCAGAAACCACCTTAGGTAGAAATTGAGGACGAGTCCTCAATTCCGCCCTGTCAGAATGAAAAATTAAGTAAGGGCTTTTATATGATAAAGCCGCCAATTCTGACACACGCCTGGCTGAAGCCAAGGCTAACAGCATCGACACCTTCCATGTGAGATATTTTAAGTCCACAGTGGAAAGTGGTTCAAACCAATGTGACTTTAGAAAACTCAACACCACATTGAGATCCCAAGGTGCCACTGGAGGCACAAAAGGAGGCTGTATGTGCAGCACCCCTTTTACAAATGTCTGAACTTCAGGTACTGAAGCCAGTTCTTTTTGGAAGAAAATCGACAGGGCCGAAATTTGAACCTTAATGGACCCTAATTTTAGGCCCATAGACAGTCCTGTTTGCAGGAAATGAAGGAAACGACCCAGTTGAAATTCCTCTGTAGGGGCCCTCTTGGCCTCACACCACGCAACATATTTACGCCAAATGCGGTGATAATGTTTTGCGGTTACGTCCTTCCTGGCTTTGACCAGAGTAGGAATGACTTCTTCTGGAATGCCTTTTTCCCTCAGGATCCGGCGTTCAACCGCCATGCCGTCAAACGCAGCCGCGGTAAGTCTTGAAACAGACAAGGCCCCTGCAGTAGCAGGTCCTGTCTTAGAGGTAGAGGCCACGGTTCGTCCGTGAGCATCTCTTGAAGTTCCGGGTACCAAGTCCTTCTTGGCCAATCCGGGACCACGAGTATAGTTCTTACTCCTCTCCTTCTTATGATTCTCAGTACTTTTGGTATGAGAGGCAGAGGAGGGAACACATACACTGACTGGTACACCCACGGCGTTACCAGAGCGTCCACTGCTATTGCCTGAGGGTCCCTTGACCTGGCGCAATATCTGTCCAGTTTTTTGTTTAGACGTGACGCCATCATGTCCACCTTTGGTTTTTCCCAACGGTTTACAATCAGGTGGAAGACTTCTGGGTGAAGTCCCCACTCTCCCGGGTGAAGGTCGTGTCTGCTGAGGAAGTCTGCTTCCCAGTTGTCCACTCCCGGAATGAACACTGCTGACAGTGCTATCACATGATTTTCCGCCCAGCGAAGAATCCTTGCAGCTTCTGCCATTGCCCTCCTGCTTCTCGTGCCGCCCTGTCTGTTTACGTGGGCGACTGACGTGATGTTGTCCGATTGGATCAACACCGCCTGACCCTGAAGCAGAGGTTTTGCTTGACTTAGGGCATTGTAAATGGCCCTTAGTTCCAGAATGTTTATATGAAGAGATGTTTCCATGCTTGACCACAAGCCCTGGAAATTCCTTCCCTGTGTGACTGCTCCCCAGCCTCTCAGGCTGGCATCCGTGGTTACCAGGATCCAATCCTGAATGCCAAATCTGCGGCCCTCTAGTAGATGAGCACTCTGCAGCCACCACAGGAGAGACACCCTTGTCCTTGGCGACAGGGTTATCCGCTGATGCATCTGCAGATGCGATCCGGACCATTTGTCCAGTAGATCCCACTGAAATGTTCTTGCATGGAATCTTCCGAATGGAATCGCTTCGTAAGAAGCCACCATTTTTCCCAGGACCCTCGTGCACTGATGCACTGAGACCTGGCCTGGTTTTAGGAGGTTCCTGACTAGCTCGGATAACTCCCTGGCCTTCTCCGCCGGGAGAAAGACCTTCTTCTGGACTGTGTCCAGAATCATTCCTAGGAACAGTAGACGTGTCGTTGGAATCAGCTGCGATTTTGGAATATTTAGAATCCACCCGTGCTGACGTAACACTACCTGAGATAGTGCTACTCCGACTTCTAACTGTTCCCTGGATCTTGCCCTTATCAGGAGATCGTCCAAGTAAGGGATAATTAAAATGCCTTTTCTTCGTAGAAGAATCATCATTTCGGCCATTACCTTGGTAAAGACCCGAGGTGCCGTGAACAATCCAAACGGCAGCGTCTGAAACTGATAATGACAGTTTTGTACTACAAACCTGAGGTACCCTTGGTGAGAAGGGTATATTGGGACGTGGAGATAAGCATCTTTGATGTCCAGAGACACCATATAGTCCCCTTCTTCCAGGTTCGCTATCACTGCTCTGAGTGACTCCATCTTGAATTTGAACCTTTTTATGTAAGTGTTCAAGGATTTCAGATTTAAAATTGGTCTCACCGAGCCGTCCGGCTTCGGTACCACAAACAGCGTGGAATAATACCCCTTTCCTTGTTGCAGGAGGGGTACCTTGATTATCACCTGCTGGGAATACAGCTTGTGAATGGCTTCCAAAACTGCCTCCCTGTCGGAGGGAGACTTTGGTAAAGCAGACTTCAGGAACCGACGAGGGGGAAACGCCTCGAATTCCAGTTTGTACCCTTGCGATACTACCTGTAGAATCCAGGGATCCACTTGCGAGTGAGCCCACTGCGCATTGAAATTCTTGAGACGGGCCCCCACCATATCTGAGTCTGCTTGTAAAGCCCCAGCGTCATGCTGAAGACTTGGCAGAAGCAGGGGAGGGCTTCTGCTCCTGTGAAGCGGCTGCATGGTGCAGTCTTTTTCCTCTTCCTCTGCCCCGGGGCAGAAAAGAGTGGCCTTTTGCTCGCTTGTACTTATGGGAACGAAAGGACTGAGTTTGAAAAGACGGTGTCTTTTTCTGCTGATGTGGAGTGACCTGGGGTAAAAAGGTGGATTTTCCAGCCGTTGCCGTGGCCACCAGGTCCGATAGACCAGCCCCAAATAACTCCTCCCCTTTATACGGCAATACTTCCATGTGCCGTTTGGAATCCGCATCCCCTGACCACTGTCGCGTCCATAACGCTCTTCTGGCAGAGATGGACATAGCACTTACTCTTGATGCCAGGGTGCAAATATCCCTCTGTGCATCACGCATATATAGTAATGCATCCTTTAAATGTTCTATAGTTAACAAAATATTGTCCCTATCCAGGGTATCAATATTCTCAGTCAGGGAATCCGACCATGCGACTCCAGCACTGCACATCCAGGCTGAGGCGATTGCTGGTCACAGTATAACACCAGTATGTGTGTATATACTTTTTAGGATATTTTCCAGCCTTCTATCAGCTGGTTCTTTGAGGGTGGCCGTATCAGGAGACGGTAACGCTACTTGTTTAGATAAACGTGTGAGCGCCTTATCTACCCTAGGGGGTGTTTCCCAACGCGCCCTAACCTCTGGCGGGAAGGGATATAATGCTAATAATTTTTTAGAAATTAGCTGTTTTTTATCGGGGGAAACCCACGCTTTTTCACACACCTCATTTATTTCCTCTGACTCAGGAAAAACTATTGGTAGTTTTTTCTCACCCCACATAATACCCTTCTTTGTGGTACTTGTAGTGTCAGAAAGGTTCAATGCCTCTTTCATTGCCGTGATCATGTAACATGTGGCCCTACTGGACATTACGTTTGTCTCGTCACCGTCGACACTAGACTCAGTATCTGTGTCAGGGTCTGTGTCGACCCACTGAGGTAACGGGCGTTTTAGCGCCCCTGACGGTGTCTGAGACGCCTGGACAGGCACTAATTGATTTGCCGGCTGTCTCATGTCGTCAACAGTTTTTTGCAAATTGCTGACATTATCACTTAATTGTTTAAATACAATCATCCAGTCAGGTGTCGACTCCCTAGGGGGTGACATCATCAACACAGGCAACTGCTCCGCCTCCACATCATTTTCCTCCTCATACATGTCGACACACGCGTACCGACACACAGCACACAGACAGGACCCCACTTAGCCCTTTGGAGAGACAGAGGGAGAGTCTGCCAGCACACACCCAGCGCTATATATATATATACAGGGATAACCTTATATAAGTGTTATTCCCTTATAGCTGCTGTTATTATCGTTATTTGCTGCCAAAAATGCCCCCCCTTCTCTTTTTTACCCTGATTCTGAAGCAGGACTGCAGGGGAGAGTCAGGGAGCCGTCCTTCCAGCGGAGCTGTGAGGGAAAATGGCGCTTGTGTGCTGAGGAGATAGGCTCCGCCCCTTCACGACGTCCTTATCTCCCGCTTTTTTGTGTAAAAATGGCAGGGGATTAAAATACATCCATATAGCCCAGGAGCTATATGTGATGTATTCTTTTTGCCACCTAAGGTATATTGTTATATTGCGTCTCAGGGCGCTCCCCCCCAGCGCCCTGCACCCTCAGTGACCGGAGTGTGAAGTGTGCTGAGAGCAATGGCGCACAGCTGCGGTGCTGTGCGCTACCTTAGACTGAAGACAGGATGTCTTCTGCCGCCGATTTCACCGGACCTCTTCGTCTCTTCTGGCTCTGTAAGGGGGACGGCGGCGCGGCTCCGGTGACCCATCCAGGCTGAACCTGTGATCGTCCCTCTGGAGCTAATGTCCAGTAGCCTAAGAAACCCGATCCACTCTGCACTCAGGTGAGTCCGTTTCTTCTCCCCTTAGTCCCACGATGCAGTGAGCCTGTTGCCAGCAGGACTCACTGAAAATAAAAAAACCTAAACTAAACTTTTATTCTAAGCAGCTCAGGAGAGCCACCTAGATTGCACCCTTCTCGGCCGGGCACAAAAATCTAACTGAGGCTTGGAGGAGGGTCATAGGGGGAGGAGCCAGTGCACACCACCTGATCCTTAAGCTTTTATTTTGTGCCCTGTCTCCTGCGGAGCCGCTATTCCCCATGGTCCTTACGGAGTCCCAGCATCCACTAGGACGTCAGAGAAATGGGCATTAATAAAGGTTGGCATAATGTGTAAAGCGCATTATGTTTATAAGGACATTAATAATGTGTGTCATATGCGTAAGGGGCATTACTGTGTGGTATTATGTGTATAAATGCATTACTAACGTTTGGCATTATGTGTACAAGGTGCTCTACTGTGTGGCCTAATGTGAATAAAGAGCAATATGGTGTGGTGTAATGTGAATAAGGAGCAATTCAGTGTGATGTAATGTGAATAAGGGGCACTACTGTGAGGAATAACGTATATAAGGTAATTTGGTACTACTGTGTGGAGTAATGTGAATAAAGGACACTATCGCATGATAAAATCTGAATAAAGTTGCATTACTGTACGGCGTAATTTGAATTGGGGGTATTATTGTGTGGCCATGCCCCTTCCTAGCAAGAACACACCCCTTTTTGAGCTATGCGCCAAATGTGCGCATTGTTTCTACTTAAAATATAGGGGGTAGGAGCACCAAATGAGGATTGCTATGGGTGAGAGGTGATGGTGCTCGGAAAGGGATGCAGGGTCAGAGGCGGAACCAGTGGCGGTGCTAGGGGGCACCAGCCAAAATCTTGCCTAGGGCATCATAATGGTTAGGGCCGGCTCTGGATATATCTAAAGATATATCAGAGCACCTGGCTGTGTAAATGGACGGTCGCTGCTGCAGAAGCTAACATCATAGCTGGGCAGGCAAACTTAAAATGTTCACCCAGCTGGGTTTCCTGACCAACACATCAAGCGGCTGATTGGCGAGTGTGTATACTTACGTGAATCGGTCGCACTGTCGGCCCGACGGCAGGTCTGACATGTCTGTCTGGTGTGTACCTAACTTTAGTATATAAAAATGAACAACACAGTCTACCCCACGATGTCCACAACGTGGAAGAGACTGACATTTTAGGTCTATTAAAGTGTCTCTGGCTCAAACTGATAAGTCAACAAACACAACATAAAACATACCTAACCCACAGGCTTACACACACTGGTACGGACAGAATGGCAGGCTGACGCAGGCACTACTATGGTCATTCAATCATCATATGGGGATATTTATCATAGCTTGGTGAGAAAGTGACGAGAGATAAAGTACTAAACAATCTGCACCTAACTGCCATGTTGCATGCTGTGTTTGCAAAATGACAGTTTGGAGTGAATTGGGTGGTAATTTACCTCTTTCCAAGCTTTAATAAATACCCCCCCCCCTCCTTTATAAAACATATACATGGGTGAGTACATGGGTGAGTCTATAGCTGTACAGTGCCATCTTACTCTGCAGCGTGTTACATAAACACCAAACATGCAATGTGTGCTATACATCACACCTGAGCGATGGAGCTGAGCCCTGGAGAGGTAGTGTCAACATTAGGGACAGGTAGCAGGGTATATACATGCTGTAAACAGATTTACTGATGTACACACTACATACAGGCAGCAGAATGAGGCCAAGGGCACCGTGGCAGTAGCACAGAGGCAGACACACATCATGGGTGACAGCACTCACTGAGCCCAGCCGACTGCGTATTACAGGCAGCAGCAGCAGAGTGAGTGTTTACCAACCCAGGCCAGCAAGAGCAGTAAGAGAAGCGGGAGGGTGAGTGAGACTTACTCTGTCACTGCTGTAGTCCTGCTCGGTGTCCCCGGCCCCTCTCCTCCTCAGCTCGGACATGTCAGCCAGTGTAATATGTGCAGCAGGTAAGTGGATGGAGGAGATCACGGTGGATGTGCAGGAGGCGGGTCACACTCACACTCCGCCACCCGGAAGCTGGACGGCAGACTAACAACTCGTGTATTCCTCCTTCCCCGCTTCCCTCCTTCCCCTGTTTCTGCTGCTGCTGCTGGCTGCGGTCCCTGGAAGAGATCCAGGGGATATGGGGGGGAGAGAGTGGGGGATAGGCGTGAGCTCTGTCCTCTGTTGTTTGCAGTTACCAGGGGACATGAGTGCTGCAGCCTGCCGGTGTCCTGGAGGTGACTCTGAGGTGTCACTGTGACTGTCTCCGCTGCGCCCTCCCCCTCCTCCTCTCCTCCTCTCCTCCTCTCCTCCTCCCCGCCTCAGCCCATGACAGCAGCAGGGCTGGGGAAGCACAGGCAAGGAAAGAACCTGAAAGACAATTGAAATAGTTGCAGGAAAAATAATAATGAGAAGACTGACTGCTGCTCACGCCCTAGAGGTCAGGTTTAGCCGTGTAAAGCAGCTAAACCCGACCAAAGTGCTGGGCGCAATCAAGAAAAGTGCTGTTTGGGCATCCACACAGGGTAACTATTTCATACTTACCTACTCTCCCGGAAGCTGCGGGAGGCTCCCGTTTTTTGGGGTAGTCCCCCGCACCCCCCCGGAAGAGTGGGCAGGTCTCCCGCATCCTGCTCGCACCCTAGTGATGCGAGCAGGATGGAGAGATTACCTCCCGCATTCGCGGGTCCGTCGGGTGGAGAAGGAGTTAAAATGACGCAAATCGCGTCATTTTAGCCCCGCCCCCTTCCAGCGGACCCGCGAATCACTGCATTTCCCGATGCGGGGGCGGGGCTTAGTGATGTCACAGTCCGCCCCCCGAAGACACCTGCAGCCTCTCCTCTCCGGGCTTCTCCCGGAGAGGAGAAATAAAATGTAGGTAAGTATGAACTATTTGCGCAATTCAACTCATCACCCCTGGGTTAATGCACATGAACGTGCATCAACCCAGGAAATTTCTCAGTGTGGAAGGGTACAGGGACAAAATCCCGGGATTTCTGCCCCCGCATTTCAACCCTGCAATCGACCAGGGTTGGTCCCGGGATCTTCCCAGGAACCTGGTCAGTGTGAACGGTGCAGGGGCATGTCCCGCCTTCCCGGGTTGCCTCTACTGATGCTGATTGGCTATTCATGGCACTTCCTGGTTTTGTGTTTTTTCTGTGCCGCGCAGAGGATGCACAGCAGTGTGGAGGCAGGTACTGTCAGCTCTGTGGCACATCAGACCCCTGCAGCGCATTTATACCACTGCCGCCCTGCAATGTCTTGGATAAATGCGGAGGTGAGGGAGCTTTTAAGTATTAGAGGGGATGAGGAGATTCGGCGCCAAGTCACAGGCACTGTAAAGGATGCCCAGATATACCACAACATAGCAAAGACCCTGGCCTCACGGGGCATCATCCGTACCCAACAACAAGTGGTAAATAAACTGAAAACGCTATAAAAACAGTTTAATCGCATCCATGACTACAACCGGAATAAAAGTGGGGTTGCAAGGCGCAACTGGATGTTTTATGAACAATGTGCATCTATTTTTGGCAACACTGCGCTCACTGACCCCATCAGCCTGTCATCCTCCAGCTCTGCCACTCCCTCACCCTTTGTGGTTGCTGATGATAGTGAGTCCAGCATGGAAAGTACCCAATGTGGGCAACCAACATCATCCCCAATACTATTCCCAGATGACCCTGTACACCCCGATCTGGACTCATCCTTCAACCCGAATGATGACAGTATCCCCGGCAACAGTGCGGATGCTGTGATTGGGCCGAAAACAAATGTGGCCAAATCCCCCTGTGATGCGCACCAATAGTAAGTATATGTCCTTGCTTAGCATCATTTATGCTGAAAACAGACGCATTCCTATAATCATTAATTCTGCACTATACGACACCATAACCGGCCACAATAAAGTTTACTGTCGCACGGCAGAGTGTATCTAGTGAAGGTGGTAGGAGGCCCCAAACGCGTACGAAAACAACACTGCTTGTTCTTATATGCCCTTTTACTCCCCTTGCAGTATATACAGTTCCCAAGAGGAAACGCAAAGCCACCAAAGTGGAGCTTGCTGCACGGGCAATGATCTCTGTACTGGTTGCAGAACTGCGTGACATGGACACCAACATGCAGCAACAGGAGGATGCCCGCAAACCCCGTTTTATAGAGGCAGAAAGAGAGCTGCAGCAATCCTTCATAACGCAGATAATGGGACACCAAGAACGCATCTTGTCCGACTACCAAGCCCGACAATTTCAGTACCTGGAATGCTTATTGCCTCACATTCAGGGTCACTCACAATATGTACCCAGCTATCCAGGCCATCCGGGCCCCTCCTGTCCCTGAGCACAGTTATCCCCCGTATTCTCGAGGTCACTACTATGACTCCCCTAACCATAACCCAAACCCGCTCCCTAACCCCAACCCGAACCCTAATATATCGTCTCCAGAATACAAAATATATAGGCAATTGCCATAGTCAGTCTTTGGAATGTATACTTTTCGTAGATAGTTTTGTGTTGTTATAAGTCATGTGGGGGGGGGGAGGTTGTGTTTTTGTGTGTTTTTTATTAATATAAGTTTGCATTGTGTTCCGCACATGTTGGCATTTTATGCAAAGTTGCACTCTATATATGCCTGTGCATTTGGCAGGTTACTTTTACACCATTAAAACAAAGGCAAAAACTTTGCAAACCTTTTGTTTATGTAATATTAATTATATTAGTAATCATTTAACATCTCGTGAAGGTGGGTACAAATGTTTTCACAGTTTGGCACTAGAGTAACTCAACTTTGTGGACCTTAAAAATGGCATTTCTGATGCGAGGTACACTGGGCTCCACAAGTCTGGACAATGGGGTGTAGAGTAGGATCTTGATCCGAGGCACCAACAGGCTCAAAGCTTTGACTGTTCCCAGAATGCACAGCGCCGCCTCCTATATCACCCCTCCTCCCAGCACAGGAGCTCAGTTTGTCAGTTGGTGCTGCAGTAAGCAGGCACTTAACAGAGGGGCTGCTCCAAGCAGCCCTGAGAAAAGCTTTTTATGAGGTAAAAAGTGAAGACTTCAAGGGCAGCAGTGGTGGTAAATGTCTCGTGACATTCACTGCTGCAGCTCCAGCTCTCCCCAGCAGCGCTGTACACTCCCGAGCCCTGGTTGCCGGGTACCTACAGCGGAGGCTCCGGTTTTTTTCATGTTAGGCACACACGGCTGGGGCTCTCCAGGATCGCGTGGCCGCGCTTCGGGAGGTGGTAAGTGGGTCCCGCTCGCGGGACCCAGTCTTTATCCTTATCCAGCGCAGTGGGAGGCGGGCCGCGCGCGCTGGCGGTGGACACTGTGAATACAGGCGATCCCACTAGATCACCAGGGCATGGGCGCAGGTCAGGTTTTCTCTTAAAACCGATTTTAATATCGCCCAGAGTGCCCGGTGGTTTTGCCAGCAAGGGGGATAAGGCTTAGACCTGAAGCCCCTCCCCCAGCCCCAGGGCGCCATTTCCAGCAAGTGTTCCCGCCCTGGAGCTGCATCTCTGTCTTTTCCTCACTCCCTGTCAATGTCTGCGGCGCCATTACTCCTCGGCTCACTGTTCCTGGGACTGCTTGGGCAAATCCTCCTATGTAAAGACGCCTGGTTGTCAGCGCTGTGCCTTTACATGACACTTAAGTATTCTACCTGCCTTTTTAGTCAGTGTTAGTAAGAAAGAGTGCATTTTGTCAGGGGTTTATAGTACAATTACCCTGTGATATACATCCAGTTTCTTACTGTGTAGTGTTATATCTATTGACTATTTAGCAATATAAGCTAGTCCAGTGCAGTATTATTGTCAGTAATAACCTCTGCATTGTACAAACTGTGACTATTTGTGTGTGCATTGATAGCTGAGTGGTGTCCATCTCGTGTCTTTCACTCAACTTGCTATCCCTATATTCTATAACCTAAGGGGGCTTGGTGCGTCAGGTGTTATTTAATATAGGATTTTCACAAAGATATACTGTATTACGTATTTTTCTCTGTGATTTAGTCACCATATCTCTCCTTTATCTCTGCTGGTGCTGACTACACTGCGCAGGGGTTTGGGTTTAGGGATATAGTGCTGCTAATAATTGTACTGTGTTACCTCATACTGCAAGTTATATCATGTCTGCTTCTGAGGGTAACGGTTCTGGGGCAGAACACACTGCTGGTGTTGCTGAAGCCACAGGCACATATGGGGAGAATATAGCAGCTGTGGGCTCTGGTTCTGGGGGCTCCTTGCCCCCCAGTGGGACTGTGGCAACGGAGGCACATACTGACCCTCCGTGGGCCGCTTTTTCCACTCTTCTGCATACGCTAGTTCATAAACTAACACCCCCTATGGGACCCCCAATGCCGGTACAACCGTATGTGGTCCCTGCAGCTAACCCGCCGTGGGCGGACGATTTATCTGCTCAATTAAAGAAGTTGAACCAGTCCCTGACTACTAAAAAGTCTGACCATCGCTCGCCTGAATCCAAGAGGTCCTCTAAGCGAGCGCTCGTCTCCTCACAATCCACTGCTGTCACTGACACCTCGTCTGATGAAGACAGCACATACACTGACCCCACAAGTTCTGACTCAGATACGGCTGATGGGGAGGGTAGTTCACATTTGGATGTTCCTGATCTTTTGGAGGCTATTAACTTAATTCTGCAGATTACGGATGATCCCGAGCCATCCGTTCCTCCTAAGAAACCAGATAGGTTCAAGCGTCAGAAGGTTATTAAACAAGTTTTACCTCACTCTGACCACTTAGTGGATATACGTCAGGAACCCTGGCTAAGCCCGGGTACGAAGTTTGTGCCTCAAAAGAAGATGCTGGCTCGCTATCCCCTCGCGCCAGAGCTGTCTAAGAATTGGGAAATGCCTCCTCCAGTAGACTCACATGTGGCTAGGATGGTGGTTTCCTCAGCTCTACCTGTAACTACCATCACGTCTCTAAAAGAGCCTACGGATAAACGTGTCGATGGTTGTCTAAAAGCGATTTACACCCTCACGGGTGCTGCACAAAGGCCCACTATTGCAGCTACATGGGCGGCAGAGGCTATTGAAGCATGGGCCTTGGAGTTAGAAGCTGAAATCTCCTCTGACCATGCTAGACAATGCTTGTCATATATTGTCACAGCTTCTCGCTATATTAAAGAGGCGTCTTCTGATGCCGGTATCTTAGCAGCCAAGGCCTCCACTATGTCAGTCCTGGCTCGCAGGATATTGTGGCTGAGATCCTGGTCTGTGGATCTGGACTCTAGAAAAACCCTGGAGATACTCCCTTTCAAGGGGGATATTCTGTTTGGGGAGGACTTAAATAAGATAGTGGCTGACTTGGCTACTGCCAAAACTGCCTGTCTGCCTAATACAGCTCCTTCTGTGTCGAAGGGCAAAGGCACGTCCTTTCGTCCCTTTCGTCCTCCAGGTAAAGCAAAAGGTCAGGCGTACCATAAGCAGCCCCGCACTTCCAAACCTGGTAAGCCGAAGCCCAAAAGAGCCTGGGCTGCCCGTCAGCCAGCAGCCAAGACCGGTAATCCTGCCGCATGACGGGGCGGGCCTCCCCCTGGGGGATCCCAGGGTGGGGGGCCGGCTTCTAGGGTATTCCCAGGAATGGTTGAAGACCACTTCAGATGCCTGGGTACGGGAAGTCGTCACTCAAGGTTATGCCATAGCCTTCAAAAACCGCCCCCCCTCATTGATTTTGCCAGACATACGTCCCGTCGGACCAGACAAAGGCAAACACTCTGCATTCGGTGGTACAGACCCTCCTGGATACAGGAGTCGTAGTACAGGTGCCTCTTGCTCAGAGGGGCCGGGGGTACTATTCTCCGCTGTTTCTAGTCCCGAAACCAAATGGGTCCTCCCGACCCATTCTCAACCTCAAGGCACTGAACAAGTTTGTGAAGGTTTCCAAGTTCCGTATGGAAACCCTTCGCTCTATAGTTCTGGCCTTGGAACCTGGGGACTACATGGTCTCCCTGGACATACAGGATGCTTACCTGCATATTCCGATAGCAGTGTCACATCAACAATACCTGAGGTTCACTATTGGCAACCTCCATTACCAGTTTCGGGCGTTACCTTTTGGTTTAACAACGGCTCCGCGAGTCTTCACCAAAGTTATGGCGGTGATGACGGTGGTACTCCGCCGTCAAGGGGTCAGGATACTGCCGTATCTGGACGACTTATTAATCCTGGCAAATTCCCCAGATCTTCTCCTGTGTCATCTGGATATGACGGTCCGGTTTCTACAAGCCCATGGCTCATCAACTGGAAGAAATCCTCCCTGGTCCCTGCTCAGAGCATGGTGCATCTGGGAGCGCTGTTGGACACTCACAACCAGAGGTTGTTCTTGTCTCAGGAGAAAGTCCTGAAACTTCAGGACAGGATTCGTTGCTTCCTTTCTCGTCCGCAAGTGTCAATACATTCGGCAGTGCTGGGCCTCATGGTATCAGCATTCGACATGGTGGAGTATGCTCAATTCCATTCTCGCCCCCTCCAGAAGCTGATTCTAGCCAAGTGGGATGGCCTGCCTCACCGGATCAGGTCTCAAATGATCTCTTTGACTCCGGAGGTCCGTCTGTCGCTGCTCTGGTGGCTCCAGGACCGACAATTGTGCAGAGGCAGTCCCTTCTGGATATCCAACTTGGTCCTGTTGACGACAGATGCCAGTCTAAGAGGTTGGGGCGCGGTGCTGGAGCAGCACTCCTTGCAGGGTCGGTGGACCAAGGAGGAATCTCTCCTCTCGATCAACATTCTGGAATTGCGGGCGGTCTTCAATGCGTTGAACCTAGCCCAGCATTTGATTCAGAACCGTCCTGTTCAAGTACAGTCGGACAACGCCACCACTGTGGCTTACATAAATCATCAAGGCGGCACTCAAAGCCGTTTGGCAATGAAGGAAGCCTCACGGATTCTACGTTGGGCAGAACGCCATCTACCGGCAATATCGGCAATATTCATTCCGGGAGTCCTGAATTGGGAAGCGGACTTTCTCAGTCGTCAGGACGTGCATGCCGGCGAGTGGGGCCTCCATCCAGAAGTGTTTCAACTCCTCATGGAAAGGTGGGGTCTTCCAGATGTGGATCTGATGGCATCTCGACACGGTCACAAGCTTCCGGTCTTCGGAGCAAGGACAAGGGATCCTCAAGCAGCATTCGTGAATGCGCTGGCAGAGCCATGGAGGTTTCGGCTGCCGTACGTGTTCCCTCCGGTGTCACTCCTGCCCAGGGTAATTCGGAAGTTCAAGCAAGAAAAAGGAAATCTGCTTCTCATAGCTCCGGCATGGCCCAGACAGCACTGGTTCTCACACCTGCAAGGCCTATTGTCAGAGCGTCATCTTCTACTTCCACAACGCCCAGACCTCCTCGTTCAGGGCCCCTGTGTCTACCAGGACCTAGCCCGGCTGTCTTTGACGGCGTGGTTCTTGAAGCTTCCGTCTTAAGAGCTAAGGGTTTTTCTGAAGAGGTCATTAAAACTATGTTGCGGGCCCGGAAACCGGCCTCTGCTCGGATTTACCATCGGGTCTGGCATTCCTACTTTGTTTAGTGCGCATCTAACCATTATGACGCTTCCAAGTTTAGTACAGCCAAACTTTTGGCTTTTCTACAGCAGGGCCTAGATTTAGGCCTGCGTCTGGCCTCCCTCAAGGTTCATATTTCTGCCTTGTCGGTGTGGTTTCAGAGAAAAATTGCGACTTTACCTGATGTGCATACCTTTACTCAGGGTGTGTTGCGTATCCAACCTCCCTATGTCCCGCTTGTGGCTCCTTGGGACTTGTCGGTGGTGTTGGAGGCGTTGCAGGAGCCTCCATTTGAACCTCTTGGTTCAGCTGACCTTAAGTGGCTTTCCCTTAAGGTGGTGTTCTTGCTGGCTATTGCCTCTGCTAGAAGAGTGTCGGATTTGGGTGCCTTGTCTTGTAGTTCCCCATATCTGATTTTTCACCGTGACCGGGCGGTTCTTAGGACTCGTCCCGGATATTTACCTAAGGTGGTTTCTTCGTTCCACCTTAATCAGGAGATTGTGGTTCCAGCTTTTGTCTCTCCTGATTTGTCTCCCAAAGAGCGGTCTTTGGATGTGGTACGGGCTCTCCGTATCTATGTGAAGAGAACTGCTTCTATTCGAAAATCTGATTCTCTCTTTGTTTTGTTTGGATTTCACAAACGTGGCTGGCCTGCTCACAAGCAGACCCTGGCCAGGTGGATTAGAATGGTGATTGCGCATGCTTATGTGAAGGCTGGTCTGTCAGCTCCTGTTCACATTACGGCCCATTCTACTCGGTCTGTTGGACCTTCTTAGGCGGCCCAACGTGGTGCGACCCTTGATCAATTGTGCAAGGCGGCTACGTGGTCCTCCGGGAACACGTTCATAAGGTTCTATGCCTTCGATAGTGCTGCTTCCCAGGATGCTTCCATTGGACGCCGGGTTCTTGTGCCCGCTACAGTGCGTCCCCTCCCATAAGGAACTGCTTTAGGACATCCCCATTGTCCAGACTTGTGGAGCCCAGTGTACCCCGCAGCAGAAAACGAGTTTTATGGTAAGAACTTTCCCTTGTTAAAACTGTTTCTGCGAGGTACACTGGGCTCCACAAGGCGCCCACCCTGACGCACTTAGCTTCTTTGGGTTGATATGGCATTAGCCGCTGACGCTTCTCTTGTCGTGAGAGTGTGGTGTATGTGGCTACTAACCGTTGTCGTCTCTTTTCCTGCTGCTGCATTGGGCTGGTTAACTAAACTGAGCTCCTGTGCTGGGAGGCGGGGTGATATAGGAGGCGGCGCTGTGCATTCTGGGAACAGTCAAAGCTTTGAGCCTGTTGGTGCCTCGGATCAAGATCCTACTCTACACCCCATTGTCCAGACTTGTGGAGCCCAGTGTACCTCGCAGAAAGAGTTTTATCAAGGGTAAGTTCTTACCATAAAACTCGTTTTGTAATGGCATTCTTCCTAAAAATTAAGGCCCATTCCGGGTTCAGTATGAAAGGTGTAGACTCGGGATGTCCCGGCTCCAAATGCTGGTATAAACGGGGCCAATCCGGGAATGTCCTTGCATGATCCCGGGCAGAATTCCCGGGTTTAGGCCCTGCATTTTTGGTGTGAAAGGGGTATGAGCGATATGTTGTCTGATCCAGCGTATCAGACCGACATATCTCACAATGGCACATATCGGGCAGTGTGTATGTCTGATATGGAGGTGCCCGCAGTTTGATCTGCTCCACATCAAACCATACTTACATACTTTGCTGCTCCCTCCTCCGGGATAGGGCAGCCTGGTCGGCGTACAGGAGGCATAGTAAGGGCCGGTTCTAGCCCTTGTGGGGGCGTGGCTTCATACAGAGGCGCGGTCAGTTACGCCCCCTGTAGAGTTGTGTCCCCATTTGTGCCCCCTGTACAGTAGCACCGCTTACAAAAAACAAACAAAAAAATAATAATACTTACTATCCCTGCTCCTGTTTCCCGACCGCTGCAGACCTCCGCCGGCGCCGCTCCTCTCCTCGGATCTATGGGAGAGACATCATGACGTCTCTCCCATAGCACAGCATAGATAGACACTAGAGGTCAATTATGACCCCAACGTCTCTGCCAGTCCCACAATGCTGTGCGGTGCACGATGACGTCACTGCGCACTGCACAGCAAAGGTCCTCTCCACGAAGGGAAAATAGACGGGTAGCGACTAGTTCCCTTCACAGCGGGGGGCACTGCCAAACAGTAGCAGATCTTGCCATGGTGCGGCGCCCTCCGGATGGCGCCGGCGCCCTCTGGAAGGCGGCGCCCCGGGCAAAAGTCCTGCTTGCCCGTGGCAAGATCCGCTACTGGGCGTAGTGGCATGATTTTGTCATCGTGGCTTCGTCCCCTGCTATACAGTGGCAAGAAAACAGATAGTGTATAGTGGGGGACAGGGCTACAATGATGCAATTCAACGCAAATTGAATCATCGTGCCCCCTTCAGACTGCCCACTTGTGCTCTGTTGTGGGGGGGGTGCGGGCTAGATGGCGGCGGATGCGGTAGACTTGCCCACGTTTACGGAGTACCAGCCATTTGTAAGTAGACTCCCAGCCATTTTGGGAGGGTAGGAAAGTATGCATCAAACATAATGATATTGCTAGCATCAAAATCGATAGGTGCAGGGGTCAGAATGGTCAGTGCTACTGACCGTTCATACAATGCATGGCATATCGGCATGCTATGTTGTAAACAAAAGCGCCCATACAGACAGCTATGTGCACCTGTCACCTTGCACCCATCCCCGCAGTCATACATGGGGGAGCAGTGTGCTGATACAGCTTCTTCCCCAAAGCGACACTTTATACAAGCTCTGTCTGTAATAGGCCTTGGTACCATACATCAGGGCTGGATTAAGTCTTTGGGGGGCCTGGGGCACCTAAGACTGGGAGGCCCTCCCTAGTACTTACTAAAGTGACACCCGGTGTGGCGCTGCATGAAGGTGGCTGGGCTTCACGCCATGATCCCCATTTTCATCACTCTAGGGGTACGGGGACATGCAAGCTGCCCCCAGGGAGTGCAGTGCCGGCTCCTACACACTGACAGGAGCAGAGTACTGCACGTAATGTTACAGTGCAGCACCCGGCTCTTGTCACTGAGCAAGAGTCGGCATTTTGGTGTCACCCCTCAGCGGGTTACACCTGGGTGTGGGCCATACCTCTCATGTGACACCGCTGGCCCTCCTCCTCGTGTCAGCACCGCTTCCCTTGCAGTGTATGCTGTGTGTGTGGCTCCTCACCCTGCACCTCCATGAGTCAGTAGCGCAGGCCCTACCAGCACTCCCGCAGCAGGGGGGCGGACTCCAGAGTCTCATCTCGGCAGCATGGGAAATGGTTCAGCTCATCTGCAGCCTCTGTCGCCAGCAGCAGTGCAACTTTTGTTGCCAGATGTGTAGTATTTAGAAGTACAGTTCGGTAACCCACCGATTTTCACCAGGTATAGAGTTCCATTGTAAGGTGCAATCTACGTGGAGCTTAAATACTGCTCTGCGGAACAAGGTGGAACCACTTTCACTATGTGAAAGGTACTGAAAGCTGCTATCTGCGGATGGGTGCTGAAACCCCCAAAATGTCTCCCTACTAGCTGCAGACCATGTAGTCCTCATCCCTTGCCAATGTCTGGGTTGTTGAAGCAGCCGGTGAGGAGACGACAGATTGGTGGGCCGCTGGTGTTATTAGCTGCGGCCTTACAGCAACCGAAAAGCATGTAGGCAACAATATGGTGTGGTCCTTGTGAATACCTCCACATATTTACTCACCCTGATGAGAGTGCGCGGGGTCACTGAGGGGCAGATTTATTAAGCCTGGAGAAGTGACATAGTGGAAAGTGATAATGCACCAGCCAGTCAGCTCCTAAATTTCATTTCTCTGACGTCCTAAGTGGATGCTGGGACTCCGTAAGGACCATGGGGAATAGCGGCTCCGCAGGAGACTGGGCACAACTAAAGAAAGCTTTAGGACTACCTGGTGTGCACTGGCTCCTCCCACCATGACCCTCCTCCAGACCTCAGTTAGAATCTTGTGCCCGGCTGAGCTGGATGCACACTAGGGGCTCTCCTGAGCTCCTAGAAAGAAAGTATATTTTAGGTTTTTTATTTTACAGTGAGATCTGCTGGCAACAGACTCACTGCAGCGAGGGACTAAGGGGAGAAGAAGCGAACCTACCTAACTGGTGGTAGCTTGGGCTTCTTAGGCTACTGGACACCATTAGCTCCAAAGGGATCGAACACAGGACCCGACCTCGATCGTTCGGTCCCGGAGCCGCGCCGCCGTCCCCCTTACAGAGCCAGAAGCAAGAAGTGGTCCGGAAAATCGTCGGCAGAAGACCTCGGTCTTCAACAAGGTAGCGCACAGCACTGCAGCTGTGCGCCATTGCTCCTCATGTACACCTCACACTCCGGTCACTGATGGGTGCAGGGCGCTAGGGGGGGGCGCCCTGAGGGCAATATAATACACCTTGGCTGGCAAATCTACACCATATATAGTCAGGAAGGCTATATAGGTGTAAAAATACCCCTGCCAGAATTCCAGAAAAAGCGGGAGAAGTCCGCCGGAAAAGGGGCGGGGCCATCTCCCTCAGCACACTGGCGCCATTTTTTCTTCACAGTGCAGCTGGAAGACAGCTCCCCAGGCTCTCCCCTGTAGTTTTCAGGCTCAAAGGGTTAAAAAGAGAGGGGGGGCACTAAATTTAGGCGCAATATGTGTATACAAGCAGCTGTTGGGGGAAAAATCACTCAGTATAGTGTTAATCCCTGCATTATATAGCGCTCAGGTGTGTGCGGGCATACTCTCTCTCTATCTCCCCAAAGGACTTTGTGGGGTCCTGTCCTCAGTCAGAGCATTCCCTGTGTGTGTGCGGTGTGTCGGTACGGCTGTGTCGACATGTTGGATGAGGAAGGTTACGTGGAGGCGGAGCAGAGTCCGATAAATGGGATGTCGCCCCCTGTGGGGCCGACATCAGAGTGGATGGATAGGTGGAAGGTATTAACCGACAATGTCAACTCCTTACATAAAAGGCTGGATGACGTAACAGCTGTGGGACAGCCGGCTTCTCAGCCCGCGCCTGCCCAGGCGTCTCAAAGGCCATCAGGGGCTCAAAAATACGCCCGTTACCTCAGATGGCAGACACAGATGTCGACACGGAGTCTGACTCCAGTGTCGACGAGATTGAGACATATACACAATCCACTAGGAACATCTGTTGCATGATCTCGGCAATTAAAAATGTGTTACACATTTCTGACATGAACCCAAGTACCACATAAAAGGGGTTTTATGTTGGGGAGAAAAAGCAGCCAGTGTTTTGTTCCCCCATCAGATGAGTGAATGATGTGTGTAAAGAAGCGTGGGTTCCCCCGATAAGAAACTGGTAATTTCTTTCGGTGAGACCCATTCTAAAATTGAAATCCTTGAACACTTATATACGAAGGTTCAAGTTCAAAATGGAATCGCTCAGGGCGATTATTGCAAGCCTGGAGAATTTCATGGTATCACTGGACATCAAGGATGCTTACCTGCATGTCCCTATTTACCCTCCTCACCAGGAGTACCTCAAAATTGTGGTACAGGTTTGTCATTACCAATTCCAGACGTTGCCGTTGGTCTGTCCCCGGCACCGAGTGTTAGGCGCCGAGGGTCCGCCCGTCAGTGCGGCCCGGCGCCTAGCAACTAGGGACGCCGCATGCGGACAACCGCCGGCTCCCTAGCAACGCTAGACGCCGGGCGCACGGAGCCGCTCAGACCCTAGCAACGGGGACGCCACTGTCGGACCGCGTTCCCCGTTGCTGGGTCTAGATTAATCACCTCATTGGTATCCTGGCCGTGCAGCATGCAGCTGCACGGCATGATTGTTAATTACCCTGTCTGGCTCCTGATTGGAGAGCTCCCAGTTAAAAGCACTCTCTGGACTTCTCACAGACGCCGGTAATAGCTTCCTGTTTGCTGTGTCTGTTGCAGAGAGTTTTCCAGTCCTGTCTATCCGGTCGTTCCTGTCCTCAGTGGTCCAATACTCGGAAGTTGTCATCTTTTCCTGGAGTCCTGACCGAGCACCTTTAACATCCTGTGGTGTTCGTGAGTCGCGGCGTAGCCGTGTGTTGCGGCTTGACCGCTTACTATTTATAATTTGGTTATATTGTGTTTCGGAGCTTTTGCGGAGGATTCCGCTCCCACAAATCCACTCTGGTATCCAGCGGTGCTGGATAGGAGTAACGGATTCGTGGATTTTTGGTTGTCCTTTTCCCTGGCGGTTTGTCCGCACATACTTCTGGTTTAAGTTAGTTAGCTTGTAGCCCCTGGCCTGGTTGCTTAGTCAGAGGGCCCCTTGTTATCACCCTGTCTCGGATTTCCCTTTGTCTCCCATTAAGACCTGAGGGGGCATCGGAGTTGGGCAGACATAATCCGCCCTTCAAACGCGGCTGCCATGGGCTCAAGCAACCATAGTCTCGCAGGGGATTTCTGATAACACGGGCGAGACAACGGAGTTAGGGCGCCAGGGGTTACTAGGCTTTCCTGCTCCCGTAACCAGCATTCCATTCCAGTACTCTGACCTCCGTCATAAGATCACCTCTGGTCAGACGTACTGGTATCATAACATTATTACCGGCCAGACTAAAATTTAAAATTAAACAGGGTTTGATTTTTTCCCTTATTTCAGTTTGGAAGATTTGTCGGCCTCATGAATCCCACTGGTGTAGGGCCAAATCCTGGCCAGCTTCTAGTTAGTCAGATTCAAGAACTTACTCAGATGGTTCAGGATCTATCCCTTCGGGTGAGGTCACAGGAAGATCTGTTACGGACTTCCCCGAGGGTCGTTCCTGAACCAAAAATGCATTTGCCTGACCGTTTTTCTGGGGATAGAAAGCAGTTTTTTAATTTTAAAGAGTCTTGTAAACTTTATTTTCGTTTAAGACCAGTCTCCTCAGGTACGGAATCTCAGCGGGTCGGAATTATTATTTCTTTACTTCAGGGGGATCCCCAGACCTGGGCTTTTGGTTTAAGAACTGACGATCCGGCATTGTTGTCTGTAGACGCCTTTCTGGGGTCTTTAGGGCTATTGTATGATGACCCTGATAGAGAGGCATCCGCCGAGAGTCATTTGCGTGCTCTCAGACTGGGTAAGAATCCCGCAGAGATTTATTGTACGGAGTTTCGCCGTTGGTCGAACGACTGTGGATGGAATGACCCAGCCCTGCGCAGTCAGTTTCGCCTCGGCTTATCTGAGTCTATAAAAGACAGTCTCCTTCAGTATCCCGCTCCTGAGACTCTTGATAAACTCATGGAGCTTTCTATTAAGATTGATCGTCGTCTCAGAGAGCGGAGGGCTGAAAAAGGAGCATCTGTCGGGTCTACTCCTGGTGTTTTTTCCATTCCTGTGGACCTAGAGGAGCCCATGCAGATAGGTCTCTCCAAGCTGTCTCCTGAAGAAAGAACCAGAAGGCAAAATTCTGGTCTTTGTTTGTACTGTGGGAGTAAGGGACATTTTGCCCGTAATTGTCCGAACAAGTCGGGAAACGCCTCGACCAAGTGAATTGTGAGGGGGTTCACTTTGGTCTGCAGCTTATCTCCTCAAATAATTCACTGTTAGTCCCAGCTAAAGTTTCCTTTGGCAGCCTCTGTTCCTCGGTGTCGGCTTTTGTTGACAGTGGAGCTGCAGGGAACTTTATGGACTTAACGTGGGCCAAAGCCTTAGGTATTCCTCAGTTAGCCTTGGGTAGGTGTATCACCATGCATGGTTTAGATGGGAGTCCCTTGTCCAATGGGGTTATTTCTCTCTGTACACCTCCTGTACTATTTTCGGTAGGAGCTCTTCATTCCGAAAAAATTGAATTTTTCCTTACCCATTGCCCAGCAGTTCCAGTGGTTCTGGGTCACCCTTGGCTGGCCTTTCATAATCCCATCATTGATTGGCAGTCGGGGGAGATCTCACAGTGGGGTACCATCTGTAATAAGGAATGTATTACGCTTCCCATCAGAATAGCTGCTGTCATTCCCGCACCCATTCCTGTGGAATACCAGGATTTTGTTGATGTATTTTCCAAGGGCAATGCGGACATTCTGCCTCCCCATCGGCCTTATGATTGTGCTATTGAGCTAATTCCTGGTGCCACTTTGCCTAAGGGAAGGTTATATGCATTGTCCGGACCAGAAACTGTGGCCATGAATGAATATGTTAAAGAAAGCCTAGGGAAAGGATTTATCAGGCCGTCTAAATCCCCTTTAAGTGCAGGCTTCTTCTTTGTGGAGAAGAAGGATGGATCACTCAGACCTTGCATTGACTTTAGAGCCTTGAATAAAATCTCAGTAAAAAATACTTACCCTTTGCCGCTGATTTCTGTCCTCTTTGATCAGCTACGTTCGGCTGTGATTTTTTCTAAGACTGACCTGAGAGGAGCATATAACCTCATCCGAATCAAGTCAGGGGATGAGTGGAAAACGGCATTCAGTACTCAGTCGGGTCACTATGAGTATCTGGTTATGCCATTCGGCCTGTCTAACGCTCCGGCAGTTTTCCAGGATCTCATTAACGATGTGCTCCGTGATTTTCTTGGAAGATTCGTAGTAGTCTATTTAGACGATATCTTGATATATTCTGACTCTATTGAACAACACGTTACCCAGGTGCGTCAGGTTCTAAAAAAATTACGTGAAAATCACCTATATGCCAAGCTGGAGAAGTGTGAATTTCATGTCACGGAGGTATCCTTTTTAGGGTACATTATTTCCCCTCGGGGATTCTGTATGGAACCGAAGAAGCTCCAAGCCATCCTTAGTTGGGCGCAACCCACCAACTTAAAAGCAATTCAGCGCTTTTTAGGGTTTGCGAATTATTATAGAAGATTTATTCACTCTTTCTCCGACCTAGTTGCTCCCATTGTGGCACTGACTAAGAAGGGAGCGGATCCAACCAACTGGTCACTTGAAGCTGAGTTATCTTTTCAGGCCTTGAAACAAGCCTTTGTCTCAGCCCCGGTCCTCAGACATCCCAACCCAGAATTGCCTTTCATTGTTGAGGTTGATGCCTCGGAGGTTGGAGTAGGGGCTATCCTATCTCAGAAGGATCCGGATTCTCTAGAATTACATCCTTGTGCCTTTATGTCCAGGAAATTCTCATCTGCTGAATCCAACTACGATGTTGGTAACCGGGAATTACTGGCTATTAAATGGGCTTTCGAGGAGTGGAGGCATTGGCTTGAGGGAGCAACACATACCATTTCAGTTTTGACTGATCACAAAAATCTTCAGTACATTGAATCAGCTAAACGGCTGAATGCCCGGCAAGCTCGTTGGGCTTTATATTTTACTCGTTTCAAGTTTATTATCCCCTTCAGGCCAGGTTCCAAGAATGCCAAGGCGGATGCCCTGTCACGCAGTTTTCTTCCAGTTCATGATAACAGTCCTGTTACTCCCATACTTCCGTCTTCAGTCATTCGGGCAGGCCTCACACAAGATTTATTTACCCAGTTAAAGCAGCTTCAACATCAAGCTCCTGGAAATACTCCTGCTGGTCGTCTTTATGTCCCTGAGTTTTTGAGAGCAACTGTTTTGACGGAGTTTCATGATAGCAAAGTTGCCGGGCATCCGGGGATCGCTAAGACTTTGGAATTAGTCTCCCGCTCAGTATGGTGGCTTGGTCTTTCCAAAGACATTAAGGAGTTTGTTTTTTCGTGTCAGGTCTGTGCACAGCATAAAGTTCCCCGTTCCTTGCCTATCGGTCAACTTATGCCCTTGAATGTTCCTCTCAGGCCATGGTCTCATATTTCCATGGATTTTGTGGTGGACCTCCCTCTGTCAGCCGGATGCCGAGTCATATGGGTGGTAGTTGACCGTTTTAGCAAGATGGCCCATTTCATTGCTCTTCCCCGATTGCCATCTGCCCAGGGATTGGCAGTTTTGTTCCTCCGCCATGTTTTCAGACTCCATGGGTTACCCACTGATATTGTTTCTGATCGGGGTCCACAATTCATTGCACAATTTTGGAGTCTTTTTGTGCCTCTTTAAAGATGAAATTGTCTTTAACGTCTGGCTACCATCCCCAATCCAACGGGCAGACTGAGCGAGTTAATCAGTCATTAAAACAATATTTGCGTTTGTACTCGGCCAAACTCCAAAATGACTGGTCCGAGTTTCTTCCGTTGGCGGAGTTTGCTTACAACAATGCCTGTCATTCCTCCACCAATGTGTCTCCATTTTTTACAGTTTTTGGTTTTCACCCCAGAGCTAATTCCTTTTTTCAACATTCCTCTGTCTCCTCACTGACCTTGACCGCTCATCTCAGACTCATTTGGAGAAAAGTGCACCTTGCTCTCAGAAAAGCGGCATTTCGGGAGAAAAAATTTTCTGACAGGCTCCGGCGGCCGTGCACTTTTAAAGTTGGAGATAGGGTGTGGTTGTCGACTCGCAACATTAGACTTCGACAAACCTCAGCCAGATTGGGCCCTAAATTTATTGGACCATTTCATATTATAAAAAAGATCAATCCAGTTGCTTTCCGGTTACGTTTACCAAGAACTCTCCGGATCGGAAATACTTTCCATTGCTCCCTGTTGAAACCATACGTTTCTTCCAGTAGATTTCCTCGGAAGATCTCTCAGGGGAAATCACCAATAGATGTACAGGGTCAGCAGGAGTTCTTGGTGGAGAAGGTTCTCGATTCCAAGTTGTCCCGGGGTCGGCTTTATTTTTTGGTACATTGGAGAGGTTATGGTCCAGAAGAAAGGTCTTGGGTCCTGGATGAGGATCTCCATGCCCCGAGGCTCAAAAAGGCATTTTTTCGAGAATTTCCTCAGAAACCTGGCCTTAGGGGTTCCTTGACCCCTCCTCAAGGGGGGGGTACTGTTAGGCGCCGAGGGTCCGCCCGTCAGTGCGGCCCGGCGCCTAGCAACTAGGGACGCCGCATGCGGACAACCGCCGGCTCCCTAGCAACGCTAGACGCCGGGCGCACGGAGCCGCTCAGACCCTAGCAATGGGGACGCCACTGTTGGACCGCGTTCCCCGTTGCTGGGTCTAGATTAATCACCTCATTGGTATCCTGGCCGTGCAGCATGCAGCTGCACGGCATGATTGTTAATTACCCTGTCTGGCTCCTGATTGGAGAGCTCCCAGTTAAAAGCACTCTCTGGACTTCTCACAGACGCCGGTAATAGCTTCCTGTTTGCTGTGTCTGTTGCAGAGAGTTTTCCAGTCCTGTCTATCCGGTCGTTCCTGTCCTCAGTGGTCCAATACTCGGAAGTTGTCATCTTTTCCTGGAGTCCTGACCGAGCACCTTTAACATCCTGTGGTGTTCGTGAGTCGCGGCGTAGCCGTGTGTTGCGGCTTGACCGCTTACTATTTATAATTTGGTTATATTGTGTTTCGGAACTTTTGCGGAGGATTCCGCTCCCACAAATCCACTCTGGTATCCAGCGGTGCTGGATAGGAGTAACGGATTCGTGGATTTTTGGTTGTCCTTTTCCCTGGCGGTTTGTCCGCACATACTTCTGGTTTAAGTTAGTTAGCTTGTAGCCCCTGGCCTGGTTGCTTAGTCAGAGGGCCCCTTGTTATCACCCTGTCTCGGATTTCCCTTTGTCTCCCATTAAGACCTGAGGGGGCATCGGAGTTGGGCAGACATAATCCGCCCTTCAAACGCGGCTGCCATGGGCTCAAGCAACCATAGTCTCGCAGGGGATTTCTGATAACACGGGCGAGACAACGGAGTTAGGGCGCCAGGGGTTACTAGGCTTTCCTGCTCCCGTAACCAGCATTCCATTCCAGTACTCTGACCTCCGTCATAAGATCACCTCTGGTCAGACGTACTGGTATCATAACACCGAGGGTATTTACCAAGGTAATGGCCGAAATAATTATCCCGTACTTGGACGATCTCCTTATAAAGGCGAGGTCCATGGAGCAGTTGTTCGTCGGAATAGCACTATCTCGGGAAGTGCTACAACAGCACGGCTGGATTCTGAATATTCCAAAGTCGCAGCTGGTTCCTATAACGCGTCTACTGTTCCTGGTTATGGTTCTGGACACAGAACAAGAAAAAAGGGTTTCTCCCGGAGGAGAAGTCCAAGGAGTTGTCGTCTCTAGACAGAGACCTCCTAATACAAATACAGGTGTCGGTGCATCAATGCACGCGAGCCCTGGGAAAGATGGTAGCTTCTTACGAAGAAAATCCATTTGGCAGGTTCCATGCAAGGATCTTCCAGTGGGATCTGTTGGACAAGTGGTCCGGGTCGCATCTTCAGATACATCGGCGGATAACCCTGTCTCCAAGGGCCAGGGTGTCGCTGTTGTGGTGGCTGCAGAGTGCTCATCTTCTAGAGGGCCGCAGATTCGGCATACAGGACTGGGTCCTGGTGACCACGGATGCCAGCCTTCGAGGCTGGGGGGCAGTCACACAGGGAAGAAACTTCCAAGGACTATGGACAAGTCAGGAGACTTCCCTACACATAAATATTCTGGAACTAAGGGCCATTTACAATGCCCTAAGTCAGGCTAGACCCCTGCTTCAACACCGGCCGGTGCTGATCCAGTCAGACAACATCACGGCGGTCGCTCATGTAAACCGACAGGGCGGCACAAGAAGCAGGATGGCGATGGCAGAAGCCACAAGGATTCTCTGATGGGCGGAAAATCATGTGTTAACACTGTCAACAGTGTTCATTCCCGGAGTGGACAACTGGGAAGCAGACTTTCTCAGCAGACACGACCTCCACCCGGGAGAGTGGGGACTTCATCCAGAAGTCTTCCAAATGATTGTACACCATTGGGAAAGGCCACAGGTGGACATGATGGCGTCCCGCCTCAACAAAAAGCTAAAAAGATATTGCGCCAGGTCAAGGGACCCTCAGGCGATAGCTGTGGACGCTCTGGTAACACCGTGGGTGTACCAGTCGGTGTATGTGTTCCCTTCTCTGCCTCTCATACCCAGGGTAATGAGAATAATAAGAAGGAGAGGAGTAAGAACTATACTCATTGTTCCGGATTTGCCAAGAAGAGCTTGGTACCCAGAACTCCAAAAAATGATCTCAGAGGACCCATGGCCTCTGCCGCACAGACAGGACCTGCTGCAGCAAGGGGCCTGTCTGTTCCAAGACGTACCGCGGCTGCGTTTGACGGCATGGCGGTTGAACGCCGGATCCTGAAGGAAAAGGGCATTCCGGAGGAAGTTATCCCTACGCTAATTAAAGCTAGGAAAGAAGTGAGCGCAAACCATTATCACCGCATATGGCGGAAATATGTTGCATGCTGTGAGGCCAGGAAGGCCCCAACGGAGGAATTTCAGCTAGGTCGATTTCTGCACTTCCTACAGTCAGGGGTGACTATGGGCCTAAAATTGGGTTCCATTAAGGTCCAGATTTCGGCTCTATCGATTTTCTTCCAAAATAGAACTGGCTTCACTGCCTGAAGTTCAGACTTTTGTTAAGGGAGTGCTGCATAGTCAGCCCCCGTTTGTGCCTCCAGTGGCACCGTGGGATCTCAACGTGGTGTTGGATTTCCTGAAGTCGCATTGGGTTGAGCCACTTAAATCCGTGGAGCTAAAATACCTCACGTGGAAAGTGGTCATGCTGTTGGCCTTGGCGTCGGCCAGGCGTGTATCAGAATTGGCGGCTTTATCATGCAAAAGCCCTTATCTGATTTTTTTATATGGATAGGGCGGAATTGAGGACTCATTCCCAATTCCTTCCTAAGGTGGTATCAGTGTTTCATGTGAACCAACCTATTGTGGTGCCTGCGGCTACTTGGGACTTGGAGGATTCCAAGTTACTGGACGTAGTCAGGGCCCTGAAAAATATATGTTTCCAGGACGGCTGGAGTCAGGAAAACTGACTCGCTATTTATCCTGTATGCACCCAACAAGCTGGGTGCTCCTGCTTCTAAGCAGGCTATTGCTCGCTGGATCCGTAGCACGATTCAACTTGCACATTCTGCGGCTGGACTGCCGCACCCTAGAGAAAAGGGGCTCTTCTTGGGCGGCTGCCCGAGGGGTCTCGGCTTTACAATTTTGCCGAGCTGTTACTTGGTCGGGTTCAAACACTTTTGCAAGAGTCTACAAGTTTGATACCCTGGCTGAGGAGGACCTAGAGTTTGCTCATTCGGTGCTGCAGAGTCATCCACACTCTCCCGCCCGTTTGGGAGCTTTGGTATAATCCCCATGGTCCTTACGGAGTCCCAGCATCCACTTAAGACGTCAGAGAAAATAAGATTTTACTCACCGGTAAATCTATTTCTCGTAGTCCGTAGTGGATGCTGGGCGCCCATCCCAAGTGCGGATTGTCTGCAATACTTGTATATAGTTATTGCCTAACTAAAGGGTTATTGTTGAGCCATCTGTTGAGAGGCTCAGTTATATTTCATACTGTTAACTGGGTATAGTATCACGAGTTATACGGTGTGATTGGTGTGGCTGGTATGAGTCTTACCCGGGATTCAAAATCCTTCCTTATTGTGTCAGCTCTTCCGGGCACAGTATCTTAACTGAGGTCTGGAGGAGGGTCTTAGTGGGAGGAGCCAGTGCACACCAGGTAGTCCTAAAGCTTTCTTTAGTTGTGCCAGTCTCCTGCGGAGCCGCTATTCCCCATGGTCCTTACGGAGTCCCAGCATCCACTACGGACTACGAGAAATAGATTTATCGGTGAGTAAAATCTTATTATTTTTCAAACCCAGCCTGTAACATGGAAGTTAGGAGCTGATTGTTTGGTGCGTTATCACCTTTCACTTTTTCACTTCACAAGGCTTGATAAATCTACCCCTGAGTCGCAACTGGGGGCCAGGTGTTTCTCACTGGAATAACATTACAAGAGAGTTGGCTATGCAGCTGCAGCATGTCTCCCCTGGTGGTGCTGCATACAGCCCATGTGGAGCCTGTGCACAGGCCAGCCGGCAGGAGCCGGGAGATGGGACTTGTGGGCCGTGTGAGTCCGGGGCTGCCACTGCTGTAGCATGCCGGTTACTTAGCACCTGGAGAAGCAGTGCTGCAGGGAGATGGGACCTGGGGCCACGTGATGCTGGGGCAACGGTAGCATGCCAGGTAGTCAGCAGCTAGAAGAGCAGGGAGGCAGGGCACGGAGGTCCGTGCAGGGCCTCGCCGGGTTGCAGCCGTGGTGCTGCCAGGTGAAGGGAGCGGTGTTTGGTGGGGCCGGAGCCTCTCTTCTAGGTGCTGCCGGGTGTAAGGATTAATAGCCCCAATCTGTGAAGCCGGGTGCAGGCAACAGTGGTCGTTGCATTGGCCTCTATCATGAGGGTGGATGGAAGACTGGACCCCAGGCACGCCTGCCCAGGTCAGAATCCGATCTGTGACGGCTGGCGGGGGACCCGGGGTATTTACCCCCAGGGCCACCCCTTAATCAGGCTCTGCCGTACGTCCAGTTTAGTCCACACTGAGGTAGGTAAAAAACAATTGGCTCCCTGCTTCTAGAGATGCCCAGCACAGTGCTGTGATATTAGGCCACTCCTGGTACTTCTGGCGGGCAAGTACCAGGGAAATAAAATGTGTTATGCTACATCTATTAACAACTGGGGGTGGCGTGGGCGTGATCGCGGAGGCTGCGTGACGTCAAACGCAGCTGCAGTGATCAAAAAGGTGGCAGCGGTCCTAGACTTAGCTGCACTCGTAGGAGGCCTACCGCCATGTTCCTGATCGCGGCGGCTGCATGTAACGTCAATCATGCCCCCGTTCACAATGCATCGCCCCCGTTAGCCCGCCTCTGCAACGCTCCATTCCCCCCCCCCCTCCCAGTCCGGTGACCGCCTCTGCCTGATTGACTGGCAGAGGCGAGCACATTTTCTGCGCCCCCCCTCAGAAAATGCTGGCGCATGGGCAGGACGGGTGATGCGCATGCACCCGCATCTTTTTCTAATTTTCTGTGGTTGAATCGCACACTGCGATCCAACCTGAATTAGGCCCCTAATTGCTAATGACCAACTGGGTTACAGGCGTTTAACACTGATTTCTTCTATGCCAAGATTGATGCCTTGGTGTACAGTTGGAACTAGATATGTGTCCTCATACATCTTGCCTCAATACAGCATGCAGCAGGAGATGCCTGGCATGAGTCAGCTGGCAGCTCCCGGGCTTTTTTGCCAAAAATGCGTCTTATTCACATCACTATGCAATTAGGACATACAAGCAGCTTATGCTGATTAAAATGATATGTGGAATGCCTATATTCTGTGTGCAACTGTGGCTATATCTGCATATGAAATGCTACATTACAGTAATTTCCAGAACAGTAACGTAGCATTTTGTATGCAGATACAGTCACAATTGCACACAGAATATAGGCATGCTGCATATCATTTTAATCAGCATAAACTGCTTGTGCTTTCTAGTCACATAGCAATGTGATTTAGATGTATTTAAATGGAAAAGTCGCACATACAGACGCTCTGCGCTCAGGGACGGTGCTAAGGTGTTCGGCGCCCCCCTGCAAACTATAGATTTGCTCCCTCCCTCTTGTACTTTGCAAATGGATAATGTATAGCAAAAAAGGGGTGTGGTATCACAAGGAAGGGGCAATGCCACACAATAATACCCACATTTCAAATTACGCCACACAGTAGCACAATCTTATTCACATTACACCACATAGTAGTGTCCCTTATTCACATTATGACTCACAGTAGTGCCCCTTATTTACATTGCGCTACACAATAGTGCCTCTTATACGGTTGACGCTACATAGTAGTGCCCCTTATACACAATGCTCACAGTAGTAGTGTCACCTATACACATAATCCCCCTGTAGTAGCACCCCACATACACATAATGCCCAGAGTAGTTACATTGTTAGTGAGGTTGAAAAGAGGCAAAATGCCCATCGAGTTCAACCTATATTCTGTGTTAAGCTGTTCATATTATAATGCACCTGATGAAGTAATGGTTTAGTACCAATTGACAACTATGATTCTACCACTCCCAGATATTGTCACTATGCTAAATGCTATAACCCTGGATACGTTTTCCAGTAAAAAATGTGTCCAATCCATTTTTAAATGTATTTAGAGTCTGCCATTATTACCTTCTCCGGCAGGGAGTTCCAAAACTTTATTGCCCTTACCGTGAAGAACCCTTTCCTACGTTGTGTACGGAATTTTCTCTCCTCTAGCCTCAGCGAGTGCCCACGTGTCCTATACAGAGTTCTTTCAATAAACAGATCTCCTGCTAACTCCTTGTAATGACCCTTTACATATTTGAATATATTAATAATGTCTCCTCTTAGACGCCTTTTTTCTAGTGTATATATATTTAACCTAGTAAGCCTTTCCTCGTACTCCAGTGTCTCTAACCCTTTAATCAATTTAGTAGCTCGCCTTTGAACCCTTTCTAGTTCCCCAATATCTTTTTTTATAATATGGTGCCCAAAATCGAACACAATATTCAAGGTGTGGATGTACCATTGATTTGTACAGTGGCAGGAATACATCCTCGTCCCTTGTCTCAGTGCCCTGTTTTATGCACGCAAGCACTTTATTTGCCTTTTTTGCTGCATTTTGACATTGTGTACTGTTACTAAGCCTATTATCTATGAGCACCCCTAAATCTTTTTCCACCACGGTTACCCCTAATTTTCCCCCATTTAGAGTGTAGGATACATGTGTGTTTTTTGTCCCAAAATGCATTACTTTGCATTTTTCTATATTGAACCTCATTCCCCATTTAGACGCCCAGGTTTCAAGTTTAAATAAATCATTCTGTACAGACTCCACATCGCGTTCTGAATTAATTACCTTACACAGTTTAGTAACATCTGCAAAGATTGACACTGTGCCCCTTATACACATAATACCCATGTAGTAGTGCCTCTTATACACAGTGCCCCCAGTAGTAGTGCCCTTTGGAGGGGAGGGGTAAGCTGCGGGGGGTGAAACCCTCCCACCGCAGCTTACCCCTCCCCTCCACAGGGTGCTACTACTGGGGGCACTATGTGTATAAGAGGCACTAACAGCTGCGGGAGGGATAGGGTTAGGCTACGGTGGGGGGGGTTGGGGTTGGGTCAGGCTAGTTAGGCTATGGGGATGGGTTTGGCTGTGGGGGGAAGGATAGACTGCAGGAAGGGTTAGGCTGTGGGGTGAGGGTTAGGCTGCGGGAAGGGTTAGGCTGTAGGGGGAGGGTTAGGCTGTAGGAGTTAGGCTGCGGGGGGGAGGGTTAGGATTAGGGTTACACTACAGTACCTTCTGGCTGTTGCTGTCCAGGAGTCCTCCATCAGCCTGAAACCCTGATACTCCCTGGGCCAGCTGTGAGCTGCTTGGGTGCGCCCACTCGGCACACTGCATCCTCTTCAGCTGCAGCCTCAGCTCCAGCAGACACCAGGACAGGGCAGTGAATGACATCCTGCTATGGAGCCTACTACGTGACCGGAGAACTGTAAGTTCTACCCCCTTCCTGCGTCCTTGTAAGAAGAGTCATCCAGGAGTGGATACGAGAGGAAGACGTGCAGGAGCAGGCCCCGATGCTGAAACCTATCCGGCCGCAGGTGAGATGCCGGTGACACAGACAGTTCTGCTGCCAGGAGGCTCTTTAGATTGCCGGTGCCTGTCAGTATGGCAAGCGCAAAGGAAGCCGGCAACAATGGTGGACACAGCAGCAGGGTAGCAGAGTGGGGAGAGCGCCTCTCCTGGCCTGCGCCTTCCTGCAATGCATGGCCTTGCTGAGCGGGTTCCACCAGCTCTGTGTGCGCTAGGGAGTCACACCACGGCATGGCATCACTAGTGGGGCTGTTTAACGTGACTGCAGCAAGGATGTAGGAGGACACATCTGCATAAAGTCATAGTATTGATTATATGTGTATGTACAAGTTTAATACGTTTACACAATGTTACCTTATTTATTGAACCAACCTCATATATATATGCAAATATAGGCCCATGAAGTAACAAAACTATATTTTTATTACGGGAAGCATGGATGGTGTAATGTTTAGCATTTCTGCCTCACAGCACTGAGGTCATGGGTTTGTTTCCCACCATGGTCCTAACTGTGTGGAGTTTGTATATTCTCCTCGTACTTTCGTGGGTTTCCTCCCACAATCCCAAAATATACTGGTAGGTATGGTAGGTGGCTCCCAACAAAAATTAAGCCTAGTGTGAATGTGTCTGCGTGTACATGTGGTAGGGAATATAGATTGTAATCTCCACTCTCTAAAGCGCTATATAAATACCTAGTAACAAATAAATAATAATAAATATTTAGCAGGAACGTATGACTTACAAACCTTCTGTGTTCTGGCGGGTATTCGGACTATAGATCTACAATAAAAACGTCTACAGTCAATAGGTCTACCACTAATGGTAGACATGCATTGGGTCGACAGGCTCAAAAAGTCAACATGGTCAAAAGGTTGACAAGTAAAAAGTTGACATGGTCAAAAGGTCGACATGACAGTGGTCGACGCACATGGTAGACACAAGTTTTTTTATTTTTTATTCCTTTCTTCAACTTTTTCATACTTTACCATCCATGTCGACTACAAATGGGAATAGTAACCCAGCAGTAGTGGAGCGAGGCACCTTGCCCGAAGCATGGCGAGCAAAGCGGTACACTAATGGGGCTTGTTTGTGGCAGAAAAGTGACAAAACACCCAGGGCCGGCGCCACCATTAGGCAGCTTTAGGCAGCTGCCTATGAGCGCCGGCCACTAGAGGGCGGCATGCTCCCTTTGAATCCATTTTTTTTTTAAAATACATTTTGCTACAGTGGGTTAACCTACGGGCGGCCGCGGCGAGGGTCTTGTAGTGCTGATATGCCGTGTGCTTCAATGAATGAATGGATTCATGCATGGCACCCGCCCCCTGGCCTGTCAGACAGTTCCCGCTTCTCAAAACTCAGCAGCACTGGGACTCGGGACATCCTCCATGCGCCCTCTCAGCCGGCAGTTCCCTGTTCCTCCCCCCTGCTGTTGCTGCGGTGGCCGATCCTGATGAGCGGAGCAGAGCTTCTCCTAGCCGCTGAGCAGCCGTTACAAAACAGCAACTGTACCACGTGTCTCCTGTGTTTCTAGCGCTGGACACATTACCCCTGCGGATGACAGCTGCTGCCCAGGCTCATCGCAGCCAGCTGCACAGTGCAAGGTGACTCTAGGTGGGCACTACTGTGTGAGTGTGTGTGACAATGGGTGACTACTGAGTATGAGTGTGTGTGACAGTGGGTGACTTGTGAGTGTGTGTGTGTGTGACAGTGGGTGACTGCTGAGTGTGAGTTTGTGTGACAGTGGGTGACTTGTGAGTGTGTGTGTGTGTGTGTGTGTGTGTGTGTGTGTGTGTGTGTGTGTGTGTGTGACAGTGGGTGATTACTGAGTATGAGTGTGTGTGACAGTGGGTGACTTGTGAGTGTGTGTGTGGAAGTGGATGACTGCTCAGTGTGAGTGTGTGTGACAGTGGCTGATTGCTGAGTGTGAGTGAGTGTGACAGCGGGTGACTGCTGAGTGTGTGTGACAGTGGGTGACTGCCGAGTGTGAGTGTGTGTGACAGTGGGTGACTGCTGAGTGTGTGTGACAGTGGGTGACTGCTGAGTGTGTGAGACAGTGGGTGACTGCTGAGTGTGTGTGATAGTGGGTGACGTGTGTGTGATTGTGAGTGTGCATGACAGTGGGTGACTGCTGAGTGTGAGTGTGTGAGACAGTGGGTGACTGTTGAGTGTGTGTGTGTGTGATAGTGGGTGACGTGTGAGTGTGTGTGATTGTGAGTGTGTGTGACAGTGGGTGACTGCTGAGTGTGTGTGACAGTGGGTGACTGCTGAGTGTGTGTGATAGTGGGTGACGTGTGAGTGTGTGTGATTGTGAGTGTGTGTGACAGTGGGTGACTGCTATGTGTGAGTGTGTGTGATAGTGGGTGACTGCTGTGTGGGTGACTGCACCAACTTTGAACTGCCACTGCCATAGATTTAAAAGCCTGCGCCTCCGCAGCCACATTGACTGCAGGGAAGGAGCCGGGGAAGGCGCTGGGTCAGCAGCAGCCGTTTGCTGGGCAGGGTAACACGCGGACCGGGAGCACCTGACGGGCGGGCAGCCGCAATTGAAAGTGCGCCGGCTGTCTTCTGCTGAGGACTCCGTGTGGATGCTGGATCGTGGCCTCCCCCCAGGCGAGTGGACACACACACACACACACACACACACACTCTCTTTCTCTCTCTCTCTCTCACCTCTGCCTGCTTAATGTGTTAAAAGGGGGACGCTGGCTGCCGTAATGTGTAAAAAGGGGACGCTGTCTGCCGTAATGTGTAATAAGGGGGACGCTGTCTGCCGTAATGTGTAAAAAGGGGACGCTGTCTGCCATAATGTGTAACAAGGGCACGCTGTCTGCCGTAATGTGTAATAAGGGGGACGCTGTCTGTCATAATGTGTAGAAAGGGGACGCTGTCTGCCGTAATGTGTAAAAAGGGGACGCTGTCTGCCGTAATGTGTAATAAGAGGGACGCTGTCTGCCGTAATGTGTAAAAAGGGGACTATCTGCCGTAATGTGTAAAAAGGGGGACGCTGTCTGCCGTAATGTGTAAAAAGGGGGACGCTGTCTGCCGTAATGTGTAAAAGGGGCTCTATCTGGCGGAGGCGCAGGCTTTTAAATCTATCCTGATTAGATTGCCACCGGCGCAAACAGCCCAGCACTCAGGTGCTGACAGTACTATGACGGGCGGCTGTCAGTGGCTGCCGCAGGGTGCAGCGCTTCGGATAGGCTGCTGTTGTTAGTGGAAGCGCTGTGGCCAGAGAGGGGGAGCAGTGGTCAGCGTCGCAGCCCTGCGGTTCGGCCGGCGGTCCTGCGCCCACAGTGCTCTTGCGCTGTGTGCCAGGCACCGCTGTATAGCTAGTTACGGCACTGAGTGGCGCTACTGTGCGGCATAATTTGAATAATGGAGACTACTGTGCACCGTAGTATGAATTGGTATTATTCCCTTCCCTACGAAGCCACGGCCCTAATTTTTTTGCGCGCACTGCCCATATTTTGCATATAGGGTGTGTGTGTGTGTGGGGGGGGGCACCAATGCCGTTTCTTGATGCCTAGTTACGGCACTGCACTGCCATGTCAGTGTCCCTGCTTGGGAAGGCGCTGCAGTGGGTGAGAAAGGGAATTGGGGAGAGGGGCTAAAGAGGAGTAAGTAAGTGAGAGGTGCGGGGGTGTGAGTAGGATGCAGGTAGGCAGTGGGGGTAGAAAGCAGGTATGGAGTGAAATAAGGTGCAGGCAATGAGGGTGGTGGGGGGGCAGCAGTGAGACATACTTGCCTACCTGACCCGCTCCATGAGGGAGAAAATGCTCTGTTCCTGGACTTTCCTGGTAATGTATGATTGCCATCACCTGTGGTGAGCTAGTTAATTAATAAGAAAGGTGTTTCACCACAGGTGATGGCAAACATACATTACCAGGAAAGTCCTGGAACAGAGCATTTTCTCCCTCATGGAGAGGGTCAGGTAGGCAAGTATGCAGTGAGAAGTGCAGGGGTTGAGAGGGAAGAAGGGGATGAAAGGGTAGCTGGCAGTTGGAGTTGCAGGGGGTAAGTAAAGGTGAGAGACGCAGGCGATCAGACACAAAGAAGAGCATGTGGAGAGTAGGAGAATTACCTAGGATGATGGCGGGTGTTCAGTTTATACTTCCATATTCCCACTTCACACATTGACAGTATATGTATTTAGGACTGGCTGCATTTTATCATGTGTGCATTTAATGTAATACAGTATGTCATAAGGTTTTCTTTTTCTTTTATTTTGCCGCTTCAGGATGATCATAAACATTATTTACACATCCTCTAGAACAGGGCTGGCCAAACCGGTCCTTGAGATCTACCAACAGTTCATGTTTTCCAGGCCTCCTGGAGATCTGTAGAATTGTCAGTTAGGAATGAATGCAGCACATCTTAATTAGTAATGACTACACCTGTGCACCAGCTAGGTGGTCTGGAAAATGCGTACTGTTGGTAGATCTCGAGGACTGGTTTGGCCAGCCCTGCTCTAGAACGTGATCACTCACACACTTCATGTCTTTACTGTATATATTTATGATGTTGTTTCTGATGCAGTCTCTTCCCTCCAAACACATCGCAGGCGGTCTAATTTCACACAAATAAGGTATATCGCCCACTCTAGTGAACGGGCAATGTATATCTGTAGTGCATCAGTGGTTGTGTACACTTGTTATGTCTGTGAAGGCACCGTTCATATACATATTGCGTCAACCTTGCAGCACCGCTGATGCTGATATATCTTGCAGATATATCGGCCTGTCTGGCTGTGTGTATGGGCGACATCACAGCTGGGCCAGTTCCATACCTCCCAACATGACCCTCTCCAGGAGGGACAGAATGTTCTGCTTCTGCACTTCTCTATTAATTTATGATTGCCATCACCTGTGTTGAACAGGTTACTGGATAAGAAAGGTGTTTCAGCACAGGTGATGGCAATCATAAATTAAGAGAGAAGTGCAGGAGCAGAGTATTCTGTCCCTCCTGGAGAGGGTCATGTTGGGAGGTATGCAATTCAAATGCCCGTCCAGTTGTGATGTCTGCAGAGACACATCAACTGGCTGATTGGTAAGTGTGTATGCTTACCAAATCGGACGCAATATTGGCAAATTAATTTGCCTAGTGTGCGCTAAACCTCAGATCAGCAGCAAACTTTGGTTGTGTGTGTAGATATTTTTATGCAATTGCACAACACGACCACTATACCAGCAGAGGGATCTGCAGATGTATGCTTCAACGCCGAACAGAAAATAATAATAAATAAAAGTCATTGTAACTTTTAAAACTAATCAATACTGCAGCTGCCAGCTTTACTTAGAGGTCAGGGGTGGGGAGGGGGTAGGCTATAGTTTTGCCTAGGGTGCCAAGAAACCTTGCACCGGCCCTGAAAACACCCAAACAAAACTAAATTGTGTCGACCACTTACATGTCGACCTTTTCACCCTGTTGACCTTTCCTACTGTCTACCTATTTTATGTCAACCTTTTGAGCCTGTCGACCTAATGCATGTCTACCATTAGTGGTAGACCTATTGACTGTAGACTTTTTTTAGTGCAGATCTAATAATCCACACCCGTTCTGGCAATTAGCATTGCCACCTAGAGAGTGGCCTAAGGAACAAGTCACTTGCACGCCTGCAGTCACGTGCGTGCCAAAGCCCACCCCCTTAGCTCAGATTTTTAGAAGCTTGCAGATGACCAGCCTATCATAGAACAATCAAGAGAAAACACCAAATAGAGATATCATAGTCAGTAGCGGCTCTTGCCACGGGCAAGCAGTACTTTTGCCCGGGGCGCCGCTGTCCCAGGGGCGCTGCCGCCGTGACAAGAGCTGCTACTAACTAGGATGGCGGCGGCGGTGGGTTTGAAAAAGGTCCTCTCCGCGAAGGGAATCTAGATGCGCAGTGAGGTAGCGTCTAGTTTCCCTTCGTGGAGAGGACCTTTCTGTGCAGCGCTATGGGAGAGACGTCATGACGTCTCTCCCATAGATCAGAGGAGCGGCGCTGGCGGCGGAGACAGTGCAGTGGTCGGGAACAGGAATGGGGCTGGTATTTTTTATACAACTAATGGGGGAATAGCTGCAGGGGGCACAACTATTGGGGCCACGACTCTTAAGGGCACAGCTGTAGGGGGCACAACTAATGGGGGCACAGCTGCAGGGGGCACAACTAATGGGGGCACAGCTGCAGGGGGCACACTAAGGGGGGCACAACTAATGGGGGCACAGCTGCAGGGGGCACACCAAGGGGGGCACAACTAATGGGGGCACAGCTGCAGGGGGGCATAACAGCTACTGGGGGCACCGCTGCAGGGGGCATAATAGCTACTGGGGGCACAGCTGCAGGGGGCATAACGGCTACTGGGGCACAGCTGCAGGGAGCACAACACAGCTACTGTGGGCACAGCTCTACATGGTGCCCAATGCTACAGGGGGCAAAACTACAGGGCGCAAAACTGACCATGCCCCTTTCCTGTGAAGCCACGCCCCCAATTTTTTACGCGCGCACTAACCCTATTTTGCCGTCTCGGGTTGGGGGGGGGGGGGGGGGCTAGAACCGGCCCTGATCATAGTGAAGAATGAAAGGGAATGGTGAGGTTCAACATGAAAAGGTGTTTACTACTGAAATCAGAAATTCAGTTTTAAATGCAACTGTGAGAACTGTGGTAACAGGAACTTAATAAAGACAGATGTACTATAAAGGGGAGTACACATGGGGAGATGTGTACTGACCGCTCTATTACAGAATGCTCAGCATATATCTCTCCCCCCTACCGTTTGTTCATCTGGAGGATTGCCACCTAGCAACAGCTAGTGGGCAGTCTACCATGCACCAGGTGTTTGCCTTAATAAACTTGATCTTTTGTGGATCAGAAGGTTGCCAGTAGTGTTTAATAAGGGTATGGCTGGAAGACCAGTGGAAAGCCTGCATAGATTGTAGTGGCAAAAGACGTTAAGCATCAAGTCTCAAGATTCTCATATCCATGACTATCCAACTCCAGATTGTGGAAAGTTTGGCAGGTTTCTGTAGGTAAGAGTTGGGAAAAGTCACAGCGAAGGGAGGTAGTGACGTTTAACCACTTGCCTGGCATGGTCGCACCAGATGCGACCATTCCTGCAAGTGCTCTATCTGACCTGGTTGCACAGGATGCGACCAGTCAGTATGTTAGCAGCGGCAAGGAAGAGAAACTTCCCTCGGCTGCTGCTGTCAGAGGGACCGGAAGGTCCCTCTGCCTCCCTGCACTCTCCCCTACTGATTGCCATGCTGCCAATCACTGCTGATCGGTCAGAACAGCAGGATCCCCCTTCCAGCGGCTGCAGACAATAGCAGCCGCTGGGAAGTGTAAATTAACCCTCCCAAGCCACCCCCAGACTTCCCCTGTATACCTTCAGGCTGTCCCGGCTTTCAAAATGAAAGCCGCAATGTTCCCAATCAATGTTTCAATGTTTGGGGGGGAAAATATTTAAAAAATCAAATATTTTTTCTTTTTTTAACTAAAATCATTTGTGATAGGGTTAAATTCATGTTCTTCACCTAATTCACTCATAACAAAAAATATACGACAATTTTGGAGCAGTTTTTGGCGAAATAAATCGTCAGTTAAGTGGTTAAGTAAGAAGGTAGGCATGCAACCAGGCAGATATCAGGGTCACAATGATCTTTATTTTGATCAAATTCCATCACTGGATTGTTCAGAGAGCTGGTCTCAGTGTGATCCCTGAGAATGAACTGGAACCGAGTGAGGTATGTTTAATCCACAGGTCTGACCTATATATCAGTGAGAGTTCTGCTCCACTAGCCTTAAAGGCCAGAGCTAAAAGGGTTGCTATTTGACAAAAATCACAAGAAAATATCTATGTCCCAAGTTGTTTGAGTAATACGGGCTGCAGGGTCAAGACAAAAAAACACATTTGAGCAAATGAAAGTAAAGTCATTTTAGCGCTGTATGCAAGAAACAGCATTGGCGCGCCCCCCCCCCCCCATATTGAAAATAGAGCCATTGCACGTCTTAGGCACGTGTCAAAAAAATATAGGGGCGTGGCTTCATGGGGAAGAGGCATGGCCACAAAATAATACCAATCCATATTACGCTGCACAGTAGTCTCCATTATTCAAATTACACTGCACAGCAGCACCACCTATGCACATTACACCAGGTAGAGCCAGTCACACATTACGCCGGGTAGAGCCCCATTTTACACATTAAGGCAGGCAGAGTCCACCTTTTTACACATTACAGCAACAAAGTCCCCTTTTTACACATTACGACAGGCAGAGTTCCCTTTTTACACATTACGGCAGCAGAGTCCACCTTTTTACACATTACAGCAGCAGAGTCCCCTTTCTACACATTATGGCAGAGTATTTATGGAATAATGGTGGTCATTCCGAGTTGTTCGCTCGTTGCCGATTTTCGCTATGCTGCGATTTGTTGCTAAATGCGCATGCGCATGGTACTCAGAGCGCATGTGCTTAGTTATTTTACTAAAAACTTAGTAGATTTACACAAGCTCGAGCGACGTTTTTTCCTCGCTCGAGTGATCGTAGTGTGATTGACAGGAAGTGGGTGTTTCTGGGCGGAAACTGGCCGTTTTCAGGGAGTGTGCTAAAAAACGCAGGCGTTCCAGGTAAAGACGCAGGAGTGGCTGGAGAAACGGGGGAGTGGCTGGCCGAACGGGCGTGTTTGTGACGTCAAACCAGGAACTAAACGGACTGAGCTGATCGCAATCTGTGAGTAGGTCTGGAGCTACTCAGAAACTGCAAAGAATTACTTAGTAGCAGTTTTGCTAATCTTTCGTTCACAATTCTGCTATGCTAGGATACACTCCCAGAGGGCGGCGGCCTAGCGTGTGCAATGCTGCTAAAAGCAGCTAGCGAGTGAACAACTCGGAATCAGGGCCTATATCACTTACAAGTGCCTCCAGGAAGAGGACCAGGCAATCGGCTGTAGTTAAAGGATGCAGCAACCAGTGGAGGGTCTGTGGCAGTCGGAGGTTACAGCAGCTGGCAAGTGCCAAGACACACAGCACAAGTGCACAACCTGCGATTCGTGGGTCTTTGAAGGGTGGCGGGGCCAAATTCCAGAGGGGGGCTTAAATAGAGGCCAGCGGCTCCGTCTTTTTTGTAGGGCAGCGATGCGGTCTGCGGGAGGCAATGAGAGAGAGCAGGCAGCGGCCATGCGGGTGGTGATGCCAGATGGTGCGCCCAAAGTGCAGTTGTGCTGTGTGCAAGGCACCACTGGCACACACCTAGTTACGGCCCTGGTAAAGTCTATTATGTATAAGACCTGGCTAAGACCAAGCATGCCTCAAATGTGGCGACTAGGAAATCTATTGCCACTTTCAGAGGCGAAGAAGATGGGTGGGATCGTGCGGCTATCCACATACTATATTCATTGATGATAGCACAATATCTGGACCTTATCCTGGGTCTAAGAGAAGCATAAATCAGGGCCACTGAAACATCTGAGAGGTTAGTCAGCTAACAGCCAAGCAATATCACCATCCACATTTGTGGATTTCTCCCTCTGGGACTGCCAGTCCTGACTGCGTTAGCAGAGAGAGCGCTTCCCATGGGAAGTCACTCCCCTGCAATTACAGCAGCCCTATCTGGCTTCTAGGGGCTGCAGCCGATGCAGTCCCCAGAAGCCAGCCTGTTTGCTAATATATGCTACAGACTTAAGCCCTACCCTTGATTTAAGATTTCGTCTCCCGCTGCCGCCAGACTTAAGCTTCTTGGTGATGTTAGCCATCAATCACCAGGAAGGCAGGAGAAGACTGCATAGGCAGTGCAGTGATGCAGACTATGCGCATCCCTGTAAGAGGGTGTATCCTCACGGCAATCCCATCTGTCGCTGCAGCCTATGACATCAGGACCTGAGTCTATATAGACTCAGGTTCCCAGCAGCTACAAGGTAGAATCAGGCAGACTATTCTGTATATTCGCACACTGCCCCCCACCTCTCCACCAGGCAGGTATGGAGCTGCAAAGTTGGGAGGCTCGCGCATCTCACCCATCAGCTATAGATAAGTGACAAGCAGTTGCTGATCCAGGGAAGGGGTTGATATTTCTTTCCTGCCCACTACAGCTGTCCACTTTATAGCAGTGCAGCGGCACATGAGGCAGGGAAAGAGCAGAGACTCTGCTGTGCTCTGATCGTTAGTTCCCCCTTTCTCAAGCAGGGGTTAGTGCTGCATGTGTGGTTCAGTGTAATGACTGTGATATCTTAACCTATTATGTCCTAATAATGGATAGTAATTAGCTGGCTCCAAGTAACATTCTAACTGTGCATAGACAAGAGAACATTGTTACTTATTTTATACCATACATGCTGTCTTTTTGGCTTCCCCCTCCGAGAGGAGCAGCCAGGTCGGCTCACCAGGGGGCGGGTCTCTGCAAAAGGGAGCGGTCCGTGGGTGTGGAGACGCAATTGCGTCATTACAGTCACACCCCCAACTATGCAATGCCTACATTACCGGTATTGCAAAGTGGGGGCGTTAACAGCATCATCACTCCACTCACTCTTTCCCTTGGTGCTGGCAGCTGCGGAGGTAGGGGGCAAGCAAGTTCCGAGTGGTCCCTGATAAGCCGCAGCTCGTGCCAGCTTATCGGTACTAATAGGACAGTCCCCGGCGAACCAATTAACCGCAGTCAAAGGCCGTGGGTAATTGGATACCGCCCTATGGGCCTTATTCGGCATCAGTAGCAAAATTGGAAATGAACGTCTATTCAATGACTGCGCATGCGCTGCAAATGTATCGCATGTGTGTGAAGGCCGAGATGCATTTGGAATGCGATCACAGGTCCAGTAAAGTTAATCATGATTGCCAGGAATTGATTGTTTGTGGGAAGTGGTTGGGAAAATGCAGGTGCTGACTTCAGCTGCGATTGAAAATAAGACGCCATTGTGACTGCAGGCGCATATATTCTGCGTATGCATGGGTCAACCAGAATTGTCGATGGTACTTGATTTCTGCGTATGTCTTGCAATTATGCAAATGCATCGGTGGGCATATTTATTTTTGTGGATGACTCTCCACATGTGGTTTTTTTTTTAGCAAAAAATAGCGGTCCAAGCTGAGGGCCCAATTCAGACCTGATCGCTGTTGTGCGATTTCGCAAGGCGGACGATTATCGATCGACTGCGCATGCATACGGATCATAATGCGCAGGCGCGAGGCCAAACTGCGAGAGAATTCAGCGTATTTTTTTATCGCTAGGTGTATGCAAGTTGATTGACAGCAAGCGGATGTTTGGGGGTGGTAACTTGTCGTTTTCTGGGAGTGTCAGGAAAAATGCAGGCATTCCCAAGCATTTTCAGGGAGGGTGTGTGACATCAGCTCCGGACCCGAACAACCTGTTGCTATCGCACTGTAGGAGACGGAGTAGGTCCTGGGCTACGCACAGACTGGAAAAACCATTTGATGGTGAGTTGCGAACAGATTTGCAGCTGACCGGCGTATGCAGAGCTTTTCAGAAGGCGTACGCAGACTTTCACAGGGCGGGTATTCACTCTGTTTGTGCAGCGACCATGTGATCGCAAACCTCTGCAAATTCACATAGGAGCGATCAGGTCTGAATCGGGCCCTGAATAAGGCCCTATGTTTCTAATTTAACCTCGGCATTGTGTCTGACACAGAATTTGCCCCCAGTCATTTAAAAAAATGCAGCATGTTGCTCACCAACAACATATTGCCAGCTGTAGAGGTTTGGGGACCCATGAGATAAGATGGACACTGGACTCCAGCCATAGGTGCCGATTCTGTGGGTGCTCCCGGGCCCGAGCACCCACGGACACTCAGGAGCACCCACGGAACCAGCTGCGCTGCCCCAGTTGCTGCTAGCCGCCGCAGTGCATTGAGACGCGCTGGGGCTGGCTGAGTTCCATACAGTGCAGTGTAAAAAAAAAACCCACAAAAAATGGCTGCGCATTTGACCTCTAGCGCCTGTCTCCCTGGAGGCGGACATTATAAGTGTTTTTTGCACTGAGGGCGCTGCGGCGGCTAGCGGCAGTGGAGGAACTATTACCAAGCCTCCCCCCCTCCCCCAGGACGCAGTGTGTGTGAGCTTGCACTGTACAGAGGGCCTAATTCTGAGTTGATCGCAGCAGCAAATTTGTTAGCAGTTGGACAAAACCATGTGGACTGCAGGTGGGACAGATATAACACGTGCAGAGAGAGTTAGATTTGGGTGTGGTGTATTCAAACTGAAATCTAAATTGCAGTGTAAAAATAAAGCAGCCAGTATTTACCCTGCACAAAAACACAATAACCCACCCAAATCTAACTCTCTGTAAATGTTATATCTGCCCCCCCCCCCCCCCCTGCAGTGCACATGGTTTTGCCCAATTGCTAACAAACTTGCTGCTGCGATCAACTCAGAATTACCCCCAGAGAACACCCGGCCACCAAGCTCACAGCTGGTCTCTTGTCACTCATAGCTGACTTACCCCACAGGAGGCATGCTGCCGCTGTTGTATCAGGGTACACTTCATCAGTCTTTGCCAGGGAGAGGGGCACTCAGTGTCTGGGACGTGCAGTCAGGGGAGGCAGTGCCTCCGCTGTCATTAATGGTTGCAATAAGGCGGATGATTCCGAGTTGATCGCTATTTTTTTCGTTCGCACAACATATTCGCAATATTGCGAACACGTTGCACAATAGCGATTAACCGCCCCCAACTTTTTTTTTACTATTTCGTATGCAGTAGTACACAAAGTAGGCGTATTCCAAATGACATCGCACTAAAGCGAACCCATCGCATTACCACAAACCTCATCGTAAAAATCCTAAATTCTCGTAGATTTACACATTCCTCTTAAAATTGCACACGCTTTTGCTAAAATCCGCACAGCAATGGGTTTTTTCTTTAAAGTTAAATTACAGCTTTCAGTTCAAACTACACAAGCCATCCTCAATTACGATTACAATTAGTGTAATGAATGATAATGGTCATGACCAATTACCGTATATACTCGAGTATAAGCCGACTTTTTCAGCACCTTTTTTTGTGCTGAAAAAGCCACTTTGGCTTATACTCGAGTCAGTTGTAGGAGGGACACGGAGGGCACAGCGAGCGGCTCTCCTGTGTCCCTCCAGCATCTCCGGCGGCAGCGGCGTGTATGTGTTAAAGGAAGTGCACGAACCGGCACTTCCTTTAACACACACACGCCGCTGACGCCGGAGACGAAGGAGGGACACAGGAGAGCCGCGCGCTGTTCCCTCCGTGTCCCTCCTTCAGAAGACAGCGCGGGAGCGACGGAGGGTAAGTACCAAACTAGCACTGTGGGGCACATCTGGCAGAATGAGGGCACATCTGGCAGCATGAGGGCATATCTGACAGCATGAGGGCACATCTGGCAGCATGAGGGCACATCTGACAGCATGAGGGCACATTTGGCACCATGAGGGCATATCTGGCAGCATGAGGGCATATCTGGCAGCATGAGGGCATATCTGGCACTGTGGGGCATATCTGGCACTGTGGGGCATATCTGGCACTGTGGGGCATATCTGGCAGCATGAGGGCATATCTGGCACTGTGGGGTATATCTGGCAGCATGAGGGCATATCTGGCACTGTGGGGCATATCTGGCAGCATGAGGGCATATCTGACACTGTGGGGCATATCTGGCAGCATGAGGGCATATCTGGCACTGTGGGGTATATCTGGCAGCATGAGGGCATATCTGGCACTGTGGGGTATATCTGGCAGCATGAGGGCATATCTGGCACTGTGGGGCATATCTGGCAGCATTAGGGCATATCTGGCACTGTGGGGCATATCTGGCACTGTGGGGCATATCTGGCAGCATGAGGGCATATCTGGCACAGTGGGGGCATATCTGGCAGTATGAAGGCATATCTGGCACTGAGGGCTGTGTACGTCTAGAGCTGCATTTCCCACCCTAGGCTTATACTCGAGTCAATAAGTTTTCCCAGGTTTTTGTGGTAAAATTAGGTGCCTCGGCTTATATTCGGGTCGACTTATACTCGAGTATACGGTAAGTCCTCAAAGAATACCTGAAGAACACTTTGTAGGCATAATTGGCCATCAACATTTACATTTATAAAATAAAAATATAGATGTGGTAAATGTGCCTGGTCTAATGCTATTTTTTTTTTTTTGTGTAGAGGTGTAGTTTGTGAATAAAGGTGTTTACATGTTTTTTTAAACAATAACCTCCTAACTCTCATTTTTTTTGTTTTTTTGTTTTTAATTTAAAAATAACATTCTTAAGTTAGATGTGTGAAATTTCTGCTAGCCAATCTGCTGTTCCTTTATTGCATTAATAAACACAACATCCGCTTAACTTGAAGAAAGTTTTTTTATTTTTTAAAAAAAATAATTTTTTGGTCAATTAACTTTTTCAACTTTTTTTTTTTTAAATAACATTATATTATGCAAATTTTTGCAGCTGTGCTACATTATCCAGCAAGGCTTCCAGGTGCTGGCGCATGCTGGCCAGAATGCCCGCAAAAGTTGTGGGATCTCCATCTGCAACATCTGAAATTAAGAGGCAAAATAAACATTAATAACTTCCTCACATTACCTATTATACAAGCAAGGCACAAAGCACACTTTAATGCAGGCATGTCCAAACTGCGTCCCTCCAGCTGTTGTGAAACTACATATACCAGCATGCCTTGACCCAGTTTTGCTGTCAAAGAATGCTAAAGCTGTGTCAGGGCATGCTGGGATGTGTAGTTTCACAACAGCTGGAGGGCCGCAGTTTGAACAGGCCTGCTTTAATGGCAAAGTGATTACAACATGGATGTTTTAATGAGAAAACAGTAGCAGAACAACACACAAGCCTGCTCAGCAATATTTGTTATTGTTTTTTGTTTTTTTTTTACAAAGTGTACCACACCATGGGGTACATTTACTAATATGGGAGTTCTATTTAAGATGGGACGTTGCCCATAGCAACAAATCAAATTCCACATATTATCTTGTAGAAGGTGCCAAATAAATAAAAAGTATTATCTGATTGGTTGCTATGGGCAACATCCCATCTTAAATAGAACTTCCATCTTAGTAAATGTAACACCATGCTGGGATTCATTCACATCTGGAGTGAAGCAGACTTATCTTTTTTGGGGTTGGCCCTGCATCATCACACAGCATATCAACATCTTCAGAAGGACAACATATCCTAGTAATGCCCACACTCCCTGAAAGCCTGCCATACTACATAAGGTCAAACAGGTTATAAAAATTTTATTCAAAATTTTTTGGAGTGTAACTTTAACAACACAAATCACTGTGTACTTAGCCTGCCTAACAAAGTGAAGCATGCGAGTTCAATGTGCAAATATTGGAATACCCAGGCACAAGTATAAAAGCCAAACAACATACTAAACTCCACTCAGGTCTAACTGTTTTGCTGATAATGTGGCACATATAAACCCTGTTGTCCAGGCAACCCTGTTGACATAATGAGTGTCGACCTAGAGTGGGCACCCTAAACATTGCAGACGTAGACACTGTACATCTACTGATCCTCACACAAATGTGAATGCAACATCCATACCATGATGAAGAAGACAAACATTTTACCTTGGCAAAAGATTGGCCCCAGTACAACACTGCATTTGGACAGAAGAAAGAAGAAAGGACCCCTAATGCACTAAGACACCAATAGCAGCCTTGGAAAACCGTGATTCTAAATGATACAAAATATGGAAAACTTGGAACTCCACGTGGCGCTACTTAATCACCTTCAAAAAAAGCTTACACAGTAGGCATACGAAATTTCAGGTCTCACAGCAGCTGTCTTGATTTGAGAATAGACTAAAAAACATAAAATATACAAGACATAGTATAACACTGTTAAATAGTTGATGGGTATTTTATTAATGGTCCCACTCACATAGAAATGTGAAGTAAATTGCATGTAGATAATCACGAGATATGAAGGATGGCTTTTACTTCATGGCTGAATCCTCCTCCATAGAACTCTTGAAATAAGAAATAAGGATAATAGTGCAACACCGTCTTTTTTTTAAAAGACAAGTAATTTAATAAAGAATGCACTCACAAAACATATAATTAAAATCAGCAAAAAATATCCACATAGGTTTGGACTGCAAGCCTGATAAGGTCTCCAGGATATAGTCACCGCAAAAGTCCCCAAGTTCCAGCGTCTCCACCGGCCCTAGGTCGCAGCTCCAATCCTCGTCTGGCTCGTCTCTCTGCTTAAGCGCTTTCGGACTTACGTCCTTCTTCAGAAGGGTTCCTCTTGACCCTAAGTAATTGGCTATAGGGAATTCCGTCTAGCCAATGTTCATGATGCTGGCTAGTTCGTTCAATAAAGCTGTTAGAGTCAGTTGGCTTTCGATACAGTTTAGTTTTTAATGAACCATTCTCCACGTACAAACATAAATCCAAAAAGGTGATTTCCTTGTCACTGACCACTGAAGACAGCTTGATGTTAAAGGTATTGCCATCAAGGGCAGTCAAAAAGGAACTTAAATCCTCTCGACTACCCTTCAAACCAAATGTCATCGATTATGTTTGTACGTGGAGAATGGTTCATTAAAAACTAAACTGTATCGAAAGCCAACTGACTCTAACAGCTTTATTGAACGAACTAGCCAGCATCATGAACATTGGCTAGACGGAATTCCCTATAGCCAATTACTTAGGGTCAAGAGGAACTGTACTGACCCTGAGGTTTATGCCATACAATCAAAGGATCTAACTGATAGATTTTTGGAAAAAGGATACTCGAATGAATTATTAGTGAAAGCCCAAGATAAAGTTGATGGGATCACTAGAAGGGACTTAATTCATGGTAAAAGTCGTGGAAAAATAAAGGTTGATGATTCTAAGTGGTCCTTTATAATGGATTTCAATTCTCAACATAGGAAAATTGAATCCACAATAAAAAAACATTGGAAGGTCTTGGTTAAAGATCCGGTTCTAGGTGCTCTATTACCGGTAAAACCGAAGTTTGTTTATAGGAGATCGAAGTCAATTAAGGATCGTTTAGTACACAGCTCCATAGAACCTATAAAAAGAAGTAGTATTAGAAGCAAAGGCTTCTATAGGTGTGGGCTGTGTGCTATATGTAAATGCACCAATGGACCGAGCAAATTAAAGGAATTTACAGTTAATGGTATCACATATCCTATAAATGATTTTATCACTTGTAACTCAAGGGATGTGATATATGCGTTGGAGTGCGATTGTGGCTTGGTCTATGTTGGCAAGACAGGCCGCAATCTGAAAACTAGATTGTATGAACATACATATAATGTTAGGAAAGGGTTGGAGACACATACGGTCTCTAAACATTTTAAGGATAAACACTCCTGTAACCCGAATCATTTTAAAACCTTTTGGGGAATTCAAACCATTAAACCCACACCACGGAATAAAGAAATAGAAACTGTCCTTTCAAAAACAGAAATGAAATGGATATATAAATTGAAATCTTTAGTACCGCTTGGTCTTAATAGTGACTTTGAACTAAAATGGTTCCTTTAGTCTTCATAGTTTACTTTTTATACTCCTTTTTTACCCCTTTTTATGCTAAAATTTATTAAGATTATTGTTGTTGTTCTATGTAATGAATGGATTACTGCTGTAATATGGAGTAATCCGTAGTGGAACGCAAAAGTTATGATGTGGAACGCACGGTCACTTTTGTTAAAGTTTTATTGTTACCCTTTTTATGTTAAGATATATCTCTTAAGATTGCTTATTGTTTTTATTCTATGTAATGAATGGACTACTGATGTAATATGGAGGAACCCGCAGTGGAACGCAAAAATTATGATGTGGAACGCATGGTCACTTCCGTTAACGCCACTTCCGTTTACGTCACTTCCGGGGACGGATAATACGAGCGGCTTCTATTAACAGACCTGAGACGCACAGGGAATGTGATCTGCACTACATATCCGGAAATATCATTTCCGGGGGTTGTGGCTTCCTGAGAGAACGATCCGGATACAACAGGTGTTATAATTAAGTACCAATTATGGTGCTATTTAAGGAGGGATAGAATACTTTGGCTCCCATGCTTCTGAAGAAGGACGTAAGTCCGAAAGCGCTTAAGCAGAGAGACGAGCCAGACGAGGATTGGAGCTGCGACCTAGGGCCGGTGGAGACGCTGGAACTTGGGGACTTTTGCGGTGACTATATCCTGGAGACCTTATCAGGCTTGCAGTCCAAACCTATGTGGATATTTTTTGCTGATTTTAATTATATGTTTTGTGAGTGCATTCTTTATTAAATTACTTGTCTTTTAAAAAAAAGACGGTGTTGCACTATTATCCTTATTTCTTATTTCAAGAGTTCTATGGAGGAGGATTCAGCCATGAAGTAAAAGCCATCCTTCATATCTCGTGATTATCTACATGCAATTTACTTCACATTTCTATGTGAGTGGGACCATTAATAAAATACCCATCAACTATTTAACAGTGTTATACTATGTCTTGTATATTTTATGTTTTTTAGTCTATTCTCAAATCAAGACAGCTGTGAGACCTGAAATTTCGTATGCCTACTGTGTAAGCTTTTTTTGAAGGTGATTAAGTAGCGCCACGTGGAGTTCCAAGTTTTCCATATTTTACAACACTGCATTTATTAGACTGTGAATGTAAATTAGGTAACAAATTAAATGTCAATGTGTGTGAACTTACTCTCCTCTGCCACTTGATCACCTCCCTCAAGTGGCTCCGGGGCCTCTGCTGCCCATTCTGAAGGTGGGGATGTCGGCTGGATGGGGGAAGGAGGCTGGATGGGGAAGGAGTCTGGATTGGGGAAAGAGGATGGAAGGGGGAGCTGGTTCCAGAGGGTGTGTCAGATTGAGAGGGGGAGGGAGGCGGAGAGGTGGGTTGGGCCACAGAGGGGTGCGGAGAGGTGGGTTGGGCCACAGAGGGGGAGGGGGGCAGAGAGGGGGATTGGGCAAGAGACGGGGAGGGTGGTGGAGAGGTGGTTTGAGCCACAGAGCGGGAGGGGGGCAGAGAGGGGGATTGGGAAAGAGAGTGGGAGTGGGGCGGAGAAGGGGATTGGGAAAGAGAGGGGGATGGGGGTGGAGGGGGATTGGGCCACAGAAGGGGAGGGGGGCGGAGAAGGGGATTGGGAAAGAGGGGGAGTGGGGCGGAGAAGGGGATTGTGAAAGAGGGGGAGTGGGGCAGAGAAGGGGCTTGTGAAATAGGGGCGGAGGGGGGCGGAGAGGGGGATTGGCTCACAGAAGGGGAGGGGGGCGGAGAAGGGGATTGGTCTGGCCTAGAAATGGTAGGCCTTCCACCCGCTGCTTGCCATTGTGCTTGTCCTAGAATGACAAATGTAATAATTAGGTTGTGCCTAAAAAAAAACCCATCAGCATTTAAAAATTACATTGTTCTGTCCCATGTTAAAGACACAGAGCAAGTTATTGTGTTCAGCCGACAGCCTGTGTAGCAACTCAGTACAACAACATTAACTTTTTCACAAGCACTTTGCTACACAGTCAGTACTGCAAGCCATAACCACACACAATGTGGAAACTTGTCATGTTTGTTCTACAATATTGTAATCACACAGTCTGCTAATTTTCTCACTATATAACTTCTCAGTGAAAATGTGCAGTCTTTACATTTAAAGTTTCTGCTACTAATCTCAGTCTAATAAACATATTTATTGTAATGTGTTAAACTTACTGCGTATACGTCGATTGCGAATTTGTTGGCGCAATTCCGCCAACAGCTCTGGCGTACGATGGCTGAGGTCACTCCACCGCCTTTCGAGCTGTATTATCGTGCGGCGTGTCCTCGTGCGTGTCTGCAGTATGTGGCGGACCTCCGCGTAGGCCTCGTGCTTAACCCTATTGGGTATAAAGGGGCGCAGCCTACGCGTCGGTCCATCACCGCTATCAACACGCACAGCTCACGTCTTGTAAATGCAGCTGCGCGCATGGTGCCAATGGCGTTTTCCATACATGGGCATATATTTATAGTGTGTGGTGGCATTTGATTGGTTGTAATTGTATGGTGTCATCTGTATTAAACTTTATTGATATGTGTACATTAATGTGCTGGACAGTGTGGACAGTACGCATCACGGAGATTCGCACTCGCGGACACACACATACACACACAATATTTTTTGAAGATTTGTATTCAAAAGTAATGCTTCTAAATTAATAGCATTGTAGGTTTGTAGGATAAAAGCAAAAACAAACAAACATGATAATGTTTAGCTTTATGTCTCTAGATAGTTCTATAGATACATACACGCACATATACCATTAATATATTGCCACAATTCATAAACATATAAGTCTACACATATATATATATATCAAACAATTGAGTCGGCACTCACATGACTGACCAGCCAATACTTTGCTCGGGTGCCCTCCATAGAGCTACAAACTCCAACATGCACACAAAAGGAAGGGCGGCACTCACGAGTCCTTTTAACGAAGAATAAATCAGACGGACAGCGTCACGTAGTGTTCAACGTTTCAGTCTATTTCAGACTTTTTTCAAGAACCAGTGCACATAACAAGTGAAATTACCTTAAATAGTGGGGTCTGCTAAGTGTGCCATGCCCAGCTTCTGTCCGCCGCCGGTCCCCTCTGGGTCACGTCATCACGGGGCGCGCTCCCACACTCCCGCTCGCTGGGCGGGCCGAACGCCACACAACGTCATCGCCACTTCCGGCGCAGGCAGTTGGAACGCACCGCATGAGGCGCATCGTACTGGGGAGGGAGACGCCTGCTGGTTGCCATGGCACCATATAGACAAACCACAATCACAGCAACATAACACGTATACAGTGAAATAAACCAGAGTTCCAGTGAAAAATGACAAAAAGTACAAAACATGTTGCATATTGACAATTAAATGAACAAGAGCAATATGCTGGTGTGAGTGTGTATGCAATTAAAACCACGCTGCCAGAGCGTGAAAGTGTACAGTGTAAGCAATTGGAAGACCCTGCAAAGGGATGAGTGATAAAAAATTATAAATAATGAAAAACCAACATAGAGCATTCCACTAATGCTGATGTTCTTAAGCAATATAAAAAAATATAAAAAAAGTTGCTATCTCCCATTACCAAGGGCACAGACTTCAGATATCTCCAAATTATATACCTCAATACCTTGGCTGAATGGTATACCTGATGGAATCATAATATCCCATGGCACTCTATGCTAAACCTGAATACATGTGTAAGACCTGTTACAAGGAAATGAAAATCAGAAATATGTCAATGACCCCTAAAAAATTAAAGGAAACAGGCAAAGGACAAAGTTTCATTCAACCCATATGGTGAAACGGAGTTCATACGATGTTTTCATTTGGCCTCTAATTGCAACAGTTTTTTATCACGATCTCCTCTTATAGATGATGGAACATGATCAATTAGCTTGTATACTAAGGAGGATAAAGGATGCTGTTTATCTTTAAAGTGTCTGGCCACCGGTTGGTCAATGGTCTTCCCCTCCAACGCCATCCGAATTGCAGATCTGTGTTGGGTCATTCTTTCACGTAAAGTGCATGATGTTTTACCAATATACACAAGACTGCAAGGACATCGTATCAGGTATATGAAGTATCGCATGGTGCAGGTGAGAACATGATGGATTGCCATCTTCCTTCCAGAATACGGGTGTAGGACATAGCTGCCAGTTTCTAGATATCGACATGTCGTGCAGCCAATGCACTTATAGCTGCCAGCTTTTTTGATTAAAAAGTGTGAAGGATTGACCCCACTGGGGGTTTCAACGTTGTTATGCACTAACCAATCTTTGAGATTTTTGTATCTCTTGTAGCCCATCATGAGTTTTGTTCCTTGTAAGGCTGGTAGAGCAGGATCTGTGTTAACAATCGGCCATAATCTTTTAGATACAGAATTGATGGCCTGAGATTCAGTGTTGTAATTATTCACAAATATGGTGTGCCGTCCATTCTCCTTGGTCTTAAGCTTCTTCAACCTGTCACGGCTTAATTGCATAACCTTGACTTTGGCCCTGTCCAATATTTTCTTGGAGTAACCGCGGGATAGAAATTTCTGCATCATCTGATCTATTTCCAATGCAGCTAACTCATCATCCGTGGTGATTCTACGGATTCGCAAAAATTGCGAATAGGGAAGTCCCAATCTGTGTACTCACCACATTTTGCAGGAACAATCAGCTACACAAAGTCACAAAGTTTATGTTTTTTAGGATCAGATGTTGTGTCAATTTTATTGTAAACAGATGCACAAGCCAAACATAAAAATAAAAATATTGCTGGTTAATAACACAATTTCCCCAAATTAAAAAAAAAAAAAAAAAAACAACAATCTTACACAACAAACAAGATAAGGAGAACATTACAGATTAATTATGTACTGAAACAATAATAAATACTCACAAAACACAAGCAACACACTCTGAACTTTACCAAGCTACCTAAATGCCATCAGTCCAAAAAACTAAACACGTACAGACAGTTTTGGGAGACAAAACAAAATAAAAAAATATAAAAAAATACCTGAAATAATCCCGCACAATTTGAGCCCTTACAGCATTCCCCCAGTGGGACACACTCCCCCCACGGAATGTCCGGCCAACCCCTGGCTCCTCATCCGGCAATTCCTCCGCGTGGAGAAGCTCTACGCGACTTCTTACAGCGATGTTATGTAGGATAGCGCACGGGACCACAATTTTACTTACCATCTCCGGCGAATACATGATGTCGCCACCAGTGCGGTGGAGCACACGAAAACGCCCTTTAAGAACACCAATCGTGCACTCCACCAGCTGTCTAGTGGCAGTAAGCGCGGAGTTAAATGCCGACTGTGGTCCTGGCCTGGGTTTACTGTAAGGAGTCATGAGCCAGGGGGTGCAAGGGTATCCACAGTCTCCTGTTTGATAAGATGAGAAGAGAAAATGGAGAAAAGCAACATTAAAGAATGTAATTCCAACAATATGACTGTTCCAATAATGAAATTTTAAAAACTCACCCAATAGCCACATGTCTTGGCCTTCCATCGTTCTTAATCTTTGCCATATCCCTGATTGTGTAATGACATGGGCAACATGGGAGTTCCCAGGGAACTTAGCATTCAGGGACAGGATCTGGAGGGATGGGCCACATTCAGAGAATGAAACAGTTTCCTGTTTCTAAAGATTTCTTCATTATGTCTTGGCGCAACAATGGCAACATGTGTCCCATCCACAACCCCAATAACGTGTGGGAAGCGACTACCCCCTTCCTGATATTGCCGCTTCACCACAGCCAGGGCACCAACATCCAAAGGCATTGATATAAATTGCTTTACTCGTGTTATGAAAGCTTGGCTGACACGCCGCAGGACCTTACTGAACTGGCCCTGCAACATGCCAACCAGATCACCAACTACATGCTGGTACAAACCAGTGGCCAAAAAATGTAACACAGCAAGGAGTTGTGTCAATGCTGGTATTGCTGTAGGATACCTTATGGATTGTTCTAGATCACTCTCTATTATGGAGAAAGTGTCTAGGATTAGATGAGGTGGCAGTCTGTATCTGCGCAACACAACATCATCAGGCATCCCAAAAAGGAGGACACGGGTACGGAAAATTGGTCGCCTTGCACGCCTCTGTTGCCTTCGAGGATGAGGAGCCGGTTGGGGTTGGAGGGCTTGCGCCGGTTGGGGTGGGAGTGCTTCCGTGGGTTGGGGTGGGAGGGCTTCCGCTGCCACATGTATGGACATCACCAACTTCAAATGAAGGTAAGAATCATTAAAACACACAATCAATTAACAACACACATTGACAAAAAAAAAAAAAAAAAAAAAAGTGTATGGGTGTTCACTTACTGCAGGAGCGTACTCCATATCTTCATGATGAAAATACGGAACAATAAACCCCCCCAAAAAAACATTAAGCCACAGTTAGCTACGTACCTACAACATAGGTTACCATCACAAATAAGAATTTATTTTTTTAAATAAACATACCCATATAATTACTGCAACAAGATATGAATTAACTACTAAGTATGTTTTTTTTAACCAAAATAATTTAAAAAATAAGTTAATAGGCCACTTACCTGCTCAGAAAACCAACAAAAAACTTTGCACCAAAACACACACCAAAAAAGGCCTACTTAGGCAAAAAAAAAAAAAAAAAACTCTCAAAAGCAAACAATATAGCTACCTACAAGAGAGAGAAAAGGCCAATTAGAACACACACACACACACACACACACACACACACACACACACACACACACACACACACACACACACACACACACACACACTCTCTCTCTCTCTCTCTCAGCACTCCCACACCATGCCACCCAGGGACAGGCAACTTACCTGCTCAGAAAATAAATGGAAACTTTGTTGCAAATTGTAAAAAGAAACTGGCCTACTTCGGCAATATAAATATATTAGGCCCAAAACAAACAATACAGCCACCTACAAGAGAGAGAAAAGGCCAATAAGAACAACAACAAAAAAAACTCTCAGCACTAGAACGGGCACACTGCAAATTACATGTAACATAACTATTAGATATTACATGTTAACAAAGATAATAAAATAAACATTAAACACCATACAAAATAAACAAATTAAAAACCACTACAAAGGACCATTGCACACCCATACATACTTGGTTTGGTAATATACTAACTATTATTTTTTTTTAAACACCTGTGTTAAATACGTCATCCGCAACACAACAGTAAGAAATGTGCAAGCTAACAAGCGCACATTATGCTATATACTGCAATGAAAACTCACTCTGAAATGTGCTAGCACCACGTCCACCTTGCTTCTGTCTTGCTTCAAGAATTCTCATCATACACCCACTCACACAGGCTGCAGTCAAGGCGTTTAAATAGCCAGTCCAAAAATTACTGGAAGTATTAGCATAACTGACACCTGTGCGAATTACCGCACTGGAAATCACACGCAGCTATAAATCGCAAGACACCTGTGCAAACACACATGCCACCAGCAACATGGCTACTCGTGAGCAGATGGCAGCAGAGATGGACATGGTGCAGCAGCGGCTTTGACACATAGGCGCCTAGCGCTGCGGAGGCAGATGCTGGAAGCTGCCAGTGCAGATGTTGAAAGTGCAGGACCCAGTACTGTTCAAACTACATCTTCTGATACACAGGAGTTAGGAGTGAATCTCCTGCCAGTAATAGATACTGGGGAAACTGAGAGAGATTCAGGACTACCATCTCAAACCCAAAGTACACAAGCAGCTAGTGAAGAGGAAGATGGTGAGGAGGGACAGGACGATAGCTCACAGGCTACATCAAAAAAACGAAGAAGACAGCCCGCCTTCACTAAGAGGGAGTTACGTGTTTTGTTCACACAGGCCATGGAAAAAATTAATCGAGGCAGCAAAAACATGGGTGCTGCATCCAAAGATCGAATCTGGAGGGACATCACTGATTCTGTCAATGAAGTCGGCTCAATTGTCCGCACCTCACAGGAAGTTAGAAGACGGTAAGTGCATATTGACACACCATTTTCAGACCCAATTATTATTACAAACTTAGCTAGATGTGATGTTGCCTATAGCAACCAAATACATAACATGTGTACTATCAATAAAAACAGGTATTCTTAACTTTTATGTCCCTTGCCCCTAATTCTAATCACATATGTAGTTGGGCCGACTTCAAATCCCGCCTGAAGGGCAAGAGGTCTGCGGAATGGAGGGGGAGGTCCAGCTGCCACTGTGGAATACATAGATCTTGAGGAGCTGGTGATGGACTGTGTGAGCTACGAGGAGGCGGGTGGGGTGTCTCATATGGACACGGACCTGCCTGAAATAATGAATCCACATGACTTGCCAGGTAAGTTTACACACATATTCCAAAAAATGAAATTTTTTGGTTCCAAAAGTCTAATGTTGTTTTTTTCTTCCCTTTTTCCAATCATTCTTCTATTTGCTTTTAACATAACACAGCACAGGTGGGTGAGCAGGTAGAGTCACAGGAGGGTTATGTGGCTGAGGCTGAGGTGGGGGGAGCTAGTGTCTCTGCCACTGTGGGACCACAGATTCCATTGGTCCGGATTCCAACTGCCCCCCCCCCCCCCCCCCACCCAACCCCCTGCTATTCCGGACATCCTGTCTCAAATTGCCAGGTATGGTGAGAGCCTGAATGCTTTTCAGGACAGGATGATCCGGGAGGTAAGCCAGATACCTGTCCGGCTCACTGAGCACAGAACCAGTGTGGAGCAAGGTGTAGGTCAACTCTGCCAAGGTCTGGCAGAGATCAGGCAGGGCCAAGAGCAACTCGCCTCCTCGTTCCAACAAATTGCCAATTCCATTCTGCAAGGGCTCCAGGACATCGCTGGCTGCCTTGGCCACAGTGGCAGAGAGCCAGCCACATCTGCTCCCTCCCCTCCCTCTGCCCAGGAAGAACATCCCACTGGGCAGGGCCTTCGAAGGTCACTTCGCAGACCGAGCCATGAAGAACAACATCAGGCGGGTAAAAAGAAGAGAAAGTGATGTCTCTCCAGATGCCCAGCACCCATGTTTGACATGTTGCCTCGATGTTTTTTTTTTTTTGCTTGTGTGGCCAGAATGTACAACTCCCTCAAGGTGAAAGGGTATTTTTTAGATTTAAAGATTTGTAGCCTGTGAGTTATTTTTGTGTACACCTGAGCCATCTTCCTCTTCCTAGCGTGCTGTGTATGTTTGGGTTGGTGTATTGGTTCCAGAATCGACCTCAGTTCCCCTAAAAGTATCGTCTGGCTGGGGGTTCACAACATATAGTTAGTAAATATTAAACATCATATTTTGGCAGAAGATGGGGTTACCATAGTACTGGGTTCTGCTATGTCAAATTTGCCACTGGCAGCTGCTTGTTGCTATGTCCATCTTTGTATGTGATGCTCATTTGTTGCCATGTTGTGTTGCTGCTTTACTTTATTTATTGAAGTAAAAAAAACAAAAAAAAAACTTATTTGTGTGTTTTATTAAAGGTTATGCACTCTTGAAAACTGTGCCCTGTAAACTTTAACATGGCATATTGACATTTGTGGAACAAGGGAACAATCAGAATATTCATACAAACATTGAATATTATAATGTAAAAAATTTATGCCTTGCACAACACTTAACTGGGCATATAAAAAATACAAACATTAGATTTGAACTTGGGTTACTAGGGGCAACATGGCATAGTATTAGATATGGACACATATTCCCACAAACAATGAAAACATTGGTATTAAGTAACATTAAGTGTAGGCCGCATTATGTTGCTCATGTTATTTGGTATGTACAAAGGAAGATGTCTATGTCGTTTACATTTAGCTTATGTAGTTTATAAATTGGTTTATTCACACTTGATTAAATTGCAAAGTATTCAGCAAATAATTAAAACATGCAGTTAACATCAAAGTATTTTACCAAATAATTAAAAGTGCATTATTTGTGAGTGTGTCAGATTTATACTGGGTAAATTTAAAATTGTTATGTGGGCATACAATTGCTGTTTGGAGTCATTTGTAACTGCAGTGTTTGGCAAGTAATTGGTCAACAGGTGAATTCATTTGCAAATTAATTGCTAATTAGGGCAGACACACTTGTAACAGTACAGAAGAATAGAATGGAGGGCGCTGTCAATAGCCGCTGGTGCAGGGGGTGGTAGTCCCCAATAAGTGGAAACACAAAAAAGTAAAAAACACCTGCGCTCTGTTGCTATTAAAAGGGGTATATCCCCCTAGTAGATTAAATAAAAAAATAATTAATAATCAATATGAAGGACGGTAGGTAGGAAAATGGTTCCAAGAGGCCTCCGTTTGTTTAAGTCTTCTATCTTTCAAGATAATCAAGACTATCAAACTGAATGGGATAAACTTTTGGATGATTGTTCTCTTGCACTGATGAAATTAATTGTCAAATACAGATCGTATAAGGTTATGTGCATTGAAAAAGAGATAGATACCCTAAAGAAATCAATGGAGAGATTTAACAGAGAGGAAAGCTTTAATGAGAGAGATAAAATGGTCAATGATAAGGTTATAAGATATGAACAAAACATTATGGAACAGAAACAGAAAAAATTTAGGAGAGATCTATATGACTATGAAAATGATGCTGTAAGGTCCTATAGAAAGAATACAGAGAAATGGGTCCACTCTAAAGAACAAATACCTTCCAAGAGAGGGAGAGATTGGTCTAGACCAAGATTCAGATCATCATTTAGGAATCAGTCTAGGGACCCCCCTCATTCCAATAAATATAAAAATAAGGGATATAAGAAAGCAGATAGGTGGGAGCAATATAACCCTGTAGATAGTCACATCTCCCCCCCTCAAAAGAGAAGGAATCACTATGGAGAGGAAGCTTTGGGAGGAACACAGGAACATCACACAGACGATAGGGATTTTTTGGGGGCACGCCCAAAAACAAAATTCAATCATCCATATTACAAGGACACCCCAAAAAGAGGCAGGGATATAAGCCCAGGGGCAAGAGAGGAGGAAAGCATGAACAGAAAAAATCCAACAAAAGTATAGTCCAATCTCAGACTAGTGAGACATATAAAAGAAGTATTTTTAATTTGTCTGATCGAACTCTGAGCCAAGCAGACATTTCTCTATTAGAGAAAGGCCTGAAATTTTCACCAACGGATGAACCTAACATCTTCGATCTCTATGTTGAATTAAATCGGTATGTTAGGTCTCTGTGCCGCAAGAGATTCTTTGCCAAAAGGGATCTTGAGCAGCACAGAGATCACTCTATACCTATACTATTGGATTCTAATGATGATGTCATGCTTTCCAACCTTGAGGAACTCTGGGAACAGAATCACACAGAAAAACCCGATTCTGGGGATTATCGTAAGATTTTTGACGTTCAAAAATCGGTTAATACATTCAGACTCAAGTCCGAATTCTTTCCGATTTTGGCCAAGAGCAGTTGTATTGAGTCTTTTTACAAAATTACTTTGGAAGATTTTAAAGATCTTATTGGGAAACAACAAAAACATAATCACCATTATTCTAACCTCTCTAGACAAGAAAAGAGGTCTCTCAAACATCTGACTCAGGATACTAATATAATCATAAAAGAGGCAGACAAGGGAGGAGGTCTGGTTTTAATGAATAGAGAAGATTACATCAACGAAGCCTTCAGACATTTGCACGATACTCAATTTTATTCAGTTCTTAAAACGAACCCCACACAGACCCATACCAACGAACTTTCTCTCCTGTTGGACTCCGCTGTTCTTTTGGGGGTCATCTCCAGAGAAGAACGGAGATTCCTACTCCCCACATTTCCCGTCACACCCACTTTTTATTTTCTTCCTAAGATTCACAAATCCCTCACTTCACCTCCTGGGAGACATATTATTTCTGGAATTAATTCATTCACTTCTAACCTTTCATATTATATAGATCATTTTTTGCAACCACGGGTCTCCACACTGAGGTCACACCTGAGGGACACAACAGATTTTCTTAACAAAATCCAACAGATACCTTGGAAACAAGGTTATGCATTTTTGACATTTGACGTCCAAGCACTTTATACTCATATTCCTCATTCCAAGGGCATAGAAACTATCAGTCAATGTTTGTCCTCAGATGAAGACCTCAGTGTGGAACACAAACAATTTCTGTTGGACTGTATTTCCTTCATTCTTCATCACAATTACTTTCTTTTTATGGACCTTATTATTTACAGATTATGGGGACGGCCATGGGGACCAGGTTCGCGCCCAGTTACGCCAATCTCTACATGGGTGATTTTGAGGATCGCCACTTGTGGAGTGGCGGATGGGGCGGGAACCTGGTCTTCTATGGACGTTATATAGATGATCTTTTTATCATTTGGGATGGGGATTTGTCTTCAGCACATGATTTAGTATCATCACTTAATTCTAATTCCTATAATTTATCCTTCACTTTCACTTATAGTCAGGAACACGTTGATTTTCTGGATGTGACCCTCAGAGCAGTAGGGGATAAAAAAAATCACTTCAAATTATGTTAAATCTGTCAATACTAACTCCTATTTACACTATAAAAGCGCCCACTATGCTCCCTGGAAACGTAACATACCCAAGGGGCAATTACCGTATTTTTCGGACCATAAGACGCACTTTTTCTCCCCAAAAATGTGGGGGGAAAAGTATGTGCGTCTTATGGAGCGAATAAGACGTGTCTGCGGGTAGCGCCGGCGGGTAGCGGCAGGTCCTGGATGCTGCTGCTGCTGCGCCGTCATCAGCAGAGCGCCCGCATCTCAGAGCTCATCTCAGCAGCAGAGCCGGCATCATGTGACTCCCTCGCTCCCCCCCACCTCCTCCCTCCTCAGGAGTGCACCGCGGGCAGCGTTAGCTGAGAGCCTGGACACGGGGAACCACTGGTACTGTCAGCATGTGTGTGTGTGTGTCTATGTGTATGCTGGCTCTGATGTGTGTGTGTCTCTGTATGCTGGCTCTGACAGAAGGCTGCACTGTACAGAATCCTTGTAGGAGTCTGAGAAATCACACAGAAATATCTCTTAGAGGTTGGTGAAAACTAGGGAGGCAGCGCAAGGATGATAAAGCAGAAATGGTTCAGAATATTTTTTTTACAGTTTTCCTACTCTAAAAACTAGGTGCGTCTTATGGTCAGGTGCGTCTTATGGTCCGAAAAATACGGTAATGAGGTTGCGACGTAATTGTACGGAGATCGAGACCTTTCGTGCACAAGCGACCGATATGATTGAATCTTTTAGATCAAGAGAGTATACAGAGGAAATGGGTCTAGACTGCACACCCTAGTGGTTGTAATGAAAGGTGCTATCTGCTGAGATTTTATGGTAATACAGGGGAAGAAATGGGTGCAGATGCACTATACAATCATTACTATAAATTACAGTATATAATATACTAAGAGGTTGTTAGCATATAATTGGCCAATGATACGGGCTTGCTCACCGCGTCGAGGTCACCTCTATCGAGCAAGTCCCTAACACTTTTGGGGTTCACACTGGGACGCAGGGCACCCCCAAATCAGCCCAGCCATGAACCCCCCCAAGGCATCACACTAGTTGGAAATCGTGAGGTGTAATAAAGTATAAGAGAAGCATAGGTAGTTACGGAGTGTAGAAAGTGTTTTAAAATTAGATATAAAGTGGGTGAAAAAAATACATGGATAAAATGACACACTTAGGAGGTAGTGAAAAAATAGTGACTATAAGTGTTAGGGTGTGATGCCCTGGAGTGGCCCAGACAGAACAGTTCAGGGGACCCCACGTCCCAATGCTTACCCCCAAATAGACTGACACTGTATGAAAATAATAGGACTTACTTTGTATTACGCCTGAATCATTGATGTGCAGTCAGATGTAGGTCCCTGCTTAAAATCAGTTTGGTAGGTGGGGGAGGGGTGCTAGTCAGAATGAAGTAATCTCAGACTTCAGGTGTGTATTTATACACATAGTATAGACTATACAGAGGAAATGGGTCTAGACTAAGCATTGGGACGTGGGGTCCCCTGAACTGTTCTGTCTGGGCCACTCCAGGGCATCACACCCTAACACTTATAGTCACTATTTTTTCACTACCTCCTAAGTGTGTCATTTTATCCATGTATTTTTTTCACCCACTTTATATCTAATTTTAAAACACTTTCTACACTCCGTAACTACCTATGCTTCTCTTATACTTTATTACACCTCACGATTTCCAACTAGTGTGATGCCTTGGGGGGGTTCATGGCTGAGCTGATTTGGGGGTGCCCTGCGTCCCAGTGTGAACCCCAAAAGTGTTAGGGACTTGCTCGATAGAGGTGACCTCGACGCGGTGAGCAAGCCCGTATCATTGGCCAATTATATGCTAACAACCTCTTAGTATATTATATACTGTAATTTATAGTAATGATTGTATAGTGCATCTGCACCCATTTCTTCCCCTGTATTACCATAAAATCTCAGCAGATAGCACCTTTCATTACAACCACTAGGGTGTGCAGTCTAGACCCATTTCCTCTGTATAGTCTATACTATGTGTATAAATACACACCTGAAGTCTGAGATTACTTCATTCTGACTAGCACCCCTCCCCCACCTACCAAACTGATTTTAAGCAGGGACCTACATCTGACTGCACATCAATGATTCAGGCGTAATACAAAGTAAGTCCTATTATTTTCATACAGTGTCAGTCTATTTGGGGGTAAGCATTGGGACGTGGGGTCCCCTGAACTGTTCTGTCTGGGCCACTCCAGGGCATCACACCCTAACACTTATAGTCACTATTTTTTCACTACCTCCTAAGTGTGTCATTTTATCCATGTATTTTTTTCACCCACTTTATATCTAATTTTAAAACACTTTCTACACTCCGTAACTACCTATGCTTCTCTTATACTTTATTACACCTCACGATTTCCAACTAGTGTGATGCCTTGGGGGGGTTCATGGCTGAGCTGATTTGGGGGTGCCCTGCGTCCCAGTGTGAACCCCAAAAGTGTTAGGGACTTGCTCGATAGAGGTGACCTCGACGCGGTGAGCAAGCCCGTATCATTGGCCAATTATATGCTAACAACCTCTTAGTATATTATATACTGTAATTTATAGTAATGATTGTATAGTGCATCTGCACCCATTTCTTCCCCTGTATTACCATAAAATCTCAGCAGATAGCACCTTTCATTACAACCACTAGGGTGTGCAGTCTAGACCCATTTCCTCTGTATAGTCTATACTATGTGTATAAATACACACCTGAAGTCTGAGATTACTTCATTCTGACTAGCACCCCTCCCCCACCTACCAAACTGATTTTAAGCAGGGACCTACATCTGACTGCACATCAATGATTCAGGCGTAATACAAAGTAAGTCCTATTATTTTCATACAGTGTCAGTCTATTTGGGGGTAAGCATTGGGACGTGGGGTCCCCTGAACTGTTCTGTCTGGGCCACTCCAGGGCATCACACCCTAACACTTATAGTCACTATTTTTTCACTACCTCCTAAGTGTGTCATTTTATCCATGTATTTTTTTCACCCACTTTATATCTAATTTTAAAACACTTTCTACACTCCGTAACTACCTATGCTTCTCTTATACTTTATTACACCTCACGATTTCCAACTAGTGTGATGCCTTGGGGGGGTTCATGGCTGGGCTGATTTGGGGGTGCCCTGCGTCCCAGTGTGAACCCCAAAAGTGTTAGGGACTTGCTCGATAGAGGTGACCTCGACGCGGTGAGCAAGCCCGTATCATTGGCCAATTATATGCTAACAACCTCTTAGTATATTATATACTGTAATTTATAGTAATGATTGTATAGTGCATCTGCACCCATTTCTTCCCCTGTAAGATCAAGAGAGTACCCTGATAATATTTTGGAACAAGCTCTAGAAGAGGTTTTGAATATGGATAGAAAAGATCTCTTAGAAAAAAAGACGCATTTTAAAGTCTCCCAAGACTCTGTCCAAAAGATAGAAGAAAGACAATGTGCTTTTATTAGCAAATATAATAGGTGCTCGGGTCAAATTAAGACAATCATTTCTCGTAATTATAAAGTATTGAGACAAGACACAATACTTGGAAAATTATTACTTAATAAAATACAAGTAATCTATAAGAAAAATAAGACACCGAAAACTATATTAGCACCCAGCCACCTTAGAGTGAATAAAGTTAACACTAAACCCACTGATCAAGGGTGGTTAGTACAGAGACCATGTGGCTTCTTTAGATGCGGCAAGACAAGATGCACTATGTGTTCTTATATACCCAGAAAAACCACATCGATACATTTACCTCAGAATAATGAAGAGTATGTTCTAAAATCTTTCATGAATTGCGACTCTAAATTTGTCATATATCTCCTTAGCTGTGGGTGTGGTTTGTGCTACGTAGGAAGAACTACGAGATCTCTCCATACCCGATTCATGGAACATCGTCGGATTATTATTAAAAATTGCACCACACATAGTTTATCACGTCATTTTAACGAAATACATTCTAATGACCCAAGTAGCCTGACCATAGTCTCTTTAGAATCAATTGCACCAACAGCTAGGGGTGATGATCGCTATAATAAACTATGCACTAGAGAGGTATATTGAATGTTAAAATGTAATTCACTGTACCCTGATGGACTTAATGAGGCGATTGAATTGAATTCGGTGATCTAGATGAATTTTACCCCTGTATTGCTTTATCCCCCCCCCCCCCCCACCCGCCTTTCCCTTGGGTAATTCCTTAAGAAATACCTCTCTAAGATATTTTAAATTTGTCTTTTTACTTTATTTTGTTTATTCTTATCCTCTCTATTATTTTTATATGTCTCTAAATAAATTCTCTCCCTAATATAAAATTTGTTGTTTAACAATATGTTTAGGAATCTATATAGTAGAATGATTATTCCCTATATACAGCTTAGAGGATGCTTTGTTTAAGCCAAATGCTTATGATTAATGTATTGGGGCATTTAATACTTCCCACCGATGAGATCACTAAACATTGTTTTTTTCATATAACGGAGTTTGTACTAATGTATATCTAATTTTTAATGTTCTCTTCTTGTGTATTAAGATTGATTGGGAAGTGCCCATCATGTGAATTATTAATAATTATGCACTGATTAGATTCATTAATACACATGTAAAAACCTTAGGGTTTTTTCTCTATTTACAGGCTTTGTGGCCGATGCGCATGCGCCGGCCCGAGGCTGACTGTGCCGTTGTTATTCCCCGAGCCGCGTTACCATAGTGCGGCGTCCGCGAGCCGATCACGTGCAGAGTCACGTGTATCGGCGCCGCGGGCCGCGCGATGACTCAACGCCTGGACGCCGGTCATGCGCCAGGTGACGCCGATCGGCGCCATGGACCGGACATCAGGGGGCGTGGCCACGGGTGAGTTTCCATGGCGCTGGCGCCGGCGCTTCCGCCCCACTCCCTGTTTACTTCAGGTCAGATTGGCCATCTGACCTGTATACTCCAATGGGCTCAATAGAATACGGTCATGTGATGAGGAAGAATCACATGACCGGACTGTGTGTATTTTACTAGATTAAATATATTAGTTTTTTACCGTCTCTCAGATTTCGTTTTTGATTAAGAATATAAGCATCCATATGTGAGACCAAATCTTAGGCTAATGTGATATATCATTTACCATTTTTATTAGGACGGTTAGGTTGTTGAATTAATTGATTCACAGGTGTCTTCAGTTTTATTAATTGTATAGGGTATATAAGGAGTCCTGGGTCAGACTCCATCATTCACTCCTGAGGAAGCTGGCTGTCAACACCAGCGAAACGCGTTGAGACGATATTGCTGGACATTTCACAATCATCCCCTCTTTGGAACTGGAGAATCTTCATATAAATTTTACCCGGACGGCACCAATTGGACTCTCTCCTCTGGACACTACCACCTACGGTGAGATTAGAGACATCCCTACCTGCATGGAAAAGCTTGCACTTTGTGCTTAAAAGGGACTTATTGAACTCTACCACTCACTTGCAATTATATCCGTCAGTGTGGACTATATTCTGGAGGGAATCCTAGCCTGGGGTATGATATATTTCTCCTAAGGGGTTTGGTGAATGTTCTTTGACCTATGAATTCATTTATTGAGGTGATTTTATGTGAAAGACATCTTGTGTTTTTAGACATATTCTAATTAAATTGATTATATATTAATTCAACTTAAACCTACCGTCCTTCATATTGATTATTATTTTTTTATTTAATCTACTAGGGGGATATACCCCTTTTAATAGCAACAGAGCGCAGGTGTTTTTTGCTTTTTTGTGTTTACACTTGTAACAGTACTTCGCAAGTGCTGAGTAGCTGCAGACTTACTCCTCGGCTGCGTCAAGATAGCGAACATTTGTTGTGTACTTTTTAACATCGGCTACGCATTTCTGCACAAAACACGCCTACTGCCGGTTGCATACTCCCACACTAGCCGCTCACTTTCACGCCCATTTTGTTAGATAGCAAAGCCGAGCCTCTGCCACGCCTCCGTCACTCCCTGTTTTCGGTGATGTAGTACGACCTGATTTTCAGTTAGTAATTTTGCACAAGCGTCGTATCGCTCCCTTTGCGCACGCGCATTTGTGCTTTAGCACATGCGCAGTTTGCGATTTTTTGTCGTTTGCGATGCGATGAACTGCTGCAACTCAGAATGAGGGCCAATACACAGATACTTATGACACATTTTGTGTCATAAGTATATGCTTTAAATTATTGTATTAATTTTTACAATGTGAAAATTGGTTTAAATTAGTTTCGGAGGCACCGAGAGCGGTGCCTCTCGCAGCCAATAATAGAGGATCGGAAGCGGGGGGCGGGGCCAAGAAATTAGCTGTAAAAAGCCCATTTAAAAAAGCGCTATAAGCGGCACTAGTGTGAGTGCCTCAGTAACAGGGGCGTGCTTTCAGCCTATATGGAAGCACGCTCTTGTCTCTGAGGCAGATATGATTGGACGCTCTCCCTGGGGTACAGCCCACCTTCACAGGGACTGGTTCCTTGTTGTCCAGTGTCCCCCCAGAAAGAGGCCCCTGCACCGGTGTCCTCTGTCCCCCTGTACTACTCACCGCTCACTGATCGCCGCTAAAAGCCGTGGGTAGCCGCTCTCAGTCCCGCCAGGATTGGCCCTACCGTTACTCCAGGTAAGAGTCGGCGTTACACGGGGGCGCAGCAGCCTGACATACTTGAGCCTTCACCATCTTCGGCTCATGAATTACGCGCTCTGCCCCAGCCCCACCACTGGTCAGGTTCCCCACTGCCGTAGTCAGCAGCGCAGCCAGAGAGCCGGCCAGTGTGTATAGCCAGCCGGTGTCCGTGCTGAGCACTGCTGTGTACTGACCATGTGCTGCCCTGCGCTCTGTGTTTCAAAGAGCAGGGCTGCCCATGGTTAGTACACAGCAGCGCTCAGCAGGGAGTTGTGCATAATGTGCTGGGGTATAAGGGGTGGGTGCGCAATTACTCCTTGTGTGCTGTGGGAAAAGGGGAGGGGGGCAATTACGCCATGTGTTCCGAGGGAAAAGGGGAGGGGGGTGGTGATTACTGCATATGGGCTGGGGTATAAAGGGAGGGTGGGGTGATTACTGCATATGTGTTCTGGGGTATAAGGGGAGTGGGGGTGATTACTGTATGTCTGCCGGGGTATAATCCCTCTTCCATGCGGGCATGGGTGGCGGCATTGGATTGGGAATTTGCTGTGGGGGGCGGTAGCTGGCGGCGACTTTAGCAGGAATTGGCAACTGGCATGGGTGTCAGTACAGTAGTGGGCACTGGCGGCAGTCATAGCGGTGGTGGTAGTGGGCATGCCTCACCAGCCACTGATCTCACCGCACCCCACTGCTCAGTGTATATGGGCACACTAGGCTGTGGATTGGCATTTTATGTTATTTATTATTACCATGGATCCCTGTATTACTGTATGCGGCGGAACGGATGTGGCAGTGACTGGAGAAGTGACAGCAGGCTCTTATTGTAGGGTTGGGGATTTAACATTGTGTCACTTGCTCTCTCTCTCTTTGTATATACAGTATTGCAATTTGTCTTTAATATGATCATATTGTATTTGCTGTATGTTTTATGTATCCCCTTATTGGCAGGATGTAGGTTGCTTGTGGCAGGTGATAGGACACATTATTACATGTCATTGCAGATATATAAAATTGGAATCATATACATTCTGTGCCACTTAGTAGTGGCATATAATTCATTTTCCTGTATATTTGTGTATAGCTACATTAAGACGCCTACGTTTTCCTGTGGCTGTTTGACACCAGTGACATGTACATCTGATTTATACATGGGGCATGGTTGCAGTTGGTGTCATGGTATAGGTTGCAATATATATATATATATATATATATATATATATACGCGACAAGTAGGTGCGACACTCGGAAAAAATGACAAACTCAGAAGTTTCTATATCAACGTTTCGGTGTATTATCGTCTTCAGGATCTATATATATATATATATATATATATATATATATATATATATATATGGTGGAATGCACAGCATAGCTACGAAGCAAATGGTTGGACTGTCTTATACTTATATCTGCAGCCAAGGGATTAGACAAAATTGTTACAAAATACTGCACAATACGCAGCTGGAGATCCCTGACAACGTGCATGAAACCTCTAGCAACGCGCAGGAGACCCCTGCAAGCATGGAACCCAGAGCATGAAACCCTTGGCAACGAGAATGAGACCCTTGACAACAGGCAGGTCATTTAAAAGTAATTAGAAGCCTTACTGTGTTGCGTCATTTGTAAGGGCATTATTGTTTGTGGGGCATAAAATGGTGTCAGGGCCATAACTGTGTGTCATAATGCATCACGGGCATTACGGTGTGTGACATATTGCATAATGGGCATTACGTGTGTGGCATCAGAGGCGGTACTACTGCCCACCTCTGTCCAGGGGCCCAAAGCACGTAATGAGTCAAACTGACTCATTACATGCCGCTGTGTGCTGCGGGCAACCGCTGCTCACAGCACACAGCTGCCCATACAGGAGAGAACAGCGCAGGGACACGGGGGGGGGGGGGGGGGGGAGGAGGAGGAGGGAGCCTCTGCTGCTGTCTCTCTGCTTCACTATAGGCTGTCTTCTGCCGCTGTGAAGCGCATCCCAGCATTCACAGAGGCGGAGAACAGCCTGTAGTGAAGCAGAGGGACAGCAGCAGCAGTGCCTCCACCAATAACACAGCGCTGCTGTGGCTCCCTCCTCCACCTCCCTCCTCCTCCTTCTCTCCTGCCCGGGATCTATCTATCTATCTATCTATCTATCTATCTATCTATCTATCTTTCTTTCTTTCTTTCTTTCTTTCTTTCTTTCTTTCTTTCTTTCTCTTTCTTTCTTCATGTGCAAAAAGGGAGACTGTCTGCCGTAATGTGTAAAAAAGGGGGAATCTGCCTGACGTAATGTGTAAAAAGGGGGAATCTGCCTGCCGTGATGTGTAAAAAGGGGATGCTGTCTGCCGCAATGTGTAAAAAGGGCACGCTGTCTGCCGTAATGTGTAAAAAGGGCACGCTGTCTGCCGTAATGTGTAAAAAGGGCACGCTGTCTGCCGTAATATGTAAAAAGGGAACGCTGTCTGCCGTAATATGTAAAAAGGGGACGCTGTCTACCGTTATGTGTAAAAAGGGCACGCTGTCTGCCGTTATGTGTAAAAAGGGGATGCTGTCTGCCATTATGTGTAAAAAGTGTATGCTGTCTGCCGCTATGTGTAACAAGGGCACGCTGTCTGCCATTATGTGTAAAAAGGGGACGCTGTCTGCCGTTATGTGTAAAAAGGGGAATCTGTCCGCCGTGAGGTGTAAAAGGGTCTCTACCTGGTGTAGTGGTGCTACTGTGCGGCGTAATTTGAATAATGGCGACTACTGTGCACCGTTTTATGAATTGGTATTATTTTGTGGCCACACCCCTTCCCCATGAAGCCACGCCCCTATGTATTTTTACGCGCGCCCACGGCACGCACCGCCCCTGTTTTGCATGCAGGGGTGGGGCTCCGATGCCGTTTCTTGCACACAGTGCTAAAATGTCTAGTCACGGCACTGTTGCTAGGTATCCATTTCTCTGGCCCTGAGCAGGTCCCCCTCACCAGATCCTCTCCAGGGGTGAGGGAGTGGACTTGGATGGGATGGGGTGGGGGGCCCAAAGCATTTTGTCACACCTGGACCCCCCGCTTGCTAGTTCCGCCACTGTGTGGCATAATGTGTAATAGGCATTATGGTGTGTGGCATAATGTGTAATGGGCATTACGGTGTGTTCCATAATGTGTAATGGGAATTAGTCACGGCCGCCTGTTCATTCCCGCTGCCACCTCCCGCCAAGCACCCACCAGCAAAAACATAAATCGGCACCTATGACCCCAGCTATGGGATAGAATTATTCTTTGAGCTAAAGGGGAATCTCTTTGTGTTAGGCTTTATACTTTCTAAAATAGTTTTTTAGTTATTTTTTTTTTAAGCATGTATACACATGGCAGATATAAATGACTTTTAGCAGAAGCTTCAATTTCTTATCAGCTACCGTGCTATAAAAGCTATAAAAAGCCTGAGTTGGATGCAGCTCCAAAAGCCGATGCATCTCATGATTATTAACAGGCTGTGCAAGCTCCACACCGTGACATTGCAAGAGTGGACAGTTTGTTCCATGCAAGGCCTCTTCTTTCCATCTGTGAAATGGGCATTTATGGGCGGCAACTTGGCAGTTACTGGACCTTATTCAGCTTCATTTGTAGTCAGATGCACACCCCAAAAATGTCCATGACATGTCTGCGACCACTCCCCACAAACACCATGTCAATTAACCTGTGATCGCATCCCAGCAAGATGCAATTGCAGAAGAATCGCAGGTCGCACACGTGCAATGCATTTGCAACGCAGATGGACAATAAGCGGCCAATCTGCATTTTTGCAACTGGAGTTGAAAAAGGACCACTGGGCCTTTTCAGGTTTGTTAGCAAACCAATAGCACACTAATGGGCAAAACCATATTGCACTGCAGGTGAAGCATATGCAACATGTGCAGAGAGAGTTACAATGCTTTGCTAAAGTATTCACCCCTTTTGCATTTTTCATGTTTTGTTGCCTACAACCTGGAAATAAAAGGGATTGTTTGAAGGTTTGCATAATTTCATTCACAGAACATGCCTACAACTTTGAAGATTTTTTTTTTATTATTGTGAAGCAAACAACAAATAGGACAAAATAACAGAAAACTTCAGCGTGCATAACTATTCCCCCCCCCCCTAAAGTCAGTACTTTGTTGAGCCACCTTTTGCGGCAATTACAGTTGCAAGTCACTTTGGATAAGTCTCTATGAGCTTGCCACATCTTGCCACTGGGATTTTTGCCCATTCCTCAAGGCAAAACTGCTCCAGCTCCATCATGTTGGATGGTTTCCGCTTGTGAACAGCAATCTTCAAGTCTGACCACATGTTCTCAATTGGATTGAGATCTGGGCTTTGACTAGGCCATTCCAACACATTTAACTGTTTCCCCTTAAACCACTTGAGTATTAATTTAGCAGTATGCTTCGGGTCATTGTCCTGCTGGAAGGTGAACCTCTGTCCCAGTCTCAAATCACAGGCAGACTGAAACAGGTTTTACTCAAGAATATCCCTGTATTTAGCACCATCCATCTTTCCCTCAACTCAAAACAGTTTATTAGTCCCTGCTGCTGAAAAACATCCCCACAGCATGATGCTGCCACCACCATGTTTCACTGTGGGCATGGTGTTCTTGGGGTGATGGGATGTGTTGGGTTTGCGCCAGATATAGCGTTTTCCTTGGTGGCTGAAAAGTAAAATTTTAGTCTCAGCTGACCGGCGTACCTTCCTCCATACATTTGGGGAGTCGTCCACATGCCTTTTGGCAAACTCCACCTTGCCTTCTTATTTTTAATACTAAGTAATGGCTTTTTTTCCGGCCACTCTTCCATAAAGTTAAGCTCTATGGAGTGTACGGCTTATTGTGGTCACATGCACAGATACACCAGTATCTGCTGTGGAACTCTGCAGCTCCTTCAGGGTTACCTTTGGTCTCTGTGCTGCCTTTCTGATTAATGCCCTCCTTGCCTGGTCTGTGAGTGTTGGTGGCCGACCCTCTCTTGGCAGGTTAGTTGTGGTACCATGTTCTTTCCATTTGAAGATGAGGGATTTGATGGTGCTCTGGGGGATCATCAAAGATTTGGATATTTTTTTATAACCCAACCCTGACTTCTCAACAGCTTTGTTCCTGACTTGTTTGGAGAGCTCCTTGGTCTTCATGGTGTGATGCAGGGCCGGTGCTAGGGTGTCCGGCGCCCCCCTGCAAACAATAAATTTGCGCCCTCCCTCCCATATGTAATAAAGGGACAGTGCTCGCCAAAGGGCCACATAATAGTGTCCCCAATTCAAATTACGCTACACAGTATCACAATCGTATTCACATTATACCACACGTAGTGCCTTTGATTCATAGAGCACCAGATAGTTCTGTACCTAATTCACATTACGACACACAGTAGTGCTCCTTATACACAATGGGGGTCATTCCGAGTTGATCGCTCGCTAGCTGTTTTTAGCAGCCGTGCAAACGCTATGCCGCCTCCCACTGGGAGTGTATTTTAGCTTAGCAGAAGTGCGAACGGTTGCATCGCAATTTTTGTGTAGTTTCAGAGTAGCTCAAAACCTACTCAGCGCTTGCGGTCACTTCAGACTATTCAGTTCCGGATTTGACGTGGCAACACCGAAATGTTTGACTAACAAGGACTTGTTAGTCGTGTGTGATTCTTTCTGTATTAAGGTGGTAATTCCGAGTTGATCGCAGCCAGCAACTTTTTGCTGCTGGTGCGATCAACTAATCCACGCCTATGGGGGAGTGTATTTTAGCTTAGCAGGGCTGCGTTCGCTTGTGCAGCCCTGCTGAGCTAAAAAAGTTTTGTGCTGCTGAGGAGTAAGGCTGGTTATACTTACCCTGTGCGACAGATCCTCCCAACTCCCGGCGTTGACATCAGACATCCGCCTTTATTTGCCTGCACACGCCTGTGATCGGATGAGCACTCCACGAAAACGGCATCCAAAGGTGAGTATCCGCCCCGGAACGCCTCTCCGCTGTCAATTTTCTTGCGTTCGGCGCTGCATTTTCTTTGTTCGCTGTGCGCGCCTCCGTCACCGGGCAACGACGCATGTGCGCAATGTGCACACCGCGCATGCGCAGTTCCGACTCGTTCGCACCGCAGAGAAGAACCCCCTATGTCCAAGAGTGCCGCCATCAGTCACTGTGCTTATATATATATATATATATATATATATATACATACACACACACACACACACACACACACATACACACTATATAGTATATATACACACAGACACACATACATACTATATAGTGTGTGTGTGTGTGTGACCCACAGCCTAAGATGTAAATTTTAATGTTAGCAGCAGGGCAAAGAAAAATCTTATTAAAAAGGCAGCCTTACTGTTTGCCGACAGGCTGCTGTGACACAGGGCTCCACATGCTGCCCGGGATCAGCCCTCCTCCTTCTTCTCTCTTCTGTGCAGCCTGCGCGCCCAGCCAATGACTGAGCCGCAGGCTGCTGTTTCACATGCTATTGGACAGCTGAGCCGTCACTCAGCTGTCCCGTAGCTCCATGAGTATGCGGCGCCGGCTTTGTATATATGTACAGCGGAGAGCAGGGACCGCAGCACCGCAGATCAGATCGGATCTGCGGTGGGCGGCAGGGGGTGGAAATCCGGCTCTGTGCGGGAGAGTTCATTGGGGAGGAGGGGGTAGAAGCAGGAGGGTGGGAGCCGGAGCCGCGCTTCATGTTTCCTGCGTCTGTCATACAGTGTGACAGACGCAGCCGCAGCCGGGAGCCAGCAGCAACAGCAGAGCGGGGAGAGCGCCTCTTCCGACCAGCGCCTCCCTGCTTTGCAGGAGCTGCTGAGCGGGTTGCGCCGGCTCTGGTGTGATGCCTCTAGCTTAGTGGTGTTGCAGCCTCTGGGGCCTTACAGAAAAGGTGTGTTTATACTGACAGATCATGTGACACTTAAATTGCACACAGGTGGACTTCATTTCACTAATTATGTGACTTCTGAAGGTAATTGGTTGCACCAGAACTTTTGAGGAGCTTCATAGCACGGGGGGTGAATATATACGTTATGGTAAGAACTTACTATTGATAACGGTATTTCTCCTATGTCCACAGGTTTCCACAGGATAACATTGGGATATGATGGAGCGACATCGGATTGGCACCAAACGATCACAAGCTTTCTGGCCTCCCAGGATGCAACGGGCTCGTCCATATATCCTCGCCCACTGGCTCAGGCAAATCAGTTGTATCCCACAGCATTTAGGCAGGCGCATTATGTAGAACCCTATTCAGGCGAGAAGGACACACATGCACACCCTTCCATACAAGAGGGAAGAGGTTAGTGAGTATAAAGATTCTCAAATCAAGTGCATCAGGGTGGAATCCCTGTGGAAACCTGTGGACATAGGAGAAATACCGTTATCAACGGTAAGTTCTTACCATAATGTATATTTCTTCGGCAGGGTCCACAGGTTATCCACAGGATAACATTGGGACTTCTAAAAGCAATTTTTAGTGGTAGGGACGCTCCTGATTAGACAGGAGAACCTGTCGCCCGAATTTAGCGTCATGAGAGGCTAAAGTATCCAAGGCATAATGTCTAATGAATGTGTTAATGGAAGACCATGTGGCTGCCTTACATATCTGTTCTGCTGAAGCACCATGTTGTGCTGCCCATAAAGGACCTACCTTACGTGTAGAGTGAGCAGAGACATTAGCCGGAACCAGGGGCGGATTGGGAACAAAAAGCGGCCCTGGAAAAATTTGTACTAGTGGCCCCACATGGGCAGCACCAGAGGTGTAAGGTCTAGCCATGAGCCATGGCAGCAGCACCCTCCCCCCCAAGACTTTCCAGATAGTGGGCATGTCCAGCATCAAGGGGGAAGTTAAAAAGAACTAAAATTAAATATTATGAGCACATTATATGATACACCTACAGAATTTAGGAAACTATATCGTTCTTTAGAAAGATATATTTTCTTGCTTATTACACCAACCGTATCCTAATCACAATTCACTCAATCTTATATGTCAGCCAAGCAGGCAGACAGCGCATCCACTAGATCATCTGCAATCACAGGCTAAGTGGCAAAGTAATTTTCATATATGCAAATTATTTTGCATCTTATTCATTATGTCTATAAAAAGGACCACATGACCTCAAACAAAACAGGCCCCACGGGTGCGTCGGCCCACCGGGAATCTTCCCTGTAAACCCTATGGCCAATCCGCCTCTGGCCGGAACAGGGAGATCAGCTCGAGAATATGCTTCTGAAATCGTCATTTGAAGCCATCTTGCTAGCGTCTGTTTAGTAGCAGGCCATCCCCTCTTATGAAATCCGTAGAGAATGAAAAGATCTGTCTTTCTGATGGCACTGGTACGATCCACATAGATTCTTAATGCACGGACTACGTCCAGTGACGCTTCTCCCAAAGAAAGTCCCGACACCTGAAAAGCCGGGATTACAATTTCTTTGTTAAGGTGAAACTGTCACAACTGAGGGCCTGAGCTGACGGGAGGCAGCCTCAGTTGTAGGGGCTGAGATGTACCGGAACCTGGGAGGTTGTATCAGACCCCTGGACATGTAAGTAACATGAATAATAACTGCCCGAAGGCGTGACCACGACAACTTGGATAAAAGTCAATGATGTTTATTATGACAACTCCGCAACACAGCAGCAGTAAAAGAAAACGTAAAAGTCAGCAAAGAATAAATACAGTTCCTGGGTACTACAGGATGGCAGGAGCCACAGGGCACTGGTAGTGTGAGATAGTTCTTATGATCTTCTAGATGGAAAGTCCTTACCAGGCCCGACTGTAGCAATGGAGATAACCCAGGATTGTGCCAGCTGGTGTTCCAGGAAAAGCTGGGTTGCTGAAGATAAAACAGCTGCTGTGGATACTGGCTGGAACCAGACTGTTGTTAGCACGGAGTGGATACTGGCTGGAACCAGTTAAATAATAAATGAACTTGGGAGCGATGAAATATGAACTGAAATGTAGAACTTGAGAGCGGAGAAATAATAATACCGGTGGAGAGTGGTAAAGTGTAGAAAGGACACCGGCCCTTTAAGGGAAGCTGTACTCTGCTGGAAGCTGAGCTGGAAGCAGGTAAAGTTGTAGCTGGGAACAGATGAATCCACAATGGATTGGAGAGTCAGGCTACACCGCAGGTGGAATGCTGGTGCGGGTCTCTATGGTGGAAGTCTTGAGACAGGAGCTGGAACCTGGAAGACAATCACAGGAGAGAGACAAACAGGAACTAGGTTTGACAACCAAAGCACTGACGCCTTCCTTGCTCAGGCACAGTGTATTTATACCTGCAGCAAGGAAGGGATTGGCTAGGCAATTATGCAGATTATCAATACTGAGAATAGATTGGTGGAAATGATCAGCTGACAGAATCCAAGATGGCTGCGCCCATGCAGACACTTGGAGGGAAGTTTGGTTTGTAATCCATGTGGTAATGAAAACAGTAATGGCGGCGCCGGCCACCGGAGACAGGAGGCGCCAGGCTGACAGATGCACATCCAACCACGCGGACACAGCGGAGGCCGCGGCTGACGTAATCGCCACTCAGACACTCTGCATGCAGAAGTTCAGGGACGGCGGCGGAGGCCGCGGGAGACGCCATGCCAGGTGTAATATGGCGTTTACTGTGACAGCGTCCCAGAGTGACAGGAGAGGATACAGGAATGTACACATCAGGATAACAGATGGGATCCGGTCCTGGAGCGCTGAGCCAGCCTTAGGAGGCATCTGATGGGTAAGAAATGGCGTCCAGATACCCGGATCGTGACAGCACCCCCCCCTTTAGGAGTGGCCCCAGGACACTTCTTTGGCTTTTGAGGAAACTTGGAATGGAATCTCCGGACCAAGGCAGGAGCATGGACATCAGAAGCATTGGTCCATGAACGTTCCTCAGGACCATAACCCTTCCAGTCAATAAGATATTGTAGTTGACCGTAACGGTGACGTGAGTCCAGGATCTTGGCCACTTCATACTCAACGCCTCGTTGAGTTTGGACTTTCGGAGTTGGAGGAAGTGAGGAATGAAACCGATTCAAGATCAGCGGTTTCAACAGGGAAACATAGAATGTCCTGGGTATTTTTAAGAAGGGAGGCAACTGGAGTCTGTAAGCAACAGGATTGATGACTTGTTCAATCTTGAAAGGACCGATATAGCGAGGTGCAAACTTCATACTGGGAACTCTTAACCTCAAATTCTTTGTGGATAACCATACCCGATCACCCACCTTGAGAGCAGGAACTGCTCGACGCTTCTTATCCGCAAACTTCTTGTACCTGAACGATGCCTTGAGCAGAGCTGATCGTACGCTCTTCCAGATATTGGCAAACTGATGCAAGGTGATATCCACTGCGGGAACAGAAGTTGCTGGAAGCGGTTGAAACTCAGGGACTTTAGGGTGGAATCCAAAGTTAGTGAAGAATGGTGTTGAAGCAGATGAAGAATGATACTGGTTGTTATGACAGAACTCGGCCCAGGGAAGTAATTGAACCCAGTCATCTTGAGAGGAGGACACATAGATGCGGAGGAAGGCCTCCAAGTCCTGATTCACCCTCTCGGTTTGACCATTGGTCTGAGGATGGTAAGCCGTGGAAAACTTTAGCTTGACTTGGAGGACTTGACATAAACTTCGCCAGAATTTGGCTGTGAATTGAACTCCTCGATCTGAGATAATTTCTTCAGGAAGACCGTGGAGTCGGAAGATCTCTTGTATGAATACTTGAGCCAACTTGGAAGCTGACGGAAGACCGGTGAGAGGAATGAAGTGTGCCATCTTGGTGAACCGGTCAACTACCACCCAGATGGTATTGAACTTGTTGCACATGGGTAAGTCTGTAATGAAATCCATCGACAAGTGGGTCCATGGTCGACGGGGAACGGATAGTGGAACCAGTTGCCCCGCAGGCGACTGGCGGGATACTTTATGTTGGGCACACTTTGGGCAAGATGCAATAAACTCCAAGACGTCCTTTTTCAGAGTTGGCCACCAATAGGACCTAGAGATAAACTCCAGGGTTTTTTGGATACCTGTATGTCCGGCAAAACGGGAAGCATGGGCCCGATGCATGAGCTTCTTCCTTAGCATCGGCTTCACAAAACTTTTCCCTGATGGGGGCGTAGAGTCCATCCCTACCGTGGAGAATGCCAACGGATTTATAATAGGATGCTTGTCTGAAGACTCTGACTCATTTTCTTGCTCCCATAAGCGGGAAAGGGCATCGGCCTTGCGATTCTGAGAGCCCGGACAGAACTGGAGTTTAAAGTCGAACCTGGAAAAGAAAAGTGCCCATCTGGCCTGACGAGGGTTGAGACATTGTGCGCCCTTCAGGTATAAAAGGTTCCTGTGGTCTGTAAGTATGGTGATTGAATGAGAAGCTCCCTCCAACAGATACCTCCACTCTTCTAGAGCGAGCTTGATGGCTAGCAACTCCTGGTCGCCAATGGCATAGTTGCGCTCAGCTGGGGAGAACTTCCGGGAGAAGAAACTGCAAGGGTGTAAATGGCCATCTTTAGCCCTCTGAGATAACACCGCTCCTACTCCAACGGAGGAGGCATCCACCTCTAAGATGAAAGGAGAGTCGATGTCAGGCTGTTTCAGAACAGGCGCAGAGATGAACCTTTGTTTTAAAAGATGAAATGCTTGCATGGCTTCTTCAGACCACTTGGACGGGTTAGCACCCTTCTTAGTGAAAGCAGTAATAGGCGCCACAATGGTGGAAAAGTCTCGTATAAACTTTCGGTAATAGTTGGCGAACCCTAAGAACCTCTGGACCCCTTTGAGGGTTAAGGGTACCGGCCAATTTTGGATTGCTTGTAGTTTCTCAGGATCCATCTCTAGTCCGGAACCGGACACAATGTACCCTAGAAACGGAATGGACTTGACTTCAAAGACGCATTTTTCTAATTTGCAATGGAGATGATTGACACGGAGACGGGACAGAACCTCTTTAACCCAAAAACGATGTTCCTCTAAATCGTTGGCAAAAATGAGGATATCGTCTAGATAGACCACGACATGACGGTATAGAATGTCTCTGAAGATCTCATTGACAAAATGCTGGAAGACAGCTGGAGCATTGCTCAATCCGAAGGGCATGACGAGGTACTCATAAAGTCCGTCACGGGTGTTAAAGGCGGTCTTCCACTCGTCACCCTCACGGATCCGGATGAGATTGTATGCACCTCGCAAGTCCAGCTTTGTAAAGATGGTAGCTCCGCTAACTCTGTCAAAGAGCTCAGTAATCAGGGGTAAAGGATAACGGTTCTTGATGGTAATGTCGTTCAAACCTCTGTAGTCGATGCACGGCCGCAGACCACCATCTTTCTTTTTTACAAAAAAGAAGCCTGCGCCGGCTGGAGAAGAAGAAGGTCGAATGAACCCCTTTGCTAGGTTCTCTTTAATATATTCCTCCATAGAATGCGTCTCAGGCAGAGACAACGGATAAGTTCGGCCTCGAGGTGGAACCTTCCCTGGAACGAGATCAATCGGACAGTCCCATTCTCTATGAGGAGGAAGGATATCAGCAGAAGCTTTACTGAACACATCCGTGAAATCTTGATATGGAGGAGGTGGAACATCAGACGACCTGGGGGAGGAAGAACAGACAGGCAATACTTTAAACAAACATGTCTCAGCACAGGAGGAACCCCATGCCAGGATTTGCGTAGTCGTCCAATCAATTGTAGGATTGTGAAGACGGAGCCATGGAAGGCCCAGGACCACAGGATGTGTGGCTCTTGGAATCACTAAAAAAGAAATAAGTTCGGAATGAAGAACTCCCACTCTCAGACGAACTGGTAGAGTCCTTAAAGAAATAACTGCATCAAAAATTTTGCTGCCATCCACGGCAGTTAAAGAAATGGACGAAGGAAGTCTCTCGGTGGGTAGGGACCACCGTTTAACATAGGCTTCGGTAATAAAGTTCCCAGCTGCTCCGGAATCAAGGAGGGCAATGACGTTCCGATAACGTTGAGCAACTTGAAGCGAGACTGGGAGATTACAATCTTGAGGAGATGGAGAGGAGATCATTACTCCTAGCCGGCCCTCTCCTTGGCGAGCTAGGATTTGGAGTTTCCCGGACGTTTGGGACAGGCATTAATGGTGTGAGACGGAGCTGCACAATAGAGACAGAGAAACTCGGAGAGACGTCTTCGGCGCTCAGCAGGAGTTAAACGGGAACGGCCAAGTTGCATGGGCTCATCTTTAGATGGTGACAGTTGACGAGGAGGAGGAGCAGAAGATTTTGGAGCAGATGATCTTCCACGCTCAGTTGCTCTCTCTCTGAAACGTAAATCAACTTTCGTGCAGAGTGAGATTAGCTCATCTAACTTAGAAGGTAAGTCTCTGGTAGCTAACTCATCTTTAATACGCTCAGATAAGCCATGCCAGAATGCAGCATACAGGGCCTCGTCGTTCCATGCCAGTTCGGATGCCAGGATCTGGAACTGTATCAGATATTGTCCTACAGTACGTGACCCCTGGCGTAAACGGAGAATCTCGGATGAAGCTGAGGTTACCCGGCCTGGCTCGTCGAAGATGCGCCTGAATGTTGACACGAAGGCAGTGTAGGAAGATAGCAGGGTGTCGGACCTCTCCCATAACGGTGATGCCCAATCAAGGGCTGAGCCACTGAGAAGAGAAATAATGTAGGCAATTTTTGTACGGTCACTGGGAAAATTGCCAGGTTGTAGCTCAAACTGAATCTCACACTGGTTGAGAAATCCCCTGCAGAATCTTGGAGATCCGTCAAATTTTGCTGGCGTTGGAAGATGAAGACGTGGAGCAGAAATGGGTAAGGTGGGTGGGGTTATAGCTGGAGTCACTGTGGTTGACGCACCAGACGCGCCTGATCCACGGAGAGTTGTCTGAATCCCATCCAGCCGAGTAGAGAGATCCTGGAGACAGCGGATGATGTGGCCCTGTGCAGCCTCCTGATGTTCTAGTCGGGCTGCCAGTTCTTGCATCGGCCTGGCCGCTTGATCCTGGTCTCCGGCTGGATTCATTAGGTCAGTGCTTACTGTCACAACTGAGGGCCTGAGCTGACGGGAGGCAGCCTCAGTTGTAGGGGCTGAGATGTACCGGAACCTGGGAGGTTGTATCAGACCCCTGGACATGTAAGTAACATGAATAATAACTGCCCGAAGGCGTGACCACGACAACTTGGATAAAAGTCAATGATGTTTATTATGACAACTCCGCAACACAGCAGCAGTAAAAGAAAACGTAAAAGTCAGCAAAGAATAAATACAGTTCCTGGGTACTACAGGATGGCAGGAGCCACAGGGCACTGGTAGTGTGAGATAGTTCTTATGATCTTCTAGATGGAAAGTCCTTACCAGGCCCGACTGTAGCAATGGAGATAACCCAGGATTGTGCCAGCTGGTGTTCCAGGAAAAGCTGGGTTGCTGAAGATAAAACAGCTGCTGTGGATACTGGCTGGAACCAGACTGTTGTTAGCACGGAGTGGATACTGGCTGGAACCAGTTAAATAATAAATGAACTTGGGAGCGATGAAATATGAACTGAAATGTAGAACTTGAGAGCGGAGAAATAATAATACCGGTGGAGAGTGGTAAAGTGTAGAAAGGACACCGGCCCTTTAAGGGAAGCTGTACTCTGCTGGAAGCTGAGCTGGAAGCAGGTAAAGTTGTAGCTGGGAACAGATGAATCCACAATGGATTGGAGAGTCAGGCTACACCGCAGGTGGAATGCTGGTGCGGGTCTCTATGGTGGAAGTCTTGAGACAGGAGCTGGAACCTGGAAGACAATCACAGGAGAGAGACAAACAGGAACTAGGTTTGACAACCAAAGCACTGATGCCTTCCTTGCTCAGGCACAGTGTATTTATACCTGCAGCAAGGAAGGGATTGGCTAGGCAATTATGCAGATTATCAATACTGAGAACAGATTGGTGGAAATGATCAGCTGACAGAATCCAAGATGGCTGCGCCCATGCAGACACTTGGAGGGAAGTTTGGTTTGTAATCCATGTGGTAATGAAAACAGTAATGGCGGCGCCGGCCACCGGAGACAGGAGGCGCCAGGCTGACAGATGCACATCCAACCACGTGGACACAGCGGAGGCCGCGGTTGACGTAATCGCCACTCAGACACTCTGCATGCAGAAGTTCAGGGACGGCGGCGGAGGCCGCGGGAGACGCCATGCCAGGTGTAATATGGCGTTTACTGTGACAGCGTCCCAGAGTGACAGGAAAGGATACAGGAATGTACACATCAGGATAACAGATGGGATCCGGTCCTGGAGCGCTGAGCCAGCCTTAGGAGGCATCTGATGGGTAAGAAATGGCGTCCAGATACCCGGATCGTGACAGAAACTTAGAGACCACCTTAGGAAAATAACCAGACCTAGTTCTGAGAACTGCTTTAACTGGATAAAAAAAATCAGAAAAGGAGACTTAGATGACAGCGCTCCTAAATCTGATACAGATCCAGCGCGCAATAGTTTGCTTTTGTCATGATCCGGGTATCTGGACGCCATTACTTACCCTTCAGATGCCTCCTAAGGCTGGCTCAGCGTTCCAGGACCGGATCCCATCTGTTATACTGATGTCCACATTCCTGCCTCCTCTCCTGTCACTCTGAGACGCGGTCACCGCAATGCCTGTTACATCCGGAATGGCGTCTCCCGCGGCCTCCGCCGCTGTTCCTGAGTTTCTACATGCAGAATGTCAGAGTGGTGATTACGTCAGCCGCGGCCTCCGCTGTGCCCGCGTGGTTAAATGTGCACTTATCAGTCTGGCGTCTCCTGTCTCCTGTGGCCGGCGCCGCCATTACTGTTTTAATTCCCACATGGATTACAAACCAAACTTCCCTCCAAGTGTCTGCATGGGCGCAGCCATCTTGGATTCTGTCATCTGTTCATTTCCACCAATCTGCTGTTTGCAATGTTAATCTGCATAATTGCCTAGCCAATCCCTTCCTTGCTGCAGGTATAAGTAATCTGTGCCTGAGCAAGGAAGGCGTCAGTGCTTTGGTTGTCAAACCTAGTTCCAGTTTGTCTCTCTCCTGTGGTTGTTTTCCAGGTTCCAGTTCCTATCTCCAAACCTCCACTAAAGAGACCCGCACCAGCATTCCACCTGCGGTGTAGCCTGACTCTCCTATCCTCTTGGATTCATCTGCTTCCAGCCATAGATCCACCTGCTTACAGCAATCAGCTTCCAGCAGAGATCAGCTCTTCTTAAAGTGCCGGTACCCTTTTCTACAGATTACCATTTATCACCAGTATTATTATTTCACCGCTCTCAAGCTCCATATATCATTTCATATTTCATCGCTCTCAAGCTACATTTATTATTTAACTGGTTCCAGCCAGTATCCACTCCGTGCCAACATCAGTCTGGTTCCAGCCAGTATCCACAGCAGCCGTTTTATCCACAGCAGCCCAGCTCTTCCTGGAACACCAGCTGGTACGATCCTGGGCTATCTCCATTGCTACAGTCGGGCCTGGTAAGGACTTTCCAACTAGAAGATTATAAGAACTATCTCATACTACCAGAGCCCTGTGGCCCTTGCCACCCTGTAGTACCCAGGAACTGTATTATTTCCCTGCTGAGTTTTATGTTTTCTTATTTGCTGCTGTGTTACGGAGTATGTCATAATAAACATCATTGACTTTTATCCTGGTTGTCGTGGTCACGCCTTCGGGCAGTTATTCTACATGTTACTTACATGTCTAGGGGTCTGATACAACCTCCCAGGTTCCGTTACATCTCAGCCCCTACAACTGAGGCTGCCTCCCGTCAGCTCAGGCCCTCAGTTGTGACAGCTTTGAAGCAGGAGCACCAAGCTTGTTGGAAGCATACAGGATAAACAAAGACTCTGTTTTCTGACGTTCTGGCTACATAACCTTCAAAGCCCTGACCACATCAAGTAACTCGGAATCCTCCAAGTCAGTAGTAGCCACAGGTGTTATGATTCCAGTACTTCTGACCAGAGGAGATCGTATGGCTGAGGTCAGAGTACTGGGAAGATATGCTGGTTGTGGGAGCAGGAAAGCCTAGTAACCCCTGGCGCCCCAACTCCGTTGTCTCGCCCGTGTTATCAGAAATCCCCTGCGAGACTATGGTTGCTTGAGCCCATGGCAGCCGCGTTCGAAGGGCGGATTATGTCTGCCCAACCCCGATGCCCCCTCAGGTCTTAATGGGAGACAAAGGGAAATCCGAGACAGGGTGATAACAAGGGGCCCTCTGACTAAGCAACCAGGCCAGGGGCCACAAGCCAACTAACTAAATCAAAAGGTATGTGCGGACTAGCCGCCAGGGAAAAGGACAACCAAAGATCCACCGATCCGTTACTCCCATCCAGCACCGCTGGATACCAGAGTGGATCAGGGAGAGCGGAATCCTCCGCAAAAGCTCCAGGACACAAATATACTAAATAATAAACAGTAAGCGGACAAGCCGCAACACACGGCTGCGCCGTGACTCACGAACACCACAGGACGTTAAAGGTGCTCAGTCAGACTCCAGGAAAAGATGACAAATCTCTGAGTACAGGACCACTGAGGACAGGAACAACCGGCTTGAGCAGGACTGGATACTTTCTGCAACTGACATAGGCAAACAGGAAGCTGCCGACACCGACTTTCAGAACTGGAGGACAGGCAGAATCCACTGGAACTCAGGGTAGGACACGGGATCAGACACAGGGACTGACACAGGAATCAACACAGGGACTGACACAGGAATCCACACAGGGACTGACACAGGAATCCACACAGGGACTGACAGGAACCAGCTCAAACTTAAAGCAGACTGCAACCCAAGGAATATCATCAGCATCTGCTAACTGCAGTGAGCCAGCATATATCAGAGAGGCCTAATTAATTATCTCTTGCAGCTGGCCTGCTGCACGACTAAGCTGACAAGATGCAATCAGCAGCCAGATGAGGCTGAACACATGGGAACAAGCTGCAATTGCACAGACTCACCAGCGGCAGCAGACAAGAGTAATCCAAAACAGAGCAATGGGAAATCCTGGCATGCAAGACAACTAAATAAACATAAAATAGGAATGAACCACTACCTGTGGTTCATAACAGTATCCCCTCCTTAAGGGTGAGCTCCGAGCACCCCATGACACCCACGGGGAACATAAACAGAAGTATAACATGAAATACAGAACAAAACTGCAAAACAGGAATGAGCCACAGCCGTGGCTCATAACAGTACCCCCCCCTTGAGGAGGGGTCAAAAGACCCCAAAATTCAGACTATCCAGAACAAGGGATACAAAAAAAAAAACCTGACACATTGGTCTAACAGACACGAAAACAGAAACAAGCTGCAACCACAGCTTGTAACAGTGCCCTCCCCTTGATGGTGGCCACTGGACACAAGACAAGGGAAAAAAAATCTTTTTTTTTTTTTTTTATCAAGGCAAGAGTCAAAAAATTATTTATTTTTCTTCCTCTTCTTTTTACAAAGCTCTTTAGGTCTGACCAAGGTAATTCCCCAAACATTGTCTGAACTGATGGTACCACCCAGCAAGGCTGCGTTCAAATCAGAGACAGGTCTCTTACCCTTGGGAGCTGAACTTTCTGGTAAAGTACTATTATTAGAAGAAGTAGTCAGAAAAGCACATCCTGCAGTCACAACAACGGGCTGAGACTCCTGTGCCGAGTTTACAGTATTTTGTGGACTCTCAGCAGACAAGACGGGTGACTTAGAGGAACCTGAACCAATTTCTTTGGAACCATATCTTTTAATAATTGCATCACTGAATGCTGGGGGATCCTGAAGAATGGGATCTTCAGCTTTCATTAGGCTGGTCGCCCACTCAAAAGGCTCTCCTCTAAAAGAATAAATAAGATAGAGCACAAGGTTCTCTGGAGTGATGCCCAGAAATGGTCTAGACAACATAATAATGTAATAGTGTTTGTAAAGCGCCAGAAATTGGGCTAAGTCCCCATCAAAGATTATGGATGTTGAGATATCAGAGTCAGGATCTGTTTCCTTCTCATCTGACTGACTGGAGTGCTTTGCTAGGACCTGGTCACTATTGACCTTACTCGAGGCTGAGACTCTCTGAACCCCACCCGGGGCTGAGACTCTCTGAACCCCACCCGGGGCTGAGACTTTCTGAACCCCACCCGGGGCAGTGACTTTCTGAACCCCACCCGGGGCAGTGACTTTCTGAACCCCACCCGGGGCAGTGACTTTCTGAACCCCACCCGGGGCAGTGACTTTCTGAACCCCACCCGGGGCAGTGGCCTCCGGGAACCCCGCTGGGGCAGTGGCCTCCGGGAACCCCGCTGGGGCAGTGGCCTCCGGGAACCCCGCTGGGGCAGTGGCCTCCGGGAACCCCGCTGGGGCAGTGGCCTCCGGGAACCCCGCTGGGGCAGTGGCCTCCGGGAACCCCGCTGGGGCAGTGGCCTCCGGGAACCCCGCTGGGGCCAGCACCTCGGATTCTTTTACTGGGACCGGGTCGTTGGCCTCCCTGACTGGGATCGGGCCATCGGCCTCCCTCTCTGAGTCGATAATAATCGAAAGTTCTCCCGGGACTATGACTTCCGGGACTTTTGCTGAAGCAATAACGTTCAGATCCTCCACTAATGCTATGCTTCTTAAGTTCTTTCCTGGGGAAGCGACTTCTAGACCCTTCTTTGGGGCTGCGTCTCTCGAGACCCCACTTGGGGATATTACTTCAAAGATCCCTTCTGGGGTTTTGCTTCTCGAGTTCCCTTCAAGAACTATGGTTTTAGATACCCTTTCTGAGGTTGCGCTCCCCAAGTCCCTACCTGGGGTAACAGCTTCTGAGACCCCTTCTGGTATGGAAACCTGAGCTACAATATTTGATGTCCCTCTATAAGCTTGGGCATCGGGTACCGCTCCAGCACTCTGGGCATCGGGTACCGCTCCAGCACTCTGGGCATCGGGTACCGCTCCAGCACTCTGGGCATCGGGTACCGCTCCAGCACTCTGGGCATCGGGTACCGCTCCAGCACTCTGGGCATCGGGTACCGCTCCAGGACCCTGGGCATCGGGCACCACTCCAGGACCCTGGGCTACGGGCACCACTCCAGGACCCTGGGCTATGGGCACCACTCCAGGACCCTGGGCTACGGGCACCACTCCAGGACCCTGGGCTACGGGCACCACTCCAGGACCCTGGGCTACGGGCACCACTCCAGGACCCTGGGCTACGGGCACCACTCCAGGACCCTGGGCTACGGGCACCACTCCAGGACCCTGGGCTACGGGCACCACTCCAGGGACTTGCAACTCCGCTTCCACAGGAACCTCAAGAGAGGAGAGAAACATTCTCTTTTGATTCCTGAATCTATAATGGGGCTCCCTTGCCCAAGGACCCCAATTATAGGACAGAGAGCTTTTTTGTGTGGGTTGTGTGACAAGTACCTCTGCCACAGTAGAGACAGGAGTAGGTCTTGTATCATGACTCAACTTGGCCAGAGGGCAAGACTCGTCACCACACTTTGGCTTGCGCAACTCACAGGTCTGCAGATAATGGCCTAAACCCCCACAATATAGGCATAAGTTTAAGTTTCTGCGACGCAGACGCTCCTCTTCTGAGAGCCTGGGCCGCAGAAAACTTTTAAACTTTTTCTCTTCAATTAAACCAGAGGATTCTCTTGTCACCATACTGTGAACAAGAGTCTCTTTAGAGATAGATGTACTCTCAACGACTTCTGGCAAAATAAGCAAGATTTTAGTCAGAAGGTTTTGCAGTTGCTTTAGGGATTGCTGCAAAACTTCTAGTCGCTCTGGTCTCAAAGCACTGAATACAGAGTTCAGGGCTGCGAGAGATGCCTGCAGGGCTTGCATAGTAGACATAGGAGGATTTAAAACTAGACAAGACAAGACAAGACAAGGCAAGACAAGGCAAGGCAAGGCAAGACAAGGCAAGGCAAGACAAGGCAAGGCAAGACAAGGCAAGACTAAATTTTGCTAAACAAAACAAGACTTTTTTTTTTTTTAAACACCGGACTGGATTCTAAACACCGGACTGGATTCTAAACACCGGACTGGATTCTAAACACCGGACTGGATTCTAAACACTGGATTGGATTCTAAACACCGGACTGGATTGGATTCTAAACACCGGACTGGATTGGATTCTAAACACCGGACTGGATTCAGCACACTGAATTCTAGACAGGACTGGATTCTAGACTAGACACTGGACTGGGCCAAAAAAGAAAAAAAAAGTTTTATTTCTTTTTTGTGGTATGGCTGATGATAATGTTATGATTCCAGTACTTCTGACCAGAGGAGATCGTATGGCTGAGGTCAGAGTACTGGGAAGATATGCTGGTTGTGGGAGCAGGAAAGCCTAGTAACCCCTGGCGCCCCAACTCCGTTGTCTCGCCCGTGTTATCAGAAATCCCCTGCGAGACTATGGTTGCTTGAGCCCATGGCAGCCGCGTTCGAAGGGCGGATTATGTCTGCCCAACCCCGATGCCCCCTCAGGTCTTAATGGGAGACAAAGGGAAATCCGAGACAGGGTGATAACAAGGGGCCCTCTGACTAAGCAACCAGGCCAGGGGCCACAAGCCAACTAACTAAATCAAAAGGTATGTGCGGACTAGCCGCCAGGGAAAAGGACAACCAAAGATCCACCGATCCGTTACTCCCATCCAGCACCGCTGGATACCAGAGTGGATCAGGGAGAGCGGAATCCTCCGCAAAAGCTCCAGGACACAAATATACTAAATAATAAACAGTAAGCGGACAAGCCGCAACACACGGCTGCGCCGTGACTCACGAACACCACAGGACGTTAAAGGTGCTCAGTCAGACTCCAGGAAAAGATGACAAATCTCTGAGTACAGGACCACTGAGGACAGGAACAACCGGCTTGAGCAGGACTGGATACTTTCTGCAACTGACATAGGCAAACAGGAAGCTGCCGACACCGACTTTCAGAACTGGAGGACAGGCAGAATCCACTGGAACTCAGGGTAGGACACGGGATCAGACACAGGGACTGACACAGGAATCAACACAGGGACTGACACAGGAATCCACACAGGGACTGACACAGGAATCCACACAGGGACTGACAGGAACCAGCTCAAACTTAAAGCAGACTGCAACCCAAGGAATATCATCAGCATCTGCTAACTGCAGTGAGCCAGCATATATCAGAGAGGCCTAATTAATTATCTCTTGCAGCTGGCCTGCTGCACGACTAAGCTGACAAGATGCAATCAGCAGCCAGATGAGGCTGAACACATGGGAACAAGCTGCAATTGCACAGACTCACCAGCGGCAGCAGACAAGAGTAATCCAAAACAGAGCAATGGGAAATCCTGGCATGCAAGACAACTAAATAAACATAAAATAGGAATGAACCACTACCTGTGGTTCATAACAGTATCCCCTCCTTAAGGGTGAGCTCCGAGCACCCCATGACACCCACGGGGAACATAAACAGAAGTATAACATGAAATACAGAACAAAACTGCAAAACAGGAATGAGCCACAGCCGTGGCTCATAACAACAGGCACCACAATAGGTTGGTTTATATGAAAGGATGAAACCACTTTCGGCAGAAATTGTGGACAGGTCCGCAATTCTGCTCTATCCGCATGGAAAACCAGATAGGGGCTTTTATGTGACAAAGCCGCCAACTCTGACACACGCCTAGCCGAAGCCAAGGCTAATAGCATGACCACCTTCCACGTGAGACATTTCAACTCCACCGTTTTGAGTGGTTCAAACCAGTGGGATTTCAGGAAACTCAACACCACGTTAAGATCCCAAGGTGCCACTGGAGGCACAAAAGGGGGCTGAATATGCAGCACTTCCTTCACAAACGTCTGAACTTCAGGTAGAGAAGCCGAATCTTTTTGAAAGAAAATGGATAGGGCTGAAATCTGGACCTTAATAGAACCCAATTTTAGGCCCAAATTCACTCCGGACTGTAGGAAGTGAAGGAAACGGCCCAGCTGGAATTCCTCCGTAGGAGCATTCCTGGCCTCACACCAAGCAACATAATTTCGCCATATACGGTGATAATGTTGAGCTGTCACGTCCTTCCTAGCCTTTATCAGCGTAGGAATGACCTCATCCGGAATGCCATGCCGTAAAACGCAGCCGCGGTAAGTCTTGGAACAGACAGGGCCCCTGTTGCAACAAGTCCTGTCTTAGAGGAAGAGGCCACAGGTCCTCTGTGAGCATTTTTGCAGATCTGGATACCAAGTCCTTCGTGGCCAATCTGGAACAATGAGTATTGTTCTCACTCCTCTTTTTCTTATTATCCTCAGCACCTTGGGTATGAGAGGCAATACATAGACCGACTGGAACACCCACGGTGTCACCAGGGCGTCTACAGCTATCGCCTGAGGGTCTCTTGACCTGGTGCAATACCGCTGTAGCTTTTTGTTGAGGCAGGATGCCATCATGTCCACCTGTGGCAGTTCCCACCGACTTGTAATCTGTGCGAAGACTTCCTGATGAAGTCCTCACTCTCCCAGGTGGAGGTCGTGTCTGCTGAGGAAGTCTGCTTCCCAGTTGTCCACTCCCGGGATGAACACTGCTGACAGTGCGCTTACGTGATTCTCCGCCCAGCGAAGAATCTTGGTGGCTTCCGCCATCGCCACTCTGCTCCTTGTGCCGCCTTGGCGGTTTACATGAGCCACTGCGGTGATGTTGTCTGACTGAATCAGAACCGGTTGGTCGCGAAGCAGGGTCTCCGCTTGACATAGGGCGTTGTATATGGCCCTTAGTTCCAGGATGTTGATGTGAAGGCAAGTCTCTTGACTTGACCACAGACCTTGGAAATTTCTTCCCTGTGTGACTGCACCCCAACCTCGGAGGCTTGCGTCCGTGGTCACCAGGACCCAGTCCTGAATGCCGAATCTGCGGCCCTCGAGAAGGTGAGCGCTCTGTAGCCACCACAGTAGTGACACCCTGTCCCTGGGGGATAGGGTGATTAACCGATGCATCTGAAGATGTGATCCGGACCACTTGTCCAGTAAGTCCCATTGAAAAGTCCTCGCATGGAACCTGCCGAAGGGAATGGCCTCGTATGATGCCACCATCTTTCCCAGGACACGAGTGCAGTGATGCACTGACACCTGTTTTGGTTTTAATAGGTTCCTGACCAGTGTCATGAGTTCCTGAACTTTCTCTATCGGGAGATAAACCCTTTTCTGGTCTCTCGATCTCGCTGTTATGAGGAGATCGTCCAAGTATGGGATAATTGTGACTCCTTGCTTTCGCAGGAGTACCATCATTTCCGCCATTACCTTGGTAAATATTATCAGTGCAGTGGAGAGACCAAACGGCAACGTTTGAAATTGGTAATGACAATCCTGTACCACAAATCTGAGGTACGCCTGATGAGGTGGATAAATGGGGACATGAAGGTATGCATCCTTTATGTCCAGAGACACCATAAAATCCCCCCCTTCCAGGCTTGCGATGACCGCTCTCAGCGATTCCATCTTGAACTTGAACCTTTTCAGGTATATGTTCAGGGATTTTAAATTCAACATGGGTCTGACCGAACCGTCCGGTTTCGGGACTACAAACATGGTCGAATAATAACCCCTTCCTTGTTGAAGGAGGGGAACCTTGACCACCACCTGTTGAAGATACAATTTGTGAATTGCAGTTAACACTATTTCCCTCTCGTGGGGGGAAGCTGGCAGGGCCGATTTGAGGTATCCGTGAGGGGGCATCTCCTCGAATTCCAGCTTGTATCCCTGAGACACAATCTCTATTGCCCAGGGATCCAACTGGGAGTGAACCCACTTGTGGCTGAAATTTCGAAGACGTGCCCCCACCGGGCCTAGCTCCGTTTGTGGAGCCCCAGCGTCATGCGGTGGATTTTGTAGAGGCCGGGGAGGACTTCTGTTCCTGGGAACTAGCTGTGTTGTGCAGCTTCTTTCCTCTGCCCCTGCCTCTGGCAAGAAAGGACGCACCTTGGACTTTCTTGTTTTTCTGTGATCGAAAGGACTGCATTTGATAATACGGTGCTCTCTTAGGCTGTGAGGAAACATATGGCAAAAAATTTGACTTTCCAGCAGTAGCTGTGGAGACCAGGTCCGAGAGACCCTCCCCAAACAATTCCTCACCCGTGTAAGGTAAAACCTCCATATGCCTTTTTGAGTCGGCATCACCTGTCCATTGCCGAGTCCACAGGACCCTTCTGGCAGAAATTGACATAGCATTTATTCTAGAACCCAGTAGACTAATGTCTCTTTGAGCATCTCTCATATAAAGGACAGTGTCTTTAATATGCCCCAGGGTCAATAAAACAGTATCCCTATCTAGGGTATCCAACCCCTCTGATAAGGTATCAGTCCATGCCGCTACAGCGCTACAGACCCAGGCCGATGCGATTGCCGGTCTGAGCAAGGTACCTGAATGTGTATAAATGGACTTCAGGGTACCCTCCTGTTTGCGATCCGCAGCATCCTTCAGGGTAGCAGTATCCTGGGACGGCAGGACTACCTTTTTGGATAAGCGTGTTAAAGCTTTGTCCACCCTAGGGGAGGATTCCCATCGTAACCTGTCCGTTGGCGGGAAAGGATACGCCATAAGAATCCGTTTGGAAATCTGCATTTTTTTTTATCTGGAGATTCCCAAGCTTTTTCACACAACTCATTCAGTTCGTGTGATGGGGGAAAACTTACCTCAGGTTTCTTTCCCTTATACATATAAACCCTTGTGTGAGGGACAGGGGTTTCCTCTGTGATGTGCAAAACATCCTTAATTGCTATAACCATATATCGGAGTGATCTAGCCAACTTTGGCTGTAACTTTGCATCCTCGTCATCGACACTGGAGTCAGAATCCATGTCGGTATCTGTGTCTACAATTTGGGATAGTGGGCGCTTCTGAGACCCTGACGGCCTCTGCGACATAGGATCAGGCACGGGTTGGGACCCTGACTGTCCTGAGGCTTCAGCTTTATCTAACCTTTTATGCAAGGAATTAACATTATCATTTAAAACCTTCCACATATCCATCCAATCAGGTGTCGGCGCCGTCGGAGGAGACACCCCATTCACTTGCTCCCGCTCTGCTTCCACATAGCCTTTCTCATCAGACATGTCGACACAAGCGTACCGACACACCACACACACAGGAAATGCCCTTTTTGAAGACAGTTCCCCCACAAGGCCCTTTGGAGAGACAGAGAGAGAGTATGCCAGCACACACCCCAGCGCTATAACCCAGGAATAACACAGTAACTTAATGTTAACCCAGTAGCTGCTGTTTATATTATGATTTTGCGCCTAATTTATGTGCCCCCCCTCTCTTTTTACCCTCTTCTACCGTGAATCTGCAGGGGAGAGCCTGGGGAGCTTCCTCTCAGCGGAGCTGTGGAGAAAAAATGGAGCTGGTGAGTGCTGAGGAAGAAGCCCCGCCCCCTCGACGGCGGGCTTCTGTCCCGCTTAAATATGCATTTTCTTGGCGGGGGCTCATACATATATACAGTGCCCAACTGTATATATGTTTACTTTTGCCAAAAAACAGGATCCAAATGCTGCCCAGGGCGACCCCCCCCTGCGCCCTGCACCCTTACAGTGACCGGAGTATGTGAGGTGTGTGGGAGCAATGGCGCACAGCTGCAGTGCTGTGCGTTACCTCAGTGAAGAACGGAGTCTTCTGCCGCCGATTTGAAGTCTTCTTGCTTCTCATACTCACCCGGCTTCTGTCTTCCGGCTCTGCGAGGGGGACGGCGGCGCGGCTCTGGGATCGGACGGCGAGGCTGAGATCCTGCGTACGATCCCTCTGGAGCTAATGGTGTCCAGTAGCCTAAGAAGCAGGACCTAACTTCAGAGAGTAGGGCTGCTTCTCTCCCCTCTGTCCCACGATGCAGGGAGTCTGTTGCCAGCAGAGCTCCCTGAAAATAAAAAACCTAACAAAATACTTTCTCTCAGCGAACTCAGGAGAGCTCTCTGAAAAGCACACCAGAACCTAAATTCTTTCTTAAAGTGCCCATGTCTCCTGCGGAGCCCGTCTATCCCCATGGTCCTTACGGAGTCCCCAGCATCCACTAGGACGTTAGAGAAATAACATTTGCAGAGAGAGTTAGATTTGGGTGTGGTGTGTTCAATCTGCAATCTAAATTGCAGTGTAAAAATAAAGCAGCAGTATTTACCCTGCACAGAAACAAAATAACCCACCCAAATCTAACTCTATCTGCAAATGTTATATCTGCCCCCCCCTGCAGTGCACATGGTTTTGCCCAACTGCTAAAAAATTTCCTGCTGCGATCAACTTGGAATTACCCCCATAGTTCGAATTACCTGTAGTGAGAATTCTCTTGACTTCAGGATAGAGGTTTCAACAGCCACGCCATCAAAGACAGTCGACCCAGATGCCTGTGATAACAAGAACCCTGCATCAGTAGATGTGGATGTTGAGGGAGCAGAATTGGAGCATGCAACGACATCCTCTGCAGATCTATGTACCAATGCCTTCTGGGCCAAGCCGGAGCTATTAAAATCACGGCACCCTTTGCTTGCTTTATTATCCTCACTACCCTGGGTAGCAGCAAGATTGGAGGAAACAGATATGCCAGATGAAATTCGCTCCGGGGTCCTGTGTTCTTGATCCGTATGCCAGAACTTTGTTGTTCAGACGGGACGCCATGAGATCTATCTCTGGCAAACCCCACTTGTTTACTAGAGTCTGAAAAACTTCAAGGGTATAGAGACCATTCGCTTGCTCTAATGGTGTGTCGACTGAGAAAGTCCGCTTCCCAGTTTAGGATTCCTGGAACGAACACTGCGGATAATGCTGGAAGATGGAGTTCTGCCCACTTTAGTATGTGACTTACCTCCTTCATTGCTTTTTGGCTGCAAGTTCCTCCCTGATGGTTGAGGTACACTACTGCCGTTGCATTGTCCGAGCGGATCTGGACTGGTTTTTCTTGCAGAATGTCCTTTGCCTGAATCAGTGCCATTTATATGGCCCGAAGTTCCAACAGGTTTATTGGCAGACCACTTTCTTCTGTGGTCCATTGTCCCTGGAACCATAATCTTCCAGACACTGCTCCCCAGCCCTGTAGACTGGCATCTGTTGTCAGGATCTCCCAATCTGATATCCAAAGGGTCTCCCCTTGTCTAGATGGGATGTCTGTAGCCACCAGGCTAATGATCTTTTTACCTTTACTGGAAGTATCATCATTTGTTTCTTTATTGTCTGATGTATTCCATTCCATCTGGCCAGAATCAGATGCTACAAAAAGAAAGGAGAGGAAAGAATGGCCCTCATTCCGAGTTGTTCGCTCGCAAGCTGCTTTTAGCAGCTTTGCACACGCTAAGCCGCCGCCTACTGGGAGTGAATCTTAGCATATTAAAATTGCGAACGAAAGATTCTCAAAATTGCGATTACACACCTCTTAGCAGTTTCTGAGTAGCTTCAAACTTACTCGGCATCTGCGATCAGTTCAGTGCTTGTCGTTCCTGGTTTGACGTCACAAACACACCCAGCGTTCGCCCAGACACTCCTCCGTTTCTTCAGCCACTCCCGCGTTTTTCCCAGAAACGGTAGCGTTTTTTCGCACACACCCATAAAACGGCCTGTTTCCGCCCAGAAACACCCACTTCCTGTCAATCACATTACGATCACCAGAACGAAGAAAAAACCGTGAGTAAAATTCCTAACTGCATAGCAAATTTACTTGGCGCAGTCGCACTGCAAACATTGCGCATGCGCATTCGCGACTAATCGCTCCGTTGCGAAAAAAAAATAACGAGCGAACAACTCGGAGTGACCCCCAATGTCTTTGTTGGCGCACGTGAAGTAATATAAAAATTTAACTTTTATTAGATATATTAAGATTGTCCAAACACGAAATAAAACAGTACAATACACTAACTATTACAAAGTGATACACATGTAACACACAGTGAATGAATAACTAAATAAAGTGAATTTTAAAACCAAGGCTCGCTACCTGTGTTGTATCTTGTATTAAATCAATTTAATTATATCTTGTTACGGATCTAAATGCACTAAGATAATTATCCAATGGTCAAGATATAATGTATTGGAGAGACTATAATAAGTCTATTGGGTTGAGTATCTAGACCGTTATCCTGTCGGCACCCAAAAATTGGGGTACTGAAAGCTGAATAATAGCTGCTCAAAGTATGCCGTTAATTGGTTCCCATATAAATATTGAGAACCCCTCACAGATAGAGTTACACTAATGCGTTAGTATTCGGAGATTTTGAGTGTGATATCCCTTCTCCAATATTTTATGTTTATTATGAATGCGTAATAATATATTTACGCATTCATAATAAACATAAAATATTGGAGAAGCGATATCACACTCAAAATCTCTGAATACTAACGCATCAGTGTAACTCTATCTGTGAGGGGTTCTCAATATTTATATGGGAACCAATTAATGGCATACTTTGAACAGCTATTATTCAGCTTTCAGTACCCCAAGTTTTGGGTGCCGACAGGATAACTGTTGCCGAAGTCGAAAAATATTGCAATACACACATCACGTACAAACTACACACAGATGGCCTTCATGCACGTACTTGTTCTACCGTGCGTGCGCATATTCGCAATTTGCTTATGGTCGCTCCCGCGGTCCTGCGCATTAGCGTGTGGTATGAGTATTTACGGTAGTGTTTGTAGTCGCATGGAAAAGCCATAAAAACACATTACATATTTAATCCAAATAGTGGACAATGTTCACATAGTCTCCCTGCATCACACCAGCAAGTTACAACAGTTTAAATGGTATCAGAACAAAGGGATTCACCTTTACAGGATAGGAGGGGACAGAACAAGGTTATAAGGTGGTGTTCGGTATTGTCAGGAACTGGTGCAGAATCCGGAATTCGGGATCAGGTACCAAGTGGTTGACGTTACCCAGAACAGAGGCGCGGAGTCTAACACGCCGGAAGGTTTTCACCAGGGAACCCCGCAAGGGGATATGGGCTTCGCGGCTTCCGACGTGCAGGTCGCGGCCCCCTGTCTGGGTCACTTGATACCTGAACTGGACTAGAGTTATGGTAGAGGTGTTGTATATGATCAGCCGCAGGGATACACAGGAACAAACAGGAACTGGAGAAGGTGGCAGGGTGCACACGGCCAGATGGTACGCTGGGGCCGTGGAGATGGAACAGCAGCAGGCACTCCAGGGGTGACACAGGAGGTAGCGGCACACGGACGGACTGGGGTGCAGACACTTGGAGACAGGGTAACGGCAGTCGGCAGACTAAAGTCGTCAGCAAGATGTTGAAGCTGGAATTCAATACTGGAACAAGGCAATACCCACTGGACAGATGAACTGAGACCAGAGAGGAACCAGAGAGCAGAACACCACATGGAGTAGCTATAACTGGCAAAGCTTCTTGGGATTGAGAGGCTTAAAAGAACAGGCTGGACCAATCAGTTGTGAGCACCAGACAGGCCCCCAGTAACTGATATAACATGCAGCTGCAGTGCAGACTGAGCAGGCTGACAAGCTGAATAGTAGTTTTCAGGTAACGAGCTGTAATTACAGAATCCAGAACCTGTGAAGTCAGTTGCTGAGTGCAGGAGCAAAGGCACTGGGAGACAACTATGCAGGAGCTAGCTGTGACCTGTAGTTCCACAAACTGAAGCAAAGGTAATTTATAACAATAACAAAACATGAGTGCTCAGGATTGTAACAGTACCCCCCCCCCCTTGAAGAGGGGTTAAGAACCCCTAAAACCAGGCTTATCCGGAAATTCACAGAAGAAAAACCTCTTAAGTCTGGGTGCATGAAGAAACCGCTCTGGTACCCAGGTTCTCTCTTCCGGACCGTAACCCTTCCAATGCACGAGGAAATGAACTTGACCCCTCCTGAACTTGGAATCCAGAATCTTTTCCACAACAAACTCCTTGTGACCTTGGACTAACACAGCGGCAGGCCTTCTGGAAGGAGATCTTCTAAATCTCTGGGACACAAATGCTGGTTTCAACAAGGAACAGTGGAAAGTGTTATTGATCTTAAGTGATTTTGGTAAAAGGAGTCGAAAGGCTACTGGATTAATCTGTCTAATAATCCGGTATGGACCAATGAACCTAGGCCCAAATTTTTGAGAGGGCTGGCGTAACTTGATATTTCGAGTGGACAGCCACACCATGTCACCCACTTTAAAAGTACAAGGTCTTCGTCGTCTATCAGCAAATTGTTTGGAACGAACAGAGACTTGGTTGAGTGCCAGACGTACTCTCCTCCAAATTTTCCTCAGACGAGCTACAGGATCAAGGGAAGAAGTCTGTTGCTGCAGGATGTCAAAAGCGTTAGACCTAGGATGGAACCCAGAGAGACAAAAGAAGGGTGATATGGATGAAGAAGAGTGACTGGAATTATTATATGCAAATTCAGCAAATGCCAGATGGTCCACCCAATCGTTATGGTACTTGGAAACATAACAACGGAGATACTGTTCAAGAGACTGGTTCACTCGCTCAGTCTGTCCATTGGATTGCGGATGATGACCAGAGGACAGACTAAGATTAATATCCAAGGCTGAACAGAAAGTTTGCCAGAATTGAGCAATAAACTGAGTTCCTCTGTCGGAGACGATATCCTGTGGTAATCCATGTAATTTAAAGATATGTTGGATAAACAAGGTTGCCAATTCCCTGGCACTGGGGAGCTTGTGAAGAGGAACAAAGTGAGCCATCTTACTGAACCGGTCTACCACAACCCAAATGGTATTGTACCCCGATGACTTGGGAAGATCAACCACAAAGTCCATAGAAATATGGGACCAAGGTCTTGAGGGAACCGTAAGAGGCGTAAGATGTCCCATGGGAGCTTTACGAGGAGTTTTATGTTGAGCACAGATCTCACAAGCAAGAATGAACTCTCTAACATCTTGATACATAGAAGGCCACCAAACTGAGCGAGACAATAAATCCAGAGTCTAAGAAATCCCTGGATGCACAGAGATTATTTTTACATGAAATTCAGATAAAACTGCTTTCCTGTACTCTTTAGGGACAAAGAGGAGTCCTGAGGGAGTCCCCATGGGTGCAAGAGACTGTTTGGCTTGAATCTGGGATACTAAATCTTGAGCAAGACCAGCATGGATATTGGAAACAAGAATAATTGGTTCAGAAGAGCAGGATGAATTTTGAATTGGAAGGAAGCTTCGTGGCAAGGCATCTGCTTTAAGATTCTTCGATCCTGGCCGATAGGAGATCACATAGTTGAATCTAGTGAAGAATAATGCCCATCGTGCCTGTCTTGGATTCAGTCTCTTGGCTGACTCAATATAGGATAAGTTTTTATGGTCAGTGAGGATTGTAATCACGTGTCTCGCGCCTTCCAACCAGTGCCTCCATTCTTCTAGAGCCCACTTGATAGCAAGCAGTTTCACGATTTCCAACATCATAGTTGGCTTCGGCAGGAGAGAACTTTCTGGACAGAAAAGAGCACGGGTGAAGTTTAGAATCCACTGGATCTTTCTGTGATAGGACTGCTCCCACTCCCACTTCAGAAGCATCCACTTCCATAACAAAAGGCAGGTCAGGATTTGGATGACTAAGAACAGGTGCAGATATAAAGGCTTTTTTTAACTTGAGAAAAGCTTGTAGAGCTGAAGGTGACCAATGTGACGGATTCGCACCTTTCTTGGTCAAAGCAACAATAGGTGCAACAATGTCTGAAAATGAACGAATAAATCTCCTGTAATAATTAGCGAACCCAAGAAGGCGTTGTATAGCTTTAAGGTTAGTAGGTTATGCCCAATCTTGAATTGCTTGAAGCTTACTGGGATCCATGGAGAACCCCTCGGGAGAGATGATGTATCCTAAGAAAGCGACTTCCTTCACTTCGAATTCACATTTTTCTAACATGGCGTATAGATGGTGCTCCCGGAGCTTTTGCAACACCATCTGGACATGGACTCGATGCTGCTCCAGTGACCGTGAATATATCAGGATGTCATCCAAGTAGACCACAACAAATTTTCCCAGGAATTCTCGGAGCACATCATTGATAAAATCTTGGAAGACGGCAGGAGCATTTGACAATCCAAATGGCATAACAAGGTATTCATAATGCCCTGAATGAGTGTTGAAGGCCATCTTCCACTCGTCACCGGCCTTAATTCGTATGAGGTTATATGCCCCCCGAAGATCAATTTTAGAGAAGATTTCCGCCATCCGGAGTTGATCAAACAACACGGAAATCAAAGGCAAAGGATAAGAATTCTTAACAGTGATTTTGTTGTGTCCTCTATAATCAATGCATGGACGTAAGGAGCCGTCCTTTTTTGCCACAAAGAAGAATCCTGCTCCTACTGGTGATTTTGAGGGACGAATAAACCCTTTGCTTAGGTTCTCCTGAATATAGTCTTCCATGGCTTTAGTTTCTGGCAAAGAAAGAGCATATAATCTACCCTTAGGTAATTTATCTTCGGATACCAGACTGATGGCCCAGTCGTAAGGTCGATGGGGGGGGAGAGTATCCGCCTCTTTCTTGGAGAAGAAATCCGCAAATGAATGATATGGAGTCGGTAGCCCCTCTGGTATAACTTGAGAGCATCGCACTGGCAAGGACAGACATCTTCCTGTACATTCTGTTCCCCACTGTAAGAGTTCTCCTGTCTTCCAGCAGATGGACGGATTATGGGATTTCAACCATGGAAGCCCTAGGACTATGGAGGCCATGGGGCAATTGACAAGGAGGAAAATAGTCTTCTCCGAATGCAGAAGACCAGTAGTTAAATGAACAGGAGGAGTTTGCTGAGACACTTGCCCACTGAGGAGGGGGTTACCGTCAAGGCCACAAATAGTCACAGAAGGCTTCATCTTTAGTATAGGCATGTTCCAGGACCGGGCGAAAGAGATATCCATAAAGTTGGCAGCTGCACCACAGTCAACAAAAGCCTTGACTGCAACTTGCTGAGTAGGTAGACTAATTTGAACTGGAAGCAAGACTGAATTTTTTGGAGAGATTCCAGCCAGACCCAGGAGTAACTCCCCTTTTACCCCTGGGTCTTGTCTTTTCCCGACTTCATGACCTATGAATGTATAGCATTATAAAGATATGATATAATAAATCTATCCTATGTATTTATACTGTAAAGTTGGTAGTATATGGGTTGTTATGTGACTGGAATTTTATTTTACACATGTGTGATTGAATCAATGATTATTCAGGTGTGCCAATGTAGGTAATCCTTAATGTGATTGGTCCACCGATATTTAAATAGCATGCTGGACAGCCCTGTGTCATCCTCTGACGAAACCGCACACTGACAATTGCGGAGAAACGCGTAAGGACTGGGGCTTATTCTATACGGATGTCCTTCCTGCTACCAGCGGATTCCGGCTGAATAATACCCTCTTGGTGTTATTGTCCATGTATGGATGCTAATCGTCTCTAGAGATTCTCCAGGTATCCCGTAATCCAGGAAGGTGCCTCTCTCCACTGTGGCTGTGTTCGACAACGGGGGCCGTCCACGGAGATCAAACGGATCCACTCCTGGCTGTGAGTAAAGTGGACAATTTTGCAAATGTGGCCCTATCTAGCACAGTGAGAGTAGGACGAAAAAAGTCCGTTAAACAGATACTAAAGCATAAGTATCCTACGCACCTGGCCACTCAGCGGCATTAATTAACGGGAGTAGAAAGCCGGCTTCTATCTGACATATAAGGAGATCTCTATGAGCATGTGGGAAAAAATCCTATAGCTGGAATTAAACAGCAAGCATCCATAAATTGTTCCTAATAAGGACTATATACTGTTCGGGACTTTTCACTGAAAATATGGTTACAATAAGTACTTCTATTTGGATATAATATAAATAACCGGTTAAATTTAATCAGCTGCAGCTGGGAGGATTTTTTAACTTCAATTATAATTTTATGTGTACATGTGTTTATTTTATATTTTATTGTGATATATATGTAATAAATTCAATATATTTGGATAAAGCGCTCTCTGGTAATATATTATTATCCTTGGTGCAATCTTTAGTATAGGCATGTTCCAGGACCGGGCGAAAGAGATATCCATAAAGTTGGCAGCTGCACCACAGTCAACAAAAGCCTTGACTGCAACTTGCTGAGTAGGTAGACTAATTTGAACTGGAAGCAAGACTGAATTTTTTGGAGAGATTCCAGCCAGACCCAGGAGTAACTCCCCTTTTACCCCTGGGTCTTGTCTTTTCCCGACTTCAGGGTGCAAACATTAGCAAAATGACCCTTTGCTCCACAATATAAGCATAGGCCCATCGATCGCCTACGAGATTTTTCCTGAGCAGAAAGACGAAAGGCCCCAATCTGCATGGGTTCACTGGAATCTTCGGCTTCTTCCAAGGCTACTGCTGAGGGAGATGGTGACCCTCCACCTTTCTCCATCCTCCGTTCCCTGATCCGACGATCTACTCGAATTGCTAACTGCATGAGCTTGTCCAGGGTTTCAGGAGTAGGATACTGGACAAGGTAGTCTTTAATTTGCTCAGTGAGGCCTAAGCGGAACTGACTTCGGAGGGCTGGGTCATTCCAACCACTATCACCTGCCCATCTGCGAAACTCAGTGCAGTATACCTCGGCCGTGATTTTTCCTTGTCTCAGGGCTCGTAAGTGAGCCTCTGCAGAAGTTGCTCGGTCCGGGTCATCATAAAGAATTCCTAGGGCGCTAAAAAAGGCATCCACTGTGTGCAAGGTGGGATTCTCCGTTTTCAATCCGAACGCCCAGGACTGGGGTTCCCCCTGCAGGAGGGAGATGATGATACCTACTCGCTGAGCCTCAGAACCAGACGATAATGGCCAGAGTCTGAAATATAGCTTGCAGCTATCACGGAAATTCTGGAACTGTTTCCGGTCACCTGTAAACCGATCTGGAAGATGCAGCTTTGGTTCAGGCCCAGGAGCTCTGGTTACAACCAATGACCTGCTAGTTTCTTCCTGGGTGGAAACTCGGAGCTTTAGATCTTGCAGTTGCTGCGTCAAATTTTGTATTTGACCAGCCAAGATTTGAGCCGGATTTTGCTGTGACGGGTCCATGCCCAGGAAGTGGTGGGCCAGTTATAATGTCAGGAACTGGTGCAGAATCCGGAATTCGGGATCAGGTACCAAGTGGTTGACATTACCCAGAACAGAGGCGCGGAGTCTAACACGCCGGAAGGTTTTCACCAGGGAACCCCGCAAGGGGATATGGGCTTCGCGGCTTCCGACGTGCAGGTCGCGGCCCCCTGTCTGGGTCACTTGATACCTGAACTGGACTAGAGTTATGGTAGAGGTGTTGTATATGATCAGCCGCAGGGATACACAGGAACAAAGAGGAACTGGAGAAGGTGGCAGGGTGCACACGGCCAGATGGTACGCTGAGGCCGTGGAGATGGAACAGCAGCAGGCACTCCAGGGGTGACACAGGAGGTAGCGGCACACGGACGGACTGGGGTGCAGACACTTGGAGACAGGGTAACGGCAGTCGGCAGACTAAAGTCGTCAGCAAGATGTTGAAGCTGGAATTCAATACTGGAACAAGGCAATACCCACTGGACAGATGAACTGAGACCAGAGAGGAACCAGAGAGCAGAACACCACATGGAGTAGCTATAACTGGCAAAGCTTCTTGGGATTGAGAGGCTTAAAAGAACAGGCTGGACCAATCGGTTGTGAGCACCAGACAGGCCCCCAGTAATTGATATAACATGCAGCTGCAGAGCAGACTGAGCAGGCTGACAAGCTGAATAGTAGTTTTCAGGTAACGAGCTGTAATTACAGAATCCAGAACCTGTGAAGTCAGTTGCTGAGTACAGGAGCAAAGGCACTGGGAGACAACTATGCAGGAGCTAGCTGTGACCTGTAGTTCCACAAACTGAAGCAAAGGTAATTTATAACAATAACAAAACATGAGTGCTCAGGATTGTAACAGGTATCCAGCTGTAGGGTATTTTAAGGGCAATATTCCGGTGTTGGTTTGCAGAAGATCGCACGCTCCTGCGCATAGTTATGCGCAGGAGCAGAATATAAATATAAACTGTATTTACTGTACATTTGATATGCGGCGGGAACCCAGAGGAGAACATCTGCAAGTGCACATTTGGACCCTTGTACCAGCTTATTTGCACCCCCGCAATATACCAGCATCCAGCGGTATTATTCATGGACTAAACGGAGATCGGGATAATACAGCCGTGACTGTGGTGTCTGCATACGGCACTTGGAGGCGTGGACTCATAGAGCTTGGAAGTCGGGTAATTAATCAGCACAGCAGGCGCCAGTGAAGCGCCGTTCCCGCAGCCCGAGACCGTCTCTTTTGTCATTGGACTCTCCCGTGTTACAACTACTGGTGCAAGCTACACGTAAGGCTCCAGTGTGGAGCGGTCATTTTGCACAATACCATCTTCTTTGCTAAGTGGCAACATATTGAGGAATTCCAATATATAACAACGTACAAATATGTTATCTACTACATGGGTGCGAATTATAGCTGGTTAATTGATTTTTAATCCAATACATGGACTGATTTTTATTTTATTTTATTTTTAAAAATACTCTGTGCACAGAGTTTATCTAAGATCCACCTCCTATAGCTAGGCAATATATTTGTTAGTGATTTTATTTGACCGGTCTAATAGTTTATTGTAAAGTGTATATATATATATATAATTATATGTATTAAAAAATATATAGAATATATGAAATTATTCATTTGTTTTCATTGAACTTTGAGCCATATCATACTATTTATAGCGCAAGAGGGGATTAGTTCAGCGTTCTAGTGTTACCGGAGACTATAAAGTGCCGGTTCTTTTTGACTTGATTTACCCCAAGTCAAGCTCTCTCCTGCAGCTTGAGTACACAGTAATTGCAGTATTATTTGTATATAATTTTTAATACCAGTAATTCGATCATCAGAATATGGTGATGATGTATTAGCGCCTGGTTATATTCCTTTGTATTATCTGCAAGTGCACCTGGAACAGACATCGCCCACCTATTCAAACCAACCTATGACCTCTCCTGTACTGTAAATGACCATCCCTGTGTCCAATGGACAAAGAGATTACAGTATCCATTGTGTTAGGTTTTGGAAGATTGTATAAAAGAGCCAGCTGCATGCCTAGTCACACACAGACTCTGAAGGTCTTCTACCTAGATGACTGAGGACCAGACTGGGAAGCGCAGGCGAAACCAAACAAGTATGTACCATTGACTGTAGCCATTATTCTATTGTATTGTATTGTATTGTTATTGTTGTTACCCCCTGCAAGAAAAGAACCGTTGGTGGGTTAGACCGCAACCTAGTTTTGAGTTACAATTGGTGTCGTGTTCCATTTCGTTGCTAAGGTTATAAGTGTATTAAAATCACATGTGTAGCTGCTAAGGGCTCACGGAGCATCTTTGGGTGTGTACGCACTGAGTGTACTTTGTACAGCCAGCGCAGCGTTTGTACACAAAGTACGTACACGGTACGGGGCTCTGTACGCTAATGGTGTAATAAGTACGTAGGTTGAGGATTGAGTATAGAGGCCGCAGCGGCTCCATTTAAAGTGTATTGAATGTCTTTTTAAAGTGTAGCTTTTAGTCCTGTAAGTAAACCAGCGTTTACACTGTCGAGTTACTCAACCCAATAGACTTATTATAGTCTCTCCAATACATTATATCTAGACCATTGGATAATTATCTTAGTGCATTATGATCCGTAACAAGATATAATTAAATTGACTCAATACAAGATACAACACAGGTAGCGAGCCTTGGTTTTAAAATTCACTTTATTTAGTTATTCATTCACTGTGTGTTACATGCGTATCCCTTTGTAATAGTTAGTGTATTGTACTGCTTTATTTCGTGTTTGGACAACCTTAATATATCTAATAAAAGTTAAAATAAGATTTTACTCACCGGTAAATCTATTTCTCGTAGTCCGTAGTGGATGCTGGGAACTCCGAAAGGACCATGGGGGATAGCGGGCTCCGAAGGAGGCTGGGCACTCTAGAAAGATTTATGACTACCTGGTGTGCACTGGCTCCTCCCACTATGACCCTCCTCCAAGCCTCAGTTAGGACACTGTGCCCGGACGAGCTGACATAATAAGGAAGGATTTTGAATCCCGGGTAAGACTCATACCAGCCACACCAATCACACCGTACAACTCGTGATACTATATCCAGTTTGACAGTATGAAAACAACTGAGCCTCTCAACAGATGGCTCAACAATAACCCTTTAGTTAGCAATAACTATTTACAAGTATTGCAGACAATCCGCACTTGGGATGGGCGCCCAGCATCCACTACGGACTACGAGAAATAGATTTACCGGTGAGTAAAATCTTATTTTCTCTGACGTCCTAGTGGATGCTGGGAACTCCGAAAGGACCATGGGGATTATACCAAAGCTCCCAAATGGGCGGGAGAGTGCGGATGACTCTGCAGCACCGAATGAGAGAACTCAAGGTCCTCCTCAGCCAGGGTATCAAATTTGTAGAATATTACAAACGTGTTTGCCCCTGACCAAGTAACAGCTCGGCAAAGTTGTAAAGCCGAGACCCCTCGGGCAGCCGCCCAAGATGAGCCCACCTTCCCTGTGGAATGGGCTTTCACTGATTTAGGATGCGGCAGTCCAGCCGCAGAATGCGCCTGCTGAATCGTGTCACAGATCCAGCGAGCGATAGTCTGCTTAGAAGCAGGAGCACCCAACCTGTTGGGTGCATACAGGACAAATAGCGAGTCAATTTTCCTGACTCTAGCCGTCCTGGAAACATAATTTTTCAAGGCCCTGACTACGTCCAGTAACTTGGAATCCTCCAAGTCCCTAGTAGCCGCAGGCACCACAATAGGTTGGTTCAAGTGAAAAGCTGACACCACCTTAGGGAGAAACTGGGAACGAGTCCTCAATTCTGCCCTATCCATATGGAAAATCAGATAAGGACTTTTATATGACAAAGCCGCCAATTCTGATACACGCCTGGCCGAAACCAAGGCCAATAACATGACCACTTTCAACGTGAGATATTTTAGATCCACGGTTTTTAGTGGTTCAAACCAATGTGATTTTTAAGAAACTCAACACCACGTTGAGATCCCAAGGTGCCACCGGAGGCACAACCGGGGGCTGAATATGCAGCACTCCTTTTACAATGTCTTAACTTCAGGTACTGAAGCTAATTCTTTCTGGAAGAAAATCGACAGAGCCGAGATCTGTATCTTAATGGAGCCTAATTTTAGGCCCATAGACACTCCTGCTTGTAGGAAATGCAGAAATCGACCTAGTTGAAATTCCTCTGTTGGGGCCTTTTTTGGCCTCACACCAAGCAACATATTTCCGCCATATGCGGTGATAATGTTTTGCAGTTACATCTTTCCTGGCTTGAATCAGCGTAGGAAAGACTTCCTCCGGAATGCCCTTTTCCTTTAGGATCCGGCGTTCAACCGCCATGCCATCAAAACGTAGCCGCGGTAAGTCTTGGACCAGACAGGGCCCCTGCTGCAGCAGGTCCTGTCTGAGCGGCAGAGGCCATGGGTCCTCTGATATATTTTCTTGAAGTTCTGGGTACCAGGCTCTTCTTGGCCAATCCGGAACCACGAGTATCGTTCTTACTCCTCGCCTTCTTATTATTCTCAGTACCTTTGGTATGAGAGGCAGAGGGGGGAACACATAAACCGACTGGTACACCCACGGTGTTACCAGAGCGTCCACAGCTATCGCCTGAAGGTCCCTTGACCTGGCGCAATATCTTTTATAGCTTTTTGTTGAGGCGGGACGCCTTCATGTCCACCTGTGGCCTTTCCCAATGGTGTACAATCCTTTGGAAGACTTCTGGATGAAGTCCCCACACTCTCGGGTGGAAGTCGTGTCTGCTGAGAAGATCTGCTTCCCAGTTGTCCACTCCGGGAATGAACACTGCTGACAGTGCTAACACATGATTTTCCGCCCATCGGAGAATCCTTGTGGCTTCTGCCATCGCCATCCTGCTTCTTGTGCCGCCCTGTTGGTTTACATGGGCGACTGCCGTGATGTTGCCTGATTGGATCAGGACCGGCTGGTTTTGAAGCAGAGGCCTTGCCTGACTCAGGGCATTGTAATGGCCCTCTGTTCCAGAATATTTATGTAGGGAAGTCACCTGACTTGACCAAAGTCCCTGGAAGTTTCTTCCCTGTGTGACTGCCCCCCAGCCTCAAAGGCTGGCAACCATGGTCACTAGGACCTAGTCCTGTATGTCGAACCTGCGGCCCTCTTGAAGATGGGCACTCTGCAGCTACTACAGTAGAGATACCCTGGTCCTTGGAGACAGGGTTATCAGCCTAATGCATCTGACGATGCGACCCGGACCACTTGTCTAACAGGTCCCCCTGAAAAATTCTTGCATGGAACCTGCCGAATGGGATTGCTTCGTAGGAAGCTACCATTTTTCCCAGGACTCGCGTGCAATGATGCACCGATACCTGTTTTGGCTTCAGGAGGTCTCTGACTAGAGATGACAGCTCCTTGGCTTTCTCCTCCGGGAGAAACACTTATTTCTGGTCTGTGTCCAGAACCATCCTCAGGAACAGTAGACGTGTCGTAGGAACCAGCTGTGACTCTGGACTGTTTAGAATCCAACCGTGCTGTTGTAGCACTTTCCAAAATAGTGCTACCCCGACTAGCAACTGCTCCTTGGACCTCGCCCTTATAAGGAGATTGTCCATGTACGGGATAATTAAAACTCCCCTTTTTCGAAGGAGTATCATCATTCCGGCCATTACCTTGGTAACACCCTCGGTGCCATGTACAGTCCAAACGGCAGAGTCTGGACTTGGTAATGGTAATCCTGTACCACAAATCTGAGGTACTCCTGGCGAGGATAGTAAATAGGGACATGCAGGTAAGCATCCTTGATGTCCGGGGATACCATGTAATCCCCCTCGTCCAGGTTTGCAATAACCGCCCTGAGCGATTCCATCTTGAACTTGAATTTTTTATGTTCAAGGATTTTAAATATAAAAAAGGGTCATACCGAACCATGCGGTTTCGGTACCCCAAACCGTGTGGAATAGTAACCCCGTCCTTGTTGAAGTAGGGGCACCTTAAGTATTACCTGCTGGGAATACAGCTTATTAATTGCCTCTAGCACAGCCTCCCTGCCTGAGGGAGTTGTCGGCAAGGCATATTTGAGGACACGGCGGGGGGAAGACATCTCGAATTCCAGCTTGTACCCCTGAAATACTACTTGAATGAAACAGGGATCCACCTGTGAGCGAGCCCACTGATCGCTGAAATTTTTGAGACGGCCCCCCACCGTACCTGGCTACACCTGTGGAGCCCCCGCGTCATGCTGTGGACTCAGAGGAAGTGAGAGAAGAATTATGATTCTGGGAACAGGCTGACTGGTGCAGCTTTTTCCCTCTTCCCTTGTCTCTGTACAGAAAGGAAGCGCCTTTGACCCGCTTGCTTTTCTGAAGCCGAAAGGACTGTACCTGATAATACAGTGCTTTCTTAGTCTGTGAGGAAAACTGAGGTAAAAATATTTCTTCCCAGCTGTTGCTGCGGATACGAGGTCCCAGAGACCATCCCCAAATAATTCCTCACCCTTATAAGGCAGAATCTCTATGCGCCTTTTAAGGTCAGCATCACCTGTCCAGTGACAGGTCTCTAGTACCCTCCTGACAGAATGGACATTACATTCATTTTGGATGCCAGCCGGCAAAATATCCCTCTGTGCATCCCTCATATATAAGACGACGTCTTTAATATGTTCTCATGTTAGCAAACTAGTATGTTTGACAGGGTCACCGACCACGCTGCAGCAGCACGCTCTGCAGGTTTCAGTCTAGTACCTGAGTGTGTAAATACAGACTTCAGGATAGCCTCCTGCTTTTTATCAACAGGTACCTTCAAAGTGGCCGTTCCTAAAACGGTAGTGCCACCTATTTTGACAACCGTGTGAGCGCCTTATCCACCTTAGGGGATATCTCCCAGCGTAACTTATCCTCTGGCGGGAAAAGGTACGCCATCAGTAACTTTTTAGAAATTACCAGTTTCTTATCATGGGGAATCCACGCTTTTCACACACTTCATTCATTCATCTGATGGGGGAACAAAACATTGCCTGCTTTTTCTCCCCAAACATAAAAACCCATTTTTAGAGGTTAATGTCAGAAATGTGTAACACATTTTTTATTGCCGGGATCAAGTCACGGATGTTCCTAGTGGATTGTGTATATGTCTCAACCTTGTCGACACTGGAGTCAGACTCCGTGTCGACATCTGTGTCTGCCATCTGAATGAGCGGGCGTTTTTGAGCCCCTGATGGCCTTTGAGATGCCTGGGCAGGCACGGGCTGAGAAGCCGGCTGTCCCACAGCTGTTACGTCATCCACCCTTTTATGTAAGGAGTTGACACTGTCGGTTAATACCTTTTACCTAACCATCCACTCTGGTGTCGGCCCCACAGGGGGCGACATCACATTTATCGGCATCTGCTCCGTCACTATATAAGCCTCCTCCTCAAACATGTCGACACAGCTGTACCGACACACCGCACACACACAGGGAATGCTCTGACTGAGGACAGGACCCACAAAGCCCTTTGGGGAGACAGAGAGAGAGAGTATGCCAGCACACACCAGAGCGCTATATAATGTGGGGATTAACACTATAACTGAGTGAATTTTCCCCCATAGCTGCTTTTTTGTATATACAATATTGCGCCTAAATTTAGTGCCCCCCCTCTCTTTTTAACCCTTTGAGCCTGAAAACTACAGGGGAGAGCCTGGGGAGCTTTCTTCCAGCTGCACTGTGAAGAGAAAATGGCGCCAGTGTGTCTGAGGGAGATAGCTCCGCCCCTTTTCCGCGGCCTATTCTCCCGCTTTTTTCTGGATTCTGGCAGGGGTATTTACCACATATATAGCCTCTGGGGCTATATATTGTGGTATTTTTGCCAGCCAAGGTGTTTTTATTGCTGCTCAGGGCGCCCCCCCAAAGCGCCCTGCACCCTCAGTGACCGGAGTGTGAAGTGTGCCTGAGTAACAATGGCGCACAGCTGCAGTGCTGTGCGCTACCTTGGTGAAGACTGATGTCTTCTGCCGCCGTTTTTCCGGACCTCTTCTTGCTTCTGGCTCTGTAAGGGGGACGGCGGCGCGGCTCCGGGACCGAACACCAAGGACTGGGCCTGCGGTCGATCCCTCTGGAGCTAATGGTGTCCAGTAGCCTAAGAAGCCCAATCCGGCTGCAAGCAGGCGAGTTCGCTTCTTCTCCCCTTAGTCCCTCGCTGCAGTGAGCCTGTTGCCAGCAGGTCTCACTGAAAATAAAAAACCTAAATCTATACTTTCTTTCTAAGGGCTCAGGAGAGCCCCTAGTGTGCATCCAACCTCGGCCGGGCACAAGATCTAACTGGGGCTTGGAGGAGGGTCATAGTGGGAGGAGCCAGTGCACACCAGGTAGTCATAAATCTTTCTAGAGTGCCCAGCCTCCTTCGGAGCCCGCTATCCCCCATGGTCCTTTCGGAGTTCCCAGCATCCACTAGGACGTCAGAGAAATTTTAATATTACTTCACGTGCGCCAACAAAGAGACATTCTTTCCTCTCCTTTCTTTTTGTACAATCTAATTGTCTCTGGTTGCACCCCGAATATCCAGTTATAAGTGATTGATTCATTGACAGATATTAATCGGGGTCTCTCTTTCAATTATTTAGCTGGTGCAGAGCATACCCCACTTCCCCTACCCCTTTATGCTCAGAATCAGATGCTGCAGAGGTCTTGAGTGGAATTGTGCATACTCCACCATGTCGAATGTTGACACCATCAACCCCATCACTCACATTGCTGCGTGAATTGATATTGTCTGACTGTGTAACAATTCCTGAGTCATTAACTGCACCTTGGATATCTTTTCCCGAGGTAAAAATATTTTCTGCAGACTTGAATCCAATACAGCCCCCAAGTGAATCATCCGTTGTGACGGAATCAGAGACGACTTTGCCCAATTTATGAGCCATCCGTGTTTCTGTAGACAAGTTATTGTCTGTTGGAGATGTCTCAAGAGCAATTCCTGGGATTGTGCCAGGATTAAAAGATTGTCGAGGTATGGAAAAATCCTTATCCCCTGCTTGCGGAGATAAGCTGCCATAACCACCATGATCTTGGTAAATACTCTGGGGGCTGTGGCTAACCCAAAGGGTAAGGCCTGGAACTGAAAATGTTGCTGGAGGATGGCGAACCTGAGGTAACACTGATGGGACAATGCTATAGGCACATGCAGGTAAGCAACCTGTATATCCAGAGATACCATGTAATCCCCCGGTTCCATGGCAAAAACTATGGAGCGTAACGTCTCCATGTGGAACCTTGGGACCCAAATGTATTTGTTTAACATTTTGAGATTGAGAATTGGCCGGAATGATCCATTTGTCTTCTGAATCAAAAATAGGTTGGAGTAAAAACCCTCCCCCCGTTGTGCCGGGGGTAATGGAATAATTCCCCCGGACTGAAGCAATTTCTGAACTGCTTCTTGCAGGGCTCTGGCCTTCGCCTCTATATGAGATGGGCTGGTGCAAAAAAACCTTCGAGGAGGCTGCTTCTTGAAAAGGAAAACATAACCCAGAGATACCACTTCTTGCACCCAAGCATCTGTTGTCGACTGATGCCATATGTGTGCAAATTGAAGAAGTCGGCCCCCTACCTTGGGGTCCCCCAGGTGGAGGCCCGCACCATCAGGCTGATGGTTTCTGTCCTGGTTTGGAAGCTGGCCCTCTGGTGGCCCATTGCTTCTTTGCTTTACCAGACTTATTGTACTGGGTCTGCTTTGGATCATTTTTGCCTTTTGTTTTACCTTGCCACCGAAATGACCGAAACCCCGAACCCCTAGGCTTAGGGTTATAACTGGCAGGAGACCTGACCTTCTTGGATTCTGCTTATGACTCCAGAATATCTGTCAATTCCTTACCAAAGAGAATGTTCCCAACAAAAGGCAAAGCTTCCAGAACCTTCTTGGATTCTGAATCAGCTTTCCATGTACGTAGCCAAATTGCTCTGCGAGCAGCTACCGTTAAGGCTGACGCTTTGGAAGCAATCGTACCCATATCCATTGCTGCTTCTTCTAAGAAGAGCGCAGCCTGTTTCATATGAGCTACATGGGATTCCTGCTCCCTAGTATGTGCCGAAAGCCAGTTTTCCAGTTCGTCAGCCCATTCAGCTACAGTGTTTGCCATCCAGGCTGAGGTTATAGCTGGCCTTATGACTGCCCCTGACAGAGAAAATATGTTTTTAAAAAAACCATCCACTCTTCTGTCTGTGACATCATTTAATGATGTTGATGGTAAAGGCAAAATAGATTTTCGCACTAATCGAATGACGTGCGTATCTACCTTAGGAGGCACTTCTCTTTTTAAACAGTCCCCAGTTGGAAAAGGATAATAGGAATCCCATTTTTTGGGAATTCCATATTTCCTATTGGGTGTAGCCCAAGCTTCCTCCATAATTTCCGTCAGTTCCTCTGACCCTGGAAACTCAACCCTAACTGTTTTGGGACGTTTAAACACAGGTGCCTTAGTTTTTATTATTGGCTCTGCTGAATCCTCTAGAGACAGAATAGCCTTCATTGCTCCAATTAACTCAGCTATATCATCTGAGCTGAAACCTTCTACTTGTTCTTCATATGGTGAAGTAGAGTATATGGAGCTATCCTCATCTGATGTATCATCCTGTGTAGCCTGTGAATTTGATGATATATTTACCCTTGGTTTATCAGCTTGTTGATTTGTAGAAGCTGTTGGGGCTATACCATAAGATAAGAGCTGCATTTATGGGTTAATAGTGTACCCTATTCCTGAGGTTGAAGCTGTAGGAACCAAACTGTCAGCTATACTGGATAAGGTTTGTGCAAACATAGCCCAAGGTGGATCTATTTGTCGTTGAACAGGGATCTGCCTTGCAATCTGCTGAAATGCAAAACAATTTGCACATAACCCATCTTGTGCCAGATGCTGAGTTGATAACCCCACCTTGCAGGATAAACATGTTATGCGTGTTGGTGTTACTGTTAATGTAACCTCGTTAGCTTTGCCGCTCTTAGACATGATAATCAGCTTTACACAGTAAGTATACTACACAATCTGTGACTGTAATCACTTTACTGTATTAAAGTGATATCAATCTGACCCCAACCCAAGCACTGAGCAAGCATTGAGGCTCAGAAGAAACACTGACAAAGATATATAAAGTCAGCAATCACACTAGCAGTCAGTCACATGTTATATATTAGTCATATGAGCATATTATCAACTACGAACACATTTCAAGTATGTAGGAGTACATTTACTCAATTCTGTTCTATACAGTTATTTAACGTATTCAGATGCATTGCAAAGAAAACCCCAGTAATGTACACAGACTCATATGCAGTAGGCACTAAAGTTAACTATTCATACTAACAAAAGTAGATAGAAATTTAGTGCTGTATAACCCGTACTCCGTAGAGTGGGATACAGGGAGACTCACCCCACTTCCAGGATCGATCAATACGTTAGCGAACGCTGAGTGGATCCAGACGCTACTAGTGTACACTGCCACTCCGGGAACTTTTTAGTGGACACAGACGCTCAGTGAACGCTAGTGCATGCAGACGCACCCGTCTGCGACCCGGTCTCCTAGCGGTAACCTTAGTGTACACAGACGCAGCGGCCTATGCTGCCACCGGGACCCCTCATGGTAGCATCTGAGACGGAAGTGAGGCACTTAGTTCATGGCAGGAGACGCACGGAAACTGGTCATGAACTGAGGGGAGGGGCGACCAGGAGAGCGTCTGACTCCCCACTGCTGACATCAACCCTAGGGATCGCAGCCTCAAACTAATCCTGGTGCCTTATGATCCCTAAGGCCTAGCGCTGGAGCACCCGTGGTGGTGGCGCGCCAGCTACTGTTTGGAAGTCTCCTCCCAAAACAGTGCGGCTGTGTCTGTATTCCCCTTCTAAGCGGAACCGATGCCTTACCTTCTCCCCGTGCTCTGGCCACAGCCTGGTAACGTCTGCTTGGACCTGCTAGTATATTCGACACAGACGCCCGTCGAGACAGCACTTGTACCATGGGTATGCGTTGTTGCGACCCGGCGGAGTGTTGTTGGAGCGACTCTTTCCAATATGCGTGTAAGACACTGTTAGGAAAGATCACTCAAAAACAATTTAGTAAGACTATAAAAAAAAATAAAAAGCTTAGGGCTGCCCAACACAGCAGCCTGTGACCATGGTCCGACTCCTGCCGCACCAAACAAAAAACTGATTTGCCTGAGCCAGTGGGCGGGTATATATGGACGAGCCCATTGCATCCTGGGAGGCCAGAAAGCTTGTGATCGTTTGGTGCCAATCCGCTGTCGCTCCATCATATCCCAATGTTATCCTGTGGATAACCTGTGGACCCTGCCGGAGAAACATATGCACATGCCAATTTTCACATTTTTATTTATGAAAAAACTTTTTACATAAATTTTTCTCATTTCACTACACCAACTTAGATGAATACTTTAGCAAGGCACTGTAAATTTGGGTGGGTTATTTTGTTTCTGTGCAGGGTAAATGCTGGCTGCTTTATTTTTACACTGCAATTTAGATTTAAGTTTGAACACACCCCACCCAAATCTTACTCTCTCTGCACATGTCACATCTACCCCACCTGCAGTGCAACATAGTTTTGCCCATTAGTGTACTTTTGCGGTTTGCTAAAAACTCTGAATAAGGCCCACAGTGCGGAAATATGGAACACATCTGTCCCTTGGCAGTGTCAAGGGTGTATAATCCAGCTTTCATGTTTGTTTGAGGCATTAAGACAGAGATGGGATGCCAGTTTCAGATGGATCTTTTGCACCTAGAATAGGGCTAGTGAAAATCTAGATACTAATTATAACTACTGTATAGTGGCTGCAGATGGAAAAACAATAGGTACAGCATTGCTTCATATGAATCTGCATGGATACTTGAAATAGTAGAATCTGGTAAATCTGGCAGCCTTGGATGTTCACATATGTCGGCCCATTGCGTCCAACTGAATCAGGCCCAATGTAGGTAGACTCACATTGTACATTCACACCGCATTCTGGTGTTGACATTCTGAATGTCGACTTAATATACACCCCCAACAAAGGCTCTTTTCCCTGAAAAGACTGACCATGAGGGATGTAGCTGAGTCAAAGCCTTAAGGCCCATACACATTAGACGATGTCGCTCTGTGAGCGACATCGTCTAACGTTTCCCCCTCCCGGGCCGGCCGGTCGGCGGCCGCCTGTACGCACTGAGCGATATGACCGCTCATATCGCTCAGTGACGTCACGCCCCCGCCAGCCCTGCATGAAGGTCGTGGACGACAGTCCACATCCTTCATGCATGCCCTACCGACAGCGACGATCGTTGCCGACCCGCGGGGCCGCGCATCGGTCGTCGCTGGCGGCATACACACTTAACGATAAAATGAGCGACGTCGCTCAAGGAGGGGGAAAATGAGCGACGTCGCTCATTTTATCGTTAAGTGTGTATGGACCTTTAGTCAACAGGTTTAGAGAAGGGTATAACTGCAAAGCGATAAAGCTGAAGTCAACAAACAAATATCCATGACTCTGAAGCATCAACAAAGAAATACCAAGCCAAACTTTGCTCATACGAAGCTGTGTAGGAGTGAGACGTCTTAGAGTGCTGGTTGTCTTGACCTTTAGCAAAATTGCTGAGCGTGCAGTAAGTGTCATATAAGACTGTTGCATCATCCTGCATTGATTTTTGTATGAGGTAATGATGTTGCAGTTGTCTGTGTTGATGATGCACTATCACGTGTCATCTTTTAGGCTGGGTACACATTGCAACGATGTGTAGCTCGGCTGACGGCACAAGATGATTGTCAGGCAGACACATGGAAAGATGTAGCGCGCGATCATGCAATATATCGTTCATGGCCACATTCAGCTGTATGCTGTCGGACGTCTGGTCATCCCATCAGCTTTGCAGCACAGCAGATGGGAAGACACCGATGTTGGCAGGTGGAAGCATGGTAGTGCATATACATTAGTCAATGTACATGTGTGGCAGAATGTAATGGAGTCCAAGATCGCCGAAGGTGCGGAATGCTGGATATGTTGGTCTGAACCACTGGATCAGATGGCATATTGTCTAATCTCTACCCAGCCTCACTGTTACTGCAGCAAATCCATACTATAAAGAACATATGGATGCATTTAATTGTTCTAGAATTCTTGACCATGTCCTGCTGGTTTAATTAACAATACAATTTAATTTGTGACACAGTGCAATAAATATATAAATATTTTTAAGGCTTGTGCACAAAATCTGCTGGCACAAGCCCTAGTAACACATAGATGTATTTCTAATATTTCATGAACCTGAGATTGTTACTGTCATGTGAAAAATGTAAAACATTTTTAATTGAAGAGTACCCATGTATTTTGACTGAACATCTATCACAATGGAAAGTCCTGCCATATATTACTCCATAGGGACAGAGGCGTAACTAGGGTTTTTGGAGCCCAGGGCAAGATGTAAAATGGCGCCCCCCCAAAAAAAACACAAAAAAACATAGCACGGTGCGCGTGGCGGAAAAATGGGCGTGGCCACACACCAGAAGGGGTGTGGCCACGCTCCAGAAGGGGTGTGGTCACTGAAAATGGCCCACAGTGCCAGTTACATTGCCCCACAGTGCCAGATACAATGCCCCACAGTGCCAGTTACATTGCCCCACAGTGCCAGATACAATGCCCCACAGTGCCAGTTACATTGGCCCACAGCAGGGCTGTTTCTAGCCAATTTGGCTCCCAGTGCGAGATTTAAAAATGCGCCCCCCCATGACATAAAAAAATGTCCCCGTCCCCCCCACACACCTAGATAAAAAAATAAAAAAACTTGCGCGTGCACCCGGCAAGGGGGCATGGCCTCATCTAAATGGGTGTGACCTCATTTAAATGGTCATGGCCTCATCTGAAAAGACTACCTCACAATCCAGTTTTTGACCCTGCTCCAACAGATCACGACCACCACATGAAAAAAAAATTCTACCATATTAAGCCCCACACAGTAATGCCCCCTGCACCATATTATGCCACACACCGCAATGCCCTTGATACATTAAATCCCCACACTACGGCAGGCAAGAGTCCCCATTTCACACATTACGGCAGGTGTCCCCATTTTACACATTGAGAGAGAGAGAGAATACTTACAGAGGCGATTACCGCTCTTCGGCTCGCCTCACCAGTCGCTCCTCGTGCCGGCCTTTCCCTCTTCCTAACTTGGATCCCCCTCTGTACTTCGCTTGGGGGGGGTGGGGGTCTGGGAGTTTTGCGGAGTGACGGGGTTGGTCGTGACATAACGGCGCAACCGCGTCATTCCGCCCCCCGACCGGGTTACTCGGGGAGAAATAGGAGGGGGAAGCAGGGAGCCACAGTTAGTGCCGCGGCGGGCGCCCAGTGCTGTTGCACTGCTCGCCTACCCCAAGAAATGGCCCTGGCCCACAGTGCCAGATACAATGCCCCACAGTGCCAGTTACATTGCCCCACAGTGCCAGATACAATGCCCCACAGTGCCGGATACATGCCCCACACTGCCAGTTACATTGCCCCACAGTGCCAGATACAATGCCCCCACAGTGCCAGATACATGCCCCACAGTGCCAGATACATGCCCCACAGTGCCAGATACAATGCCCCTCAGTGCCAGATACAATGCCCCACAGTGCCAGATACAATGCCCCACAGTGCCAGATACATTGCCCCACAGTGCCAGATACAATGCCCCACAGTGCCAGTTACATTGCCCCCCAGTGCCAGATACAATGCCCCACAGTGCCAGATACATGCCCCACAGTGCCAGTTACATTGCCCCACAGTGCCAGATACAATGCCCCACAGTGCCAGATACATGCCCCACAGTGCCAGTTACATTGCTCCACAGTGCCAGTTACATTGCCCCACAGTGACAGATACAATGCCCCACAGTGCCAGATACATGCCCCACAGTGCCAGTTACATTGCCCCACAGTGCCAGTTTCATTGCCCCACAGTGCCGGATACAATGCCCCACAGTGCCGTATACATGCCCCACAGTGCCAGTTACATTGCCCCACAGTGGCAGATACATGCCCCACAGTGCCAGTTACATTGCCCCACAGTGCCAGTTACATGCCCCACAGTGCCAGTTACATTGCCCCACAATGCCAGTTACATTGCCCCACAGTGCCAGATACATGCCCCACAATGCCAGTTACATTGCCCCACAGTGCCAGTTACATTGCCCCACAGTGCCAGTTACATGCCCCACAGTGCCAGTTACATGCCCCACAGTGCCAGTTACATTGCCCCCCAGTGCCAGTTACATTGCCCCACAGTGCCAGATACAATGCCCCACAGTGCCAGATACATGCCCCACAGTGCCAGTTACATTGCCAACAGTGCCAGTTACATTGCCCCACAGTGACAGATACAATGCCCCACAGTGCCAGATACATGCCCCACAGTGCCAGTTACATTGCCCCACAGTGCCAGTTACATTGCCCCACAGTGCCGGATACAATGCCCCACAGTGCCAGATACATGCCCCACAGTGCCAGTTACATTGCCCTACAGTGGCAGATACATGCCCCACAGTGCCAGTTACATTGCCCCACAGTGCCAGTTACATTGTTCCACAGTGCCAGTTACATGCCCCACAGTGCCAGTTACATAGCCCCACAATGCCAGTTACATTGCCCCACAGTGCCAGATACATGCCCCACAATGCCAGTTACATTGCCCCACAGTGCCAGTTACATTGCCCCACAGTGCCAGTTACATTGCCCCACAGTGCCAGTTACATGCCCCACAGTGCCAGTTACATGCCCCACAATGCCAGTTACATTGCCCCACAGTGCCAGTTACATGCCTCACAGTGCCAGTTACATGCCCCACAGTGCCAGGCCCCACTCAGTGCCAGTTACATATGCCCCATTTGGTGCCATATACATGCCCCACTGTGCCGCCAGATCCAGCATGGCAGTGTGAGCAGCTCCGTTTCTGAGCTCCGCTGCATTCACCGGCATTAAAACTTTCTGAGCTAATAACTCAGCCTCCTGCTCGGCGTTGTCTCTCACATCCTTCCGGCTGATCACCCATGGAGAAATTGTTATCTGCCCAGACCCCGCAGAAGCAGCTGTCGCAGCCACAGCCTCAGAGACAGAAGTGCCAGGCCAATTCCAATATGACGCCGGATGCTGGCACTGTCTCTCCAGCAGCCAAAAAAGCAGCAAAAAAGCAAATCCTGATGAGTCAGGATCCCCACAGGTGCACGATCCTCTGACTCCTCTGTTACCTATGGGGATACTACTTAGTCAGTCTGTTTCAGACATTACAGCCCAAATGCAGCAGTTTAACCAGAGAGTATAAATAGTCAAACACAGACTGGGCGCTACATTTTAGGATGTTTCTCACCTAAAGCACACTGCAAAGAAACTGGAGAAAGAAAATGTATAACTCTGTAACAAAATAGATGATTTATAAAATAGGTCATACCACAATAATATTAGATTGGTGGGCCTACCTGAATCTGTGATGGGGCGTGCAATTTGTCACAACACCAATATCGTCAATTTGTTCACAACACCCTTCCTTCCTTGCTGGGGATTGCAGATGAGTGTCGGGATCTAGTCATCGAAAGGGTACACAGAGTGGTTCAAGCTCCACATATCCAAGCAATGCACCCAAGGGTGACCCTTTCTGAATGTCTGATTTACTTACATACACATGGAGCCACACTCATCCAGGGCCGTTTCATCGCAGGCGTGCACTCCCGGCGTGACTAGGTGATTCCTCCACCTTGCCCCGCCGGGAGTGCACAGAGACGCTCTCCCATCCTAATGAGGGATACTGTCATTAGGTTGACACAGCTTAGGTCGACAGTCATTAGGTCGACCACCAAAGGTTTATTAGTTCAACATGGTCAATAGATCGACATGTACTAAGTCAAAAGGTCGCCATGAGTTTTTCAAATTTTGGGGATCTTTTCATACGATCCACGTGGACTACGATTGAAACGGTAACCTGTGCCAAGCGAAGCGAGGCACCTTGCCCAAAGTGTGAGGGGACATGGTGCACTAATTAGGGTTCGTTTACGAAGAAAACGATGCCCAAAAAAGTTTTTAAAAAAATCGCCCTTTTGACCTGTTGACCTAGAACATTTCGACCTAATGGCTATGTCGACCTATTGCCCCTTTGACCTAATGAATGTCGACCTTCCATGGTCGACCTAATGACTGTCGACCTAAGTTGTGTCTACCCAATGACCCATAACCCCTAATGTATGGGGCGCGTCTCCGTCACGGGCAATAGGCTCCATCTGTAAGCTGACTTTCTAAGCTGCTTCTAGGAAAAAACCTTTATCACCTGGATGGATCACAGGCTTTATATCTTTCAGGATTACTTTCTGGAATTATCCAGAGCACAAAAGGCTTTTGCCCCTATCTGCACAACCATAAGTGTGAGGAAAATGGAAATTTGCTTTAATATACCTGGCCAGGCTGCGCCTATTCGATGGCTCTTCATATAAGGACTTCACCACTCCTGAAGTTGCGACTGCCTATCTCCAGGAAGAATGTAAGGCAACAGATCATGACATCGATGTCATCTCGATGACCTCTACCTGAAGTGATATATAATTATTGTGTATTATCGGGGACACTCATTTCAGATTTTCCATATTGGCTCTCAAAATCATGAAATCTCCCCAGCTCAGATGGTTATTTCTGGTTACATTTTGTTGCTCTGTTTTCTCTTCTTCATTTTGCAGTACTCAATCAGTAGTACAGTAGTGAACTTCCTGGTCTCACATAATGGGACATATTACTAATAACATTCTCCATTACATTTAAGTTTATTTTTGTTATTTCAGTGCCTCCTTCTCCTACCTTCATTTTCTAGATGTCTGAGATAGTTGCTGTCCTATATTATATGCATAGTTGGTTAGTAGTATGATGCTCAGCTTTTACTGTACTGATAACTTCTCTCATAGTTATCTTTATTGACTTGAAGCCATTGTTATTCACCTATATATCACTATGTTTGACTTGTTCTGTGTCTTTCCCTATGTTTTCATCCACCCAAATCCCTTCCTGCCAGGTGATGTTACATTATTTCATTGTATTGTATGCTTATAATGTTTCTGAGACGTGGATTCTATCAGAATAGATACCTTTAATGTGGGAAGTATAAAGTCACCAGCCAAGCGGCAAACGATACTTATGTACTTGAACAAACAGGGTACAGATCTACTTTTTTTTTTTTTTTACAAGAAACTCACCTTGTTGCAGCGGAAACAAAAAAGTTACAAATGGTACAGTGGTCTCTTATAGCTGCTGCTCCTTATAACTCAAAGTCCAGAGGTGTAGTTATTTTAGCTAAGAGACATTTATCAGTGGAGGTGCTGTTTGTGACGGCTGACCCAGAGGATAGATATGTCCTAACTGAGGTGTCCATTAACAACCCTATATTTATGTAATGTTTATTTCCCCAACATTTACCGCAAATCATTTTACCGTTCCCTCCTGGCAAAGTTGCTACGTCATGAGACCGCTTCGCTGATTTTCGGTGGTGATTTTTACTTAAGGTGGGTACACGTGGCACGATGTGTACCCACCAATGCGTTGGACGCTCCTCAGTCCGAGATATCGGGCGACCATACACACGGAGCGAACCAGTGCACGACCGCCTCCTATGCCACCCCCCGCATATCGCTGCATGGGATCAGCAGCTGTGTCCCCTGATCTTTTTGAACACGCAGTAAGATCAGGGGACATGCAGTAAGAAATCGTGCATACTCACAAAATGATTGGCCGTCCAAGCAGTAAGAAATCATGCATACTCACAAAATGATTGGCCGTCCAAGCAGTAAGAAATCATGCATACTCACAAATGATTGGTCGTCCAAGCAGTAAGAAATCATGCATACTCAGAAAATGATTGGCCGTCCAATCGATCTGGAATGCCCCGATCATTAGACAAATCGTTTCGTGTATGCACCTTTAGTATCATCTCATTACTTAGACCACTCACATACTTTGAATATACCTTTCTTCCTCAAGTAATGTTCACCCGAGTTCTAGAGGCCTGCATTGAGCCTCTCTCTCTCTCAGACCATGCATTAGTTTGGTTCGAACTCCATCTTAATATTGATAAAATACCGCCTTTGGAGATTTCTGACTCATTTATCATTTATCCCAGTTTCTGAAATTCCATAATAGCTGAATCTAATCCATACTTACCTACTCTCCCGGAAGCTGCGGGAGGCTCCCATTTTTTGGGGTAGCCCCCCGCACCCCCGGAAGAGTGGGCAGGTCTCCCGCATCCTGCTCGGACCCTAGTGATGCCAGCAGGATGGAGAGAGAATCTACCGTATTTGCAGGTCCGTCGGGTGGGGAAGGGGTTAAAATGACGCAAATTGTGTCATTTTAGCCCCACTCCCTTCCCGCAGACCCGCGTATCGCGGCATTTTCCGATATGGGGGCGGGGCTTGGTGATGTCACAGTCTGGCCCCGCCCCCTGAAGACTCCTGCAGCGTCTCCTCTCCGGGCTTCTCCCGGAGAGGAGAAATACAATGTAGGCAAGTATGATCTAATCCCCCCCACCCCTTTTCTGACTGAATACTAAATCAGACCTACAAGATTTTACCTAATATGGCTGAGAAACAATATGACTCCACCTATGTAAACCTTCAGCAAACATTGACTGAAGCTAATCAGTACATCAAAGCACCTATACCACACCACAAAAATTCATTGTGATGAGTTTCTAAAAACCATGGGTGGCAGGCACCTGTTTACAGTAAACTACCGTTTTCACAAATCTGTAAATAAAACAGGGAAGTTACTTACTAATTTGCTGACAGGTTCGCACCCTCCCATGGTTGTTCAACCTCTCAAACTTTCTGATGGTTCTTTCACTTCTTCACAAAGCCAAATCACTGATGTTATATAATCTCGGCTCCGTGTCCCAACCTTCCACCTCCCCGTCCTCATGCTGACCTCTCTTCTGCCCAGTCCTCCCCTCCCCTGCAGGATCTCTTCACAGCTGTGAGCCTGGACAATTCAGGTTTCTCCCTAGTCCCTACGGAGTAACTTAAGTCTCCCGCAAATTCATTCACATTTGGAGCAAATGTTAACTGAGCCAATCTCTATAGATGAGGTTAACAAGGTCATCCAGCAACTTAAACCTACAAAGGCACCAGGTCCAAATGAGCTGTCTAGCATTTTTTATAAAATTCCAGCCTGTATTTTATCACACTATAATGTGATACGGTGTATGGTATTATGGGGGTAATTCTGAGTTGATCGCAGCAGGAATTTTGTTAGCAGTTGGGCAAAACCATGTGCACTGCAGGGGAGGCACATATAACATGTGCAGAGAATGTTAGATTTGGGTGGGTTATTTTGTTTCTGTGCAGGGTAAATACTGGCTGCTTTATTTTACACTGCAAATTAGATTGCAGATTGAACACACCACACCCAAATCTAACTCTCTCTGCACATGTTAAATCTGCCTCCCCTGCAGTGCACATGGTTTTGCCCAACTGCTAAAAAAATTCCTGCTGCGATCAACTTGTAATTACCCCCTATGTCTCAGTGGCATTGCGGTGTGTGGTATAATGTCACAGGCATGACGGTGTGTGGTGTACTGTATCACAGGCATTGTATGTGCTATAATGCCTCGGGCATTGCAGTGTGTAGCATAATGTATAATGGGCATTGTGATGCGTGGCATAATGTGTCACCGGCATTACGGTGTGTGGCATAATGTGTCAGGGGTATTACGGTGTGTGGCATATTGTATAATGGGCATTATTGTGTGTGGCATAATGTCTAAGGGCCATGCAGTACGTGGCATAATGTATACTGGGCATTACTATAAGGAACAAAAATGACAAATAATGTAAGGTGCATGAATCAGGATTTTTTTTTCTCCTGCGGTGGCCAACGTCTGGGCGTGCAGGTTGCAAAACTGGGGTATAAGGTAGTCTTTTCCTGCAATGTCACGCCCCTTTAAGCAACGCCACACCCATTTCAGCAGGGCCACACCCTCTTTATGGCGCGCGCAGATGCATCACTTTACTAGTGGTAATTATGGGTGGGGGGTGCCAGAAAATGTTTTGGCTTGGGGGTGAAAAATTTCTAGTTACGCAACTGCCTTAGAAATAGCACTCCGTTCCTCCCCTCATAGGGTGTAATTCCAAGTTGATCGCAGCAGGAATTTTGTTAGCAGTTGGGCAAAACCATGGCCCTCATTCCGAGTTGTTCGCTCGCAAGGCGAATGTAGCAGAGTTACACACGCTAAGCCGCCGCCTACTGGGAGTGAATCTTAGCTTCTTAAAATTGCGACCGACGTACGCGCAATATTGCGATTACAAACGAGTTAGCAGTTTCAGAGTAGCTCCAGACTTACTCTGCCTGTGCGATCATTTCAGTGCTTGTCGTTCCTGGTTGACGTCACAAACACACCCAGCGTTCGCCCAGGCACTCCCACCGTTTCCCCGGCCACTCCTGCGTTTTTTCCGGAAACGGTAGCGTTTTCAGCCACACGCCCCTGAAACGCCGTGTATCCGCCCAGTAACACCCATTTCCTGTCAATCACATTACGATCGCCGGAGCGAAGAAAAAGCCGTGAGTAAAAATACTTTCTTCATAGTAAAGTTACTTGGCGCAGTCGCAGTGCGAACATTGCGCATGCGTACTAAGCGGATTTTCACTGCGATGCGATGAAAAATACCGAGCGAACAACTCGGAATGAGGGCCCATGTGCACTGCAGGGGAGGCAGATATAACATGTGCAGAAAGAGTTAGATTTGGGTGGGTTATTTTGTTTCTGTGCAGGGTAAATACTAGAGATGTGCACTTGAAATTTTTCGGGTTTTGTGTTTTGGTTTTGGGTTCGGTTCCGCGGCCGTGTTTTGGGTTCGACCGCGTTTTGGCAAAACCTCACCGAATTTTTTTTGTCGGATTCGGGTGTGTTTTGGATTCGGGTGTTTTTTTCAAAAAACCCTAAAAAACAGCTTAAATCATAGAATTTGGGGGTCATTTTGATCCCAAAGTATTATTAACCTCAAAAACCATAATTTCCACTCATTTTCAGTCTATTCTGAATACCTCACACCTCACAATATTATTTTTAGTCCTAAAATTTGCACCGAGGTCGCTGGATGACTAAGCTAAGCGACCCTAGTGGCCGACACAAACACCTGGCCCATCTAGGAGTGGCACTGCAGTGTCACGCAGGATGGCCCTTCCAAAAAACCCTCCCCAAACAGCACATGACGCAAAGAAAAAAAGAGGCGCAATGAGGTAGCTGTGTGAGTAAGATAAGCGACCCTAGTGGCCGACACAAACACCTGGCCCATCTAGGAGTGGCACTGCAGTGTCACGCAGGATGTCCCTTTCAAAAAACCCTCCCCAAACAGCACATGACGCAAAGAAAAAAAGAGGCGCAATGAGGTAGCTGTGTGAGTAAGATAAGCGACCCTAGTGGCCGACACAAACACCGGGCCCATCTAGGAGTGGCACTGCAGTGTCAAGCAGGATGTCCCTTCCAAAAAACCCTCCCCAAACAGCACATGACGCAAAGAAAAAAAGAGGCGCAATGAGGTAGCTGTGTGAGTAAGATAAGCGACCCTAGTGGCCGACACAAACACCGGGCCCATCTAGGAGTGGCACTGCAGTGTCACGCAGGATGTCCCTTCCAAAAAACCCTCCCCAAACAGCACATGACGCAAAGAAAAAAAGAGGCGCAATGAGGTAGCTGTGTGAGTAAGATAAGCGACCCTAGTGGCCGACACAAACACCGGGCCCATCTAGGAGTGGCACTGCAGTGTCACGCAGGATGTCCCTTCCAAAAAACCCTCCCCAAACAGCACATGACGCAAAGAAAAAAAGAGGCGCAATGAGGTAGCTGTGTGAGTAAGATAAGCGACCCTAGTGGCCGACACAAACACCGGGCCCATCTAGGAGTGTCACTGCAGTGTCACGCAGGATGGCCCTTCCAAAAAATACTCCCCAAACAGCACATGACGCAAAGAAAAATTTAAGAAAAAAGAGGTGCAAGATGGAATTGTCCTTGGGCCCTCCCACCCACCCTTATGTTGTATAAACAGGACATGCACACTTTAACCAACCCAATATTTCAGTGACAGGGTCTGCCACATGACTGTGACTGAAATGACGGGTTGGTTTGGACCCCCACCAAAAAAGAAGCAATTAATCTCTCCTTGCACAAACTGGCTCTACAGAGGCAAGATGTCCACCTCATCATCATCCTCCGATATATCACCGTGTACATCCCCCTCCTCACAGATTATCAATTCGTCCCCACTGGAATCCACCATCTCAGCTCCCTGTGTACTTTGTGGAGGCAATTGCTGCTGGTCAATGTCTCCACGGAGGAATTGATTATAATTCATTTTAATGAACATCATCTTCTCCACATTTTCTGGATGTAACCTCGTACGCCGATTGCTGACAAGGTGAGCGGCGGCACTAAACACTCTTTCGGAGTACACACTTGTGGGAGGGCAACTTAGGTAGAATAAAGCCAGTTTGTGCAAGGGCCTCCAAATTGCCTCTTTTTCCTGCCAGTATAAGTACGGACTGTGTGACGTGCCTACTTGGATGCGGTCACTCATATAATCCTCCACCATTCTTTCAATGGTGAGAGAATCATATGCAGTGACAGTAGACGACATGTCCGTAATCGTTGTCAGGTCCTTCAGTCCGGACCAGATGTCAGCATCAGCAGTCGCTCCAGACTGCCCTGCATCACCGCCAGCGGGTGGGCTCGGAATTCTGAGCCTTTTCCTCGCACCCCCAGTTGCGGGAGAATGTGAAGGAGGAGATGTTGACAGGTCGCGTTCCGCTTGACTTGACAATTTTCTCACCAGCAGGTCTTTGAACCCCAGCAGACTTGTGTCTGCCGGAAAGAGAGATCCAAGGTAGGCTTTAAATCTAGGATCGAGCATGGTGGCCAAAATGTAGTGCTCTGATTTCAACAGATTGACCACCCGTGAATCCTTGTTAAGCGAATTAAGGGCTCCATCCACAAGTCCCACATGCCTAGCGGAATAGCTCCGTGTTAGCTCCTCCTTCAATGTCTCCAGCTTCTTCTGCAAAAGCCTGATGAGGGGAATGACCTGACTCAGGCTGGCAGTGTCTGAACTGACTTCACGTGTGGCAAGTTCAAAGGGCATCAGAACCTTGCACAATGTTGAAATCATTCTCCACTGCGCTTGAGACAGGTGCATTCCACCTCCTATATCGTGCTGAATTGTATAGGCTTGAATGGCCTTTTGCTGCTCCTCCAACCTCTGAAGCATATAGAGGGTTGAATTCCACCTCGTTACCACTTCTTGCTTCAGATGATGGCAGGGCAGGTTCAGTTGTTTTTGGTGGTGCTCCAGTCTTCTGTACGTGGTGCCTGTACGCCGAAAGTGTCCCGCAATTCTTCTGGCCACCGACAGCATCTCTTGCACACCCCTGTCGTTTTTTAAAAAATTCTGCACCACCAAATTCAAGGTATGTGCAAAACATGGGACGTGCTGGAATTTGCCCAGATTTAATGCACACACAATATTGCTGGCGTTGTCCGATGCCACAAATCCACGGGAGAGTCCAATTGGGGTAAGCCATTCCGCGATGATCTTCCTCAGTTGCCGTAAGAGGTTTTCAGCTGTGTGCGTATTCTGGAAAGCGGTGATACAAAGCGTAGCCTGCCTAGGAAAGAGTTGGCGTTTGCGAGATGCTGCTACTGGTGCCGCCGCTGCTGTTCTTGCGGCGGGAGTCCATACATCTACCCAGTGGGCTGTCACAGTCATATAGTCCTGACCCTGCCCTGCTCCACATGTCCGTGGTTAAGTGGACATTGGGTACAACTGCATTTTTTAGGACACTGGTGAGTCTTTTTCTGACGTCCGTGTACATTCTCGGTATCGCCTGCCTAGAGAAGTGGAACCTAGATGGTATTTGGTAACGGGGGCACACTACCTCAAGAAATTGTCTAGTTCCCTGTGAACTAACGGCGGATACCGGACGCACGTCTAACACCAACATAGTTGTCAAGGCCTCAGTTATCCGCTTTGCAGCCGGATGACTGCTGTGATATTTCATCTTCCTCACAAAAGACTGTTGGACAGTCAGTTGCTTACTGGAAGTAGTACAAGTGGGCTTACGACTTCCCCTCTGGGATGACGATCGACTCCCAGCAGCAACAACAGCAGCGCCAGCAGCAGTAGGCATTACACTCAAGGATGCATCGGAGGAATCCCAGGCAGGAGAGGACTCGTCAGAATTGCCGGTGACATGGCCTGCAGGACTATTGGCATTCCTAGGTAAGGAGGAAATTGACACTGAGGGAGTTGGTGGGGTGGTTTGCGTGAGCTTGGTTACAAGAGGAAGGGATTTACTGGTCAGTGGACTGCTTCCGCTGTCACCCAAAGTTTTTGAACTTGTCACTGACTTATTATGAATGCGCTGCAGGTGACGTATAAGGGAGGATGTTCCGAGGTGGTTAACGTCCTTACCCCTACTTATTACAGCTTGACAAAGGCAACACACGGCTTGACACCTGTTGTCCGCATTTCTGTTGAAATACTTCCACACCGAAGAGCTGATTTTTTTGGTATTTTCACCAGGCATGTCAATGGCCATATTCCTCCCACGGACAACAGGTGTCTCCCCGGGTGCCTGACTTAAACAAACCACCTCACCATCAGAATCCTCCTGGTCAATTTCCTCCCCAGCGCCAGCAACACCCATATCCTCCTCATCCTGGTGTACTTCAACACTGACATCTTCAATCTGACTATCAGGAACTGGACTGCGGGTGCTCCTTCCAGCACTTGCAGGGGGCGTGCAAATGGTGGAAGGTGCATGCTCTTCACGTCCAGTGTTGGGAAGGTCAGGCATCGCAACCGACACAATTGGACTTTCCTTGTGGATTTGGGATTTCGAAGAACGCACAGTTCTTTGCGGTGCTTTTGCCAGCTTGAGTCTTTTCATTTTTCTAGCGAGAGGCTGAGTGCTTCCATCCTCATGTGAAGCTGAACCACTAGCCATGAACATAGGCCAGGGCCTCAGCCGTTCCTTGCCACTCCGTGTGGTAAATGGCATATTGGCAAGTTTACGCTTCTCCTCCGACAATTTTATTTTAGGTTTTGGAGTCCTTTTTTTACTGATATTTGGTGTTTTGGATTTTACATGCTTTGTACTATGACATTGGGCATCGGCCTTGGCAGACGACGTTGCTGGCATTTCATCGTCTCGGCCATGACTAGTGGCAGCAGCTTCAGCACGAGGTGGAAGTGGATCTTGATCTTTCCCTAATTTTGGAACCTCAACATTTTTGTTCTCCATATTTTAATAGGCACAACTAAAAGGCACCTCAGGTAAACAATGGAGATGGATGGATACTAGTATACTTATGGATGGACTGCCGAGTGCCGACACAGAGGTAGCTACAGCCGTGGACTACCGTACTGTGTCTGCTGCTAATATAGACTGGATGATAATGAGATGAAATCAATATATATGTATATATAATATCACTAGTACTGCAGCCGGACAGGTATATATTATATATTTATTATGTAATGACTGATGACGGACCTGCTGGACACTGTCAGCTCAGCAGCACCGCAGACTGCTACAGTAAGCTACTATAGTAGTATGTATAAAGAAGAAAGAAAAAAAAAACAACCACGGGTAGGTGGTATACAATTATGGATGGACTGCCGAGTGCCGACACAGAGGTAGCTACAGCCGTGGACTAACGTACTGTGTCTGCTGATAATATAGACTGGATGATAATGAGATGAAATCAATATATATGTATATATAATATCACTAGTACTGCAGCCGGACAGGTATATATTATATATTTATTATGTAATGACTGATGACGGACCTGATGGACACTGTCAGCTCAGCAGCACCGCAGACTGCTACAGTAAGCTACTATAGTAGTATGTATAAAGAAGAAAGAAAAAAAAAAAAAAAACACGGGTAGGTGCTAGGTGGTATACAATATTATATATATATATATTATATACAATTATATATATATATATATATATATTAAACTCATAAACTGGTGGTGATTATTAAACTGGTGGTCAGGTCACTGGTCACACTATCAGCAACTTGCAAGTAGTACTCCTGAGTCCTAAGCAGACAATCACAATATATATTATACTGGTGGTCAGTGTGGTCACAAACAATGGCAGTGTGGCTGGCACTCTGGCAGCAAAAGTGTGCACTGTACGTTATATGTACTCCTGAGTCCTGAGTCCTGCTCTCAGACTCTAACTGCTCCCCACTGTCAGTGTCTCCCCCACAAGTCAGATAATACAGTCACACTATCTCTCTCTATCACTTCAGCAAGTACTAGTAGTAGTAGTACTCCTCCTAATGCTCCCCAAAATTACTACTGTGTCTCTCTCTGTCTCACTCTCTTCTCGAATCTCTATAAACGGGGAGGACGCCAGCCACGTCCTCTCCCTATGAATCTCAATGCACGTGTGAAAAATGGCGGCGACGCGCGGCTCCTTATATAGAATCCGAGTCTCGCGATAGAATCCGAGCCTCGCGAGAATCCGACAGCGTGATGATGACGTTCGGGCGCGCTCGGGTTAACCGAGCAAGGCGGGAAGATCCGAGTCGCTCGGACCCGTGTAAAAAAAACTGAAGTTCGGGCGGGTTCGGATTCCGAGGAACCGAACCCGCTCATCTCTAGTAAATACTGGCTGCTTTATTTTTACACTGCAAATTAGATTGCAGATTGAACACACCACACCCAAATCTAACTCTCTCTGCACATGTTAAATCTGCCTCCCCTGCAGTGCACGTGGTTTTGCCCAACTGCTAACAAAATTCCTGCTGCGATCAACTTGGAATTACCCCCATAGTACTGAAATTTCAGTGAGAAGGGTTGATCTTAGGGTTGCATTATTTGCAGACGACATGCTACTGATTCTTTCAGACCAAGAACAGTCACTCCCAGTAGCAATGGATCTTTAGAGCCTTCTCACAATATAAGATGAATTTGGCCAAACCTGAGATCCTACCTTTTAGTGTGGTCATTTCTCTTTTATTTCATTTGACCCTGAATCCTACCCTTTCAAGATTGCGTCTACCCAATTACTTAAACATTTGTCACTCCCTTTGCTCTATAAACCCAATTTCTCACCAATTATAGCTAATATTACAAGCCTACTAGATGGTTTGGAAGTCCCTTCCTTTTTTATTGCTAGGCTGAATAGCTGTTATTAAAAGTATCATATTTCCCAAAAATTTCTACTGCATGTAGGTGTTACCAATTTCTTTATCAAAACCAGATATCTCCAAGATGGACTGTATAATATAGAGATTTTTCTGGCAGAATAAAAGACCCAGAATTGCCATGTAAAAAGTGAAAACTCCTCGCAGTAAAGGGGGACTAGAAGTTCCTAATCTTGCTTGTTACCCTCTATCCCTTGTTTTCTATTACTGTACATCAGTGATTGGCTGTTGGACAAGATTGGATATACTGATAGGATGTTTGTTTGTTCCACTTTCTCTGGGAGCCCTTGTGCATACCAAATTAGTGGACATTCCTGGAGCCTTACATAAGCATATTATAGAGATACGTATTTTGCCTAAATTTCTATTAGCAAAAAATTGCACAGAAACCACCTTGTCTGCTCCTAGATTCCATTTATGAGGAAACCATTTGTTCTTTCCCTCACTAACAGTAATTTGCTCGCTTGGAGAGTTACAGTAAAGGCTTTTTTGGCTCCTCTAAATTGTTCAAAAATTGTATCCCTTTCTGACTTACAACAGTTATACCCCTTTTACACTGCCAGCATATAACACAGGTTATTGCACATGAACGTGCATAACCCGTGTTGCTGTGAGGTGTAAACGGGTCGAGTTGGAATAATCCGAGTTGAGTGACTCAGAATTCCATCTCGGGTAGTTTGCAGGGTTGAACATGTGTTCAACCTGGCAAACTGTGCTGTGTAAACGGGAGCCAGGTTGCATCGACCCAGCTTCCTGCTTACAGTAAATGTACGGGCGGCGCTTGGAGATCATGTGATCTCCAAGTGCCGCCCCATCACGTCATCGGCGATGTCAGCAACCCGGCAAATGTGGTGGGAAAGGTGCCTCACGCGGGTCGCAGCCGGGTAGCACCCGTGTCAGGCTCCTGTCTGCAACCCACAATATTTGGTCTTAAAGCTGTATTTTTTCTCTCCTCCCCAGATAGCACTTCTCTATATATCTCCAAGTACACCATTATGTTTCTTCTCCTCCCAGCTTCTCTGACTCTAGTTGTGAACCTGATTATTTGGAACTAAATATTTATACAATCATCTCTTAGCAAACACGGACATACTGCAAAGGGAAATGTTACATAGGAAATGGCAGAATATCTCTGAGGTACACTCCATTTCAGTTTTAATTTCTATGATGATATCCTTCACAGTCTGCATAGCTGCACTCCCCCTAGGGCACACATTTCTCCTACCCAACGTCGGCACGATTCCCACAGAATCAGGGTCGTGTTTAAAGTGTGTTATAGCTACTGCCAATTTGTAGAAAGGTTAAAAAAGTTATGGAGCAAAATTGTTTCATTAATTTTATTTTCTCCTTACAAGTTCTGCCTGATCCACTAGTCTGCCTTTGTTCCAATTTTACAAACTGGAACCTAGGTCCCCACAGAAAGGTTATCTTGCCCTTCCTGACAATTATTGTGAATCTGGGGCAAAAAACGATTCTACACTGGACGTTGAAATCAGCACCCTCACTTAATGACATATAGCATAAACTACTGCAGTTTCCATACTTCGCTCCAGTCTCCCAGAAGTTAATAAATGCATAGAAAATTTTTGCAGGAAATTGGAATTTATATAAACAAGCTACATTTGCCTACATGAAGCTACAGGCTGGTTTTTAATTATACCCCTTTTACACTCACACAGCCGGGTCACTCCCGGGACTGACCCCTTTCACACTGCACTAAGACCTGCTTTGCAGATGTTTCACACAGACAGTGACGGCATGATGCAGCTTGTCTCACTGTGCAGTATACTGCACACATATTTTATGAGGAGGAGGAGGGCGCAACTTATGGTGGATACGGCTGCTAGTCGCCGCCAATATTTGCGCAGGAGGAGAGCCCTCATATCATCCAGGATGAGTACCATCCTGAGCGTGAGTATGGGGCCTAACTGCTCATTTTGGTCCAGTGATCGCCGGCACGGAGAAGCCTTTATGAGGACCGTGGAAGCTTACCAGGATGATGAGTGGATGGCTAACTTCCATGTGTCTCGTGCAACCTTTGATTACATCCTCGACTTACTTACCCCAGCACTTGACATGCAGACCACCAGGCTTAGGAGACCCATCGAGGCACGCAGGAGGCTAGCTATTGCATTGTGGTGGTATACTACCCCAGGAGAGTACCGCTCAATCTCATGCTTGTTCGGTGTTGTGATCTCCACCTGCTGTGTCATAGTCCACCAGGTGACTCAAGCAATTGTGTCTACCTTATACAAGCGCTTCATATCTCTACCACAAGGACAGCGCTTACAGGATACCATCAAAGGATTTGTGGAGCAAGGCTATCCGCAGTGTGGAGGAGCGATTGATGGGACACACATCCCCATTATTGCCCCACGTAACAACCATGCTATTTTAATAGGAAAGGCTGGCACTCCATCATATTACAGGCTGTTGTGGACCACAAATATTGATGTTTATTTTTGGGGTGGTGGGATGAGTTGCATGTGTGTGTTTTACATTCTAACTTTTTTAAATTTTACTGTTCTTTAGTTTCCTAGATGTGTTCATTGGCTGGCCAGGCCGATCTCATGTCTCCCGAGTTCTTGCCAATTCTGACCTGTACAACATCGTAGAGGAGAAGCAGGGTGGCTGACTGTACCCCAAAGAGTATGCAAAGATTGTGAATGGCTGGAGATCCCTGTCCACATCATCGGGGATGCTGCATAGCCTTTACGCCCCTGGATTATGAAAGGCTACACCCAACTGGTCCAGTTAACCCCAGAGAAACAAACCTATACTCACACCCTGAGTTCAGCAAGGATGGTGGTAGAGAACGCCTTTGGCAGGTTAAAAGGAAGATGGCGTTGTTTGATGAAGCACAATGATGTTGACCTAAAGACCATGCCTAATGTAGTAGCTGCGTGCTGTATACTGCACAACATCTGTGAACTAAAAAATGAAGTATTCTTTCCTGAGTGGACTGTGCAGGACCCTGAGGTTATAAACCCACTTGTGGAAGGTGCTTTGTGTGGGGCTGCCTCAAACTCCGCTGCAGAACAAATATGTCACACTATTACGTCCAACCTTGCAGCACTGGTACAATAGTGTTTAAGAGTCAGCACAACATGTTTGGTTAAATAAAAAAAATATATTTTGTATTCCACCTTTGATTTTTGTGTTTATTTTTTTATGCTTTAAAAAAAAAACACATTTCCAGCAACTGTGTGTATATATGAAGAAACAAATTGCAAACAAGTTTTTTGATTGTCATAAAAAAAAACCCACACTGGTAGGCTTGTAGATACAACACCAATGTGATTTAACCACAGTGTCCCTGCAGTATATTATTACTGTGTACAAATTAAATAAAAAGTGCTTGAATGTAGACACTATACAAAACAGTACAGAACATAGAAAACCAATGAACAGAATGCACAAACAGTTGTGCATAAACACTAACCACACGGTGGTTATTTAACAACAGTTGAAATTTCACTGAGTGATAATTCGTATCAGCCAAACAGCTCCTAACTCCCATCTGTTTGTAAACTAACATCTGGGAGCTGTTTGGATGCTACAAGTTATCACTTACAATGAAATGGATCACTCCTAGAAAAACTTCATGGCAAATTGTGGAATACAGTAAACTCCGAGGTTTGGGCGTTAGATGGTGAAGTATTTGGGGCATAGTATGGGCCAGGATTAAATGTGGAAAAACCCTGCTCAGGGTATTGAGTTGTGGTGTTGGTTTGGTGCTCTTGAGGTATTGCTCAAACGTTCAAAGAACGCCATGTTCATTTGGTGCAATTCCCTGTGACGCTCATACTGCTCTCTACTCATGCGTTCCTGCATTGTCATGACTTGGGAAAGAAATGCATCATGCATTTGGCGTTCAGCCTCTAGAAACCTGTCGAGCCTTGCATCCTCCTGTGCGGACATAGCAGTGTCCATCTCTCGGAGTTGGTCAACAAGGACATTTGACATAGCTTTAGCTACTTGCTCCGCTTTGCTCGGTTTCTTCCTTCTAGGCGGTACGGTGTAAACTGTGAAGAGAAGAAATACAAAATGAGCGTATATAAAAATAGCAGCGTTAGCAAACATGTGTTTGTGGCATTAACCCACCTACACACTAGCTACTCTGCAACATTGATCTATATATAAAAATGCAAAGCCACCCTGGGTGGGGGCAGAAATTGCAAAGCGTGCTACTGTGCCAGCAGCGTGGCGAGCGCAGTGATCTCACAAGGGGCTTATTTGCGCTCGCCACGCTGCCGGCACGCCGGCCACTCTTACTACCCACATAAACAGATGTTTAAAAATTGGGGAAGTATGCTATGTGTGTTAAAAATTGTAAACATGTACTTACTGTTTTTCTGCAAAGTTGGGGTGACGGTGACGGCACTTTGCACAGTCCCACTGTCACTGGTCTGAGCATCGACGACGTCATCAATGGTGGCAGTTATGCTGTCGTTGTTTCTAGAGGTGTTGATGGATGGGTGGGAGGATGTGTCATGTTCGCTGTCCTCAAGTGTGTCGTCAATTAACAGGGGTGATGGCGGGCAGACATCACTGCTTGTCTGTGTATCTTCTGGATCTTGACTGCCTTCTGTAGCAGTGTACATTGAACTGGAAGACAGACTCACCGGACTGCAGATAGCTGTGTGTCCAAAGATATCATAGTACTGCCAGTCGATACTGTCAAAGTCGAAAAATATTGTAATGCATATACCCTGCACTAACCCCATGCACATGCCCGCTGCGCGTGCACTCAGTCCGCCGTGCGTGCACATATCCGCAATTTGCGTAGGATCACTCCTGCGATCATGCGCGTGGTATGGGTATTTACGGCGGAGTTTGTGAGAGCGTAGAGGGTTATTAGAACATTACATATTTAACCCAAATAGTGCATTTTGTACACATAGTTCCCCTACACCACATCAGCGAGTATCAACAGTTTAAACAGATCCAGGACTAAGGGATTCGCCTTTGCATGATAGGAAGGGTCAGATAAAGGTTAGAAGGTGATGTCTAGTATCCAGCTGTAGGGTATTTTAAGGGTAACATTCCGGTGTTGGTTAGAGAAAGATCGCATGTTCCAGCGTATAGTTATGTGCAAAAGTAGAATATAGATATTAACTGTATTTACTGTATATTATGTATGCGGCGGGAATCCAGAGGATACCACCCACCAGAGCAGTTGGGGAAAGACATCGCCCACCTTTTCAAATCAACCTATGACCTCTCCTGTAATGAAAAGACACATCTCTGTGTCCAATGGACAATGAGATTACAGTGACCATTGTATTGTATATGTAAGTTGTGTATAAAAAGACCGTTGTTGCCTGGCCGGTCAGAAGACTCTGAACGCTTTCTAGCTGACAAGCGGAGGACCGGCCGGGTTGCGCTTGCGAACATTCTCACGTATGTACATTCTCTGTAGCCATTACTCTGTTTTAGATTTATCTTGTTAGCCTGTAGTGTATGATTTGTACTGTTTTGCCTTTTGAAATAATCCACGGTGGCCTTAGAACCCTGTGGTTTCAACTACAAATCGGTGTTGTGCCCTCACTTTCCTGAAAGGGTTTAAAAGCATATTTTACTTGTCACTGGCTTAGACTGAGGGTGTTGTGAACTCGGGGATTCTTCCGATGGTTGGGAAGAGGAACCACAACTGAGCTGGAAAAGGGAAGGCCTGATATAGGACTTCCTCATACAGGACGCTGACAGTGGAGTTTGATGAAATATTAAAGAGCTTTATTGCAAAGGAAAACAACTTAAAGTCAAATGCCAAAAAGGAATAAATGAGGAAATATCCAGACCCACTGAAGGGTTTAGTGAGCAGTATTGGGGATGCTGGTAATTGAAGAAACTGTGGGTGATGTTTGAAAGTCACTGATAACTTATGGAGCTTATGAATGATGATTAATAGCACTGATGGTTGAAGAACTTGTGAGTGGTGACAGAGACGCTGATGATGTGAGAAACTGAAGTGCAGGGGTTTTAGACGCTGTGGATTTGTAGTACTTGAGAGCGGAGACTGAGACGCTGATGATGTGAGGAATTGAAGTGCAGGGGTTTTAGACGCTGTGCATTTGTAGAACTTGAGAACGGAGATTGAGACGCTGATGACGTGAGAAACTGAAGTGCAGGGGTTTTAGACGCTGTGGATTTGTAGAACTTGAGAACGGAGACTGAGACGCTGATGATGTGAGGAATTGAAGTGCAGGGGTTTTAGACGCTGTGGATTTGTAGAGCTTGAGAACGGAGACTGAGACGCTGTTGGATTTGTGGAACTTGAGAACGGAGACTGAGACGCTGTTGGATTTGTGGAACTTGAGAACGGAGACTGAGACGCTGTTGGATTTGTGGAACTTGAGGACGGAGACTTGAGATGCTGATTACTAGGAACACGGATGGCTGGTACGCAGAGAGATTACCGGCCGCTGAATACACTGGAGCCGGTGTAGCGAACTGGCAGCTGGAAATGCCGGAGACACTGGAGTACAACTGCAGAGATCCTTGCCTGGAACAAGAGCACTGGCATCTACGTCAGGGAAAGACGATACTCAGGCACTGAAGCTCTGTCCGGCGTCTGACTTTGAAACTCCCGCCAGCACTGGATTGGCGGAGCAGTCTGATGATGTCACCTGCCCCCCGTCCACGTGATGCCGGGTGTCATAACGGCGCCCATGCCCCGGAGAACCGCCGGTAGCCGCGCTAACCAGCCACCGGAGCCCGTGGCCCAGCGAAGGCAGAGGCCGCAACACCGACCAGCAGACACGCAGGGGTAAGCGCGGCGCATGCCGCCTCCGGTGTGTATAAGGTTTATAAGCATTGATAAGGTGTACGCACTGCGGGTACTTTATACCGTCAGCGCTACTTAAGGTTTAAGGTATAACATTGTTGCAGTACTTTGCTGCTAAGGGTTTAAAGTGTAATCATATCATTGCATTGTATCACGAAAAAGGTTTAAGGGTTATCAATTGTGTGTGTGTGCGCTGCGCGTACTCTGTACGCTCAGCGCGGCGTGTGTACGCCAAGTACGTACCACGTACGGGACTCTGTACGCAAACAGCGTACAAAGTGCGTAGCACGTGTATTCAGTCTAGCGGCCATAGCGGCTCCACGGTAAAAGTGTATCTAGAGGTATAGCTTTATGGTTTAAGATAATATCGACATTATCAATTGGGGGCATCGTCCGGTTTTTCCTCATACCCGCAGCCTAGCAGGTTTACGCAGACTTTATCTATCAGCAAAGGGCGGAAAGGTATCCCCCGTAAGCCTTCTCTTGGTTGGTGGATACACTAGTGCTGATTAGATAAGCGTCTGCCGTGCATGGTTTGTAGGGATGCTGGAGGGATCCGTAAGGTAAGAACGCAAAGCTATTTTTAAATCTGTGAGATTTCTGTTTTGGCGCCACATGCGCACACAACACACGCATACACCTGTACACTTGTACTTTGCATATCTGCCCGCATTATTGCCATAAGTATTGATTATTAGATTCATTTTGACCTGTACTGTGAAAATTTGTTGCTATTTAGTTAAAATATAGAGTTAATATTTAAGGAAGTAAGTGTAAGACGCACACGCAGCCTGGCCTAGTTGTAAAGGTTTATACAGAAGAAACTGTGTGTTGTGTTAAGTGAGCGATTATAGTTAAATATCGCTTACATTTATAGCAGTGTGGGATTTGTAATACTGCGGACGTACGGCCTTTGTACACGTGTCTCGGACAGAGTACAGGACTGCGTACGCAACGTAAAGGTATACACACGTGGCGTGTTTACGCAACGTGCGTAAAAGTACGACCGCTAAGTACAAATCACACAATAGCATTGTTTTAGTTTAGGCGCGAGACGGTAGCCACGCGATAATAGCACAAATTGATCAGTTTCCAATAATAAGATTTTACTCACCGGTAAATCTATTTCTCGTAGTCCGTAGTGGATGCTGGGTACTCCGTAAGGACCATGGGGAATAGACGGGCTCCGCAGGAGACTGGGCACTCTTAAAAGAAAGATTAGGTACTACATCTGGTGTGCACTGGCTCCTCCCTCTATGCCCCTCCTCCAGACCTCAGTTAAGGAACTGTGCCTGGAAGAGCTGACATAACTAGGAAAGGATTTGGAATCCAGGGTAAGACTCATACCAGCCACACCTATCAAACTGTACAACTTGTGATAACTAAACACAGTTAACAGTATGAACAACAACTGAGCCTCATTTAACAGATGGCTCATAACAAAACCCTATAGTTAAGCAATAACTATATACATGTATTGCAGAAAGTCCGCACTTGGGACGGGCTCCCAGTATCCACTACGGACTACGAGAAATAGATTTACCGGTGAGTAAAATCTTATTTTCTCTGACGTCCTAGTGGATGCTGGGTACTCCGTAAGGACCATGGGGATTATACCAAAGCTCCCAAACGGGCGGGAGAGTGCGGATGACTCTGCAGCACCGAATGAGCAAACTCAAGGTCCTCCTCAGCCAGGGTATCAAACTTGTAGAATTTTGCAAAAGTGTTTGATCCCGACCAAGTAGCAGCTCGGCAAAGTTGTAAAGCCGAGACCCCTCGGGCAGCCGCCCAAGAAGAGCCCACCTTCCTCGTGGAATGGGCTTTTACCGATTTAGGATGCGGCAGTCCAGCCGCAGAATGAGCCTGCTGAATCGTGCTACAAATCCAGCGTGCAATAGTCTGCTTAGAAGCAGGAGCACCCAGCTTGTTGGGTGCATGCAGGATAAACAGCGAGTCGGTTTTCCTGACTCTAGCTGTCCTGGAAACATAGATTTTTAGGGCCCGGACTACGTCCAGCAACTTGGAATCCTCCAAGTCCCGAGTAGCCGCAGGCACCACAATAGGTTGGTTTAAATGAAACGCTGATACCACCTTTGGGAGAAATTGGGGACGAGTCCTCAATTCTGCCCTGTCCATATGGAAAATCAGATAAGGGCTTTTACAGGACAAAGCCGCCAATTCTGACACACGCCTAGCTGAGGCCAAGGCCAACAGCATGACTACCTTCCACGTGAGATACTTCAACTCCACAGTCTGAAGTGGCTCAAACCAATGTGATTTTAGGAAATTCAACACTACGTTGAGATCCCAAGGTGCCACCGGAGGCACAAAAGGGGGCTGAATATGCAGTACTCCCTTAACAAACGTCTGAACTTCAGGCAGTGAAGCCAGTTCTTTTTGAAAGAAAATAGACAGGGCCGAAATCTGGACTTCAATGGATCCCAATTTTAGGCCCATAGTCACTCCTGACTGTAGGAAGTGCAGAAATCGACCCAGCTGAAATTCCTCTGTTGGGGCCTTCATGGCCTCACACCAAGCAACATATTTTCGCCATATGCGGTGATAATGTTTTGCTGTCACATCCTTCCTAGCCTTTATCAGCGTAGGAATGACTTAAACCGGAATGCCCTTTTCCATTAGGATCCGGCGTTCAACCGCCATGCCGTCAAACGCAGCCGCGGTAAGTCTTGGAACAGACAGGGCCCCTGCTGTAGCAGGTCCTGTCGGAGCGGCAGAGGCCAAGGGTCCTCTGAGATCATTTCTTGTAGTTCCGGGTACCAAGTTCTTCTTGGCCAATCCGGAACGATGAGTATAGTTCTTACTCCTCTCTTTCTTGTTATCCTCAGCACCTTTGGTATGAGAGGAAGAGGAGGGAACACATAAACCGACTGGTACACCCACGGTGTCACTAGAGCATCCACAGCTATCGCCTGAGGGTCCCTTGACCTGGCGCAATATCTTTTTAGCTTTTTGTTGAGGTGGGACGCCATCATGTCCACCTGTGGCCTTTCCCAACGATTTACAATCAGCTGGAAGACTTCTGGATGAAGTCCCCACTCTCCCGGGTGGAGGTCGTGCCTGCTGAGGAAGTCTGCTTCCCAGTTGTCCACTCCCGGAATGAACACTGCTGACAGTGCTATGACGTGATTCTCCGCCCATCGGAGAATCTTTGTGGCTTCTGCCATCGCCATCCTGCTTCTTGTGCCGCCCTGTCGGTTTACATGGGCGACAGCCGTGATGTTGTCTGACTGAATCAGCACCGGCTGGTTTTGAAGCAGGGGTTCTGCTTGACTTAGGGCATTGTAAATGGCCCTTAGTTCCAGAATATTTATGTGTAGGGAAGTCTCCTGACTCGACCATTGTCCTTGGAAGTTTCTTCCCTAAGTGACTGCCCCCAACCTCGGAGGCTTGCATCCGTGGTCACCAGGACCCAGTCCTGAATGCCGAATCTGCGGCCCTCGAGAAGATGAGCACTCTGCAGCCACCACAGCAGAGACACCCTGGCCCTCGGGGACAGGGTGATCAGCCGATGCATCTGAAGATGCGATCCGGACCACTTGTCTAACAGATCCCACTGAAAGATCCTTGCATGGAACCTGCCGAAGGGAATTGCTTCGTAAGAAGCTACCATCTTTCCCAGGACTCGCGTGCAGTGATGCACCGACACCTGTTTTGGTTTCAGGAGGTCTCTGACCAGAGAGGACAACTCCTTGGCCTTCTCCTCCGGGAGAAACACCTTCTTCTGTTCTGTGTCCAGAATCATGCCCAAGAACAGCAGACGCGTCGTAGGAACCAGCTGCGACTTTGGGATATTCAGAATCCAGCCGTGCTGTTGTAGCACTTCCTGAGATAGTGCTACTCCGATCAACAACTGCTCCTTGGACCTTGCCTTTATAAGGAGATCGTCCAAGTATGGGATAATTATAACTCCCTTCTTTCGAAGGAGTATTATCATTTCGGCCATTACTTTGGTAAACACCCTCGTGCCGTGGACAGACCAAACGGCAGCGTCTGGAATTGGTAATGGCAGTCCTGTACCACAAACCTGAGGTACTCCTGGTGAGGTGGGTAAATGAGGACATGTAGGTAAGCATCCTTGATGTCCAGTGACACCATAAAATCCCCCTCTTCCAGGCTTGCAATAACCGCCCTGAGCGATTCCATTTTGAACTTGAACTTCCTTATATAAGTGTTCAAGGATTTCAAATTTAGAATGGGTCTTACCGAACCGTCTGGTTTCGGTACCACAAACATTGTGGAATAGTAACCCCGTCCTTGCTGAAGGAGGGGAACTTTGATTATCACCTGCTGAAGGTAAAGCTTGTGAATTGCAGCCAGTACTACCTCCCTTTCCATGGGAGTAGCTGGCAAGGCTGATTTGAGGTAATGGCGAGTGGGAGACGTCTCGAACTCCAGCTTGTATCCCTGAGATACCACTTGTAGCACCCAGAGATCCACCTGTGAGCGAACCCACTGGTCGCTGAAGTTCCGGAGACGGGCCCCCACCGCACCTGGCTCCACCTGTGGAGCCCCAGCGTCATGCGGTGGACTTAGTGGAAGCAGGGGAGGATTTTTGTTCCTGGGAACTGGCTGTCTGGTGCAGCTTTTTCCCTCTACCCCTGCCTCTGGGCAGAAAGGACGCGCCTCTGACCCGCTTGCCTTTCTGAGGCCGAAAGGACTGTACTTGATAATACGGTGCTTTCTTAGGCTGTGAGGGAACCCGAGGTAAAAAAGTCGACTTCCCAGCCGTTGCTGTGGATACGAGGTCCGAGAGACCGTCCCCAAACAATTCCTCACCCTTATAAGGCAAAACTTCCATGTGCCTTTTAGAATCTGCATCACCTGTCCACTGCCGAGTCCATAATACTCTCCTGGCAGAAATGGACATTGCATTAATTCTAGATGCCAGCCGGCAAATGTCCCTCTGTGCATCCCTCATATATAAGACTACGTCTTTAATATGCTCTATGGTTAGCAAAATAGTATCCCTGTCAAGGGAATCAATGTTATCTGACAGGGAATCAGACCAAGCTGCTGCACCACTACACATCCATGCTGAAGCAATAGCAGGTCTCAGTATAGTACCTGAGTGTGTATACACAGACTTCAGGATAGCCTCCTGCTTTCTATCTGCAGGCTCCTTTAAGGCGGCCGTATCCTGAGACGGCAGTGCCACCTTTTTTGATAAGCGTGTGAGCGCCTTGTCCACCCTAGGGGATGTTTCCCAACGTAACCTGTCCGTTGGCGGGAAAGGGTACGCCATTAGTAACCGCTTAGAAATCACTAATTTCTTATCTGGGGAACACCACGCTTCTTCACACAATTCATTTAACTCATCAGATGGGGGAAAAGTCACTGGCTGCTTTTTCTCCCCAAACATAATACCCTTTTTAGTGGTAACCGGGTTAATATCAGAAATGTGCAACACATTTTTCATTGCCGTAATCATGCATCGGATGGCCCTTGTGGATTGTACATTTGTCTCATCCTCGTCGACACTGGAGTCAGACTCCGTGTCGACATCTGTGTCTGCCATCTGAGGTAGCGGGCGTTTTTGAGCCCCTGATGGCCTCTGAGATGCCTGGGCAGGCGCGGGCTGAGATGCCGGCTGTCCCAAAGCTGCGTCATCGAACCTTTTATGCAAGGAGTTGACACTGTCGGTTAATACCTTCCACATATCCATCCACTCTGGTGTCGGCCCCCCAGGGGGCGACATCACACTTATCGGTACCTGCTCCGCCTCCACGTAAGCGTCCTCCTCAAACGTGTCGACACAGCCGTACCGACACACCGCACACACACACAGGGAATGCTCTGACTGAGGACAGGACCCCACAAAGTCCTTTGGGAAGACAGAGAGGGAGTATGCCAGCACACACCAGAGCGCTATTTATAACAGAGGGATTTACACTAATACAAAGTGAAATTTCCCCCAATAGCTGCTTATATTACCGTTCTGCGCCTAAATTTATGTGCCCCCCCTCTCTTTTTTACCCTTCTCGTAGTGAATACTGCAGGGGAGAGCCTGGGGAGCGTCCTTCCAGCGGAGCTGTGAAGAGAAAATGGCGCTGGCTGTGCTGAGGAAGATAGCCCCGCCCCTTCAGCGGCGGGCTTCTCCCGCTTTTTTTAATAATATTTATGGCGGGGGATTAGGCACATATACAGTTAATACTGTATTATGTGCATTTTGCCAACCAAGGTATACAAATTGCAGCCCAGGGCGCCCCCCCCCCAGCGCCCTGCACCCACCAGTGACCGGAGCGTGTGGTGTGCTGTGGGAGCAATGGCGCACAGCTGCAGTGCTGTGCGCTACCTTATTGAAGACCGGAGTCTTCAGCCGCTGATTTTCTCCTGGAATCTTCCGTCTTCTCGCTCTGCAAGGGGGACGGCGGCGCGGCTCCGGGAACGGACGATCGAGGTCGGGCCCTGTGTTCGATCCCTCTGGAGCTAATGGTGTCCAGTAGCCTTAGAAGCACAAGCTAGCTGCAAGCAGGTAGGTTTGCTTCTCTCCCCTCAGTCCCTCGTAGCAGTGAGTCTGTTGCCAGCAGATCTCACTGAAAATAAAAAACCTAACAAATACTTTCTTTTTTAGTGAGCTCAGGAGAGCCCACTAAGTGCATCCAGCTCTGGCCGGGCACAGATTCTAACTGAGGTCTGGAGGAGGGGCATAGAGGGAGGAGCCAGTGCACACCAGATGTAGTACCTAATCTTTCTTTTAAGAGTGCCCAGTCTCCTGCGGAGCCCGTCTATTCCCCATGGTCCTTACGGAGTACCCAGCATCCACTAGGACGTCAGACATATTTAGTTTAAAAAACTTTTTTACTGTATTACCTCTGGAACTAAGGCTGTTTTATCTGAATGAAAGTTAATTTTCTGTACAGAAAAACCAAAGTGTATATGAGTGAACGAGCGTGAGTGTGCAAACAATAAAGGTTTTGTGGACCCAGGGAATTCGGGATCCCGTAGGAGACCACACCAGGTGAGTGGACACTTGGTGGCGTGAGAGTGGCTTGCTCACGTTAACATTGATTAAAATGGGTGTGGTATAGCTCATAGACAGTTAAAAGATAGACAGTGATTAGTTAGACACTATATGGTCGACAGTCAAAAGTCAGACAGGGTCAAAAGTCAGACAGTCAAAAGTCAGACAGGGTCAAAAGTCAGACAGTCAAATGTCAGACAGTCAAAAGTCAGACAGGGTCATAAGTCAGACAGACAAAAAACAATTTTTTTTGTATTTTTAAACATTTTTAACCCAAAATTGGTGAAATTTGTCCGCTCGCCACGCTTCGGGCTCGGTGTCTCATTCCACTCCGCTTCGCTCACCACAACTTTACTAAAAAGTAATAGTTTGTGTGACATGGATAGTAAATGAGGCAAAAGTTGTAAAAAACAGAAAAAATCAAACATTTTTTTGTGTCTGACTTTTGACCCTGTCTGACTTTTGACCCTGTCTGACTTTTGACTGTCTGACTTTTGACCCTGTCTGTCTTTTGACTGTCTTACTTTTGACTGTCTGACTTTTGACCCTGTCTGACTTTTGACCCTGTCTGACTTTTGACCCTGTCTGACTTTTTACTGTCTGACTTTTGACCTTGTCTGCCTTTTGACCCTCTCTGACTTTTGACTGTCGACCATATAGTGTCTAACTAATGACTGTCTATCTTTTAACTATCTGTCTATAGACAGGAACCCGATTAAAATACAAAGGAGCAAAGTAGTAGATATCGCAGACCAAAGGTCAGCGAAGGTATAGAGTACCGCAGACCAAAGGCCAGCGAGGTTTTTGTGTAGAGAGCACAGCCCAGGTGGTTGGCGTAGAACCCATATAGGCCCGTTCAGATACGCTCCGGCTGAGGTTTCGCAGCCTGAAAAACGATTCCATTGGTCGTACGGCGGATAAGTAACAGTTACCTATACGCTGGGCGATTGGACCGCGCGTTCGTGGGTGCAATACTTAGCTCAACGTGATACCCTTTTACGAGCTTTGCGTAAAATCGCGGGATCATAAGCGCTAGGTGTAGCACACGCAACGTGATTTGTGTAACATTTTTTTTATTTTAAGGGAGTTTCTCTGGTCACTCAGGAAATCTCCAATGACCAATATTTACTGGGAAGGGTAAGTCACTCCCGTATATTTCCAGTGAATAGAGGTTACACAGGGGCCCTAGGTTGGGTACGTACTGGCGCTGACGACAGTGTTTAGGTGTATTGGCCAATGTGGGCGTGAGTGGGTGAGAGCACTCGTTGAACTTTCACCGTTGCCTTATATTGAGTATTTTGTTTTTTTGTAGGAATTAGCTGAGAAGGCAATACCTGCAAAAGATGGGGGCCAGTTGCTCAAGTAAGGGACGATCAACCAGGGTTCAGGTTGATATTCCGCGGCCCAAGGGGTCGGCGAGGTACATAATGTGTGAGAAATATGGATCACACGCAGAGGTTTTATGCAATGAATGGGAACGTATGACTGCGAAAGATAGGGAACCATTCCCTAGGGTAGGCAGTTTTAATCCAGAGGTGTTGCAGAATTTAAGGATTAGGATATGTCTGTTAAAATCCCGAAGACAAAGGGTCAGACACGCAAACTGTTTACATTTATGGCAACAAGAGGGTGATATGCAGAGGGAACTAGCTCACGCAGCCGGTTCCAACCCTAGCAGGAAACTGATAGCAACTGCACCACCACCACCGTATATTACAGGGGAGAAAGTGGCTACAGACAATGGCATACTAATATATGATAAGAGTGAACTTGATAAATGTATTAATGCTAACCCGTGCAAGTTGTATCCCATCTTAAACTTCCCTCAGGACTGCGACCAAGAAGATGAGCCCAGCACGATATCGGCACTCTTTCTAGCAGCCACCATACAAGACACACAAGTGGGCACGGCCCAACCAGTAAGAACAGTAGCAAAGGCCCCTAGCGGAGGGACAGGTGAGGTCGTGTCCACAGGTAAGTACGGTACAGTACATTATGCAGAGACAATTGCACCTCACATTGTAGAAGCAACTCAGAATGATGTAATTGAACTAAATCCTGTCAGGGTAATCGCAGTCCCCAATGGGAAGAATGACGCTCAGGGAATCACTCCCGTCAGGAACATTGCTATGCATTGTCCTTGGTCCCGGACAGAATTGAGGACAATTATGTCTGAATTTCCCGATCCCAGAAAGGATCTAGCCGCATGTCAGAGGTTTATTAGAGAATTAGGCAACGCCACCGAACCCACAAACAAAGATTGGCGGACAGTGCTACGGGCATGTTTACCCTCCAATATTGACCCTGTGAAATTCATTGCTGATTGTAAATTAGACATAGAAGTACCTCTCACTGATGAATACACTCAGGAGAATGTACGACAGATCAACCTACAATTAGGAGTATATTTCCCTACTGTTGTCAAGTGGAATAAAATCTTTTCCATAAGACAAAAAGAAGGTGAAACTGCATCTGAATATTTCCATCGAGCACTGCAGGAAATGGCTAGATACACTGGGGTCGAGGACATTAAGAAAAATGTACATCATAGAGAGGTAGCTGTATCAGTATTAATGGACGGCTTAAAAGAAACGTTGAGAACAAGGGTACAAACCACTCAACCTAACTGGAGAGGTATTTCGGTGGCTACATTAAGAGAGTCCGCTATCGAGTACGATCGGAACATCATTAAGCACAGGGAGTCACAGGGGGATAAGCTGATGACAGTAAGTATAAAAGCCCTGACAACGAAGCCACATCAGCCAAAACCCCAGACCCCTGATGGTAAGTCGTATGTAAAAAAATGTTATAATTGCCAGAGGGAAGGACATTATGCACGGAACTGTAATTATAAAGACACACATAAGGTATATCAACCCCCTAGACCAGAACATGACTCACAGCATAACACACGTAATTGGGATCAGGGATCGCATAGGAGGAATTATGAGCCACATGCAGGGGAAACAAGGAGGTACCCACCTAGGAGGGACTGGCAGACCTCTGGAAATTCTCAGCTACCCCCTTCACATATTGTAGCTGCCAGCGCGCTGCGGGAGGGTCACAACATACAATAGGGGTTAGGCCACACCTGTAGTCTGCAGCCAGTGAAATTGATTGCTAGCCTTGGAAGTGAACCCGAGGTCACAGCTGATGTAGCTGGTAGATCACTACCTTTCCTTGTAAATACAGGGGCGGCCAGGTCAGTGTTAAATTCAACGGTAGGTATGAAAACCACGGGTAAAACAATTTCAACAATGGGGGTAACAGGAGTAGTGCAACACTACCCTTTAAGTAGACCAGTGGAGATAGGGCCTTTGCAGACCAAGCACTCCTTTTTGCTAGCTGCATCGGCTCCGACTAATCTACTTGGGAGAGATTTATTGTGTAAGATGAGGTGTGTCATATATTGTACTCCTGAGGGTGTCTTCTTAGATATACCCGAGAATCACGTTCAGGAAGTGCAGGATATGTTAGACACCCCACAAAGGTTGATGTCACACTCTGCTGTTATAGACAAGTGTCCATCCAAGGTAAAGGAAATGATCTCCCAGATACCGGAATACCTCTGGACCAAAGATGGACAAGACACTGGATTGATGGCAAATGTAGCTCCTGTAGTAGTGCAAGTAAAAGATGGTAGGATAGCTCCAAAAATCCCACAGTATCCTCTGAAGCCAGAGGTGGAATTAGGAGTGTACCCAGTCATAGAGCGCTTGCTAAAACAGGGCATCCTAGTTAGGACGTCCAGCACTGTCAATAGTCTCATCTTCCCTGTAAAAAAGAGAGGGGGAAGGGGTTACAGGCTAGTGCAGGATCTAAGGGGGATAAACAAGATAGTTGAGAGCCAATTCCCTGTAGTGCCAAATCCAGCTGTCATCCTCATGGAAATTCCCCCTACTGCGAAATTTTTCACTGTCATTGACCTCTGTTCTGCTTTATTTTCGGTCCCTCTGCACCCTGACAGCCAATATTTGTTTGCATTCACATACAGGGGAGTACAGTACACCTGGACTCACCTACCCCAAGGTTTCATTGACAGCCCAAGTATTTTCTCCCAGGCTTTGCATGACTGTTTACAATCCTTTCAACCTGAGAGCGGATCAGTATTAATACAGTATGTAGATGACTTACTGCTGTGTTCAGATTCACTCGAGTCGTCCTTGAAACACACGAAACAGCTTCTGTTTCACCTTTCTAATACGGAACACAAGGTTTCAAAGGATAAGTTACAGTTGTGCCAGACCAAGGTAAAATATTTGGGACATTGCTTGACACAAGGACTTAGACATCTCACCGCTGATAGAATACAGGCGATTCGCGACATGACTCTGCCACAAACCCAGCAGCAGATCCGCACTTTCCTTGGAATGTGTGGGTACTGCCGAAACTGGATCCCAGGGTTCTCCATACTGGCTTTACCTTTGCTGGAAATGGTCTCCTCGAACAAACCAGATCGGATCACTCACACAGATGAGTCCGAACTGGCATTTGAGAGACTTAAACAATGCCTATCACAGGCACCTGCATTAGGCATGCCAGATTATGGGAAACCCTTTGAGTTGTACGGTACGGAAAGTGCTGGGTGTGCGGCAGGTGTCCTAACCCAGAGACATGGTGATGCCAGCAGGCCGGTAGCTTACTACAGTGCACAGTTGGACACTGTAGCACTGTCTCTCCCCACATGCTTGCGAAGTGTTGCAGCGATAGCTTTGCTAGTGAGTAAAAGCGAAGACGTAGTGTTAGGACACAACCTGACCATCCATACACCTCATGCAGTGTCAGCCTTACTGAACTCTGCCCAAACTAGACATGTCTCATCAGCACGGTTTACAAGGTGGAATTAGCACTAATGGCCCCTGTAAACATCACCATAAAGAGATGCAGCGCACTAAACCCTGCAACTTATTTACCAGGTGTGCCTGGACAGGCACAAAGGGTGGAGGATGAGAATGATGGTGAAGGAGGATTTAGTAGAGACACTGACACACATGATTGTATGGAATATCTGAACCAAACTTTCACTGCAAGACCCAACATTAGTGAGAACCCACTGGAAGGCGTAGATTTTACTTTTTACACTGACGGTAGTTGCCACAGACAGACGGACTCGGGAGACTTGTGTACTGGATACGCAGTCGTAGATGACAGAGGTATCATAGAAGCTGAACCCCTGGGCCCACCGCACTCAGCACAAGTTGCTGAGCTGGTCGCCCTAACCAGAGCGTGTGAACTGGCTAAGGGTAAGTCAGCCAATATATATACAGATTCTAGGTATACCTTTGGAGTAGTGCATGATTTCGGGGCCCTATGGCGCCTCAGAAATTTCATGACGGCAGCTGGCACACCTGTAGCGCATGCATCCCATATAAAAAGGCTTCTAACAGCGATACAGGAACCTGACAGAGTGGCTGTTATCAAGTGCAAAGCCCACACTTACAGTCAAGACCCAGTGTCACTTGGTAACAGCCGGGCAGACTAAGCTGCTAAATCAGCAGCCAGCACCCCCATACAGACAGATATCACACAACTGATGGTATTCAATACCGTCAACACACAAAAATTAAGTGAAATGCAAAAATTGTGTTCTCCACAGGAAAAGGCAGTCTGGAGGTCAAAAGGGTATGGCCAGGAGTCCTCAGGACTCTGGACAGATGGACAGGGTAAGCCAGTTGCCCCCAGAGCATATCATCCAAGCTTAGCTGAGGCGGCACACGGTTTGACTCATCTGGGCAAAGAGGGTATGTGTAAGCTGGTGAGAGCCTACTGGTGTGCGCCAGGATTCTCTTCTCATGCGGGTAAGAGAGCAATGACATGTCTTATCTGCTTGAGGAAGAAAATTGGAAAGTCAATACCAACAGAACCATCCCATATCCCGCCGACAGATGGCCCTTTTCAGGTAATACAGATTGATTTCATACAGTTGCCACCCTGCAGAAATTTAAAATATGTGTTAGTTTGTATTGACGTGTTTTCAAATTGGGTAGAAGTGTTCCCCGCTGCCACAAATACTGCTACGTTTACTGCAAAGAAAATTGTGCAGGAATTTGTGTGCAGATATGGTATCCCTAGGATAATTGAAAGCGATAGGGGTACCCATTTTACAGGTGAAGTCTTTCAGGTTATGTGCAAACTAATGGGAATTAATAGTAAGCTGCATACTCCGTACCGCCCACAGGCAAGTGCGAAAGTGGAAAGAGTAAACAGCACTATTAAGAACAAGCTGAGCAAAGTGATGGCTGAAACTGGATTGTTATGGCCAGAAGCTTTGCCACTTGTATTGTACAGCATCAGAACCACTCCCAGGTCCCCCCTTAACCTATCACCCTTTGAGATTCTTTTTGGTCGACAACCCCATGTAATGATTGACCCCCAGGATGATTTGAAATGCAATAATGAGGTGACTGTAAAATATTTGGTTAAGATGAGCAAGCAGTTGAGGAATCAAAACAGAAATCTAAAACTGGTGATTCCTGACCTACCAAACAGTAATTGTCATGACATTGAACCTGGGAATTATGTAATGATTCAAAATTTTCTACGCTCAGGTTGCCTCATTGACAGGTGGGAAGGACCGTACCAAGTCTTACTAACCAGCACGACAACATTAAAGGTTGCCGAAAGAGAGACTTGGGTCCACTCGTCCCACTGTAAGAAGGTCGCTGACCCAGAGAGAGCCCGTGACAAAGAGCAGAGTGTAGAGGAAATCGTATCACTGGAGTGTCTGTTCCGGGAAGGTTGAGAGGCAGGACTGTTGTCACGGCACCTGAGCACAGAGAACTACAAGACCAGAGGCGGTTGTCGCACCAAATTTCTTTTTCCTTTTTATTATTTTCTCCATCTCCCATTATCCTCCTTTTCCCCACCTTCTTGCTCCCTTTTCTCTCCCCTTAACAAGATGGACTTACCCCAAGAGACTGCATTCCAGGTTTTCCTGTTGACCCTATTGTTGACCAGAGCAGTCTGTTTCGGTGAGAGTACCAGAGAGGTCGAGAAAGGATCTGGAATGTGTTCTGATGACAAGGACGGATTTGTAGAATTCCAAGAGCAACACATCCACCGAGCAAAGGCGAGTATCAGAAAATTATCTGGTAGTCTAGAAACTAGGAGGCACTGTGAAGGGTTATTGGCTGAGGAAAATTGTAATTGTAGAAATTGTGAAAACATAGTTGAGGATGGGTGCATCCAGAGATGTCAGTCCAGCCTTAATATCAACATGGACCGTCATCCATTGAGTGATTATCACTCATTAGTGGGAAAGGTTTTAAACCAAACAGAATGCTGGGTGTGCTCACAAGTACCTCAAGGTCAGAGCAAGTCAGGACTAGTACCGTATCCTTTAACAATAGATGAGGTACTTGAATTACGGGGTGGGAGACCGGTGGACAAGAAATTTAATATTTCTAGGCCCCCTAGTTTGAAGCTCCACCAGTACCATGTAGATAGATCCTTAGTATGTTTCAACATTTCCAATTCCTGAAAAGCCGGGAAATTGGGAAGTGACATGGAATAACCAAACCATGGCATTTTCACACAGAGCCGACAGAATACCCGTAGACTCTGAACTTATACGCCAAATAGCCGATGGTGGAAGGTATTTTCGGTATAGGTATACTCTAGGAAGTGGGACCATGCGGGTTGGAGAAGTATCACCAGGGTACTGTGCGCATATCATACAGCCTGATACGTGTACTGAACAGATGAGAGAGTTAGGGATAGGATTTTCACTTGGAAAGTTTGCAATATGGTAATGTCATATTCTGTCCCATATGTTCTCCCCGATGATGCATATTTCATATGCGGGAGGAAGGCGTATAAGTGGCTTGCCCCAAACTGAGAGGGATTGTGTTACATTGGAAGAGTGTTGCCAGAAGTAATGACCATAACCCATGATAAGATGAAAGACGTTCACCGCAATGCTCAAGCTCCTTACACTCACTATGAACACATCGTTAAGAGACACCTTATAGATAGGACAGAGCACGCAGCCTCTGATTTAATTCACGAATCCACCGGGATTCAATTCCTTCTCGCGTTAGACATCACCCGTACCGCCAGAGAAATTATAAATTATAGGTATAGCCACGCACTAGCAAATCTAATAGATAATATCACCGAGATGTATGCTGACACCTTCAGGTATACAGGGAGGGAGTTGCAAGCTTACAAAACGGAACTGATCCAGCACAGGATGGACCTCAATTATATCACAGCGGTGACAGGCGGGTACTGTGTCACTTTGGCAACTCAGTATGGTGTGAAGTGCTGCACATACATTACAAACAGCACTGATGACCCAACCGAGGTCATAGATCAAAAGATGGACGATATCTTGCAGTTGAAGTGGGAGTTTCCGGAGGAGACACAACCTTACCCTGACTGCTGTGAATAATGAACTGACCAGCTGGGTCTCATGGTTGAACCCACGAAACTGGTTCTCAGGTTTAGGAGAATGGGCTCAACATGTTATTGTGAGTGTAGGAAAGTTTCTCCTTTGTATCCTGGGAGTTGTCATAATGATTGGTTTGATATTTAGGTGTGTTCGAGTTTTAACGCTGCGCAAGCGCGGTACCAAAGTGATGAGTTTGAGGAGCGGGGGCATTGTTACAGCAACTGGTTTAATTTATGACCCATCAATAGAGACAATGTTGTGATAAGACGTGATTCCACGGTCCGTTTCTTTCACCCGTTTCTCCTTTGTTTTCCCTCAGCAAAAATACACCCATCCGGAGAAGACTTCAATCAACACCCAAGAATGATTACGCGAATGTTATGTAAATGTATGTTTGATATGTGTCTTATCTTCATCTCTACAACCTTCAGGTAGTGACACACATAGTCGACAGGTGATATCTACATATTAGCATTCACATGTGTTCCCCCTCCATGTATCATCAACTAAATGTGCACCCCATTTGTTGGAACAAGAAGCCGAAAAGAGCTCGGTAGTGTTTGTTGGCCCACTTACAGACCCTTAATACGGGATGAGAAGGATTTAATGTATACTTCGCAATACCTCGAAGCTTATCTAGAACATATACGGCACGATGATACATGCCCCTCAGACATGGATTTCATACATGCATGCTTTTACTATCCCACTAGGTCATACATTTCCCACCTACACCTCTCCTCCTACCATCCACTCATCTATGGATAATGTATTGTATATTTTTATCCAATCATCTGTAGATATTGTATTGTATATTTTTCTGTTTAATGTTTAGATAGTGGCAGTTATTGTTGACTGCCAAAGGGTGGACTGTCAAAGTCGAAAAATATTGTAATGCATATACCCTGTACTAACCCCATGCACATGCCCGCTGCGCGTGCACTCAGTCTGCCGTGCATGCACATATCCGCAATTTGCGTAGGATCACTCCTGCGATCATGCGCGTGGTATAGGTATTTACGGCGGAGTTTGTGAGAGCGTAGAGGGTTATTAGAACATTACATATTTAACCCAAATAGTGCATTTTGTACACATAGTTCCCCTACACCACATCAGCGAGTATCAACAGTTTAAACAGATCCAGGACTAAGGGATTCGCCTTTGCATGATAGGAAGGGTCAGATAAAGGTTAGAAGGTGATGTCTAGTATCCAACTGTAGGGTATTTTAAGGGTAACATTCCGGTGTTGGTTAGAGAAAGATCGCATGTTCCAGCGTATAGTTATGTGCAAAAGTAGAATATAGATATTAACTGTATTTACTGTATATTATGTATGCGGCGGGAATCCAGAGGATACCACCCACCAGAGCAGTTGGGGAAAGACATCGCCCACCTTTTCAAATCAACTTATGACCTCTCCTGTAATGAAAAGACACATCTCTGTGTCCAATGGACAATGAGATTACAGTGACCATTGTATTGTATATGTAAGTTGTGTATAAAAAGACCATTATTGCCTGGCCGGTCAGAAGACTCTGAACGCTTTCTAGCTGACAAGCGGAGGACCGGCCGGGTTGCGCTTGCGAACATTCTCACGTATGTACATTCTCTGTAGCCATTACTCTGTTTTAGATTTATCTTGTTAGCCTGTAGTGTATGATTTGTACTGTTTTGCCTTTTGAAATAATCCACTGTGGCCTTAGAACCCTGTGGTTTCAACTACAAATCGGTGTTGTGTCCTCACTTTCCTGCAAGGGTTTAAAAGCATATTTAACTGTATAAGGTTTATAAGCATTGATAAGGTGTACGCACTGCGGGTACTTTATACTGTCAGCGCTACTTAAGGTATAACATAGTTGCAGTACTTTGCTGCTAAGGGTTTAAAGTGTAATCATATTGCATTGTATCACGAAAAAGGTTTAAGGGTTATCAATTGTGTGTGCGTGCGCTGCGCGTACTCTGTACGCTCAGCGCGGCGTGTGTACGCCAAGTACGTACCACATACGGGACTCTGTACGCAAATAGCGTACAAAGTGCGTAGCACGTGTATTCAGTCTAGCGGCCATAGCGGCTCCACGGTAAAAGTGTATCTAGAGGTATAGCTTTATGGTTTAAGATAATATCGACATTATCAATACGGCCAACCCCGCTCTTTTTACGGTTGTTGTCATGCACCTTCAAGAACTGCTTTTTCAGAGTCTTCATTTTGTTTAAAACTTGCTGTTGTGTACGGATAATTCCTCTGGCTTCCAGCATCTTGGAAATGTTTTTATAAATGACTGCATCTTTCACTGTGCCTGTGATCTGCCTCATTATTTCCTCCTCTCCCCTAATGCTGAGCAGCTCTCTCACCTCCTGGTCTGTCCAGGTCGCCATGCTGCCTTGCTCCCACGCTTCCAGGACACTCCCCTGGGCTCTGAAAGATGACATCATCTTTTCTGAGCTCAAGAAAGCTCCAATCCGAGGCCTTTTAACAGTCCCGTGTAGTGAATCCCGGGACGGGCCCTTTCACACTACACAGCTTCCCAGGACGGTCCCGGATTCAACCCTGGTCGAGACCTGGGATGAAATCCCGGGAAGCTCGTCCCGGGAAATTGTCCCTGTACCCTTTCACACTGAGCAAAATCCCGGGATGATGCGCGTTCATGTGCAATATCCCGGGATATTTTTGCGAGTGTAAAAGTGGTATTAGTGACCTTCAGCTATCTTATAAATGTTAGATCTTACCTATCTGTACTTGATACATAACCTCTATACTTACAGGGCCACATTATAGCCACATATACCCCTTTTCCACTAGCTTTAAAACACGGGTAAATGCGCAGGGGCGCGCATTTACCTGTGTTTTTTCCTATTGGAAATGGCCCCCCCCTGCAAATTCCCGGATCAAGTGATCCGGGAATCCTACCTGGGTATCTTGCCGGGTTGAACACGTGTTCAACCAGGTAAGCTGTGTAGGACACGGCTCCCGTTCACAGTGAATGGAAGGGCGGTGCTGGGAGATCATGTGATCTCCCAGCGCCGCCCCTGCCGCGTCACTAGCAGCGGCACCAACCCGGCAATATGCCGGGTTGGTGAGCGCTGTGGGAAAGGGAGCTGTAGCACGGGTCGCAGCTGTGTCAGGCTCCCGGCTGCGACCCGTGCTACAGGTGGAAAAGGGGTATAAAGTTACTATTCTAGACCTTTCATCTTTATTATTATTATTATTATTATTTATCATTATATTATGCTCCCACAATCTCATACAGTGCCTCACAGTCTGATATTACTAGTAACATTACTTCATTCCCTTCCTTACATAGAAACATAGGGGGACATTTACTAAAGCTTCTAAAAATGAAAAATGGTGATGTTGCCCATAGCAACCAATCAGGTCTATAATTTCTCTATTGCATCCTAGAAAATGATAGAATCTGATAGATTGCTATGGGAAACATCACCACTTTTCATTTTTAGAAGCTTTAGTAAATGTCCCCATAGAATTTGACAGATAAGAACCACTTGCCCCATCTAGTCTGCCTCTTTTTTTTAACTTTAGGTAACCTCAACACTATTTGGTCTTTGTTTATAAGGATATTCATGTTATTAAACCATGTTTAAAATTGCTCTACTGACTTAGAGGTATATTCAATAACTGTCGGAAGCTGCCGTCTTGTCGGAAAGATGGCAGCTTCTGACAGTTTTAGGTTGGAAGGGGTTCCGACCTATCCATTATGGCCCCATTTATTCCGACAAGTCGGGAAACCCGACTTGTCGGAATGCACGTTGATCGTCGGTTTCAGCCGCTGATCAGCGTGCATTGTCAGAAGTGGGCCCAAACCCGACAGGTTTTAGCCCCGTTTCTGACAATCTCAATCCGACTTTAAAAAAAGTCGGATTGAGATAAGTGAGCAGAGAGCAGGAGACAGGGGAGCAGCGGGGAGAGCAGGGACCCAGCGGCAGCATCCACCCGGCTCCAGCAAGCGACGTCTCGCTTAATGGAGCCGGGTGGACGCAGCCGTGAGCCTCCGCTGCAACAGCCGCTGGTCCCCCGTCTCCTCCTCTCCTCCGCCGTCCGCTCCGTCTCCGCCAGGTGGCCGCCTTCAACTCCCCCCAGGGGTGTTGTTAACAACTCCTCCCGGCTGGCCGCCCCCACCATCTCCCGGCTGTCCGTTGACCGCACCTCCCGGCGGGACGCCCGCCCCCTCCTCCCGGCGCGCTGGTTACACCTCCTCCCAGCGGGCTGTCAGGCGCCGCTGACAGCAGCAGCTACAGCAGCAGGCCATGACAACGGGAGCGGCCACATCAGACAGTCGGATTTGGCCACTCTTTTGAATAGGGGTTGTCGGGTCCATTCCGCCAACTGCATGTCGGAATGGACCCGACTCTTATTGAATATACCACTTAGCCTCTACATACTCTGGCGGGAGGCTCTTCCACTCATCCACTAACCATAGGCATTTCTAAAATGGGTGCAGTGTGTGCGGTAGACACTGGCCCCAAGGTCAGAGGAGGGGGGGGGAGGGCATACTGCACACACAACACCCATATAGCATATAGTACTTACCCCTCCGTAGTTCCGCGACACCGGCCTTGCAGTGTGGGCACAAATTACTTGGAAAATGGCCATTTCTGAGTGATTTGCGCATGTGGACTAGAAACGTCCCCGGGAACAAAACGCAGGTACCATGTACCCGGAGACCTGCACAGTAGACTGTGGCATTATGCCGGAGTATTCTAGCAACTGGAGAAGAGGGGGCCCACAATGGAGTCTGCTCGTGGGTCCCCTCCTTTCGTAAAACCCCCCTGCCACTACCCATTCTGTGGAGTAGTTTTTCTTTAAATTTTCCCAGAACCTACCTCCCTCCAGTTTAAGTGCATGTCCTTGTGTTCTTATACTTTTCTTCCTTTGAAGAAGGTTTCCTTCCTGGACCTTATTAAAACCCTTGGTATATTTCAAAGTTTCTATCATGTCCCCCCTTTCTCTTCTCTGCTCCAAACTATACATGTTAAGATCTTCTAGGGGGTCTTTTCATTAAGCAGTGAAAAGACTGGAGAAGTGAGCCTGTGGAGAAGTTGCCCATTGCAACCAATCAGCTGCTCCGTACAATTGTATAATATGCAAATTATACATGTTACATCAGTGCTAATTGGTTGCCATGGGAAACTTCTCCCCTGGCTCACTTCTCCACACTTTCTCTGCTTCATGAATAGACCCCTTAGGGCGGGGTGTACTTACCTCCCCCGCTGCAGTATCTTGGTTTTCTCTGCGCTCCCTATGTTATCTCCGCGGTTACTGGTCTCCTCTCTGCTGCCTGGCGCAACCTGTTGCTGCCCGTTCTTTTCCTCATCACCAGCGCGCCCACTGAATCCTGCACTCTCCGTAGCGCTTGGTCAGCCCTGCGCTCCTCCTGTCAGCTGCGCATGCGCCCCTGTCAGGCGCACACTGGCTTGTGTGTATGACTTGTGGGACGCCGGATCCTGGACCCTGCCCGCGGTGAGAGGAGAAAAAAAACGTGCAGCGTGGGGGAGCAATGGGTAGCATTGGGCAGTGGAGAGAAGACCTGTAACTGCAGAGATAACACAGGGAGCACACAGAAAAGCAAGATACCACAGCGGGGGAGGTTAGTACATTCCGCCCTTAGTCTTTTCAGGTAAGTTTTGTGATGTAGGCCATGCACCATTTTAATTGCCCTTCTTTGTACGCTCTCCAATGTATTTATATCCATCTGGAGATATGGTTTCCAGAACTGAACACAGTATTCTAGATGAGGCCGTACCAACCCTGCTGCTGATTTCTCTCCCTATGCAACCAAGCATCTGACTAACCTTCCTCATTTCTTTGCTTCCCAGCCTTTAAGTCACTTGAAATAGTGACTAGGGGTGGCCATCGTGGGTTATCCATTGATGGTACCGTCACTTGATAACCTTGATGGTGTAAAACCATCTTTAAGTGAAGCATCGATGGTTTTACCCATCGATGGTCACCCCTGCATTACAGCACAATGAAATGCTGGCCAATCAGCCTCGGGCATGGCTTCACGGGTGTCAGGTTTAAGCTCCGTGCCCTGACACTTTGGGAAGGCAAAAAAATATTTGGTAGCACTGAACCATCGATGGCGGGAAACCATCTGGTTCTCCCCATCAATGGTGAAAGTATTCGGCATCGGTCATAGACCATCGATGATTTTGAATGGTCGATGACCATCCCTAATAGTGACTCCTAGATCCCTTTCCAGTAGATAAAGACAACCTTTCTGTCAAACTTGACAGGTACCACACCCCCTTTCTCCTAGGCTCCACCCCCTTTTAATATTAAATGATAGTGTTTTATATCGCTTAATATTAAATTTTATATAAATTTATAGTGTTCGATATTAAACCGTATTAAAAATTGTTGCGTAACACCAGTCACAGAGTGTCACGCAACACCAGTCGCAGAATGTCACGCAACGCAGCGCGTCAAATCAGGCGGATGAAAGATGCATATTACACAGTGTTAAAACCAGGTAGTTACAGGCAGTCTTATTTCACTATTTTGATTAGGCTGTACACATTCAAACATCACACATTCCAGCAGTTTAAACATCAAGCTTGGTACACGTGGTACAGATTTAAAAAGCATGATGACAGGTCATTTTAAATGTCACAGAAGCCCTCAGAAGTACGATGTACAATTTGACCATGTCCATTTCTTAGACGCACGGGATCATCACACATGGCACTAATTTAAAAGGTCATTTTAAAATGTCACAGAAGCTCTCAGAAGTACGATGTGCAATTTGACCATGTCCATTTCTTAGACGCTCGGGTTCATAACAGGTCATTTTAAAATGTCACAGAAGCTCTCAGAAGTACGATGTACAATTTGACCATGACCATTTTCGATTGTTATCTCTGTAGAGGAACATTAGCACCACCTACAGGGTTATGTGTTGACTCAAATCGGATTTTTCCATCTTTTGGATTAATTACATACCATAATGAGATATCATGGTGATGGGGTCCTAAATCTAAGCACAGAATGCATTTATATTGCATGTGCGCCTTATACACACAACCTGAAAGTAATTTTAGACAATATTTTTTATAACTTTGTGCATTAAACAAATTGTGTCTACATTCACACAATTCATTTATGTTACATGTACACACAGCCTGAAAGTAATTTTAGCTACAAATCAGTAAGCCAGTGTATATTTATGGAATCATAAAATAATTTTGTATTCATGTACATTAGTTCATAAGAACTTCTGTATAATGCTTTTTATGAATTAATTTTATTATTAAATAATTTTATGAGCTTTTTATGAACCTCATATTCTACAGTATAAGATATACCCATTTGGAAGGACTTCCGTTCAATCTATACAAGTAGTTTAGACCACTCAGGAATTTTTATTTTTTTTTCTTCTGTATATATAATATAAATGTATTTGGTATGCGTTTGATGCGCTGTGTATGACATTTAAGAAACAGCTAAAAGATTATATCTTTATTGTAACTGAAAAGAATTATCACAATTACTAAATTATAGACTAGAGTTTATATGTTTAAAAGTCCCGCCCCAGCAGATTGGAAATGTGGGACGGCATAGCACAGAGTGGTGGGGGCCATTTGGCTCACAGCCATGACTATAAGAACAGGACACATCACTGAAGTGCACTGAGAAGAAATTTCAACTGAAGCTGTACCGCTATACACACTTGAAGTCATAATGGTAAATATGATATTCTTTTTTATTATTATTAATATTATCATAATTATTATTATTATTATTATTATAATATTTATACATATTGCATTTTTTTTTATTTTTTATTTTTTTATTTTACAAATATGGCTCTGAAGGCTGTTTAAATATGTGGTCTCTATGCCGCAATATACACACTGTTACACGATTCTGCCCTGCCATTGCATCCTTTGTTTTTAGGCATACATGCATAATATGTTAATATTTCAAACCTATTGGACAGTTGCAAAGCGCAGTATGAACTCATATGTGTAATGCTACGTTTTTACTCCTTCTTTTTGTGGGGGTATACCCACATTGATGTTGCTGTTTAGCGATGCATTGTAACACATAGAACATATAGCTATGAATTAATGTGATTAAAGTGCAAACAAGTTGTATAAAATGTTAGGAAGCACCATTGGGATCCGCTTAGTATTGATTAAATTAATTAATTTTGTGTATGATAAAACGTGCAGGGTAGTTGATCATACGAGCACCAGGGTTTTCTTTTGGTTTTTAATTAATGTGACTGTCTGAAGGTTATTTAAATATGTGGTAATAGCGACATCTAGTGGTTCATTTTGGGAATGCGCCGACACAGTATTTCATCTAATTCGTTTGATAGATATTAATCGTCTCTCATTTTCATTATTGGTTCAGAGACAGACAATGCAGAACATCAACAGCAAAGACGCTTTCATGGTTAGAACCAGATCTTCTTCTGATGATGATGATGATGCTTTGCCAAGTTATCAAACGTCTCATGGTAAGCTATGTCTATAAATGACATTGACACTGTCAAAGTCAGAAAAATATCCCCATACACACTGCCATATTTGCACCGCACACTGGTCCGCGCTGCGCATGCGTACGCTCTCCCGTGAAGGCGCATACCCGCAATAGCGTGCACCCGCGGGCGCACGGTATGCGTATTTACGGTAGAGTTTATGTAGTCGTAGCGTGCGACTCATTCGTTACATATTTTCACAATTAATGTAGTTTGTAGATCATGGTCCCTTTGATAGATTCTGAAAGTTTGGTTAATATAGAATGTCCCTGAGCTGAGGAATCCCTCTTTGTATCGTAGGAAGGGTCTAACAGGAGTCATGCAGTAGTGTTTGGTACCCATCGGAAGAGTATTTAAATAGCAATATTCCGGTGTTGGTTTGGAGCGTATTAATTGCTCGTGCGAATAGTTATGGACATAAGAAGTTTATGTCCATTTCTACTATTTACTCATACTCAGGTATGCGGCGGGAAACCTAGTTCCCCACCCACCTGAGCTGTTTGAAATCGTCACAGCCCACCTGTATGAATCAACCTATGACCTTTTGTTATGATGCAGGGCCGAATTCCGACGTCCAATGGACAATGGGATTGTAGGGACTGTAAGATTGCATTGTGTGTGGGGCATAAATAGGCAGGCCGACCACATCCAGCTCTCACTCTTCAACGGTTCTCATTGCTGAAAATCGGGTGCTGGATGTCCAGGCGCATGCGATCGTTTACCCTTGTGCGTAAGTTTCTCTCCGTAATCATTGTCTTTCGGTGAGCCATTTCTCTCATATATATATCTCTCTCTCTCTCTCTCTCTTTTCCTTCTCTCGTATCTCCCATTGACTAGTATTGTATTGTATTAGATCAGCATAGTATTGTATTGTGTTTCTTGTATAGTTATTTGGTTAGGAAGTCTCTGTTATATTGTAGTGTATCATTTGTACTGTGATTCTTTATGCAAGTATAATAGTTATAATACAGATAATAGGCTTTGGACCCTAAACCAGTATCTGTGTATTTTCTCATAGTTTTAAGTGTTCACTTGAGCGTCGGTGACGCTCAAGCAGCTTTGTAGTTAGTCAGGTTACACAAGGTTGCACTTACACCCTGTATTCACATTAAGGTATTCTGTGTATTTCATTAATAATAGGTTTAGACATAAAGGTATAGCGTTGTGAGCGTCTGCGCCGCTGGTGATCTCCTCGTGGTCTCGAGCGTCCGCTACGCCATAGCGAATCATTACGTTAGTCATAGCCAACAGAGTGCTTGTCTGTGATCTCTGGGCCGTGAGCGAACGTGACGCTTGAGCGTCTCGCCTACGGCTGAGCGATCGTTACGCAACTTGCGTACCCTTACGGTACTTCTTAAGTAAACAGCGTACAGTGTTCTTAGACCTCATAAAGGGTTGTATATACGACAAAGGAATTTAACATTGTCAATTGGGGACTCGTCCTGTCCTTCTCATATCTGCACTAGGTAGATCAGCAGACATTATCCCCCAGCAAAGGGTGGGAGGTTGTCTCACAGTGCTGACGGGATAAGCGTCTGCTTCACTTAGATAAAGAGTGCTGAAGGAATCCGGGAACCGGAAGTAAGAACAAAACGCTTGTGTCTTTTAAAACTGTTTATTTCTTTTCTGTCTTGCGTATACACGCACGCATACATATATATCTGCATTTCTTTTTCAAAATTTCGTATATCACTATTCCTGTTTGCCAATTTTTATAGTTGATAGAAAAGTGCTAAAAGAGACTTGCTGTTATTTCATAGTTTAAGGATAGAGGTAATAGTTAAAAGTGTAGACAAACACACAGGTTTGCCTGGGAGATAAGGCAAAGCCAGTGGGGTACGCGGTAGATGATCAGGGATCGTTTACATTGATAAAAGTATATTGTGTTACGGTGGATCTTTGTTTTGCGTACACGTGTCTCTAACAAAGACTAGCGTACGCAATCCAAAGGCCGACGCACGCAGCGTTCATTACGCAACGTAGCGTCCGGTTACGCCCACGTAGCTCAAGTCACGATAAGTTGATTTTTAACGCAACGTGATAAGTAACGCACAGCGGTAAATAGCGCAACAGGCGGTAAATAACGCAAGTCTATTTTTGGAAAATTTGAAATTTAGTTTAACAGATCCTGCTCCTAATTGGTAACACAGCTGGGCTAAAGAAAATTTCTGCGCAGAAATAGATATAGAAACGAAAGTGTACATGTGTTGAGTGAGTGTGTTTTTATTACATAAGTTTATATAACTTAGAGGTTGAACCAATAGAAATCAGGTAGGACATACGTGTAAGTGACATATACGGTGGCTAAGGAGGCATCCTTGGTTAAATAAAATAAGAGCATTAGAGTATAGCGGACCACAAGGTAACAAGACCAGGAGGTCACAAGGACAAGGCCAGGAGGTCACAAGGTACAAGAAGGTCCGCTATAAAGGTACAAGAAGCACAACCCCGGGGGTTGGTGCTAAAACCCATATAGGCCATTGGAAGCTCTGGCTGAAGGAATTCGCAGCCGCAATTTTCGATTCCACTGATCTCTCAGTACATAACAGGTAGTGCTTATGTACTGAACGATTGTACCGCACGTAATTGTGTGCAGTAGTTAGTAATCTGACCTAATACCATTAGAGTAAAGTGGTCACAAACGCTATCTGTACATTCTGACGTGATTTGTGTAATTTTTTATTTTTAAAGGGAAGTTCGCTGGTCACTCAGGAACTATCTAACAACCCCACCTTTATTGGAAAGAGTAAGTGTCCTGCGGGTAACCCTCATATGTTCCAGTAAACAGAAGGTTTTTCTGGTAGGGCCCTGTATCGAGTACGCCAGCACCATATCGGTGTGATCAGGTCGTATTGGTCGAGGTGGGCGAGTGAGTGGGGTACTCGGTAAACCGCCACCGCCGGCCTATTTTGAATAATTTGGTTTGCTGTAAGGGTTCGCTGAAGACCGTGATATAAAGATCAAAGGAGTAGTAAGCAACACCTGCAGATTATGGGGGCCAATTGTTCAGGTAGGGGGCGATCAACCTCGGTTCGGGTTGATTCAGTGGTCCGACCAATTGGGTCGGCCAGGTACATCATGTGTGAAAAATACGGAAGTCACACAGAGGTTTTATGTGATGAATGGGAGAGAATGACTGTGCATGACAGGGAGAAATTCCCAAGAATAGGTAGCTTCAGTCCAGAAGTGTTACAAAATTTAAGGAGGAGGATATGTCTCATAAAATCAACAAAGAGACGAATTCAGCATCATGATTATTTACAGTTGTGGCAACAGGAAGGTGAGATACAGAGAGGTTTGGCTCTGGCGGCGGGATCTGGGGCAGTCAGGAAACTGATCGCCACAGCCCCGCCACCACCATACATAGCAGGAGAGAAGTTGATTACGGAGAGAAACGCACTGGGTTGTAAAACACAAACACTTAGTAACCCTGTAAATGTTAATGATGTTAACCAAGTAACTCATGCAAGTATTAACCCGTGCAAGTTGTACCCTGTTTTGAACTTTCCTCAGGAGTGTGATCAAGAAGACGATCCGGCAACAATTTCAGCTCTCTCTCTCGCAGCCACCATAGCAGAGACCACAGTAGGCACAGCAACACCCACAAGATTAGCAAAGGCCCCTAGCGGAGGGATAGGTGAGGTCGTGTCAACGGGTAAGTACGGCACCATGTATTATACTGAAACAATTTCACCACAAGTTGTAGAATCTACACAGAATGAGGTTGTTAGAGTAAACCCTGTTAGAGTAATAGCAGTTCCCAATGGGAAAACAGATGTATCAGGAGCCACTCCCATAAGGAACATTGCCATGTACACTCCATTTTCCCGAATGGAATTAAGAACAATAGTGTCCGAATTTCCTGACCCCAGGAAAGACTTAGTTGCTAGCCAAAAATACATCAGGGATCTAGGTAACACTGTAGAACCCAACAACAAGGATTGGCAGATACTGCTAAGAGCTTGTTTACCTTCAAATGTCGACTCAGTTCAATTCTTAGCTGATTGTGGACTAGATAAAGATGTACCTCTTACAGATGTGTACAACCAAGATAATGTGAAAAGAATAAACTTGCAGCTAAAAGAGTATTTCCCAGCAGTAGCAAAATGGAATAAGATATTCTCCATTAAACAGAAGGAGTCAGAGACAGCTGCAGAGTATTTTCACAGAGCATTATTAGAAATGGCAAAATACACAGGTATAGAGGACATTAAAACAGACACAAACCATCGGGAAGTAGCAGTATCGGTACTGATGGATGGTTTAAAAGAGTCATTGAAGACTAGGGTACAGACCACGCAACCTTGTTGGCGAGGTCTGTCTGTGGCTACTTTGAGAGAGGCTGCTATTGATCACGACAGGAACATCACTAGACACAGGGAGTCGCAAAGTGATAAATTGATGTCAGTAAGTATACAGGCGCTGACCACAAGGCAGCCTGCGTATGTACCACCGAATCCTGTGGGTAAGTCAAGTGTAATAACATGTTTTTCTTGTAACAAACAGGGACACTATGCACGAGACTGTAGAACAAAGAGTGTACAAAGATCTTTTCAACCCCCTAGACAACGACACGACACACGACATTGGGAGCAGGGTCCACAGAGGCGGAGTTTTGAGCCACATACAGGGGAAACAAAAAGATACCCCCCGAACAGAGATTGGCATGCCTCTGGTAGTTCCCAGCTAACTCCCTCACAAGTAGTCGCTGCCAGCGGGATTCAGGGAGGTCAGCATACCCAATAGGGGTGTGGCCATACCTGTAATCTGCAGCCAGTTAAATTGATTGCCAGTCTTGGAAGCGAACCAGAGATTGCAATCAATGTAGCTGGTAAAACCTTAAACTTTCTTGTAGACACAGGGGCGGCCAAGTCAGTGATAAATTCGACAGTGGGCATGAGAACCACTGGTAGGACAGTTCCAGCCATGGGAGTAACAGGAGTAGTCCAGCACTACCCTGTTAGCAAACCAGCCGAGATTACAATAGGGCCTTTGCATACCAAGCATTCGTTTTTGCTAGCTGCATCGGCACCAACCAATCTCCTGGGAAGAGACTTACTATGTAAAATGGGTTGCGTCATTTATTGTACTCCTGAAGGTGTATTCTTGGACATACCTGAGAAACACGCTCAGGAAGTGCGAGACATGTTAGACTCCCCATCAAAATTAACGTCACATACCATTATGACAAATAGGAATCCATCCCAAATAGAAGAGATGACATCTCAGATACCAGAGTCACTTTGGACAAAAGACGGACAGGACACTGGATTAATGGCAAACGTAGCTCCAGTAGTGGTACAAGTAAAAGATGGTAGGATAGCTCCAAAAATCCCACAATATCCTCTGAAGCCAGAGGTGGAGTTAGGAGTTTACCCAGTAATAGAGCGCTTGCTACAACAGGGCATTCTAGTAAGAACGTCCAGCACTGCCAATAGTCCCATCTTCCCTGTTAAGAAGAGTGGGGGGAGGGGTTACAGGCTAGTGCAGGATCTAAGGGGGATTAACAAAATAGTTGAGAGTCAGTTCCCCGTAGTGCCAAATCCAGCTGTCATCCTAATGCAAATCCCTCCCACTGCCAAATTTTTCACTGTTATTGACCTCTGCTCCGCTTTCTTTTCGGTACCTCTGCACCCTGACAGCCAATATTTGTTTGCATTCACATACAGAGGAGTCCAATACACATGGACTCGGTTGCCCCAAGGTTTCATAGATAGTCCAAGTATATTTTCTCAGGCTTTGCATGATTGTTTACAGTCTTTCCAACCAGACAGTGGATCAGTATTGATACAGTATGTGGACGATTTATTACTGTGTTCAGATTCACTGGAAGCATCTCTGAAGGATACGAAACAGCTCCTGTTTCATCTTTCAGACACCGGACACAAGGTGTCCAAAGACAAGTTGCAATTATGCCAAACTAAGGTAAAATATTTGGGACACTGTCTAACACAAGGACTGAGACACCTGACCGCTGATAGAATCCAAGCAATTAGAGACATGACACTGCCACAAACCCAGCAACAGATCAGGACGTTTTTAGGAATGTGTGGGTATTGCCGTAATTGGATCCCAGGGTTTTCCATATTGGCGTTACCTTTGCAGGAAATGGTCTCCTCAAACAAACCTGATAGGATCTCGCATACAGACGAATCCGAAACAGCATTTGAGAGACTCAAACAGTGCCTAACGCAGGCGCCAGCACTAGGTATGCCAGACTATGGGAAACCCTTTGAACTATACGGAACAGAAAGTGCTGGTTGCGCAGCAGGTGTACTAACCCAAAAACACGGTGATGCCAGCAGGCCAGTTGCATACTACAGCGCTCAGCTAGACACGGTAGCGCGATCCCTCCCCACATGCTTGCGAAGCGTTGCTGCGATAGCATTGCTAGTGACAAAAAGCGAAGACGTCGTGCTAGGCCACAACCTCACAATCCATACACCACATGCGGTATCTGCCCTATTAAATTCTGCCCAAACCAGACACGTCTCATCAGCGAGGTTTACAAGATGGGAATTGGCACTAATGGCCCCAGTAAACATCACCATAAGGAGATGCAGCGCATTAAATCCTGCAACATTTCTCCCAGGTGTGCCTGGTCAGACACAAAGGGTGGAAGGTGAGAGTGCTGGGGAAGGAGGATTCAATACAAAGGAAGATACACATGATTGTATGGAATATTTGACCCAAAATTTTACCGCAAGGCCTGACATCAGTGACAACCCACTGGAAGATGCAGAACTCACGTTCTACACGGACGGTAGTTGTCACAGACAGTCAGACTCGGGAGACTTGTGTACTGGATACGCAGTCGTAGATGACCAAGACACCATAGAAGCGGAACCGCTAGGCCCACCTCACTCAGCCCAGGTTGCTGAACTGGTCGCCCTAACCAGAGCATGTGAATTGGCTAAGGGTAAGTCAGCCAATATCTACACCGATTCTAGATACGCATTCGGGGTAGTCCATGATTTCGGAGCCCTATGGCGTCTCAGAAACTTCATGACGGCCGCTGGTACACCGGTAGCGCACGCAACTCACATAAAAAGGCTTCTAACAGCGATACAGGAACCCGACAGAGTGGCTGTTATCAAATGTAAAGCACATACATATAGCCAAGACCCGGTATCACTTGGTAACAGCCGAGCAGACGAAGCTGCTAAGTTAGCAGCTGCTACCCCCATACAGACAGACACCACACAACTGATGGTATTTAATACCATCAACACACAGAAGTTGTGTGAGATGCAGAATTTGTGTTCCACACAGGAAAAGGCAGTCTGGAAGGCAAAGGGATATGGCCAGGAGTCCTCAGGGCTCTGGACGGATGGACATGGTAAACCAGTGGCCCCCAGGACATATCTTCCATGTCTGGCTGAAGCAGCTCACGGGCTGACTCATCTAGGCAAGGAGGGGATGTGCAAATTGGTAAGAGCATACTGGTGCGCCCCAGGATTCTCCTCTCATGCGGGTAAAAGAGCAATGTCATGCCTTACCTGTCTGAGAAAGAATATTGGAAAAGCAATACCTACAGAACCATCCCATATCCCACCTGCCGGCGGCCCTTTCCAGGTAATACAAATTGACTTCATTCAATTACCCCCATGTCGAAATTTGAAATATGTACTTGTTTGTATAGATGTTTTCTCGAATTGGGTCGAAGCATTTCCAGCAGCTACAAATACCGCTATGTTTACAGCTAAGAAAATTGTGCAGGAATTTGTATGTAGATATGGTATCCCTAGAATCATTGAAAGTGATAGGGGTACCCATTTTACCAGTGATGTCTTTCAAGGAATGTGTAAATTAATGGGTATTGATAGCAAGCTACACACTCCGTACCGTCCACAGGCGAGTGCGAAGGTCGAAAGAGTGAACAGCACTATTAAAAATAAATTGAGTAAAGTGATGGCAGAGACAGGATTGACATGGCCAGAAGCTTTACCCATTGTATTGTACAGTATCAGAACCACTCCCAGGTCCCCTCTTAATCTGTCCCCTTTTGAAATCTTGTTTGGTCGACAACCGCATGTCATGATTAACCCTCAGGATGATTTGAAATGTAACAATGAAGTAACTGTAAAGTACTTGATTAACATGAGTAAACAGTTGAGGAATCAAAATGATAATCTGAAGTTGGTGATTCCTGATTTACCAGATAGTAATTGTCATGACATTGAACCTGGGGATTATGTAATGATACGAAATTTTCTACGCTCAGGTTGTCTTATTGATAGATGGGAAGGACCATACCAGGTCTTATTGACTAGCACCACAGCATTGAAGGTTGCTGAGAGAGAGACTTGGGTCCATTCATCCCACTGCAAAAAGGTTGCTGATCCAGAGAAGTCCCGTGATAAGGAACAGACGGTAGAGGTTGTATCACTGGAGTGTCTGTTCCAGGAGGACTGAGGCGGCACCTGAGCCTTGAAGACCGAAAGCAGTTGTTGACCCCCTTCTCCCTTTTATTGTTTTCTCCACTTCCCATCCCCCTCTCCCTTAAAAATTTCTTTTTCCCCCTTCTCATTCTTCTCTATTTCCTCCTCAAAGATGGACTTGCCCCAAGAGACTGTGATCCGGATTTTGATGTTAACCATGATGTTGACCAGAGCAGTCTGTTCCGGCGAGAGTACCATAGAGGTCGAGAGAGGTTCTGGAATGGGTTCCGATTATGATGATGGAGGCGCAGTTTTCCAAGATCAACCAAACCAACAAGCAAAGGCGAGTATCAGAAAACGATCCGATAGAAGAAATTGTGATGGATTGTTAGCTGAAGAAAACTGTATCTGTAGGCTCTGTGACAATTTGATTGAGGATGGGTGCATAAAGAAATGCCAATCCAGTTTTAATATCCATATGGACCGGCATCCATTGAGTGACTATCACTCCTTAGTGGGTAACGTATTAAACCAAACAGATTGTTGGGTATGCTCTCAAGTACCTCAGGGTCATAGCAAATCAGGGCTAGTGCCATTTCCTTTAACGTTAGGGGAGGTACTTGAGCTAAGTGGTGGGAGACCGGTGGACCGGAGGTTTAACATCTCCAGCCCTCCTAGTTTGAAGCTCCACCAATACCATGTGGATAGGTCCCTCTTATGTTTTAATATCTCCAATCCCCGTAAGCCGGGAAATTGGGAAGTGTCATGGAGCAACCTTACCATGACCTTTTCACACAGAGCAGATAGAATGCCTACAGATACAGAGCTTGTACGCCACATAGCCAGTAGAGGAAAATCTTTCCGGTATCGATATACCTTAGGAAATAGGATTACTAGAGTTGGAGAAGTATCACCAGGATACTGTGCACATATCGTACAAACCGATACGTGCATTAAGCAGATGGAAGAATTAGGGTCAGGAGAATTCACCTGGAAGGTGTGTAATATGGTAATGTCCTTCTCTGTCCCATATGTTCTCCCCGATGATGCATATTTCATATGCGGGAGAAAGGCGTACAAGTGGCTTGCCCCAAACTCTGAAGGATTGTGTTATATTGGAAAAGTATTGCCTGAAGTGATGACTGTTACACATGACAAAATGAAGGACATACACCGTGGTGCCCAAGCTCCTTATACTCACACTCATTACGAGCACCGAGTTAAAAGACAACTGTCAGAAAGGTTAGAGCACCCGGCCTCTGATCTTATCCATGAATCCACCGGGATTCAGGTTCTGGTAGCGTTAGATTTCACTCGCACCGCTCGAGGAGTGATGAATTATAGATACATTTCCGCACTCGCCAATTTGTTAGATAATATCACTGAAATGTATGATGACACATTCAGATACACTGGAAGAGAACTTCAAGCTTATAAAACAGAACTAGTTCAGCATAGGATGGTTCTTAATTATCTTACAGCAGTAACAGGCGGATATTGTGTTACATTGGCAACACAGTACGGCATAAAGTGTTGCACGTATATCACCAATAGCACCGAGGATCCGGTAGAGGTCATAGACCAAAAGATGGACGATATTCTCCAATTGAAGTGGGAATTTCGTCGAAAACACAATCTCACCCTTGCTGCTGTAGGTAATGAGCTGACTGGTTGGGTGTCATGGTTGAACCCGCGAAATTGGTTCTCCGGTTTAGGAGACTGGGCTCAAGGAGTCATAATGGATGTTGGAAAGTTCCTCCTATGTATCTTAGGTGTTGTTATATCTATTGGATTGATATTTAGATGCGGGCAGGCTTTAATGAGGTGCAAACAAAGTACAAAAGTGATGAGCTTGAGGAGTGAGGAAACTGTAATTAACCTGGATTTGATTTATGACCCAATGATAGAAACCAGGATGTGATGAAAAATGCGATTATACGGTCCGTTTCTTTCACCTGTTTTTCTGCTTTTCTCCAAGATACAAAGACCCCCTTGGACGAGGAAGTGACGAGACGCTATACAGACAACAGACAAGCACCAAAGATGAAGTTTTGACCACTTGAGAAATGGACATTTGATGAACTTTGCCATGGATCCCCAGTTTCCCTAGTATTTTTAAACTCACGCTAGCCCAACATTTTTTGTAAATCTGATGGCACTGACAAAGCTATTTGCTCATGCCCAAGGAGCAATACAGCGCAAAGAAGACGACTCTCAACAGATACCGAACAAAACTTCAACGACAGATGTACATTTACCTGACATAGAATATCATTGCATTCCCCATAAGTGTTCTTTATCTTCATCTCTACAACCCTCAGGTAATAACACACATAGTAAAGGGAATACAGGCACAGATATCAGCAATCACGTATTCCCCCATTCATGTATCATCAACTAAAATGTGCTCCCCATTTTGTTCAAAATCCGAAAAGAGCTCGGTAAAGTTTGACAGCCCATCCACAGACCCGTACCACGGGATAAGAAGGAATTCAAATGTATACTTCGCAATACCTCGAAGCTTGATTTACAACACGTACGGCACGATGATACATGACCCCCCCAAACATGGACTCATACACACATGCTTCTGCTATCACACTAGGTCATACCCTCTTCACACCTACTCCTCTCTCCTCCCTCACCCAACCATGGAAATGAATTAACCCCTGACATATATTTTTCTCCTTTTGAAATGTTTTCAGGAGGTGGCAGTTATTATTGACTGCCAAAGGGTGGACTGTCAAAGTCAGAAAAATATCCCCATACACACTGCCATATTTGCACCGCACACTGGTCCGCGCTGCGCATGCGTACACTCTCCCGTGAAGGCGCATACCCGCAATAGCGTGCACCCGCGGGCGCACAGTATGCGTATTTACGGTAGAGTTTATGTAGTCGTAGCGTGCGACTCATTCGTTACATATTTTCACAATTAATGTAGTTTGTAGATCATGGTCCCTTTGATAGATTCTGAAAGTTTGGTTAATATAGAATGTCCCTGAGCTGAGGAATCCCTCTTTGTATCGTAGGAAGGGTCTAACAGGAGTCATGCAGTAGTGTTTGGTACCCATCGGAAGAGTATTTAAATAGCAATATTCCGGTGTTGGTTTGGAGCGTATTAATCGCTCGTGCGAATAGTTATGGACATAAGAAGTTTATGTCCATTTCTACTATTTACTCATACTCAGGTATGCGGCGGGAAACCTAGTTCCCCACCCACCTGAGCTGTTTGAAATCGTCACAGCCCACCTGTATGAATCAACCTATGACCTTTTGTTATGATGCAGGGCCGAATTCCGACGTCCAATGGACAATGGGATTGTAGGGACTGTAAGATTGCATTGTGTGTGGGGCATAAATAGGCAGGCCGACCACATCCAGCTCTCACTCTTCAACGGTTCTCATTGCTGAAAATCGGGTGCTGGATGTCCAGGCGCATGCGATCGTTTACCCTTGTGCGTAAGTTTCTCTCCGTAATCATTGTCTTTCGGTGAGCCATTTCTCTCATATATATATCTCTCTCTTTCTCTCTCTTTTCCTTCTCTCGTATCTCCCATTGACTAGTATTGTATTGTATTAGATCAGCATAGTATTGTATTGTGTTTCTTGTATAGTTATTTGGTTAGGAAGTCTCTGTTATATTGTAGTGTATCATTTGTACTGTGATTCTTTATGCAAGTATAATAGTTATAATACAGATAATAGGCTTTGGACCCTAAACCAGTATCTGTGTATTTTCTCATAGTTTTAAGTGTTCACTTGAGCGTCGGTGACGCTCAAGCAGCTTTGTAGTTAGTCAGGTTACACAAGGTTGCACTTACACCCTGTATTCACATTAAGGTATTCTGTGTATTTCATTAATAATAGGTTTAGACATAAAGGTATAGCGTTGTGAGCGTCTGCGCCGCTGGTGATCTCCTCGTGGTCTCGAGCGTCCGCTACGCCATAGCGAATCATTACGTTAGTCATAGCCAACAGAGTGCTTGTCTGTGATCTCTGGGCCGTGAGCGAACGTGACGCTTGAGCGTCTCGCCTACGGCTGAGCGATCGTTACGCAACTTGCGTACCCTTACGGTACTTCTTAAGTAAACAGCGTACAGTGTTCTTAGACCTCATAAAGGGTTGTATATACGACAAAGGAATTTAACATTGTCAACACGTTTTTATTTATATTTCAAGTTTAAATGTAGATAAAGACAACCTTTCTGTCAAACTTGACAGGTACCACACCCCCTTTCTCCTAGGCTCCACCCCCTTTTAATATTAAATGATAGTGTTTTATATCGCTTAATATTAAATTTTATATAAATTTATAGTGTTCGATATTAAACCGTATTAAAAATTGTTGCGTAACACCAGTCACAGAGTGTCACGCAACACCAGTCGCAGAATGTCACGCAACGCAGCGCGTCAAATCAGGCGGATGAAAGATGCATATTACACAGTGTTAAAACCAGGTAGTTACAGGCAGTCTTATTTCACTATTTTGATTAGGCTGTACACATTCAAACATCACACATTCCAGCAGTTTAAACATCAAGCTTGGTACACGTGGTACAGATTTAAAAAGCATGATGACAGGTCATTTTAAATGTCACAGAAGCCCTCAGAAGTACGATGTACAATTTGACCATGTCCATTTCTTAGACGCACGGGATCATCACACATGGCACTAATTTAAAAGGTCATTTTAAAATGTCACAGAAGCTCTCAGAAGTACGATGTACAATTTGACCATGTCCATTTCTTAGACGCTCGGGTTCATAACAGGTCATTTTAAAATGTCACAGAAGCTCTCAGAAGTACGATGTACAATTTGACCATGTCCATTTCTTAGATGCTCGGGTTCATCACAGGTCATTTTAAAATGTCACAGAAGCTCTCAGAAGTACGATGTACAATTTGACCATGACCATTTTCGATTGTTATCTCTATCAGCCTGAAAGTAATTTTAGCTACAAATCAGTAAGCCAGTGTATATTTATGGAATCAATAGTGTTTTATATCGCTTAATATTAAATTTTATATAAATTTATAGTGTTCGATATTAAACCGTATTAAAAATTGTTGCGTAACACCAGTCACAGAGTGTCACGCAACACCAGTCGCAGAATGTCACGCAACGCAGCGCGTCAAATCAGGCGGATGAAAGATGCATATTACACAGTGTTAAAACCAGGTAGTTTTAGCGGCATTGATAAATATTATGGGTCGGTTAAAAATAAATTTAAAAGATCCGACGTAAGAAAGTGGTTACAAGAACAAGACGCATACACGCTGCACAAGCCAGCAAGAAAAAACTATAAAAGGAACATGATTTGTGTATCGGGTATAAACCAACAGTGGCAATGCGATTTGGTCTCGCTGATAGATTTGTCAAAATACAACGATGGCGTTAAATACATATTAACAATCATCGATATATTCAGTAAGAGGGTGTGGGGTGAAAGTCTGACCGCTAAGAATGCAGCAACGGTCGCTAATGCTTTTGAAAAAATATTCCAGCGCGGCGATGTGCCGATGAAGCTACAAACCGATAATGGTAAAGAGTTTCTAAACAGAAACCTAAAAAAGGTGTTAGAAAAATACGGTGTAAATCATTTCACGACCAATAACGATGTGAAAGCGGCTGTTATAGAGCGCTTCAATAGGACTTTAAAAACACGCATGTGGCGCTATTTCACGGCAAAGAATACCTACAGATATATAGACGTTTTACAAGACTTCATACGCAGCTATAATAACACATACCATAGAACGATTAAGTGCGCTCCAAACGATGTGAATGACTCTAACGCATTGAGTGTCTTCAAAACGACCTACGGTGATTACTTTAGAAGTAAGAAAGCCCCAGTTTGTTTAGGAATCGGTGACCACGTCCGTATTTCTAAATATAAGGACATATTTCAGAAAGGTTACGAACAGAGCTTTTCTGAGGAGATTTTTGTTGTACATAGTGTGAACACTAAAGGGATTAAACCGCTTTATAAGTTGGCAGATCTGTATGGTGAAGTTATAACAGGTAGTTTTTACCCCGAAGAGCTTCAAAGCATACCAAAAAACTATAACAGAGTTTACAAAGTGGAAAAGATTTTAAAAAATAAGACGGTCAGAGGCCGTAAATACGTGTTAGTCAAGTGGCGCGGGTACCCCGCAAAATTTAACAGTTGGGTCGCAGCATCGGTGATAAAAGACATATAAAGATCATCAGTATCTAACAAGACGAGCGATGGATGACAAGTCGTTCTACATAACCTTACCCAGCAACGCATCGGCTGTTACCTTCCCGCAAAATAAGATTTCTAACTATACGACAAAGTTGGCTAAACCGATAGACTTAAATGGCGAATGGGAAGTGGCACTTACTGAGATACAATACCCGTGTCAAAACGCTGTTGCAACACGCTGCAACACATATGACTCATGTACCTGATAATGTTGTTTGGTTTTACACCTGTTGGCAACCTATATACGACCAACTTCTGCGTGATTACCCCGGTACGCGCTTTATAGAGGGGTTACCAGAGTCTTTTAGCGATGATCAACTTTTTCCCCCTGATAAGATTAATTTAACAGTGATTGATGATTTGATGGACGCGGCAAGTAATAATTCTGAGGTTGAGAAGGCTTTCACAAAGTATGTACATCATCGTAATCTCAGTATCCTGTACCTTGTCCAAAACATATTTTGTCAAGGTAAAAAGAGCAGAACTATACATTTAAACACAAAATATATGGTCCTGTTCAAAAACCCCAGGGATAAAATGCAGGTGGGCATTCTGGCTAGACAAATGTACCCATCGAAACATCGTTTTTTTCTCGAATCCTATGATTCCGCGACGGCGGCCCCTTATGGGTATTTGCTGGTTGATTTAAGAAACAACGCTCTTGACGATTATCGTTTACGAAGCGGCTTATTCCCACCAGACACGCCTGTCGCTTTTGTCATTAAGAAGCGTGGTTCTATAAAGCTATAACAGTACAACCTTTAGTCATTTGTTGTCATTCTAACAACGGTGAACATGTCGGGGCGGATAAGACGTAATTGGGTGCTTTTAAAAACGTTAATTAAAGCAACACCATTCCAAAGAAATGCTATTTTATCCAACGCTTCAAACGATTTAGTCACAGCTATTTGTGAGATAGCGCTCAACACGCTTAAAGGTAAAATACCGCTGTCTCAACGCCAGTTGAACTACCTTAAAAAGAAGCGAGCGCTTATAAAATCACTTTGTAATAAGAAATGTGCCATTGGAAAAAAGAAGAGGTTGGTTAAACAGTCGGGTGGTTTTATCGGTTCGCTGCTTGGTTTTGCTATACCACTAATTACAGGACTATTGTCTAATCGTTGATGGAGTACGCTGAGAAAATGTATCTGGTACCTCAGAATCAGATAGACCGTTTACATAATAAACCGAACAGCGACGACATACGTAAAACAGCAACGCATGGTCTAGATGTAGAGATCGTGAAAATACTACAGAATAATGATTTATCAGAATATGAAAAAGCAAAGCGATATACAATGTTGTTGCAGAGATACCTGGTGTTGAGTAAACAGGCTGATAGTGAAATGTCAACTTTAGCTCTTTTATCACCCGTTGCAAAATCTGTTGATGAATCAAATAATACGACACAGCCTATTGCCCCCGATGCTGTTTATCATGAGCTTTTGAGCGGTGTTAATGACCGGTATAAGAAAAACTGTGAAATACTATTGAGTAAAATGACACGCTCTAAACACATCACAGACTGGAACAGTAAAGGGGAGTTTCTGTACAAAGGCGTCACTGTGCCTGGTTCCAACATGTTAGATTTAATAAGAAGCATCACGCAAAGTAACGGTGTGTCGATCCGTAATATACCGAATGGTTGGCCTGAATTTATGCGGGCAATGTCTGAATTGAATATTCCCTCAACCGTCATAGCCAATGCGGGGAATAGAATGTGTTTAGAACGATTAAAACCTGAGAAGCAGGATGACTCTGATGGCGCTGTGACATCGCCCATGTCGTTACAAACCCTTAACAAAGGTCGAATAAATGTTTTAAGTCCCCCAGGTTTAACAACACCGCACGGTTACTTACTGCCTAGGAAAAGATCCGTAAATCTATTTCAGGATTCACAGTGGCTGAAACTATAACATATAACTAATTTATATTATTTTTATACACTGTATTTTGTGTTGGTATTTTGCGCCACAATGTTTAACTTATGTCAATAATATTTTATGTAATGTTTTAAATGCTTCTTTACCGTGTTATATATATATATATATATATATATACATATATCAATAAAATATGCTTATGCTTTATAAAACAACGTTTTGTTCTTTGTTTCTATTGCTGTAAACGGAAGAAATTTCAAGCACACGATATAAAGTTTAATAAACAACGTTGTTTATTAGAAAAACATCATAGATATGATGCGTTGTACATAAAACGTATCAAACAGAATGTTGATTACAAGTTACACAAACAATACAACGTTGTGCGTAACACGCTTCACACACAGCGTTGTGCGTGAAACGTTTTATGTACAACGTGTCATAGTTATGACACGTTGTACATAAAACGCTTCACGCACAGCGTTGGTTACAAGTTACACAATTCTGTATATATCTATATGCATAATGACTCAGACAATGGCTTCTTGGGAGTCGTCTTACAAAATTTGAAACAAAACAATCATTACGTTTTGTGTCATCACTAAAACGGGCCAGTACATCCACATATTTGTATTTTTTACACATGTAAAATATAAAGTATATGCAATATTGACCGCAAACGGTACTGTTAAAATTTTGCAACTGTATATTTTGGTGATAAACACTTTTTGAATTCAAGTTTAAAAAATGTATTATTGCCTTTGGGAATAGGGGGCTGTCAGGGGCTAACCCGTAAGAATCAAAAAAGTAACATTCACGTTGTTCGTTAAAATAAGCAGCCAACCAGTGCTCACCCGGCTGCCCGCTGCTATGCGTATTGATTACAAACGCGCAGGGATATTGCGACAGTTTACTGACCGGTAACATATCGCACGGATACGTTCCTTTAAAAACATGCCTTGTGCTTTGCACGGCATACAGAATACAGTTTATCTGTAATGTGTTCATTTTTTCAGCAGCGTAGTGTTAGTTTATTTCATTTATAGATAATCGTACAGCACATCGCGCCTTTGATTAATCTCGATGATGTTATCAAATAAAGCGTATATTATCACATTGACTGTCCGGTCCAACGCTTCTGCAAAGCGGAATTCGGCACGTAGATTGCCTGTTCTTATCAGGGAAAGGTGTTCTCCACACTCCTGTTCTGGTGAAAGGTCAAAAGCAAATAGCGTGTAGCCCCTGAGGTACTCTTCGCGGTCAATCAGTATACCATTGTCAGATTTCTGCTTATTTGTGATCTGTATGAGTGACATATACTCTCTTACAGCATTACCGCTTTCAAAGTCAGGTTGAAATGGCTTGGCGGGGTGCGGCGTTCCATCCAGATAAAGGGACGCAAAACTTACATTTTTATGTTCAAAGCACAGGGGGTTCCGGTTATGGATTCCTGAAAATGATTCGTTATCCACGAAACCGGCTATAACTGTTTTCGGCACTTGTCCTAAAAATAAATTTTCTAGATTAAATACTCTACTGCCTGTTGGTACGCTGTAGATTTTCATCCCAACGCGGTCAATCGCGTATTTCGCGTTACCGTTTAACAGAGCCTGCGCGTGCCCAATCCGCACGGCCGGTGAGACCTGAACTCTTTTCACGAACAGGGATGCAGCTGTGATCTGTATTTTAAAGGCATCCGCCTCAGACGACATTAAGCAGAATGCGTCTTTGTTTCTGGTTAGTTTAATCTTCAGATCAACGGCGTTTAAAATTAGTTTATGTTGATGGAAAAGGTCGCAGTGAAGCGGGCCTAGCAGTTCAACAGTGCGACTCTGCGCTGTTGCGCCTGCTCATTTTTTGAATCCCGTATTCGGCCCGTCCAGCGCCGTGTTGTTAAATTCACCATCCACATCTTTGTAAAATAGTCCTGTTGTGTGTTTTGTTGACAATGCGTCCGAGCTGTAATTTAATATAGTCTCAATGTACGCGCGGTATGCGTAAAGATTGTTGGATTGTGATATGAGCCTGTCGCCCAAAGTTACATCCACTTGGTTGAATAAAGTCGCTATTGGGTAATTAATAAGCGCGACCCGCGCACCTTGCGGTATCGGCGTGTTATCGGTTCGTACGATCTTACATGTCACGTACAACAGCGTATTGTTCAGATCGTAGTAGTGTTCACCGCTGGCTGCTATATAAAATTCAAGCGGAGCTGTGTCGGATAACGCCGCTAAAGGTTGAACTTCGACGTATAGACTTTTCTCTATGCTAGTTTGTGTCGGGGGCACGTCAAAAAGATCCAGCTCTGTTTTTGCACATTCAACGGATTCGTGGTGTATGAAAGACATGTTTAAAAAATATCACCAACGGCACTCTTCGGCTTTCTCTTCTTCTTTGAGTTGCGTCGTCTCTGTTTTTTATTTAAAAAGGGTATGTCCCAAGGCGGAAGCGTTATCATACGCTTCCGTTTTCTTTTAGACACGCCTTTTCTTGTATATATTAGTCCTGAACCGTCTTGCTTTGCTTGGTTCGCCTCGTGTATCTTATTCACAACGGCCGTTGTGGCTTGCCCGATAACATCTTTCGCTATATTACGAACCGCTGTCTTCATATGCGGTTTAGCCAGCTCTAAACCTCTCCGGAAAAGAGGAACAGCTTTTCTGAAAAGACTTCGAAAAATACCGCCTAAACCGCAGCCGTACATGTATGCGCTGCCGTGAAAACCTGGTAATCCATTACCGGCTTGAGATTTATAATATTGCGCATAGAGTCCCGGATCGCCATAATTTTTAACAGCGACCATTCTGCTTAGTTAATAAAATTCAGTTTTGCGGCGTCTGAAGTGTAGCTTCACGATCGCTTTCCCAAACTTAAATGCCATGTTCTCGTTTTGGTCGTTCTTTATCTCTATGGCTATCGTGTCAAAATGTGTTTTGCACAATGGTACGTAATCGGGTTTCTCGTATCGTATTGTGACAACCTCATTGTTATAACCCTTCATTTCAACAGTGCGAAGTAGCGGTACATAACTATCCCCGACCCGTTGGTGTTCGATAATGTCTGTGTACACGTACATCGTATATTGGCCGCCTTTGATGTCGGCGCATGGTTTAGAAATATTAGTTTTAGGTTGTAAACCCAGTATCCATGTCAGCTTAGAACCGGCGTGGATTTGATACAACAGTTTACTGTCACATGTTACAACGCGCGCAAATGGATCATACGTTAGTCTTAATCCAACGTCCAGTTTCAGTTGTACAATTTCAGCGTTGATTACGTTCAGTAACGCTTCGATTGTTACATAAAAACCGGGTTTAATGCACAAACTCGCGACTCTCGCCACCGGCTGTTCCGCCGTTCCATCCCATGATAATTGCAGTCTACAATCTTGTAAATCCAATGTATTCCACGTATGCGGGTATTGTATCTCAGTAAGTGCCACTTCCCATTCGCCATTTAAGTCTATCGGTTTAGCCAACTTTGTCGTATAGTTAGAAATCTTATTTTGCGGGAAGGTAACAGCCGATGCGTTGCTGGGTAAGGTTATGTAGAACGACTTGTCATCCATCGCTCGTCTTGTTAGATACTGATGATCTTTATATGTCTTTTATCACCGATGCTGCGACCCAACTGTTAAATTTTGCGGGGTACCCGCGCCACTTGACTAACACGTATTTACGGCCTCTGACCGTCTTATTTTTTAAAATCTTTTCCACTTTGTAAACTCTGTTATAGTTTTTTGGTATGCTTTGAAGCTCTTCGGGGTAAAAACTACCTGTTATAACTTCACCATACAGATCTGCCAACTTATAAAGCGGTTTAATCCCTTTAGTGTTCACACTATGTACAACAAAAATCTCCTCAGAAAAGCTCTGTTCGTAACCTTTCTGAAATATGTCCTTATATTTAGAAATACGGACGTGGTCACCGATTCCTAAACAAACTGGGGCTTTCTTACTTCTAAAGTAATCACCGTAGGTCGTTTTGAAGACACTCAATGCGTTAGAGTCATTCACATCGTTTGGAGCGCACTTAATCGTTCTATGGTATGTGTTATTATAGCTGCGTATGAAGTCTTGTAAAACGTCTATATATCTGTAGGTATTCTTTGCCGTGAAATAGCGCCACATGCATGTTTTTAAAGTCCTATTGAAGCGCTCTATAACAGCCGCTTTCACATCGTTATTGGTCGTGAAATGATTTATACCGTATTTTTCTAACACCTTTTTTAGGTTTCTGTTTAGAAACTCTTTACCATTATCGGTTTGTAGCTTCATCGGCACATCGCCGCGCTGGAATATTTTTTCAAAAGCATTAGCGACCGTTGCTGCATTCTTAGCGGTCAGACTTTCACCCCACACCCTCTTACTGAATATATCGATGATTGTTAATATGTATTTAACGCCATCGTTGTATTTTGACAAATCTATCAGCGAGACCAAATCGCATTGCCACTGTTGGTTTATACCCGATACACAAATCATGTTCCTTTTATAGTTTTTTCTTGCTGGCTTGTGCAGCGTGTATGCGTCTTGTTCTTGTAACCACTTTCTTACGTCGGATCTTTTAAATTTATTTTTAACCGACCCATAATATTTATCAATGCCGCTAAAACTACCTGGTTTTAACACTCTGTAATATGCATCTTTCATCCGCCTGATTTGACGCGCTGCGTTGCGTGACATTCTGCGACTGGTGTTGCGTGACACTCTGTGACTGGTGTTACGCAACAATTTTTAATACGGTTTAATATCGAACACTATAAATTTATATAAAATTTAATATTAAGCGATATAAAACACTATTGATTCCATAAATATACACTGGCTTACTGATTTGTAGCTAAAATTACTTTCAGGCTGTGTGTACATGTAACATAAATGAATTGTGTGAATGTAGACACAATTTGTTTAATGCACAAAGTTATAAAAAATATTGTCTAAAATTACTTTCAGGTTGTGTGTATAAGGCGCACATGCAATATAAATGCATTCTGTGCTTAGATTTAGGACCCCATCACCATGATATCTCATTATGGTATGTAATTAATCCAAAAGATGGAAAAATCCGATTTGAGTCAACACATAACCCTGTAGGTGGTGCTAATGTTCCTCTACAGAGATAACAATCGAAAATGGTCATGGTCAAATTGTACATCGTACTTCTGAGAGCTTCTGTGACATTTTAAAATGACCTGTGATGAACCCGAGCGTCTAAGAAATGGACATGGTCAAATTGTACATCGTACTTCTGAGAGCTTCTGTGACATTTTAAAATGACCTGTTATGAACCCGAGCGTCTAAGAAATGGACATGGTCAAATTGTACATCGTACTTCTGAGAGCTTCTGTGACATTTTAAAATGACCTTTTAAATTAGTGCCATGTGTGATGATCCCGTGCGTCTAAGAAATGGACATGGTCAAATTGTACATCGTACTTCTGAGGGCTTCTGTGACATTTAAAATGACCTGTCATCATGCTTTTTAAATCTGTACCACGTGTACCAAGCTTGATGTTTAAACTGCTGGAATGTGTGATGTTTGAATGTGTACAGCCTAATCAAAATAGTGAAATAAGACTGCCTGTAACTACCTGGTTTTAACACTGTGTAATATGCATCTTTCATCCGCCTGATTTGACGCGCTGCGTTGCGTGACATTCTGTGACTGGTGTTGCGTGACACTCTGTGACTGGTGTTACGCAACAATTTTTAATACGGTTTAATATCGAACACTATAAATTTATATAAAATTTAATATTAAGCGATATAAAACACTATCATTTAATATTAAAAGGGGGTGGGGCCTAGGAGAAAGGGGGTGTGGTACCTGTCAAGTTTGACAGAAAGGTTGTCTTTATCTACTCTTTCCTCCACAATAGTTTCCATTATAGTAACCTAGATACTATATTTAGCCTTTAGGTTTTTGAGACCCAGGTGCATGATTTTTGCATTTTATAGTGGGACAGAGGCAGCATAAGTTGGACATGGGGCCTAATTCAGATCTGATCGCAGCAGCAAATTTGTTAGTAGTTGGGCAAAACCATGTGCACTGCAGGGGGCAGATGTAACATGTGCAGAGAGAGTTAGATTTGGGTAGGGTATGGTCAAATTGAAATCTAAATTGCAGTGTAAAAATAAAGCAGCCATTATTTACCCTGCACAGAAACAAAATAACCCACGCAAATCTAACTCTCTCTGGAAATGTTATATCTGCCTCCCCTGCACTGCACATGGTTTTGCCCAACTGCTAACAAATTTACTGCTGCGATCAGATCTGAAAATGGGTGTGAACTTGCAGGGCTGTGACTGGAGACAATCTAGGCCAGGTATTTCTTGAAACCAGTGTTGAGAATCAGCTGATTGCAAAGACCTGTCCGTTGTTGGTAAAAGGGCTTCAGATACCAAGACCATTGCTCCTGATTGTGGTCAAGCTGTCCAGGTGTTATGCATGGGGTGGTTACTGTTAGGGTCCTGGACCTTAGGGTCTACTGAAAAATTGTGTTTGCTGTATTTAAAGACTTTGTGAACATTGTTTGGCTGTAAAGAACTAACCTGTCCTGTGCATCCTGCAATTGCATGTAAACTGCTTGTGGTGATAATAACATTTATCTTTGATTTTACTCCGGCCTATGTGATTCCTGACACAAGATAGATGTTGTTTGCATTTTATATTGTGATATTTTGTTCCCTCCCGGGAGTTATACAGTATATTTGTATTACACTATTTCTTTTTGGGTAAATTAATAAAAACTTTTTAACTATTGGTGTCTATACCCTATGTACCAAGCCAAACCTATTTTTCTTTTGCAATTGATTTTTGGGAAAAAAGGTGGCAATATCTTTTTGGTGTGCAGCTATTGGTTAAAATTAGTGCACGTCTCCACCTAGCACCTAGGATATTATTGTTTCATTAGGTTAATACAGGGTCATATTCATTTGTTCAGACCGCTTACACACCCAGATGTACCTTCGTAGCTAGGCTGCGCAGGCAAGTGGACTTCCCTCATTTAGCGATACAATCACAATTGAATTGCAATCGCATCACCGTCCGCCATTAGCATGCTGGGTGGCCTTGCCCTGTGGTGCCTGGACCCCAACATGCGATTGAAAGCAGTTGCAGTTTTGATAATTTAGCAAAACTGCAACCGAAACGGAGTCAGGTCCACAATCTGCATTACATTGATTTAGCAGTGGTACAGCAGTAATGAGCTCCAGTAATGAGCAATCATACATTACCAGGAATGTCCAGGAACAAAGCATTTTCTCCCTCATGGAGAGGGTCAGGTAGGCAAGTATGCCTAAGGGCCATGGGGAACCAGCTGTGTCTCCTATATGCTGAGCTGATTTCTTTCACCTCTACCTGTAAATATCACCATACAATATGTTCAGCAGTTGTCTGAGAATTTCTACAGAGGGAATATTGCAGTGCTAAACGGTCATGGAGTAGTGCATTTAAATCATGGGTCAATATATGGAGCTATGCCACTGTTCCATCAAATCACTAATAACATGCAAACATGTCTCCAAGGCATTAACTGTAGTGTACAGTACATGGTTTTGCCAAGATGAGGTGGGTGTAAAGCAAAAATTAGCAAATAACTGTTACCTTGAACACATGAGCAAACTAGATAACCAGATGGCATTGGTACCCAAACATTTTATCATTTGGATCCAAATGATATGACCTATAAAGCTGTAAAACACGTTCAACTTGGACTTAAAAAATTGATGTTTCATGCTCTTGTGACTAATATAGCTGCTCAGATAAATAGAATAGATAATGGCAAAAAATTGAGTGCATGACAAACTAATAAAACTAAGTGGCACCTGTAAAGAAAAAATTCCGTTAACATATGTTTACAGCTCTTTTTAGAGATTTGTTTGCGGTATCAGCACAGTCCATAGGAGATCTACCTTTCCCTACCTCACTCTGTTCACGGGATTACTCAGCCTGATGTTGTTAAAGGCTGTCCGTGGCTTGTGTGGTCTTTTTACCCACCGCTGCGTCCAGCGGTGCCTGACAGCTGTTTCAAAGCATACAGGTTTTCTGCAGGGAGCCCCTGAAGAAAACCTGTATGCGTTGAAACAGCTGTCGGGCCACAGTTGTTGGATGTATCACTAATGGATTTGTACTGAAGAATAAATCCTTCTGCTTTCAACTTAATCGGTTATGGACAGTTTGTTTTGGATTTCTTTGAGGCTAGAAACAGCACGAAAACGCGTTGGTGGATAGCGGTATTACAGACAAGACATCCTGCCGCCTAGGAGAACGGACGCCGCCGAATGACGTCACCCGCCAAACCCCGCCGCACTCCGCTTCCCGTGAACACAGAGTGAGGTAGGGAAAGGTAGATCTCCTATGGACTGTGCTGATACCGCAAACAAAGCTCTAAAAAGAGCTGTGAACATATGTTAACGGAATTTTTTCTTTACAGGTGCCACTTAGTTTTATTAGTTTGTCAAGCGCTCAATTTTTTGCCACGTTCAACTTGGAAAAAGAGATGGAGATTTGAACAAAAATAGTCTATTAGAGAAATGATTTGTATCTAATCATTAAACACCATGACTTTATATGGTTTAAATGAGAAGTATGAAATGGCCCATTTCCTATAAATTCCCTTATTTTTCTATTCTTTTCTTTCTAAATATTTTTATTTATATTGTTTCAATTATATTTTATTTTTATATATTTGACAATTTTTCATATTTTTGAGTTAAATACATTTGAATTATTTGTAATTATATAAATACAGTATTGTGAACATACAGAGGCGTTACAAGGGGGTGCGGGGGTTCAGACCCAATTATTTGTATGATTTCCTCTGTTCTCTATGATTATACTCTGAGAATTTACACATCTGTCTTGAAGTGCAACTTCTCTCACTTGACATTTATGTTCAGGTACAGTATATTATGTTTCATTTGTTTTATTTAATTTGTCCCTTGCCTATCCAGCACTGCAGAACTGGTGACGTCTTATAAATTAACTTTAATGATGATACTGTAAGCTGAACTGAGGATAAGTATGGGCATTACATAAGGTGGACTTCCCTTTTTCTTACACGTGTGATAGTACATTAAGAGGGAGTGGTTGTCCATAATTAGACAACACCTTTAGTAGAATGCAATGTCAGTATAAACACATAGGAGTTATTTACTAAATTGTGGGTTTTCGGTGGCATCTATAGAAGATTTATTCTAAAGCAATACATTGCCACTTCATATACATACTGTACCAAGTGCTCCTTCCCCCTACAACTGAAAATGTCTGCAGCAACTATGGACCAAGAAAGGTCAGACATTTCATGCACATGTGATCTGTTCTTTGTTGTGATCGGCCCATAAAGCATTGCAGGGAGCACAAAAAGCAACAACCTGCTCAATATCAGCTGACATCGAGGGACAGAACAAGGCATCTTTAGTCTAGGTGGCTTTAATTCCAGGGTGTCCTTGGTAAACATAATGTGCATAGACGTTCAGCAAGACATTCATGAGATATTACAAACTGTCGATCTCACTAGAGAATGCAATTAGACAGGGCGTAAGGCAAAGAACGACTTTAGATCAATAGGCAATTTCCTGGACAAGAAGGCTAGTCAGTGAGGACGATGTGGGACAGACTTTGGCAGAGGTTATCACTGAGTGCATCATCACAGAGCTCCCCAAATGCCTGGAGGACAATACATCCAATTCCAACAGTTCTTTCTTAATTTGGGCATACCATGACACTGTCTCAGTGAGGGCCATGGCAGTAAATGCAATGGATTTGTTGCGCTACATAATTGTAGCGTGTATGACCTTTAGTATATATCCTGACTACAGTGTATGACATGGTGTAACTTCTGCCAACCACATACAACATACAGTGCATCTACAGTCAGCATCCCCCACCACATAAAACTAGAGATGAGCGGGTTCGGTTTCTCTGAAACCGAACCCGCACGAACTTCATGTTTTTTTCACGGGTCCGAGCAGACTCGGATCCTCCCGCCTTGCTCGGTTAACCCGAGCGCGCCCGAACGTCATCATGACGCTGTCGGATTCTCGCGAGACTCGGATTCTATATAAGGAGCCGCGCGTCGCCGCCATTTTCACACGTGCATTGAGATTGATAGGGAGAGGACGTGGCTGGCGTCCTCTCCATTAGAAATTAGATTAGAAGAGAGAGAGAGATTGTGCAGAGTCAGACAGAGTTTACCACAGTGACCAGTGCAGTTGTTGTTAGTTAACTTTTATTTATTTTAATATAATATATCCGTTCTCTGCTATATCCGTTCTCTGCCTGAAAAAAAACGATACACAGCAGCAGCCAGTCACACAGTGTGACTCAGTCTGTGTGCACTCAGCTCAGCCCAGTGTGCTGCACATCAATGTATAAAAGGCAAAGCTTATAATAATTGTGGGGGAGACTGGGGAGCACTGCAGGTTGTTATAGCAGGAGCCCCCAGGAGTACATAATATTATATTAATTTAAAATTAAACAGTGCACACTTTTGCTGCAGGAGTGCCACTGCCAGTGTGACTAGTGGTGACCAGTGCCTGACCACCAGTATAGTAGTATATTGTTGTATGTATTGTATACTATCTCTTTATCAACCAGTCTATATTAGCAGCAGACACAGTACAGTGCGGTAGTTCACGGCTGTGGCTACCTCTGTGTCGGCAGTCGGAACTCGGCAGGCAGTCCGTCCATCCATAATTGTATTACAATATATACCACCTAACCGTGGTATTTTTTTTTCTTTCTTTATACCGTCGTCATAGTGTCATACTAGTTGTTACGAGTATACTACAATCTCTTTATCAACCAGTGTACAGTGCGGTAGTTCACGGCTGTGGCTACCTCTGTGTCGGCAGTCGGCAGGCAGTCCGTCCATCCATAATTGTATTATTATTATAATATATACCACCTAACCGTGGTTTTTTTTTCATTCTTTATACCGTCATAGTGTCATACTAGTTGTTACGAGTATACTACTATCTCTTTATCAACCAGTGTACAGTGCGGTAGTTCACGGCTGTGGCTACCTCTGTGTCGGCAGTCGGCAGGCAGTCCGTCCATCCATAATTGTATTATTATTATAATATATACCACCTAACCGTGGTTTTTTTTTCATTCTTTATACCGTCGTCATAGTGTCATACTAGTTGTTACGAGTATACTACTATCTCTTTATCAACCAGTGTACAGTGCGGTAGTTCACGGCTGTGGCTACCTCTGTGTCGGCAGTCGGCAGGCAGTCCGTCCATCCATAATTGTATTATTATTATAATATATACCACCTAACCGTGGTTTTTTTTTCATTCTTTATACCGTCGTCATAGTGTCATACTAGTTGTTACGAGTATACTACTATCTCTTTATCAACCAGTGTACAGTGCGGTAGTTCACGGCTGTGGCTACCTCTGTGTCGGCAGTCGGCAGGCAGTCCGTCCATCCATAATTGTATTATTATTATAATATATACCACCTAACCGTGGTTTTTTTTTCATTCTTTATACCGTCGTCATAGTGTCATACTAGTTGTTACGAGTATACTACTATCTCTTTATCAACCAGTGTACAGTGCGGTAGTTCACGGCTGTGGCTACCTCTGTGTCGGCAGTCGGCAGGCAGTCCGTCCATCCATAATTGTATTATTATTATAATATATACCACCTAACCGTGGTTTTTTTTTCATTCTTTATACCGTCGTCATAGTGTCATACTAGTTGTTACGAGTATACTACTATCTCTTTATCAACCAGTGTACAGTGCGGTAGTTCACGGCTGTGGCTACCTCTGTGTCGGCAGTCGGCAGGCAGTCCGTCCATCCATAATTGTATTATTATTATAATATATACCACCTAACTGTGGTATTTTTTTTTCTTTCTTTATACCGTCGTCATAGTGTCATACTAGTTGTTACGAGTATACTACTATCTCTTTATCAACCAGTGTACAGTGCGGTAGTTCACGGCTGTGGCTACCTCTGTGTCGGCAGTCGGCAGGCAGTCCGTCCATCCATAATTGTATTATTATTATAATATATACCACCTAACCGTGGTTTTTTTTTCATTCTTTATACCGTCGTCATAGTGTCATACTAGTTGTTACGAGTATACTACTATCTCTTTATCAACCAGTGTACAGTGCGGTAGTTCACGGCTGTGGCTACCTCTGTGTCGGCAGTCGGCAGGCAGTCCGTCCATCCATAATTGTATTATTATTATAATATATACCACCTAACCGTGGTTTTTTTATACCACCTAACCGTGGCAGTCCGTCCATAATTGTATACTAGTATCCAATCCATCCATCTCCATTGTTTACCTGAGGTGCCTTTTAGTTCTGCCTATAAAATATGGAGAACAAAAAAGTTGAGGTTCCAAAATTAGGGAAAGATCAAGATCCACTTCCACCTCGTGCTGAAGCTGCTGCCACTAGTCATGGCCGAGACGATGAAATGCCAGCAACGTCGTCTGCCAAGGCCGATGCCCAATGTCATAGTACAGAGCATGTCAAATCCAAAACACCAAATATCAGAAAAAAAAGGACTCCAAAACCTAAAATAAAATTGTCGGAGGAGAAGCGTAAACTTGCCAATATGCCATTTACCACACGGAGTGGCAAGGAACGGCTGAGGCCCTGGCCTATGTTCATGGCTAGTGGTTCAGCTTCACATGAGGATGGAAGCACTCAGCCTCTCGCTAGAAAACTGAAAAGACTCAAGCTGGCAAAAGCACCGCAAAGAACTGTGCGTTCTTTGAAATCCCAAATCCACAAGGAGAGTCCAATTGTGTCGTTTGCGATGCCTGACCTTCCCAACACTGGACGTGAAGAGCAAGCGCCTTCCACTATTTGCATGCCCCCTGCAAGTGCTGGAAGGAGCACCCGCAGTCCAGTTCCTGATAGTCAGATTGAAGATGTCAGTGTTGAAGTACACCAGGATGAGGAGGATATGGGTGTTGCTGGCGCTGGGGAGGAAATTGACCAGGAGGATTCTGATGGTGAGGTGGTTTGTTTAAGTCAGGCACCCGGGGAGACACCTGTTGTCCGTGGGAGGAATATGGCCGTTGACATGCCAGGTGAAAATACCAAAAAAATCAGCTCTTCGGTGTGGAGGTATTTCACCAGAAATGCGGACAACAGGTGTCAAGCCGTGTGTTCCCTTTGTCAAGCTGTAATAAGTAGGGGTAAGGACGTTAACCACCTCGGAACATCCTCCCTTATACGTCACCTGCAGCGCATTCATAATAAGTCAGTGACAAGTTCAAAAACTTTGGGTGACAGCGGAAGCAGTCCACTGACCAGTAAATCCCTTCCTCTTGTAACCAAGCTCACGCAAACCACCCCACCAACTCCCTCAGTGTCAATTTCCTCCTTCCCCAGGAATGCCAATAGTCCTGCAGGCCATGTCACTGGCAAGTCTGACGAGTCCTCTCCTGCCTGGGATTCCTCCGATGCATCCTTGCGTGTAACGCCTACTGCTGCTGGCGCTGCTGTTGTTGCCGCTGGGAGTCGATGGTCATCCCAGAGGGGAAGTCGTAAGCCCACTTGTACTACTTCCAGTAAGCAATTGACTGTTCAACAGTCCTTTGCGAGGAAGATGAAATATCACAGCAGTCATCCTACTGCAAAGCGGATAACTGAGTCCTTGACAACTATGTTGGTGTTAGACGTGCGTCCGGTATCCGCCGTTAGTTCACAGGGAACTAGACAATTTATTGAGGCAGTGTGCCCCCGTTACCAAATACCATCTAGGTTCCACTTCTCTAGGCAGGCGATACCGAGAATGTACACGGACGTCAGAAAAAGACTCACCAGTGTCCTAAAAAATGCAGTTGTACCCAATGTCCACTTAACCACGGACATGTGGACAAGTGGAGCAGGGCAGGGTCAGGACTATATGACTGTGACAGCCCACTGGGTAGATGTATGGACTCCCGCCGCAAGAACAGCAGCGGCGGCACCAGTAGCAGCATCTCGCAAACGCCAACTCTTTCCTAGGCAGGCTACGCTTTGTATCACCGCTTTCCAGAATACGCACACAGCTGAAAACCTCTTACGGCAACTGAGGAAGATCATCGCGGAATGGCTTACCCCAATTGGACTCTCCTGTGGATTTGTGGCATCGGACAACGCCAGCAATATTGTGTGTGCATTAAATATGGGCAAATTCCAGCACGTCCCATGTTTTGCACATACCTTGAATTTGGTGGTGCAGAATTTTTTAAAAAACGACAGGGGCGTGCAAGAGATGCTGTCGGTGGCCAGAAAAATTGCGGGACACTTTCGGCGTACAGGCACCACGTACAGAAGACTGGAGCACCACCAAAAACTACTGAACCTGCCCTGCCATCATCTGAAGCAAGAAGTGGTAACGAGGTGGAATTCAACCCTCTATATGCTTCAGAGGTTGGAGGAGCAGCAAAAGGCCATTCAAGCCTATACAATTGAGCACGATATAGGAGATGGAATGCACCTGCCTCAAGTGCAGTGGAGAATGATTTCAACGTTGTGCAAGGTTCTGATGCCCTTTGAACTTGCCACACGTGAAGTCAGTTCAGACACTGCCAGCCTGAGTCAGGTCATTCCCCTCATCAGGCTTTTGCAGAAGAAGCTGGAGGCATTGAAGAAGGAGCTAACACGGAGCGATTCCGCTAGGCATGTGGGACTTGTGGATGCAGCCCTTAATTCGCTTAACAAGGATTCACGGGTGGTCAATCTGTTGAAATCAGAGCACTACATTTTGGCCACCGTGCTCGATCCTAGATTTAAAGCCTACCTTGGATCTCTCTTTCCGGCAGACACAGGTCTGCTGGGGTTGAAAGACCTGCTGGTGACAAAATTGTCAAGTCAAGCGGAACGCGACCTGTCAACATCTCCTCCTTCACATTCTCCCGCAACTGGGGGTGCGAGGAAAAGGCTCAGAATTCCGAGCCCACCCGCTGGCGGTGATGCAGGGCAGTCTGGAGCGACTGCTGATGCTGACATCTGGTCCGGACTGAAGGACCTGACAACGATTACGGACATGTCGTCTACTGTCACTGCATATGATTCTCTCAACATTGATAGAATGGTGGAGGATTATATGAGTGACCGCATCCAAGTAGGCACGTCACACAGTCCGTACTTATACTGGCAGGAAAAAGAGGCAATTTGGAGGCCCTTGCACAAACTGGCTTTATTCTACCTAAGTTGCCCTCCCACAAGTGTGTACTCCGAAAGAGTGTTTAGTGCCGCCGCTCACCTTGTCAGCAATCGGCGTACGAGGTTACATCCAGAAAATGTGGAGAAGATGATGTTCATTAAAATGAATTATAATCAATTCCTCCGCGGAGACATTGACCAGCAGCAATTGCCTCCACAAAGTACACAGGGAGCTGAGATGGTGGATTCCAGTGGGGACGAATTGATAATCTGTGAGGAGGGGGATGTACACGGTGATATATCGGAGGGTGAAGATGAGGTGGACATCTTGCCTCTGTAGAGCCAGTTTGTGCAAGGAGAGATTAATTGCTTCTTTTTTGGGGGGGGTCCAAACCAACCCGTCATATCAGTCACAGTCGTGTGGCAGACCCTGTCACTGAAATGATGGGTTGGTTAAAGTGTGCATGTCCTGTTTTGTTTATACAACATAAGGGTGGGTGGGAGGGCCCAAGGATAATTCCATCTTGCACCTCTTTTTTCTTTTCTTTTTCTTTGCATCATGTGCTGATTGGGGAGGGTTTTTTGGAAGGGACATCCTGCGTGACACTGCAGTGCCACTCCTAGATGGGCCCGGTGTTTGTGTCGGCCACTAGGGTCGCTAATCTTACTCACACAGCTACCTCATTGCGCCTCTTTTTTTCTTTGCGTCATGTGCTGTTTGGGGAGGGTTTTTTGGAAGGGACATCCTGCGTGACACTGCAGTGCCACTCCTAGATGTGCCCGGTGTTTGTGTCGGCCACTAGGGTCGCTAATCTTACTCACACAGTCAGCTACCTCATTGCGCCTCTTTTTTTCTTTGCGTCATGTGCTGTTTGGGGAGGGTTTTTTGGAAGGGCCATCCTGCGTGACACTGCAGTGCCACTCCTAGATGGGCCCGGTGTTTGTGTCGGCCACTAGGGTCGCTAATCTTACTCACACAGCTACCTCATTGCGCCTCTTTTTTTCTTTGCGTCATGTGCTGTTTGGGGAGGGTTTTTTGGAAGGGACATCCTGCGTGACACTGCAGTGCCACTCCTAGATGGGCCCGGTGTTTGTGTCGGCCACTAGGGTCGCTTATCTTTCTCACACAGCTACCTCATTGCGCCTCTTTTTTTCTTTGCGTCATGTGCTGTTTGGGGAGGGTTTTTTGGAAGGGACATCCTGCGTGACACTGCAGTGCCACTCCTAGATGGGCCCGGTGTTTGTGTCGGCCACTAGGGTCGCTTATCTTTCTCACACAGTCAGCTACCTCATTGCGCCTCTTTTTTTCTTTGCGTCATGTGCTGTTTGGGGAGGGTTTTTTGGAAGGGACATCCTGCGTGACACTGCAGTGCCACTCCTAGATGGGCCCGGTGTTTGTGTCGGCCACTAGGGTCGCTTATCTTTCTCACTTTCTCACACAGTCAGCTACCTCATTGCGCCTCTTTTTTTCTTTGCGTCATGTGCTGTTTGGGGAGGGTTTTTTGGAAGGGACATCCTGCGTGACACTGCAGTGCCACTCCTAGATGGGCCCGGTGTTTGTGTCGGCCACTAGGGTCGCTAATCTTACTCACACAGCTACCTCATTGCGCCTCTTTTTTTCTTTGCGTCATGTGCTGTTTGGGGAGGGTTTTTTGGAAGGGACATCCTGCGTGACACTGCAGTGCCACTCCTAGATGGGCCCGGTGTTTGTGTCGGCCACTAGGGTCGCTAATCTTACTCACACAGCTACCTCATTGCGCCTCTTTTTTTCTTTGCGTCATGTGCTGTTTGGGGAGGGTTTTTTGGAAGGGACATCCTGCGTGACACTGCAGTGCCACTCCTAGATGGGCCCGGTGTTTGTGTCGGCCACTAGGGTCGCTTATCTTACTCACACAGCGACCTCGGTGCAAATTTTAGGACTAAAAATAATATTGTGAGGTGTGATGTGTTCAGAATAGGCTGAAAATGAGTGTAAATTATGTTTTTTGAGGTTAATAATACTTTGGGATCAAAATTACCCCCAAATTCTATGATTTAAGCTGTTTTTTAGGGTTTTTTGAAAAAAACACCCGAATCCAAAACACACCCGAATCCGACAAAAAAAATTCGGTGAGGTTTTGCCAAAACGCGGTCGAACCCAAAACACGGCCGCGGAACCGAACCCAAAACCAAAACACAAAACCCGAAAAATTTCCGGCGCTCATCTCTAACATGTCCTCCATTCCTCCCAACGCTGTACAGATGTCCAGACTATAATTCTTCTTTGAAAATGTTAGCAATGTACTCAACAGTCCATTATCATAGACAACGTAACAACATATCTGCAAGGGAAACAATCCAATCAGCATGTTCCTCACTTACGTGTTGGTGACTGACAGCAACAGCATAGACAGTACAAGGAGAGAACACTTCCCTGTACCTCCTGCAGCTGTCTGACTGCCTGAGAGAGCAGCAGAGGGCTTTCTAAGGAATTGAGCCTTCTCTATTTGGGCCTCCTTTCTAGGTGGACGATAGAAACTGCATTGCCAATGTTGTGGGAATGTGGTATGATTTACTCAAGTCTACAGCTAAATGTTTTCCACATATTTGTACAACTCACAAAATTACATTTCTTTCTTCCTTACTCTCTCTTCTCTCTTTGTCCACCAGATATGACTTCCCATTTTTTGCAATCTAGTTAGATTGCAAAGATTTTAAGCACGGATCTCTCCGTGTGTACCCCCTTTAGAGCAGCCTACCTAGGTGCCAACTATTATAAATGGTTGGGGGTGTTCAATTTCCCTGCATACGACTGAATGACATGCACATATTTATTTGTAGAGTTAATATTACGAGTGTTCAAACACCTATAGAGCTAATGTCTATAGCCGCCAGAAACATTTTAAAATCTCATTTAGCAGATAATGAAATGGTATGATTTTGTAAAACAGCGCATACAATAGCTTTTTTTTAAGTCATTTATAAATATGGGATATATACTGTCAGATATACATACAGAAGAATAAAGGGTAGGCCAATAGAAAGATGTTCATTTTCATAAATAGCCACAAGATGGCAATAAACAACCAGTTTGCTATCAGTGACTATAACTTGGATAGTGCTTTCAGTGATTTGGCTATACTCTTTTATTTGAGGTAAAATTAAGGGCCTAATTCAGACCTGATCTCTGTGCTGCAATTTTGCAGAGTACTGCGTAGAGATGAGCGGGTTCGGTTTCTCTGAATCCGAACCCGCCAGAACTTCATGTTTTTTTTCACGGGTCCGAGCGACTCGGATCTTCCCGCCTTGCTCGGTTAACCCGAGCGCGCCCGAACGTCATCATGACGCTGTCGGATTCTCGCGAGGCTCGGATTCTATCGCGAGACTCGGATTCTATATAAGGAGCCGCGCGTCGCCGCCATTTTCACACGTGCATTGAGATTGATAGGGAGAGGACGTGGCTGGCGTCCTCTCCGTTTAGAATTAGAATAGATTAGAGAGACACTTGATTTACTAATTTTGGGGAGCATTAGGAGTACTCAGTAGTGTACAGTGCAGAGTTTTGCTGATAGTGACCAGTGACCACCACTTTTATTTATAATCCGTTCTCTGCCTGAAAAAAGCGATACACAGCACACAGTGACTCAGTCACATACCATATCTGTGTGCACTGCTCAGGCTCAGGCCAGTGTGCTGCATCATCTATTATCTATATATAATATTATATATATCTGTCTGACTGCTCAGCTCACACAGCTTATAATTGTGGGGGAGACTGGGGAGCACTACTGCAGTGCCAGTTATAGGTTATAGCAGGAGCCAGGAGTACATAATATAATCCGTTCTCTGCCTGAAAAAAGCGATACACAGCACACAGTGACTCAGTCACATACCATATCTGTGTGCACTGCTCAGGCTCAGGCCAGTGTGCTGCATCATCTATTATCTATATATAATATTATATATATCTGTCTGACTGCTCAGCTCACACAGCTTATAATTGTGGGGGAGACTGGGGAGCACTACTGCAGTGCCAGTTATAGGTTATAGCAGGAGCCAGGAGTACATAATATATTATATAGTGAGTGACCACCAGACACACAGTGCAGTTTATTTAATATATCCGTTCTCTGCCTGAAAAAAGCGATACACACAGTGACTCAGTCAGTCACATACCATATCTGTGTGCACTGCTCAGGCTCAGGCCAGTGTGCTGCATCATCTATATATATTATATATCTGTCTGACTGCTCAGCTCACACAGCTTATAATTGTGGGGGAGACTGGGGAGCACTACTGCAGTGCCAGTTATAGGTTATAGCAGGAGCCAGGAGTACATAATATTATATTAAAATTAAACAGTGCACACTTTTGCTGCAGGAGTGCCACTGCCAGTGTGACTAGTGACCAGTGACCTGACCACCAGTATATAATATTAGTAGTATACTATCTCTTTATCAACCAGTCTATATTAGCAGCAGACACAGTACAGTGCGGTAGTTCACGGCTGTGGCTACCTCTGTGTCGGCACTCGGCAGCCCGTCCATAATTGTATATACCACCTAACCGTGGTTTTTTTTTTCTTTCTTTATACATACATACTAGTTACGAGTATACTATCTCTTTATCAACCAGTCTATATATTAGCAGCAGACACAGTACAGTGCGGTAGTTCACGGCTGTGGCTACCTCTGTGTCGGCACTCGGCAGCCCGTCCATAATTGTATATACCACCTAACCGTGGTTTTTTTTTCTTTCTTTATACATACATACTAGTTACGAGTATACTATCTCTTTATCAACCAGTCTATATATTAGCAGCAGACACAGTACAGTGCGGTAGTTCACGGCTGTGGCTACCTCTGTGTCGGCACTCGGCAGCCCGTCCATAATTGTATATACCACCTAACCGTGGTTTTTTTTTCTTTCTTTATACATACATACTAGTTACGAGTATACTATCTCTTTATCAACCAGTCTATATATTAGCAGCAGACACAGTACAGTGCGGTAGTTCACGGCTGTGGCTACCTCTGTGTCGGCACTCGGCAGCCCGTCCATAATTGTATATACCACCTAACCGTGGTTTTTTTTTCTTTCTTTATACATACATACTAGTTACGAGTATACTATCTCTTTATCAACCAGTCTATATATTAGCAGCAGACACAGTACAGTGCGGTAGTTCACGGCTGTGGCTACCTCTGTGTCGGCACTCGGCAGCCCGTCCATAATTGTATATACCACCTAACCGTGTTTTTTTTTTCTTTCTTTATACATACATACTAGTTACGAGTATACTATCTCTTTATCAACCAGTCTATATATTAGCAGCAGACACAGTACAGTGCGGTAGTTCACGGCTGTGGCTACCTCTGTGTCGGCACTCGGCAGCCCGTCCATAATTGTATATACCACCTAACCGTGGTTTTTTTTTCTTTCTTTATACATACATACTAGTTACGAGTATACTATCTCTTTATCAACCAGTCTATATATTAGCAGCAGACACAGTACAGTGCGGTAGTTCACGGCTGTGGCTACCTCTGTGTCGGCACTCGGCAGCCCGTCCATAATTGTATATACCACCTAACCGTGGTTTTTTTTTCTTTCTTTATACATACATACTAGTTACGAGTATACTATCTCTTTATCAACCAGTCTATATATTAGCAGCAGACACAGTACAGTGCGGTAGTTCACGGCTGTGGCTACCTCTGTGTCGGCACTCGGCAGCCCGTCCATAATTGTATATACCACCTAACCGTGGTTTTTTTTTCTTTCTTTATACATACATACTAGTTACGAGTATACTATCTCTTTATCAACCAGTCTATATATTAGCAGCAGACACAGTACAGTGCGGTAGTTCACGGCTGTGGCTACCTCTGTGTCGGCACTCGGCAGCCCGTCCATAATTGTATATACCACCTAACGGTGGTTTTTTTTTCTTTCTTTATACATACATACTAGTTACGAGTATACTATCTCTTTATCAACCAGTCTATATATTAGCAGCAGACACAGTACAGTGCGGTAGTTCACGGCTGTGGCTACCTCTGTGTCGGCACTCGGCAGCCCGTCCATAATTGTATATACCACCTAACCGTGGTTTTTTTTTCTTTCTTTATACATACATACTAGTTACGAGTATACTATCTCTTTATCAACCAGTCTATATTAGCAGCAGACACAGTACAGTGCGGTAGTTCACGGCTGTGGCTACCTCTGTGTCGGCACTCGGCAGCCCGTCCGTAATTGTATATACCACCTAACCGTGGTTTTTTTTTCTTTCTTTATACATACATACTAGTTACGAGTATACTATCTCTTTATCAACCAGTCTATATATTAGCAGCAGACACAGTACAGTGCGGTAGTTCACGGCTGTGGCTACCTCTGTGTCGGCACTCGGCAGCCCGTCCATAATTGTATATACCACCTAACCGTGGTTTTTTTTTCTTTCTTTATACATACATACTAGTTACGAGTATACTATCTCTTTATCAACCAGTCTATATATTAGCAGCAGACACAGTACAGTGCGGTAGTTCACGGCTGTGGCTACCTCTGTGTCGGCACTCGGCAGCCCGTCCATAATTGTATATACCACCTAACCGTGGTTTTTTTTTCTTTCTTTATACATACATACTAGTTACGAGTATACTATCTCTTTATCAACCAGTCTATATTAGCAGCAGACACAGTACAGTGCGGTAGTTCACGGCTGTGGCTACCTCTGTGTCGGCACTCGGCAGCCCGTCCATAATTGTATACTAGTATCCAATCCATCCATCTCCATTGTTTACCTGAGGTGCCTTTTAGTTGTGCCTATTAAAATATGGAGAACAAAAATGTTGAGGTTCCAAAATTAGGGAAAGATCAAGATCCACTTCCACCTCGTGCTGAAGCTGCTGCCACTAGTCATGGCCGAGACGATGAAATGCCAGCAACGTCGTCTGCCAAGGCCGATGCCCAATGGCATAGTACAGAGCATGTCAAAACCAAAACACCAAATATCAGTAAAAAAAGGACTCCAAAACCTAAAATAAAATTGTCGGAGGAGAAGCGTAAACTTGCCAATATGCCATTTACCACACGGAGTGGCAAGGAACGGCTGAGGCCCTGGCCTATGTTCATGGCTAGTGGTTCAGCTTCACATGAGGATGGAAGCACTCAGCCTCTCGCTAGAAAACTGAAAAGACTCAAGCTGGCAAAAGCACCGCAAAGAACTGTGCGTTCTTTGAAATCCCAAATCCACAAGGAGAGTCCAATTGTGTCGGTTGCGATGCCTGACCTTCCCAACACTGGACGTGAAGAGCATGCGCCTTCCACCATTTGCACGCCCCCTGCAAGTGCTGGAAGGAGCACCCGCAGTCCAGTTCCTGATAGTCAGATTGAAGATGTCAGTGTTGAAGTACACCAGGATGAGGAGGATATGGGTGTTGCTGGCGCTGGGGAGGAAATTGACCAGGAGGATTCTGATGGTGAGGTGGTTTGTTTAAGTCAGGCACCCGGGGAGACACCTGTTGTCCGTGGGAGGAATATGGCCGTTGACATGCCAAGTGAAAATACCAAAAAAATCAGCTCTTCGGTGTGGAGGTATTTCACCAGAAATGCGGACAACAGGTGTCAAGCCGTGTGTTCCCTTTGTCAAGCTGTAATAAGTAGGGGTAAGGACGTTAACCACCTCGGAACATCCTCCCTTATACGTCACCTGCAGCGCATTCATAATAAGTCAGTGACAAGTTCAAAAACTTTGGGTGACAGCGGAAGCAGTCCACTGACCAGTAAATCCCTTCCTCTTGTAACCAAGCTCACGCAAACCACCCCACCAACTCCCTCAGTGTCAATTTCCTCCTTCCCCAGGAATGCCAATAGTCCTGCAGGCCATGTCACTGGCAATTCTGACGAGTCCTCTCCTGCCTGGGATTCCTCCGATGCATCCTTGCGTGTAACGCCTACTGCTGCTGACGCTGCTGTTGTTGCCGCTGGGAGTCGATGGTCATCCCAGAGGGGAAGTCGTAAGCCCACTTGTACTACTTCCAGTAAGCAATTGACTGTTCAACAGTCCTTTGCGAGGAAGATGAAATATCACAGCAGTCATCCTACTGCAAAGCGGATAACTGAGGCCTTGGCATCCTGGGTGGTGAGAAACGTGGTTCCGGTATCCATCATTACTGCAGAGCCAACTAGAGACTTGTTGGAGGTACTGTGTCCCCGGTACCAAATACCATCTAGGTTCCATTTCTCTAGGCAGGCGATACCGAAAATGTACACAGACCTCAGAAAAAGAGTCACCAGTGTCCTAAAAAATGCAGCTGTACCCAATGTCCACTTAACCACGGACATGTGGACAAGTGGAGCAGGGCAGGGTCAGGACTATATGACTGTGACAGCCCACTGGGTAGATGTATGGACTCCCGCCGCAAGAACAGCAGCGGCGGCACCAGTAGCAGCATCTCGCAAACGCCAACTCTTTCCTAGGCAGGCTACGCTTTGTATCACCGCTTTCCAGAATACGCACACAGCTGAAAACCTCTTACGGCAACTGAGGAAGATCATCGCGGAATGGCTTACCCCAATTGGACTCTCCTGTGGATTTGTGGCATCGGACAACGCCAGCAATATTGTGTGTGCATTAAATCTGGGCCAATTCCAGCACGTCCCATGTTTTGCACATACCTTGAATTTGGTGGTGCAGAATTTTTTAAAAAACGACAGGGGCGTGCAAGAGATGCTGTCGGTGGCCAGAAGAATTGCGGGACACTTTCGGCGTACAGGCACCACGTACAGAAAACTGGAGCACCACCAAAAACTACTGAACCTGCCCTGCCATCATCTGAAGCAAGAAGTGGTAACGAGGTGGAATTCAACCCTCTATATGCTTCAGAGGTTGGAGGAGCAGCAAAAGGCCATTCAAGCCTATACAATTGAGCACGATATAGTAGGTGGAATGCACCTGTCTCAAGTGCAGTGGAGAATGATTTCAACGTTGTGCAAGGTTCTGATGCCCTTTGAACTTGCCACACGTGAAGTCAGTTCAGACACTGCCAGCCTGAGTCAGGTCATTCCCCTCATCAGGCTTTTGCAGAAGAAGCTGGAGACATTGAAGGAGGAGCTAACACGGAGCGATTCCGCAAGGCATGTGGGACTTGTGGATGGAGCCCTTAATTCGCTTAACAAGGATTCACGGGTGGTCAATCTGTTGAAATCAGAGCACTACATTTTGGCCACCGTGCTCGATCCTAGATTTAAAGCCTACCTTGGATCTCTCTTTCCGGCAGACACAAGTCTGCTGGGGTTGAAAGACCTGCTGGTGACAAAATTGTCAAGTCAAGCGGAACGCGACCTGTCAACATCTCCTCCTTCACATTCTCCCGCAACTGGGGGTGCGAGGAAAAGGCTCAGAATTCCGAGCCCACCCGCTGGCGGTGATGCAGGGCAGTCTGGAGCGACTGCTGATGCTGACATCTGGTCCGGACTGAAGGACCTGACAACGATTACGGACATGTCGTCTACTGTCACTGCATATGATTCTCTCAACATTGATAGAATGGTGGAGGATTATATGAGTGACCGCATCCAAGTAGGCACGTCACACAGTCCGTACTTATACTGGCAGGAAAAAGAGGCAATTTGGAGGCCCTTGCACAAACTGGCTTTATTCTACCTAAGTTGCCCTCCCACAAGTGTGTACTCCGAAAGAGTGTTTAGTGCCGCCGCTCACCTTGTCAGCAATCGGCGTACGAGGTTACATCCAGAAAATGTGGAGAAGATGATGTTCATTAAAATGAATTATAATCAATTCCTCCGCGGAGATATTGACCAGCAGCAATTGCCTCCACAAAGTACACAGGGAGCTGAGATGGTGGATTCCAGTGGGGACGAATTGATAATCTGTGAGGAGGGGGATGTACACGGTGATATATCGGAGGGTGAAGATGAGGTGGACATCTTGCCTCTGTAGAGCCAGTTTGTGCAAGGAGAGATTAATTGCTTCTTTTTTGGGGGGGGTCCAAACCAACCCGTCATATCAGTCACAGTCGTGTGGCAGACCCTGTCACTGAAATGATGGGTTGGTTAAAGTGTGCATGTCCTGTTTTGTTTATACAACATAAGGGTGGGTGGGAGGGCCCAAGGACAATTCCATCTTGCACCTCTTTTTTCTTTTCTTTTTCTTTGCATCATGTGCTGATTGGGGAGGGTTTTTTGGAAGGGACATCCTGCGTGACACTGCAGTGCCACTCCTAGATGGGCCCGGTGTTTGTGTCGGCCACTAGGGTCGCTAATCTTACTCACACAGCTACCTCATTGCGCCTCTTTTTTTCTTTGCGTCATGTGCTGTTTGGGGAGGGTTTTTTGGAAGGGACATCCTGCGTGACACTGCAGTGCCACTCCTAGATGGGCCCGGTGTTTGTGTCGGCCACTAGGGTCGCTAATCTTACTCACACAGTCAGCTACCTCATTGCGCCTCTTTTTTTCTTTGCGTCATGTGCTGTTTGGGGAGGGTTTTTTGGAAGGGCCATCCTGCGTGACACTGCAGTGCCACTCCTAGATGGGCCCGGTGTTTGTGTCGGCCACTAGGGTCGCTAATCTTACTCACACAGCTACCTCATTGCGCCTCTTTTTTTCTTTGCGTCATGTGCTGTTTGGGGAGGGTTTTTTGGAAGGGCCATCCTGCGTGACACTGCAGTGCCACTCCTAGATGGGCCCGGTGTTTGTGTCGGCCACTAGGGTCGCTAATCTTACTCACACAGCTACCTCATTGCGCCTCTTTTTTTCTTTGCGTCATGTGCTGTTTGGGGAGGGTTTTTTGGAAGGGACATCCTGCGTGACACTGCAGTGCCACTCCTAGATGGGCCCGGTGTTTGTGTCGGCCACTAGGGTCGCTTATCTTACTCACACAGCGACCTCGGTGCAAATTTTAGGACTAAAAATAATATTGTGAGGTGTGAGGTATTCAGAATAGACTGAAAATGAGTGTAAATTATGGTTTTTGAGGTTAATAATACTTTGGGATCAAAATGACCCCCAAATTCTATGATTTAAGCTGTTTTTTAGTGTTTTTTGAAAAAAACACCCGAATCCAAAACACACCCGAATCCGACAAAAAAAATTCGGTGAGGTTTTGCCAAAACGCGTTCGAACCCAAAACACGGCCGCGGAACCGAACCCAAAACCAAAACACAAAACCCGAAAAATTTCAGGCGCTCATCTCTACTGCGGTCAGATGGTCTCTGCCCAGGGAGAGTGAAAACCCACCCCGTGCAAGTGTGCGAATGCATGTGTACACCATACGAAAACTTCACCAGACAGCGGACATCTGCAAATCCGTTCGCAACTCACTCACCATCGAATTATTTTTCCATACGGTGCAGTCTGTGCATAGCCCAGGACTTACTCCTACAGTGTGATACAAACAGGCTGTTCGGGGCCAGAGCTGAAGTCACACACCCGCCCTGAAAACGCTTGGGAACGCCTGCGTTTTTCCTGACACTCCCAGAAAACAGCCAGTTACCACCCCCAAACATCCGCTTCCTGTCAATCACCTTACGTATGCCTAGCGATCTAAATTTTTGCACCATTCTGTTGCTATTTGGCATCGAGTCTGTGCATTGCAGTGCATAGGCATGCACAGTCATTCGATAATCGCCTGCTGCGCGAATTCTCACAACAGCGGTCAGGCCTGAATCGGGCCCTAAATTTCCAACAGTCAGTTAGGGAGAAATGCTAAGAAGTACTGAGGGGGAGATGTATGCACTAAGATACATGTGGTATCACCGCAAGTTCTACTCTGTCTAGCCACTTAACTGACGATTTTTCCCTTCAAAAGCGTTAACAACATTGTTTTTTAAAATTTACTTTATTTAAAAAAGTTTTTTAAATATTTAAACATTATATTATGCACATCTGCAGAACGGATCTCCTCGTCAAAAACAGGGGGACAGGGTGGGACGGCGCAGTTGCATGAAATCTGACCATGCCAGTTAAGTGGTAGACAGTCAGTAGGTCGACATTATGTGGTCAACATGCATTATCGACAGTCACAAAATGTGTTGACCATATTTGTGTCGATCAGTCATGTCAACCTTTTGGCTCTTTCGACTTTTTGTACTTATCAACCTAATGCATGTCAACCATATGGTGTCTACCTACTTACTATCTATCTAGACAGTATTGATCTCCTATACCACACCCATCACAGAAATGCCGGATATCGTAGTGCTGGAATGTATTAATAATTCAGTGTCCACATGAGTGTAATGCAAATAGGTAATGTGCATGTGCTAGAAGTCATCGCAGCTTACTATCTGATGTTGTGCAGACTGTGCTTGAGCAAGTGTATAAAGCAATGCATGCGCATTACAAGCACTACATAAAGAAAGGTGCAGAGCGGGACTTTAGGTAAGCACAAAGCTTTAGTCGCTTTATGGGTATAGATGTATCCTCATACATTGTTGCAGCAGTCGCACCAAACAGCCTCTGTCAGTGCGCCAGGTCCCGTGAGGCTCTGCTAGCGCCAGGCATCTTTTTTTTTGCAGATTTTTACTCGCAAATATATATATATTTGTGCTATCAGGGCCGGTGCTAGGGTGTTCGGTGCCCTCCTGCATACTATACATTTTGCGCCTTTCTACAAACACAGATGTGGCCGATCTCATCCTACCTGCAAGTGTCCGCATTGTGCATTTGAGTAGCTGTGGCATGCTGTTTCCAGTTTGCAGGAATGTACACACCATGCAATTGTATGGATCGCAGGTGCATGCCCACCCACCCATACCCACGGGCAAGCCAAACAAATCCCATTTGCCGAAATAGCAGAGGGTGAAAAGAGAGGATGACAGGGAAAGGGTGAGAGTCAGTGAGTGACAGGAGAAGGAGGTGACGGGGAAAGGGTAAGAATCACTAGGCGACAGGGAGAGTTTGACAGGAGAGAGAGGGGTGAGAGCTGGAGAGAGAGGGAATGAGGAGAGTGGTGGGTGAGAGGTAATGGGGAGAGGGGTGTTTTACAGGGAGAGTGTGGCAGGAGAGAGAGGTGATGGGGAGAGGGGTGGGTGACGAGAGAGAGAGAGAGAGAGAGAGAGAGAGAGAGAGGTGACAGGAAGAGGTGAAAGTTAGTGGGTGACAGGAGAGAGAGATAATAGCCAGTAAGAAGCAGTGGGTGACAGGATTTTTCCAATTAGCTTAATCAGTCTACGATGCTGAAGTTAGCTTCTTATTCGGCCAGCTTCTTATTCACTTCGTATTCACTTCTTATTCGAGCTCCAGCTTCTTATTCAGAAAATTTAGTTTTGCAAGGGTTAATGAGTCTTGGGCCACAATTTTGACACCTGAAGTCAACAGAGGGTGGTCACTTACATATGACCCACTTGTATTTTGCTTGGCCCAACGCTGTTTTGGGCATGAAATACACTGGCAAAGTGGGCACACACACCATATTTTACCATTTTGAATAAGTAGCTGTAGTTTTGCAAGGGTTAACTAGTCTTAGGCCACAAATTTGACTCCCAAAAACAACAGAGGGTGGTCACTTGCATGTGACCCACTTTTATTTTGCCTGGCCCAACGCTGTTTTGGGCATGAAATACACTGGCAAAGTGGGCACACACACCATATTTTACCATTTTGAATAAGTAGCTGTAGTTTTGCAAGGGTTAACTAGTCTTGGGTAACAAATTTGACTCCCAAAAACAACAGAGGGTGGTCACTTGCATGTGACCCACTTGTATTTTGCCTGGCCCAACGCTGTTTTGGGCATGAAATACACTGGCAAAGTGGGCTCAAATACCATAATTTACCATTTTGAATAAGTAGCTGTAGTTTTGCAAGGGTTAACCAGTCTTGGGCCACAAATTTGACACCTGAAATCAACAGGGGGTGGTCACTTACATATGACCCATTTGTATTTTGCTTGGCCCAACGCTGTTTTGGGCATGAAATACACTGGCAAAGTGGGCACAAACACCATAATTTACCATTTTGAATAAGTAGCTGTAGTTTTGCAAGGGTTAACCAGTCTTGGGCCACAAATTTGACACCTGAAATCAACAGAGGGTGGTCACTTACATATGACCCAGTTGTCTTTTGCCTGGCCCAACGCTGTTTTGGGCATGAAATACACTGGCAAAGTGGGCACAAACACCATAATTTACCATTTTGAATAAGTAGCTGTAGTTTTGCAAGGGTTAGCTAGTCTTAGGCCACAAATTTGGCCCCTGAAATCAACAAAGCGTGGTCACTTACATATGACCCACTTGTACTTTGCTTGGCCCAACACTGTTTTGGGCATGAAATACACTGGCAAAGTGGGCACACACACCATTTTATAAATTGCCATTTTGAATAAGTAGCTGTAGTTTTGCAAGGGTTAACTAGTCTTGGGCCACAAATTTGACCCCTGAAATCAATAGAGGGTGGTCACTTACATATGACCCACTTGTATTTTGCTTGGCCCAACGATGTAGCTGTAGTTTTGCAAGGGTTAACTAGTTTTTTGTTTGTACATTTTTCCTACCTTATATCTGTCTGTTTTTACCCAGTTTTGTTTTTTCACAGTTGTTTACAATTGTAAAGTTCAACGGAATTTGCTGCGCTATATAAGAATCTGATAATAAGGAGATTTATTTTCAGAACTTAACTTTGTTAAATCTCTTTCTGCGAGGTACACTGGATTCCGCAGGGAATAACATCGGGGTGAAGAGTTGGATATTGATCCGAGGCACCAACAGGCTAAAGCTTTGACTGTTCCCAGGATGCCTTGCACCGTCTCCTCTATAACCCCGCCTGAATGCACAGGAGCTCAGTTTTGTTAACCAGTCCAATGCAGTAGCAGGTAAAAGATACAACAACAGTTAGTAGCCACACAGACCCACATTCTCACAACAGGAGAAGGTACCAGCGGCTAATGCCATACAAACCCAAAGAAGCTAAGTGCGTCAGGGTGGGTGCCCTGTGGAAACCAGTGTACCTCGCAGAAAGAGATTTAACAAAGGATAAGTTCTTTCCATAAATCTCCTTTTCTGCAGCTGGGTACACTAGTATTCCACAGGGAATAACATCGGGGATGTCCTAAAGCAGTTCCTCATGGGTGGGGATGCAGTGTAGCGGGCACAAGAAACCCGCGTTTAAACGAAGCATCCAGGGAGGCGGAAGTATCAAAGGCATAGAACCTAATGAACGTGTTCACTTAGGACCACGTAGCCGCCTTGCACAATTTTTCGAGGGAGGCGCCACGGCAGGCCGCCCAAGAAGGTCCAACAGCCCGAGTAGAATGGGCCTTGATAGTTGCAGGAGCTGGAAGACCAGCCTGTACATAAGCTTGTGCAATCACCATTCTAATCCATCTGGCCAAGTTCTGCTTATTAGCAGGCCAGCCACGTTTATGAAAACCAAAAAGAACAAATAGAGAATCCGATCTCCTAAGGGAAGCGGTTCTCTTCACATAGATACGGAGAGCCCGTACCACATCCAAATACCGCTCTTTGGAGGACAAATCAGGAGAGATAAAGGCCGGAACCACAATCTCTTGGCTAAGGTGGAAAGATGACACTACCTTAGGTAAATAACCAGGGCGAGTTCTAAGAACCGCACGGTCACAGTGAAAAATCAGAAAGTGTGACCGACATGACAAGGCATCCAAGTCCGAAACCCGTCTAGCAGAGGCAATAGCCAGCAAAAACAAGACCTTAAGCGTAAGCCACTTAAGGTCAACAGACTCAAGAGGTTCAAACGTAGCCTCATGCAGGGCATCTAGAACAACAGACAAATCCCAAGGAGCCACCGAAGGGACATAGGGAGGTTGAATCCTTAGAACACCCTGAGTGAAAGTATGAACGTCAGGCAGAGACGCAATGTTTCTCTGAATCCATATCGACAAGGCTGAAATATAAACCTTGAGGGAGGCCAGACGAAGGCCTAAGTCCAGGCCCTGTTGCAGGAATGCCAAAAGTTTTGCAGTACTGAACTTGTATGCATCATAATTCTTAGCCGCAGACCAGGTGAAGTAAGAATTCCAGACTCTATAATAAATCCGAGCCGAAGCTGGTTTACAGGCTTTCAACATCGTTTGAATGACTGCCTCAGAAAAAACTTTGGCACTCAGGACGGAAGCTTCAAGAGCCACGCTGTCAAAGCCAGACGGGCCAAATCCTGGTAGACACAGGGGCCCTGAACTAAGAGGTCTGGGCATTGTGGAAGTAGAAGAGGACTCTCTATCGAAAGACCCTGTAGGTCTGAGAAGCAATGTACTCTGGGACATGCTGGAGCGAGTAGAAGTAGGATTCCTCCTTCTTGCTTGAACTTCCTTATTACCCTGGGCAGGAGTGACACCGGAGGGAACACGTACGGCAGCCGAAAGTTCCATGGAATTGCCAGTGTATCCACGAATGCTGCTTGAGGATCCCTTATTCTTGCTCCGAAGACCGTAACCTTGTCATTGTGTCGAGATGCAATCAGGTCTACATCTGGTAGACCCCACTTGTCTACTAGGAGTTGAAATACTTCAGGATGAAGGCTCCACTCTCTGGCGTGTATGTCCTGACAACTGAGGAAGTCCGCTTTCCAGTTGAGGATCCCCAGAATGAACACTGCCGATATGGCTGGCAGATGGCGTTCCGCCCAGTGAAGGATCTTTGACACTTCCAACATTGCCATGCGGCTTCGAGTGCCGCCTTGATGGTTTATGTATGCCACCGTGGTAGCATTGTCCAATTGTACTTGAAAAAGCCTGTTCTGTACCAGAGTCAGGGCAAGTTTCAGAGCATTGAACACTGCCCGCAACTCCAGGATATTTATCGGGAAGAGAGATTCCTCCCTGGTCCACCGACCCTGAAGAGAATGTAGTTCCAACACTGCACCCCAACCCCGCAGACTGGCATCCGTCGTCAGAAGGACCCAGTTGGAGATCCAGAAGGGACGACCCCTGCTCAATTGTTGGTCCTGTAGCCACCAGGTCAGTGACAGACGAACCTCTGGAGTCAAGGATATCATGTGAGATCTGATCCGGTGAGGCAGGCCGTCCCACTTGGCAAGGATTAGCTTCTGCAGAGGGCGAGAGTGAAACTGAGCATACTCCACCATGTCCAAAGCCGACACCATGAGGCCTAGTACTTGCATCGCTGAGTGTATCGACACTCGTGGGCGAGAAAGGAAGTATTGTATACTGTCCTGACGCTTCAGGACCTTCTCCTGAGACAAGAACAACTGTTGGTTGAGTGTGTTCAACAATGCCCCCAGGTGCACCATGCTCTGAGCAGGGACCAGGGAGGATTTCTTCCAGTTGATGAGCCACCCGTGGGATTGCAGAAATTGGACCGTCAGTTCCAGATGACGGAGGAGAACCTCTGGGGAGTTTCCCAGGATAAACAAATCGTCCAGACCTGGTGGGATCCTGATACCCTAACGGCGGAGTAGGGCAGTCATAACCGCCATGACCTTCTTGAAGATTTGCGGAGCCGTGGTCAGGCAAAAAGGTAAGGCCTGGAATTGATAATGTAGGTTGCCAATAGCAAACCGCAGGTTTTGTTGATGCGATATGGCAATAGGTATATGTAGGTAAGTTTCCTGTGTGTCCATAGATACCATATAGTCCATGGGTTCCAAAGCCAGAACAATAGAGTGAAGGGTTTCCATACGGAACTTGGAAACCTTCACAAAATTGTTCAAAGACTTGAGGTTTAGGATGGGCCGGGAGGATCCATTCGGTTTCGGAACTAGGAACAAAATATGGTGTTTGTGCCCACTTTGCCAGTGTATTTCATGCCCAAAACAGTGTTGGGCCAAGCAAAGTACAAGTGGGTCATATGTAAGTGACCACGCTTTGTTGATTTCAGGTGTCAAATTTGTGGCCCAAGACTAGTTAACCCTTGCAAAACTACAGCTAATTATTCAAAATGGCAATTTACAAAATGGTGTGTGTGCCCACTTTGCCAGTGTATTTCATGCCCAAAACAGCGTTGGGCCAGGCAAAATACAAGTGGGTCATATGTAAGTGACCACCCTCTGTTGATTTCAGGTGTCAAATTTGTGGCCCAAGACTAGTTAACCCTTGCAAAACTACAGCTACTTATTCAAAATGGTAAATTATGGTGTTTGTGCCCACTTTGCCAGTGTATTTCATGCCCAAAACAGCGTTGGGCCAGGCAAAATACAAGTGGGTCATATGTAAGTGACCACCCTCTGTTGATTTCAGGTGTCAAATTTGTGGCCCAAGACTAGGTAACCCTTGCAAAACTACAGCTACTTATTCAAAATGGCAAAATATGGTGAGTGTGCCCACTTTGCCAGTGTATTTCATGCCCAAAACAGCATTGGGCCAGGCAAAATACAAGTGGGTCATATGTAAGGGAACCTACTCTGTTGATTTCAGGTGTCAAATTTGTTACCCAAGACTCATTAACCCTCGCAAAACTGAATGATCTGAATAAGAAGCTGGAGTTCGAATAAGGAGTGAATAAGAAGCTAGAGCTTGAATAAGAAGTGAATAAGAAGCTGGCCGAATAAGAAGCTAACTTCAGCCTCGTAATTAGCCTTTACTTACTTTCTGCAGTGCTGCCTCTCCTCCAGTTAAATTCTTCTTCTCCAGCGTCACAGAGAGATCTTCCAGGGACCAGCTGTGCACAGGACAGGTACATACTACCCCTGCACTCCCTCTACACACACTACACTGCAGCCACTGCCCTGAACCCCCCTCCACACACACCACACTGCCGCCGCTACCCTGCACCTCACAAACTACATCACCGCAATACTGCACAAACTACACTACTTCTCCATGCAGGAGCTGGTCCAACAGGCAGAGGATGCAGCAACAGAGAACAGATAACAACGGACCGCCGAAGCAGGTAAGTATTCCCTGTTTTTTTTCTGTGCACCACTGGGTTTTCAAAGCGGAAAACCTAGCGTGCAGCACATATTGTTAATATGTCACTCCCCAGCACACATTAATATGACACTTCCCCTCACAGTACACATTAATGACACCCCCCTCCCTTGCACACATTAATATAACACTTCCCCCTCCCCAGCACACATTAACATGCCCCCCCTCCCCAGCACACACCATACTTGCCTACTTTTCAAAACTAGTTTCAGGGAGCTTATAGGTTCGGGCAGAATGAGGGGCCGTGTCATGCTCCGCCCAAAGGGGGCGTGTGTTTATATATGTTTATATAGCTATATGTACAAATGACATACATATATATATATATAAGAAAATAGAGGAAGAAACAACAGAGCGCCTATAGTGTAGTATCCTTTAGTGAAGTTTTCGTCACACGCAAGAATAATATTGTGTACCGGATTACGGCTTGACACAGTGCCTGTCGATCCCCTGGTCTTTTAAGTCCAAGTCTCTGTCGGAATCTAGATAGAGTCAGGAGACAGGGAATTGCTATATAGCGTAGTAATTACTCAGGTAAGTGGGGTCAAATTTAGTATATCACATAAGGTTACATGCGTACCAGATAAAATAATGATTCGTGCATATCAGTATTGGTGTTTTTATCTTGGTCCTTTTCAGAGGGATGTGGTCATAGGATAGCCTTAGGACAATATATCAATGCTTCAGTCAACACTTTATATCAAAAAAAGTCTGATTTATTAAGTGAACAAAAGATATATAAGAAATAAATAGCTTAGCTTAATTGACAAAAATGTCGGCAGAAGTAGGTCAGCAAATCAGCAAGTAACTCTCTCAGTAGGTCAGCAAATCAGCAAGTCACTCTCTCAACACGTTTCGCCCGTTTTTAGGCTTCATCAGGAGATTCTATCATATTCTATTGAGGTCTTATTTATACCTGCATCAATGAGCTGTGCATTATACAAATTACTTCCGGTTCGCGTCATCGGCGAAACCGGAAGTACTATAAAGTAATACAGAATTAATGAAATAGTGTCCTGGGTGAGCATTATTGGCTATCTGGTAGCCACAGCGTGTGTTGCAGTTGGATTATGTAAACCAGAACCACTGATATCTGACACAGTGGTCTGTTTACATTCAGCGCTGTTCGGCGCCTGGTTTACGGCGGAAGTGCGTCTCCGCCGGAAGTGACGTTCCGCGCTCGTCCATATCCGCCCTGACATCGCCCGGCAGTTGTATGTGGCAGGGTCCAGTGGAGAGGAGCTTTTCCGGCCGCATGGCTCATTAGCATATGTAAACACACCAAATATGTTTCATTTGTGTGGAAGGCTATTGTGCCATAAATAATTTGACAGAGCTCTTAGCAGCTGATTAATAATATAGGAACAACAAAGAATATGGACATAGGTATAAATATATGAATATAAAAAAATAAAAAAATATATATATAAAGATTGAGTATAAATACACACATAAATATACATATAGAGGAAAATACAAATCATGGACAATAAAGAACACTTCTTAAAATCAATAGTGGAAGAGGCATACATATATGTATACCACATATGTCTTGGTATATAACAAGCGCATGACCCAAATAAGTTATCATATAGTTAAAACATTATTAGGGATATATTCTAATATTGAGGAGGGCTTCAGAAATATCTGTATGTATCACATATGTTAGTGCAAGGTGCACAGATTCCGGGGGCAATCCCCAGAGATTGTTGGTAATGATTTTTGACTGACATCAGGAACAAAATTAGTACAAGAACAGCCATGATACAAGTGCGTGCATAAAAAAGTGGTAAAAGAGGAGACAATAATAAATAAATAAAAAACAAGCATAACAATTGGAATGGTGTGTTCTACCTACATATAGCTGGAATTTAAAGGATGGACGAAGGAGAACTTTTATTTATAAAAATGGTGCTATTTCATAGCCCTCGTTGTGTCCATTGGGAGACATAGTGTTCAAAGTGAAAATCCAATACATCTCACGTTGTGAGAGTTTTTTTAGAAGGTCACCACCTCGATGGCCCAGTTTCACGTGTTCTATTGCTTTAAAGGTTAGAGTATCTGTATTTGAGCCGTGTGCCGTAGCAAAGTGTCTAGAAAGGGGGTGGCTTTCAATTCTGTTCTTGACGTTCCTCACGTGCTCTTGAATTCGCAATTTCAGTGTTCTCTTTGTTTTCCCTATATATTTCAAATGGCATCCACATTCAATCATATATATCACCGATGATGTATTGCAGTTGATGAAATCATTAATTTTGAACTCTTTCGTGTTGTTACTATTGTTAATCATTCTCCGATTTGGGTGAACGAATTTACACATATTGCAGTGCCCACATTTGTACATGCCAGTACATTTCGGAAGGCCTGTGGGAATGCTGCGTGTGCACCTTAGCATACTTGGTGCAAAAATTTCTTTCAGATTTTGTGCCTTTCTGAAAATAATTTCTGGACGTTCAGGGAGCAGTTCTTTAAGTATTGGGTCCATTTTTAAAATGTGCCAGTGTTTAGAGAGCACTTTCCTAATTTTTATTTCTTCACTGTTATATTTTGTGATAAATAGAGCACACGTTTTCTTTTTGTCACCCTTCAATGTCTCCTTCGGTTTTAATATTTCCTCTCTGTTAAGGTTCGCACCTCTTTCGACCGCTTCATTAATAATATGATCCCGATATCCTCTTTCTTTAAATCGTTTGGCGTAGATTAGGGACTGTTCCGTGAAGGTCTCTGGAGTACTGCAGTTTCTTTTAATCATGTACATCTGTGAATAGGGGATGTTATTTTTCCAGTTGTGAGTATGGCCACTCCTGTAGTGTAGGTAACTGTTCGTATCTACTGGTTTAATGAAGTTCTTAGTGATTATCTTATCTCCATCATGCGATAGGATTAGGTCCAGGAATTCTACTTCAGTTTTGTTGGTGGTGCAGGTGAACTTCAGGTTAAAATCATTATTTTGGATGTATTTCATAAATTCACTGAAATCCTCCTCGTCTCCATTCCAAATTAAAATGATATCGTCAATATACCGTTTGTAAAAGCAAATATTGTTCTTGAACTGGCAATTTCCATAAATAAATTCCTTCTCCCACATTCCCATCAAAAGATTCGCATAACTTGGTGCGAAAACCGTACCCATAGCTGTGCCACAGGTCTGGAGGTAAAATGTGTCCATGAATTTAAAATAATTATGTGTTAAAATAAACTCAATAAGGGTGCAGATGAAATCACGATGTTCCCTTGTTATATTTAAATCTGTCTCAAGGATTTCACGGCAAGCTGCAAGTCCTTTTTCATGTGTAATGCTTGTATAGAGTGACTGTACGTCAATCGTGGTCCATAATAAGTTCTTTTCCCATTTGAAATCTTTTAAAAGGTTTAAAACACTCGTTGTGTCCTTCAAGAAGGAAGGTAGATTCTGGACATGTGGTTTTAGAAACACATCCACATATTCCACATGAAAAAGGACTTACAGCTTGCCGTGAAATCCTTGAGACAGATTTAAATATAACAAGGGAACATCGTGATTTTATCTGCACCCTTATTGAGTTTATTTTAACACATAATGAGATGATGCCTTGGAACTTATTCATACACCGTTGACAGACTTACCGGGACTTTTTTATACACAAATATATATATTAGATTTCTTTCTCTCTCAGTATATAAGTTGCTGTTAATTCTCTTTGCCCCTTGTCTTTAGCTCTCGGTTGTTCTTGTTTATTCGTTTTTATCTGTTTTCAGCCTGGAACACCCTCCATGCAATTAACTATATTTATATTTATATTTATATTTATTTTCACGTTTATGGTTATATTTACTTATGTCTATGCATGTACACACCACCTGAGGGTCTGGCTGGGTTTTCGTTTTCGTTTTCCTCCCTGTCATATAATCCCAGCAGAGGACTTGTCATTGCCACCCAGGGCATGTACAAACCCAGTATTGCAGCCTTTACCCTGTGGATAAATAGGGACCATATGGAATCCCCCTCCCCGGGTAAACTAATTAACCTTGATTGTTAAAAGTTAGCACGTTAGAGACTTAATAGCTCAAATCCCCTCTGCTGTAATTATGTGCTGTATTAACAGGTGTCGGGCACTGTATATTATGTCTTTTACAGCACTACACTTCCCATGATCCAGTGCGGCAACGACGCGTACCTGGTTTCCATGGTACCGGGCGGCCGCTAATGGATGATGTCACTAAATGGCGCCGGACGGCGTGACTGTTTGGCGCGTACGGAGCGAACACACGGGGTTTCTTCCACCCTATAAAGGTATGTTTTTTACACTATGCACTTTCACACACACCTTGACAAAGGGGCATGTAAGCCCCGAAACGTTGGTATCCATTGCTGTGTTTTTCTAATACACTTTGCCATTTTCAAGACGCTGAGTGCCGCTCCTCCTTTATGCTGTATCTATATATATATATATATACACATATATATATATATATATATATATATATAGGTCTCTACCCGCCGTAAGGCCCACGCTACCCCCAAAGAGAGGTTCAGAGGGCATTGGGTGGGTGGAACCTCTTCTTGGGGGTAGTTAGCTAGCTAGTAGCTAAAAGTATCTAGCGAGTGATCAACTCGGAATGACCCCCTGAGTGCAGAAGTTTTGGGGTATAGGCTATACCATCTCAGCACAACAGATATTCAGACCTGATCGCAGCAGCACAATTTTTCTCTAATGAGCAAAACCATGTGGGTAATTCAGATCTGATTGATGGGCTGCATTTTTTGCTGCCCTGTGATCAGATAGTTGCCGCCTACAGGGGGAGGGGAAAACACTGTGCAAGTGTGCGATCACTTCAGTAGCTTTGCTCAGCCCAGGACTTACTCAGCCGCTGCGATTGTTTCCTGCTGATCGGGGCCGGAGCTGACGTCAGACACCCTCCCTCAAAACGCCTGATCCTACCTGCGTTTTTCCTGACACTCCTGGAAAACGGTCAGTTGCCACCCACAAACGGCCACTTCCTGTCAATCTGCTTGCGAACACCGCCCGTGCATTCGGATTTTTCGCACCATCTCCTCGCTAGGCACCAATGCTGTTATGTGACGAGCCGGCGCATTGCGGCTCACATGCATGCGCAGTTCAGATCTGATCGCACTCTGTGCGAAAATGCACAGCAGTGATCAGATCTGAATTACCCCCCATATGCACTGAAGGTGGGGCAGATATAATAAGATTTTAAACCTACCGGTAAATCTTTTTCTCCTAGTCCGTAGAGGATGCTGGGGACTCCGTAAGGACCATGGGGTGTAGACGGGCTCCGCAGGAGACATGGCCACTATAAAGAAACTTTAGAATGGGTGTGCACTGGCTCCTCCCTCTATGCCCCTCCTCCAGTCCTCAGTTAGAGAATTGTGCCCAGAGGAGACGGACAGTATGAGGAAAGGATTTTTGTTAATCCAAGGGCAAGATTCATACCAGCCCACACCATCCACACCGTATAACCTGGAATAAACGCAACCAGTTAACAGTATGAACAAAACAGTATCAGGCAAAGACTGATTTCAACTGTAACATAACCCTTATGTAAGCAATAACTATATACAAGCCTTGCAGAAAATAGTCCGCACTGGGACGGGCGCCCAGCATCCTCTACGGACTAGGAGAAAAAGATTTACCGGTAGGTTTAAAATCTTATTTTCTCTTACGTCCTAGAGGATGCTGGGGACTCCGTAAG